>NC_083802.1:3711246-4460283 GCF_015708825.2 Lethenteron reissneri | reverse complement strand
GGTGGTGGTGGTGGTGGTGGTGGTGGTGGTGGTGGTGGTGGTGGTGGTGGTGGTGGTGGTGGTGGTGGTGGTGGTGGTGGTGGTGGTGGTGGTGGTGGTGGTGGTGGTGGTGGTGGTGGTGGTGGTGGTGGTGGTGGTGGTGGTGGTGGTGGTGGTGGTGGTGGTGGTGGTGGTGGTGGTGGTGGTGGTGGTGGTGGTGGTGGTGGTGGTGGTGGTGGTGGTGGTGGTGGTGGTGGTGGTGGTGGTGGTGGTGGTGGTGGTGGTGGTGGTGGTGGTGGTGGTGGTGGTGGTGGTTGGTAAAAAAACACAATCAGATCATACATGATAACAAAGAAAATAAATCGCATGCCCTTTTGTATAGACCTATTTCATAAAATGGCAGCAGAAACATTTTCAGATTTATCTTTCATCTAAATCGGCACCATTTATATGTTTAGTCCAAAGATCTGTAAATTAATGTAAAATCGAAAACACATGGTATTAGAGCTAAAGGCTTACAAACAAATTGTTTCAACTAAAGGCTTGCAAACAAACTGTTTCTCTTCGGCAGGTAATAGGACATTAGTGACAACCACGAGGTAGTCCAGCGACAGCAGTGTTTGTTGTCTGTTCCAACCGTTGCATAACTAATGGAATGGCCACTGGATACAATGTGCTTCACGAATACACAACTGCTTGTCTAAACTGTATATGCATTTTGCTGGTACAGGGCTTAGTCAGTTTACTAATGTAACAAAAAACAACCATACTTACAATAAATTAACATTTGTCAACACAAGTGGTTTCATTTATTCACAAATATTGTTGTACCCTATTAGAATGTTTAATTAATTATCGTACCTGTACTTTCCAATGCAGCTGGTTTAAATAAAAGCCGTAGATTCTCAGCAACTGCCCGAGGATATGTTTAGATTGGATCTGTTGAATTGCAAACCCTGTGTACTGCTGAGTTTATTTGTCCCTGTGTATGCAACTGTGGTAGAATCTCGGAAAAGAGGAATCCATGATAATGCACACTTTATATAGCTGTGACAAATTTTAATTGTCTAATATAGCTGGATCTCTATGTACATACAAAAATGCTTTGCTGAACATCCAAGGAGCGTATTTTAACACATTTACACAATTCCCCTTCATAAAGAAGAAAAACCGTGACATGTCCCAGTACAATACTTTCCATTAGGTTTGGATTATAAGGAACATTTGCGTTACAGAAAGCATTACAAATGTACATAGTGCTTATGTTTAGAGTTGAATTAATTCCATTCTGAATACAAAGCCAAGATCATATTTAGAGACCCCCCCCCCACCCTCTCATGCTTTCGGATGATCTATCTCTCACCCTTGGGTAACATCCTTCTCAAACTGCTCGTTAATTGAGTGCCCACAGGTGGAGTTCCAGTGTTGAGCTCATCAGCGCAATCAGGGAGGCAGCATTGAAGATGTGCATCCCGAGGGCACTGGGCTTCATGCCGTCACATACTTGGCGTGACGCGGGCCTCTGCGTCACAAAGCAACCGCACATTTTAAAAATAAGCGTTCACAATTTTTGCTGTACACTTCTCATAAGTACTTACACGTTATCGCACTGATTATTAACGCTTGGTTGCTGGTTTTTTCGCAAGTACAGTACATGTGGTCAGTGTATGTCACGTAAATACATTGTAATGCAGATCAGTAGAGTGTATTGCAAGTGCAGTTCTAGAATGTGTCAAATATTTTCATGCCGAATGAATATGCCAACTTGTCCAATACTATTCACCCCCCTCCCCTACTTCTCCCCTCTCATCTCACTCTTCTTCATGTGCTTTCCACTCCAGAAACCAAGGCTTGTCAAAATCTTCCGTCAGCCCCTGTTCAATGGAAGGGCACTCCTGTGCCCATGCAGTGTGGCTATCTTGCACCCCATGGCTGTCTATATTCTCTGTGAAGTGTCTCCTAATACACCTTAACTTAATAACACACATATATATATATTCTTTATCGGTGGTCCTCATAATGCACATCCTGCTCGTGTTCACGAAATTTTGAGATGAAGTTACAATTCAGACATATACATACAAATTCCACTGTCACGTGTGTTGCTGTGACGGCACACCACTAACGTTTAACACAGGGGTCGGGAACCTTTTGACTGGGAGAGCCATAAAACCCAAATATTTCTAAATATATTTCATTGAGAGCCATATAGTCTTTTTAACGTATAATAAATTAAATGTCTTACTTTTAATGCGACTTCTGGTGCTGCATGATTTTGCTGATGGCCTTGCAGTCTGGTTCATACGTGGTGAGGTTGAGCTTCATGCATGCGTGACCCGTGAAATTTATCTTCAAAACTAATTTCTGTTTACTTTAAAATGACACAGAATTATTAAGCAATATCACAAGTATTTTAAAATCAGTTCCAAACTGATTTTTTTTTTCAACTCAAAATTGTCTGGGAGCCATATGCCGTCACTAGAAGAGCCATATATGGCTCGCGAGCCATAGGTTCCCGACCGCTGGTTTAACAGTACTCTCTTCATTGTCAGCCAACACTGGTATAAACATGAGCATTTTCGTTCCTTTTCTATTCTGTACATCCACAGCGACTTGCGCACAAACACGTCGTTGACCACGACCACGAGTACCCCGTCCCTCTGTTAGCCCCGCCCCCCCCTCCCGATACGTTCCATTCATTGGCTACCACATTCTGATAAGCCCCTCCCCCCTCCCCCCTTAACTGGTACTTAAGAGCTTATACCAGCGGTCGGGAACCTATGGCTCGCGAGCCATATATGGCTCTTCCGGTGACGGCATATGGCTCCCAGACAATTTTGAGTTGAAAAAAAAATCAGTTTGGAACTGATTTTTAAAAAACTTGTAATATTGCTTAATAATACTGTGTCATTTTAAAGTAAACAGAAATTAGTTTTGAAGATAAATTTCACGGGTCACGGGTCCCGTGACCAGAAGTCGCATTAAAAGTAAGACATATTTAATGTATTATACGTTAAAAATACTATATGGCTCTCAATGAAATATATTTAGAAATATTTGGCTTTTATGGCTCTCCCAGTAAAAAAGGTTCCCGACCCCTGGATTATACCTTGAATCCCTCCCTCACTTGATGTAGTAAATCTGGCTGTGACGGTCCCACCTGATGACGGAGACTTGTGTTGCCTCCGAAACGTCGTGATTTTTATTGTTTTATTTCATTTTTTTTTACCTACGTGACTTTACCGAAAGAACTAAGAGTATGAATCCTTGCAGTCACGAAAGCTTCAAATATAGAATGGTCTACACAGTTGATCTCATGAATACATTACCCATGCAATTGTAAGTTCATAGGTTATGCACTGAGAGACATGGTGTATGCAGATGATGCAGGTTTATTAGCAAGGACCTTGAGCTAGAGTCTTGTAGCCCTTGGAAGTATTTAGACAATGAGACTGGACAGATATTTAAATGAGCTTCCTATAGACAACACATTTAATCAAACCATTCACTGTACATTCATATTGTCTGGATGGTGACTCAAATAACCAACTGATTTTCGTGTTACAAACTGACATGGTATGGTTGTGTATGTAGAACATATACAGATACAACTTTTATGAGGAGCACTACAATGTAAATGAAAAATAAAATTTCCATCTTTACCAATTCTAGTTCCGGGACTCGGTGTAAGAATATACATCTTGGAAAATGTGAATTTGCTAGTTGAGTTAACAGACAGAATGGACCTGGTGGTCAGTTATATACATGTCTTAAAGGCAAACATGTTTATTGTTACAAACAGTGGAGGATAACCAGCGAAACCATAAAAAAAGACAGCGGAGGACTCGTTCTCATTAAGATTCGAGCATAAAACTGAGTGGAAACCCGATTCCTAACTGGTAACTACAGATTTTTCGGTTGACCTTAAAACCACATCACCGCAATCAATGGCTGGTTTCATAGTGAAGGTGACAAGTTGGTAATGATTTTTGGAATTAAGGCAAGATATATTTCTGAAAAAGGAGCCTAGTTTTTCCATGAATTTATTCATAAGGTTTTGTACATGTTTGATATAGGTGATTGTATCCATTGTAGTTTAACATTCTGCAGTTCTTGCAAAACCATACAAGAGAAGGGGAACCGGACCTATGAACACTATAGGAAGGATATAAATGAGCTTTGGCTGAGACGGCAGCCGAGTTGCAAGTCAAAAACTGGATATGCATGAAAGTGTGTGAAAAATTTAACTGAACAAAGCATCAATGGTGCCAGGGAATGTATTGCTTGGCACGGTTAAAAGGAGCAATAGAAGATACAGCCTAAGTTGAGAAAAAGCAAACCCATTCCCTGGAATTACAGAGAACGACTCAGAATAGAACTGACGGTGCTGGTGCACACCTGGAATCCAACACTGTAAAGGCGAGGGTTGGTGAATCACACAAACGGCATGAAGCTCCATTCCCGTAGGGCATTAAGGTCTCAACAGCCTAGCTCGACAGGAGAAGGCAGTAGAGCAAGTAGATTGATATTCATCTATTTATATCGGATGGAGTGTTGCCCCATCGCACACGTGGGTTTACTCTGGGTACTCAGATTTCCTTTCACGTATATAATCACTCATTCATGGAGTTGGCCAATCATTTTAATTGAGGGCCATAGAGCTTGAGCAATTGTTGGTGGGGCTGGGTGGGGAGGATGGGGCTGGTTGGGGGGTGGGAGGGGTGGGGCTGGGTGGGGAAGGGCTGGTCACCCCGTGGTGACCTTATAAAACTCACGCCGGCTTGTGCCCCACCTCACAGTCGGGAATATTTGCGGAATACACCACGCCGCCGTTGACCCTGGCCATTGACCGAGCAACCCAACGTTCCTACCAGCTCCCTCCGCAGGAATGTGTTAAAGCTGGTGAGGCCCATCCGGTTATTCTCGCCTGTGACAATCTGACTTAAAATCTGTCTACTAAACCATCTCCAACCCATTACAATGCATTGCATTATGAGTGCATAATTGTGCAAATGACCTTAATTCTGCATTGCATGCCACCATATGAAATATAAAAATTAAAAAAATACAATGGTCCAATTAATTAATCACAGGGAGCATATATAATAAAGCACATCGGTGAGTGTGAAGTTTAGATATAAACAGTACAGAAAATAGAGTAGAGCTTATTTTTATACTAATGACAAATACATAAACCTAGGACATCCCTTGAATGTGGAGATGCTGTGCCACTGGTTATAATGATGAGCAAGAGAATGCATTAGCATACCATTATTATCATCCACTCACCCCCACAGGCAGCTAGCTGCTGGCTGTGATTAATTTTCTTTCATATGCAGGAGACTACCTCTTAACGCACATCTTTTATGGAAGAACAAAATCATAAAAGTGAGCCTCAAGAAAATGGATTTCAACTTATATTATTTTGCTTTCAAGACAAATTGCACTGACTTTTAAAAAAAAATAGTGGTTACAGCAAATTATGTAAGTTAGACACTTGGGTGGGCATAATGTAAAATGTGTTTTAAGTCTCAAACGGTAGGCACAATTTAAGCTGTGTGAAGTTGGTGGGGTGGGTGGGATGGGGTGGAAGAAGGTTGTTCAAAGAGTACGGCAAATGGAATATGCCTTTGAGGGGAAGTAATTGCATGTGTGATCATAATGTGCTGCACACGAGACAGCCACGAAGTATGATTCCATCCATTTAATGAACATAATTCTTTAATGGGTTGTCCATTTTAAATTAATATTTCCTCTGGAGCCATCAGCCATTATCTGTCCACTGCTGGATGGCAGCCTCCGCTATATGCTGTTGACATCCCTGATAGTCCAGTGCTGCTACCATGCAGCTCGCTTCTGCACGTGAACTGTTTTCATCGCTCTGTCCTCGCAGTGGTTTTCTCATGGACTCATGGACGTGTTCTCTCCTTTACCGGCGATTTCGTCACAAGTCTCGCCTATTTGGACATCGTCTTATCCAGCAATGTTTCCTTGCCCAAGGCCAACTTAACTTCATGAATAGTCAATGTAATGTTTATGATTTGTGTTCCCTGATCCACGTACTTTTTACTTTCTCTCAGGTTCATCCAAGCATGCGTATCTCAATGCCTCTTTGTTCGCTTTTATTATTCTTGTCAGTTTTCCACGTTTCTGTTTCACGTCATAGATGGCAGTGTGCACTGATTGAAAACGTTCCTCTTCAGGCAAAATTTTAAATTGCTTTTCATTATCAAATCCTTTTTCTTCCAAAAGGCACAATCCTGCTCTTGGTCTCCTCTTAATTGTATAGGCCTGACTCTGATTTTATTTCAATAACTGCCCTAAGGATACATTCTGGTGTCCTTTAAACGATTATTTTATTATGTATGGCAAATGTATTGTACATTTTTTTGTCTTACTCATATATCTATCTTGAGTCAAACGTTGAAGCCATTTTGACGTGTTTCAATAATTTCTTTGAATTTATGTTCAATACCCCTTCATTTCTCCAATCTGATATTCAGAAGACACCTTCTAATTTTGCAGTAAATATCCCTGGCGAGGGTATCTACTTGATTTGTATTTTTACTTCTCTCTTCATGCAATATCAATATGGCCAGCCATTCTCTATTTGTAAATGTTTTGTATGTTTAAATCTTGACTTAAAGCTTTCGTGACTGCATGAATTCATATTCTTTGGATCTTCCGGTAAAGCCACGTAGATATAAAAATAATAAAATGTAATAAAACAATAACAATATCACGGCGTTTCGATCGCAACACAAGCAATAGCAGGAGAGCTGCTGAGGCTATAGTTTTCACCTGATGACGATTGCTTGTGTTGCAATCGAAACGCCGTGATATTGTTATTATTTCATTAAATTTTATTCTTTTTATATCTACGTGGCTTTTATATGTGTATTTATATATTTGTTATGTCTTGCTTTATGACAACTTTGATGACTGTTTTAGTTTCCACTCAATTAAATTCCTTTTTAAAAAATCGATAAAAGTATTTGACGTGTGTTTCTCTGTTATATGATGTAGTTGATAGTGCCCCCCCCCCTACAATGTGAATCATTAACACTTGCAAATTCAGGAATAAGCTATAACTCTTTAAACAAAAGAAAAAACATAACTTTTTATTATGATTTATTGGTGATTTTTGGGTTAGGCTACGGTTGTAAAGCTGGAATTCATTGTTGGCTAATTCTGCCACATACGAATATCGTCACTCATTATGGGCACAATGATGAAAGTATTAATTGAGTAAATAGATTCTAACATTGATGTTTGCACTGAATTATGTATGTAAGAATTATTGTGTTTTTGTATATGTTGTATGTTATGGGTTCACGTGACCCCAGCCGCCGCTCAATGTGCTGTATACACAACAATACTGTATGTACTATTTATATAAATAAAAATATGTTATTATATCGAATCGCAAATCTTGATGAATTATGACAATTAATAGTTGTACCAATTCAAAGCAATGACGGATTTTTCTTTTCTTTTAAGAAAATGTGCATTTATTAAGAAAAACGTGTATATCCAAGCTATGAATGGCTTAATAGTATCATCAGCAAGCTCATATTGTGGCTAACACTGTTTATGTCACTTGTGGTCAGTAGGCCAGCCATGCAAATATGAATTCATGGTTTATAAATCAGAAACACATATAATGATGTCGTCGAAATTGAGTTATGCAGCCAATTTAGGATTACAGAACTACCATGTGACATTTACTACAAAGAATAAACAATGTCCATGATCCATCCATATGTTGTAGTACTGCATACGATGCCATAAACCATTGACCCCAAAACACTGAATGATGAATGGCAGCCAAATCAATCTTAAGCTTTTCTGAAAATAGACCTGTTAGTGGAAGCATGCAGTGGTAAAGGCGCATACATTTTTTTATTGCATATGTAAATCCTGAGAGAGTTATAACATTAGAGGGATTTAGAGGGACTTTTATCTATTTAACTAGATGTATAATATTACATTTTTATACCAAAGTTGCATGGAACACTCAATATACACACAGGGCTCTGTTCAGATGTCGGAAAAAAAAACATTTAGAATAAAATCCATTCCGTGCAATTTGCATGACAATATACCTCCATGTGTAACTTTCTTACAAGAAGAAGAGTTAATTGAAGGATATAGACTACCCATTAAGCAAGGGCTGGATGACTGTTTAGATACTATCGACAAGTAAGCATGAGATTTACACAAAGCGAAAGATGTATAGACTTATGAAATATAATGCTGACCATACAAATAAACCACACAAATGATCAAAATGAAGAGATAACCAAGACCAATAACTGTCGAACAGTTGACATCATAACTAAACATAAACAAATATTTTACCAGGTAAGGCCCTCTAATCTGTCGCCCTTTTTCAGAAGCGATCACGACGTTTCGATCACAACACAAGCGATAGTCTTCACCTGTGTTGTGATCGAAACGTCGTGGTTTTTTGTTTATTTTTCTATTAATTTTAACCTATCTACGTGACTTTATCGAAATACCCCCAAAAAATGTAAACTAAACTATTATTTTCTTTTCCAGATCTTAGCTCTTTTTTCAGATGCGACCTGGCCACAAATGATAGCTCAACGAAGTGGCTCATCATGTGGAAATGTATCGCAGCCAAATACTCTAAGCGCGTGTTTCTAAATGTGGAAAGAAACCCCGGAGGACCTGGACAAAAATCTACACGACAACGGGGAGAACATGCAAACTCCAAATATATGCAGGCATCAGTTTGTGATCGAACCCACGCTTTCCTGTATACCAGGCGAGGTAGTTAACATCTCGCCACCACAGCACCCCATAACTGACAGCATTCCACTGTCAGGTTTTCCTTATGAATACCAACTTGTAAATGGCCATTCCAAGGCCTGTCTCATTAATCTGCCTATAGACATCCTGCACATGTGTTTCACTGGCACAATCCTCCTCCCTGGATCGTGCATTGTGCTGGCCCCACCACTTCCGTTAACACGTGTGCTGCACTAGCTTTAAATGGGTGCTCAATGGCAGCACCACGTGCCTGTCTTTGTGTGTGCGCCTTTATTGTTGTGTGCATTTAGTTGTGAACATCGCCACTGGGGAGACGAAAGCGGCCGAGCGTGGTGTTGGCCACCTATACCCTCGTGTCCCGTGTCGGCCTTCATATGTGCTCGCTAACAGCACTTGCCTCCAGCAGTCTGTTCAGGGTATACGGGGGATCTTTGTCTTTGTTTATGTGCATTTGTGTATGTCTTCCTATGAAAATGTGTTGTGTATGCTGTGTACGTATTGTATGAATTAATATGTATACAGTATATGTATTTGTAGGCTGTGTGGGATGGATTCAAAAGAATTAGATAATTATGTCAGTGACTCAGCCATCGTGTTTTAGACCTCGTGATTGCCCAGGAAGCTACGAACCACTGCGACAAAACTGTTCACAGGCCGCTTTCTCCTTACTAGTGAGCTTCTTGGGGAATTCATTGCACTCCAGGATCTTCTTTATCTGTGGTCCGATGAAAACACTGGCTTTGACCTTTTCCTCAGACAGCTTAGGGAAGAAGTCTTGAAGGTACTTGAAGGCTGCCGACTCCTAATCTACAGCTCTGACAAATTGTTTCATAAGGTCCAATTTGATGTGCAGTGGTGGCGTCAGCACCTTCCGGGGGTCCACCAGTGGCTCCCATTTGACGTTGTTCCTCCCCACAGAGAACTCGGTCCGCTGTGGCCAGTCCCGCCTCTGGTAGTGCGCCTTGGTGTCTAAATCTTTTGTAGTCATGTTTGTATTACTTTAGTATAAATACATGTTAATTTTGATTCATATGTTGTTTTTCTAACTTAATGTGAACGAATAGACACAAATTCGCCCGTTTTCTCATTGAAAATAGGTAAGTGTTTAAATATCACTGTCCTGGTCACAAAAGCAAAGTTTGTGGGGAATAATAGCCATTTTCTGTACTTTTGAGTCATAAGCAATTAGGAAATAACACTTACTATCCAGGAACAAATCTAAATTTGTTACACAGTGTAATAATAATTATTTAAAATTATAAATCGCCCTTCCCAGGGCGTAGATGAACTGCTCCTTGGCACCTCCTCTTCACAATCCCGCACTAAGCAGCATGGAGAAGTATGGTCAAACAACACCCATGATCGACACAGCATAGGTACACCTTCATCCGATCATTACGGAATACTTCTTCTTCGGCTGTCCGTCGCGAACGATTATGACTACGGAGAACAGCTAGCAGCTTTTGCCCGAGCGCTGGTGGGATGAGAGTCCCAGCCCTTGAGTGGAAGCATCGGCCGCACTGTGGCCAAGAGTTGCTCGTCTGCTGGATGGGATTTGTGTTGTGCCGCTGCTGGTGTTGATACTTTTTTAATATGTTTTTCCCTCCTTTTCTCTTCAACCCACTTGACCGAGTCAGCTACAGAACATTTCAACTCCTTACGGTTGGCTGCCATTTCCTCCCATTTTTAAATCCTTTATTCAATCCTTTTTATTAAGTTCGCTTGCTTGCTTGCGTGCTTTCTTGCTTAGGACCGTGCAAATCTTTCGCTCGTTTTTTAACCCACTTCCCGTGATCCAATCGAGCTGACATTTTCCACACAGACTCGTTGTGTGTGACAATTAATTTTCGTGAAAAAAAATCCTAAATTTTACACTGTTTAGGGAAAAAAAATGTTAATTACCAATTGTTTAATGCTGCCAGACAATCATCTGACCCATAGGTGGCAGCCATCTCAAACCAGAGGACGAGAGGACTCTAGCCGCCCCGATGCCACGCATGTAAAGGATTTATAGTGAAAAACTTTGTTTTTACGGGTTTACTTGTTCCACATTAATATTGGCTGCAGTGAGGTGTTTTTTTTTAGGACGTCTTTGTAGCGCAGTGTTTGGCCACCAGGAGCATGCTTGCCCTCTTTGATTCACCATAAAGAGGGATTTTAGGGAGCCGATATTCAGGCATTCAAGTTACGTGACCTGATCATCTCAACTGAGAGGAGGTAACCATCGCCTCTACCCTGGAAATTCCGGCTCTCGCCAGCGCCTCGTTGCTTGGAATTCGTTCTTGCCACTTGATCCTCATGACTTGGTGGTCTCGAATATCTCAGCGGTAGGCTCGTCGGTTTCTTCAGGCATCATGTGCAAATAGTGTCAATGTTTCTGCAGAGTAAAGCAGTGAAGGAATTGCCACTGCTCTGCAGACCTTTGGTGATGTTGATCTCATACTGGGACCAAACACGCTTATTTTAGATGTAGTTTGAAGGCGCAATGAGATCTCAGTGCCTACGGATTTGTCGTTACACACGGTGCTTCCCAGGTAAATGAATAAGTTCACACACCTGAGAGCTTAGCCATTGATAAATATTTCTGAGTGATCGTTGTTTACATGTTATTTGCTTGCTGGTTGTAACATCTCAGTCTTATTTCTGTAGATTTTCTTAGCCAAAATTGGTTTACTGCAGCAGCAGCAGTTAGTGATTTCTTGCAAAGTTTTTTCCCGGGTGTGAGGAATTCAGGCTGTGTCGTTGGCAAAAAATAAGTTCTCGGACACATTGTTCTCTCACTTTCGTGTTAGTATGTAGCCTGGCCAGATTAACTAGCTTGCCGTCGCTCCCGGTTCGTAAGATTTACACTCGCGGTTGTGAGCACTGCTGCACGAAAGAGAGTGAAGAGGGTGGGGCCAGAACGCATCCCTGTTTCACTCCATGGCAAATTTGGAAAGGGTCTGTCACATTTCCTGCGACTGATACCATACCAGTAATGTTGTGATGGAACTGTCTGATGATGTTGACAACGTTCTCTGGATATCCATAGGCTCTTAGAACATTCCAGAGTGTGTTTCTGTTCACCGTGTCTAAGGCCTTTGAGAAATCGACAAAAAAGCATACAGGTGTTGGTGCTGCTGAGCAGCTTTTTCTTGTACTTGCCTAAGGGTGAAAATCCTGCCATTTGTTGAACTTGCTGCACAAAAACCACACGCTCTCAGGTAGGACTTCCAGTCCATTCAGAAGTATCTTGGCAAGGATCTTCCTTGCTATTGGCAGAAGGGAGATACCACGATTGTTTCCACAGTTTGATTTGTCACCTTTGCACGTGTGTATTATAATAATGAGTGCATCTTTGCATTCCTGGGGAAGCTCTTGTTTAACCAAGCAGGTATTGCAGAATGTAAGCAGCCTGGACTTTCACGCCCTCCGTGTTTGTCCACTTCTGGTAGAATTGAATCTTGTTCAGGAGCCTTGCCACACCTGGTGGCTCTTCATAGTGGTCTTGCACAGGCAAATTATTCACGTGATTAGGAGACGATGCTATTCAAGATTCAGTTTCTTTTTTAAATCCTTTATATTAAGTTCACTTGCTTGCTTGCTTAGGACCGTGCAAATCTTTCGGTCGTTTTTTAACCCACTTCCCGTGATCCAATCGAGCTGACATTTTCCACACAGACTCGTTGTGCGTGACAATTAATGTTCGTGAAATTTTTTTTCCAAAATTTTACACTTTTTAGGACAAAAATATTATATTTAATTACCAATTGCTTAATGGTGCAATGCAATCATCTGACCCATAGGTGGCAGGCATCTCAAGCCAGAGGACGAGAGGACTATAGCCGCCACGCATATAAAGGATTTATAGTGAAAAACTTTGTCTTTGCGGGTTATACTTGTTTACAATGCAGTGCATTATAGTGCCTTTAGTTGCTGCGTAAATGTCAAAAATAAAATACTGTAGATATGACATCGAAAATAACTCTCGTGCACAATTGAATACATGTAATTGACGCATTGTTCCACGACTCGTGAATGAATACGTCGTTATAAATCGGCACCAATGCCTACTATGTAAAGGTGTCAATGCTTTATGAATGAGAATGGTACGATCTAATAATTTACATTTTAACCAAATGCAAATGAGGTGGCAGATTTGAGGTTTTTGCAAGTTTTCTGTGGAAAAAAGTAAACTGGGAATGGAACTGGAGGTAAGACTTAATATTTTAAAATAAATACGCTCTATTTGACCTGAATGAGAAATGCACGTTAGTTTAAAACAAAAATTATAAACCTACGTGTTAAAAAATATATAAATTACAGTCTATAAATTGCAATATATATATATATCTTTCTATTATAGAAAAGCTAGATCTCAAAATTATTAAATCGTATGTGTATTCTGTGTACATAACGCAGTGTTCATGGCGATGTTGGGGAGGTTGTTTTTGGTCTCATCGAAGCAGAACAGTTTCATTGCAGGTGCAAGTCTCCCCCAAGCGGTAGGTTTTTGGATCACAGACAATTCTACAATAAAACTCAACTAAATCATGACTTAAAGCTTTCGTGACTCAGTAATTCACATGCTTTGGGTCTTTCGGTAAAGTCACGTAGCTAGGTTCAACATTAATAATACAAAGTAAACAAAAAACCACGACGTTTCGATCACAACACAAGCGATAGTCTTCACCTGTGTTGTGATCGAAACGTCGTGGTTTTTTGTTTATTTTTCTATTAATTTTAACCTATCTACGTGACTTTATCGAAATACCCCCAAAAAATTTAAACTAAACTATTATTTTATTTTCCAGATCTTAGCTCTTTTTTCAGATGCGACCTGGCCACAAATGATAGCTCAACGAAGCGGCTTATCCTTTGGAAATTTATAGCAGACAAATACTCGAAGAGATTGTTTGTAAATGTGGACGCTAAAAACCGGAGGACCCGGAGCAAAATCCATTCGGCCACGGAGAAAACATGCAGAATCCAAATAAAAAGGCATCAGGGTCGGAATCGAACCCACGTCCTCCTGCATACCAGGCAAGGTAGTTAACATCTCGCTGCCACGGCGCCCAACTTGGGAAAGAGAACCACTGAGAATTCCAGAATCTGACAATTGTACTTAAAAGTCCAGTAAGGTGACAGACCAAAATGGTCACCATCCAGCTCATCGAAGTGGCTTATCATCACATGTGGGAATTCATGGAAGCCCAATAATCTAAATGTCTATTTCTAATGTGGAAAGCATGCCCCCAGCTAATTGCATTGTTTACGTTCAGCTGATTGTAAAAATAATAGCATGACACATAGATACTACAATATCTCATTTAAGTGGCTAGATAAAATAATATACTGTAGATTTATTAGATTGTATTTACTAAAAAAAAATAACATAAAAAATACAATCAAATATTTAAACGTATAATAGATGAGATTTAAATCAATAAAATATCAAACTTATCTCATTGTTACTGTAGCTAACCAGAGTAGCCCCCACTCCATGCCAACTCAAAGGTTTTCAGGTTTTAACCCCATAACGAACCCAGCTTTCTTTTAAATAGCGAATTGGTAAAAATAAAAATAAATCCCTCTCCCTCCCTCCAAAATGTATTTCAATTGCGCTATCGACGTTGTGTCATGAGCCAGCATTCAGAGTCTGAGTTCATTTTGAACTCTTATGGCTGGCTGTGCGCCACCATGTTTCACAACATAGACTCACAATGTGACCTTCCAAAGTTCTTACTGAAGTCCCTTTTGTAAGTCTGTTTTTTTGGTTCAGCGCTGAATTAAGAAGCAGTGAACCTGCTAAAACTGGTGTCCATCGTTTTTCAATATTGTACTTTAATGTAAGCAGTTTAATTCGGATTTTAAATGCACACCTAAAAAAGAATCCCCTCATGAATTGTTAAAAATACTAAATCACAGAACCTCGCCTGGCCAATTGATACGGGGACACACCATTGGAGCCAGGCTTGCTTTACAGCTCGATCTCAGAGTCGAGCTGCTGCTCATCTGGATCGAGAGGAGCCAGTTGAGGTCGTTTGGGCACCCGGTAAGGATGCCCCCCGATAGACTCCCGCTGGAACTCTACCGGGCACCCCAGGACCGGCCCAGGACACGCTGGCGGGACGATGTCGCTCAGCTGGCCTGGGAACGCCTGGGGAATTCCCCAGGGAGAGCTCGAGTCTGTCGTCAGGGAAAGAGATGAGGTCTGGACCGCCCTGCTCAACATGCTGTTGCCGCGACCCTCACCAGGATAAGTGGATTGAGAAACGAGCGAACGAACCTAAATGCTTTAACACGTAGGCTTTCGCGACCAATATCATCCACGATCGAGTTTTTTTTGGAGTTCTATCGCGTAAATATATAAATGTGTCGTTAAAACCCGCCACCACCCGACACAGCCAACTAGTAAGGGTTGTCACGTAAACTGAACATGCCAATTCGTCACTAGTACAGCACACCGGTGTGTTGGAGAGCCAAGCCACAACATTTACAATCTGAGTACGACGTTTCGCCAGTAATTACAACTAGCTTCATCAGGTGACAGCTAGACCCGGGTCTGGCTGTGTCGGGTGGTGGCGGGTTTTAACGACACATTTATATATTTACGCGATCTAACCCAAAAAACCTCTATTATGAACCTAAAACTTTCTGACGAAGTAACTCATGACTGGATACATTGTAAATAAACAAGTATCATGCAGATGATTTCTGCTTACACAACCCACTCTATTAATTAGCACAATAGATCAACAGCCAATAAAATAAGTATATTGCACATCCCATCAGTCGCACTGTCTTCTGGGAGCACAACATTTCAGCAGCATTGCTTCAGCACAGTCAAACTCTTTACTGGTTTCAACATTGAGTGTCTCATCAGCAGAATCAGGCTTGCTTGAACCAATGCTGGTGAATTGGCAGATGTTTATAGACCACCAACTGAAAATAGAAAATGGTCAAATGTTAATCTATTTTGAGCCGCTCGTCTTGACAAGGCCGAGAGCATACTACATGCAATGTGGAGGTCATATGACATGTATAAAATGCATTATCGGAGTCGTGTCTTCCTGATGTTCTACCTTTGTGTGTTTTGTTAAATTTACTATAAATGCTGTGTGGCGGCCTGCCAAATGTACAGCATAAATGTGAGATGCTTATGTTCGTAATTACTTGACATTTTGCAGATTGAATAGCCACCTTTTTAAAAAATATAATGTTTGTTACATATATATGGATCATTGTAAACCAGACTTTATTAATATGACATGCAACGTACACAAATACGAGGTATACAATTATAAAAAAATTGGCTACAGATGTTAAATCAAATATAACTTGATATTATAACTCAAGTCTTATTAACCATCCTTATAAAAAACTGTACTGTTCCTTCAAGAATAATAAAACTCGTCAACACACTTTATTAATATCCATTACCACAAAAGGTACCTGTTTAGGCAAATAGGTTAAATAATGAGGCCTTAAAATTAGATTTTCTTAAAACAGTCTTGCAAGCAGTGACTTGGGGAAAAGTCTCTACATCTTTATCACAGGCACATTAAAATCTGTATTTATATCGAGGCGATGCAACTGCATCTCAAAACGCCGTACAATACAGGAAGAGCCATGTTATAGCAGAAACGTGTTGTGTGAACATGCGTTAAGCGAGGACGGATCATACATTCGACAGAAAAAGCCATGAGCCATGTTGGAAATGCTTTTTCTGATAAAGTGTGTTTTTTTGTATTTATATTCAGTTCAACTGGTGTTGTTCATGATATTACTACCTGAGACTCCGCTAGAGGTTGCAGGGTCCGTGAACATTTATTAAAACCTGTGTCGCTATTCCTAATTCGAGGTTTTTCTGTCTGACATTTGTAGAACAGCCTTCTCTGGGCTGAACATTTTCTTTTCAGATAAAGTAGCTGAACCGCAAATTAATCCTTGATGTCCATAGGTTACCTGCACATTTTTAATAAATTATGCCCATACTTGATTTTGTTGCCAGGAAACGGGAAAAAAACAGAAGTGCTCAAGATCCATTGCACAGACAAAAATGTGTGGGTGTTGAAATCTAAATTCAATTATTAACGAATCTTCATTAATTGTAATATATATGTAATCCTCTGTAGATGAAGGTGGGCCTAAACGTGAAATCATTCGCATTTATATGCATTTGAAAGCACCATTAAGGCAGTTACAACGAGAGAGTCATTCCTATGCAAATACTGTATGTATTGCTTGGACAGTAGATGTAGAGGAGTTTGAACGTCTCCACCAATCCATGGATAGTGCACTTGTTGAGTTTTCAACAGAGTGCATTTCATTGTTATGCTCTTCTTTTTATCCACAAGATGTTGCATATCCGTGGAGGCACGCAACTAAGTCACCCTGTAATATACTGGGCTTGATGACGCCTCTGCGAAAATATCAAGTTTATACTCTTTGGTTCTTTCGGTAAAGTCACGTAGGTAGATATTAAATAAAAGAAAGTTTATAGTGGATAATATGATACATTTGCTGATGAGGCCCTCTTTCTGCAAATAAATTGTGAATTATAAGTGTTACGATTTAATTTCCCAAAGTGCATGCCATTAATTACATCACAATATTTTTGCAGATTAGAGGGGTTAATCACCAAATTCATCCGATTATCCATTTATAAACATATTTTTGCAGATGAGTGGACTATCTTAGGAGAAAAACAGAATCTCCAATGTTAGTCCCTTCTATCTCCCACGAATAAGAGTTCTTCTTCAGTGTTTTATGATTATTGCAGGGTTGTGCTGTCAGCAGAGAGCAGTGCAGCAAATTCCATAGTTTTGCTATACTTTGCTCCAAAGCCGAAGCAGTGGATTGGCAAAAAAGGGTTGTATTTGTACCGTTATATAACCAGTGGCGTAGCTTGGTTAGCATGGGTTGTGGTGCAAGGAATTAAGTGGGACCCCTCTCCAATTTCATTCTTTGTTTTATTGCCTGGTGCCTGGGCCACTGCAGGCCATGCCACCACTCAATGTGAATTACCTTAAGCTGTGTGCGTGTGTTATCAATAAATGGTAACCTCGGCGTAATGCACGTCGTGTGCCGAAGGGGCCATCGTCGTCTCTTCATAAGGCTCCTCTTCGGCCATCTGAACGCCACAAAAAAAAAAGCCACGCAGTTTTACCATTAAGGCGAGTACATTAAACCCAGTCCTCTATGTGGCCGTATCACTTGGCCAGATAGTGCCTTGCCTGCTCGTTTTTTTTAATTTGTGACAAACAGATTTAATTTGTGTGGACAACTGCCAAGCGTTTAATTAAATAAATGTTGCAACAATATTACAATGTATCCATGTCAGCATGCTAATGACAATCCATTTCAGAATGGGGGTCATACAATTAATATGCTGATAATTTTGTGAGAATGTATATATATATAACTCGGGTTGATGTATCGCCCGACATATGCCAGACACTACCAGCCACCACTTAGGTTACACCACCCACCAGATACCAGACATTCACCGCTCACCTGACGTGCATTACTCATAACACTCACACATGCCACACTCACAGAAACCAGACGCCTGACACGTGACCCTCACCAGACAATCACAGGGCAGCACCACTGCACACGTTCCAATTGCACAATTTTATCCAGCAGGCAATGTGCGTTTAGTGGGCGGTCATGGCTTTTTAAATCCTTTATATTAAGTTCGCTTGCTTACTTGCTTGCGTGCTTGCTTACGACCGTGCAAATCTTTCGGTCGTTTTTTAACCCACTTCCCGTGATCCAATCGAGCTGACATTTTCCACACAGACTCGTTGTGCGTGACAATTAATTTTCGTGAAAATTTCTTTTTTCCAAAATTTTACACTTTTTAGGGAAAACTAATTAAATATTTAATTACCAATTGCTTAATACTGGCAGACAATCATCTGACCCATAGGTGGCAGCCATCTCAAGCCAGAGGACGAGAGGACTCTAGCCGCCACGCATATAAAGGATTTAAAAACTTTGTTTTTAAATCCTTTATATTAAGTTCGCTTGCTTGCTTAGGACCGTGCAAACCTTTCGGTCGTTTCTTAACCCACTTCCCGTGATCCAATCGAGCTGACATTTTGCACACAGACTCGTTGTGCGAGACAATTAATGTTCGTGAAATTTTTTTTCCAAAATTTTACACTGTTTAGGGAAAACAAATTAAATATTTAATTACCAATTGCTTAATACTGGCAGCCAATCATCTGACCCATAGGTGGCAGCCATCTCAAGCCAGAGGACGAGAGGACTCTAGCCGCCACGCATATAAAGGATTTATAGTGAAAAACTTTGTTTTTACGGGTTATACTTTTTTTTACCTACATCAAACCTATAGGTCTCTGGATTTTTCGCATCACTGTGTATCCTTAATAGACCCTCTGTAATGAAAGTTACTGAACTAAATGTTGTCACTGACAGACAAAAATATGGACAGATTTGGCGAAAAATAAAGTTGCTAATAGACTGGAAGTAAGCCTGTGCTCTAGATCAGATGACATAACCCTCACCAGATACTACTCACCACTGACACTAGACATTTAAGCTCACCCCTCACATCACAAAAATGACACTCAGAAAATGATCAGCACTCGCCACACAAACCCACCACTCTCCTGACATCTGGCACACCACCCACCAGACAATCACCACTCACGTAACACCACTGAACACACATTCACCCACCAGACACTCACCTGACCCTCACTAGTACTTTACTCACCAGATACTCCGTATTCACAGTCACCAATCTACCTATTAGAGTCTGTAGCAGGTGTTGTACTAGATACTGTACATGTGGAGTCATACGATTAATCATCATCGTCAGCTATAATCTATCTACTGCTGGATGAAGGTCTCCCCTTGCAATGAAGAAATGCTAATGTTGAACTCCCCCAACAAAGCCTTACACATTCCAAACATGCCAAATATTCACCATACGAAATGGCGAAAACTTCCCAATGTAGCACGATCCTGAAAATATATTGGGACTTAATCAGCATTTCCTGAATAAATTAAGGATATTATTACATATTATTATGCCTTCATATAAGGTGGAGGGGTATAGTATACTGTACTATGAACCTGGTCACCTGAGTTTGATTTCATGCCACTGCTCTCATCAGTGGAGAATGACATCGAAACTATTCCTCAGTGCATCCTTCCCCTTCACCAGCCATGCTCACCAACTTGGTGAAGTATGGTCAAACAACCCTCATGGCAGAGACAGCCTGGGGATGCCTTCATCCAGCGACATGGAATTATTCCAGAAGAGGACCTCACACAATTACTTCTGAAGTCTTCTCATTGGGTCACTTAAATTAATGATTGATGGTTTTCATGAACGCGTTGCCGAGTAATAACTTGTCGAAGTAAATATGCTGCACATTGAAAGACATTTTCTCACAACTGGGCACTTTCAGCTTAATACATTTTCTCTCACTGGGTTTATAAAAAAATAAGTTTTACACCAACCATAGGACCCTGTCATGCATGTAACTATATTGCATCTTAACTTAAAACGTGGGTTTCCGTAGCCAATAAAATTATCCATATTTGTTGTTGGGTGAGACCAGGGAGTGTTTTATGCCAAAATTACTACGTGGTCTACCCCAAAAACAAATATGGATCATAATTCATAATCAACGATTTTTGGGTTTAGATCGCGTTTATTTATAAATGTGTCGTAACCCTCCACCACCCGACACGGCCAATCAGTAAAAAATGTGTCACGTTGACAAAGACAAATAGTTCACTGCTTTAGCCCACCGGTGTGTTGAAGCAACAACATTCACAATTTGAGTACGACGTTTCGCTGGTAATTACAACCAGCATCATCGGGCAATTCGCCAGAATGGTGAGGCTCTCCTGTGTCTCCCGTTCTTATATAGAGCAGCAGCAGGATGACGTCATCATTAACTCATTAACTCATCAGGTGCAAAGATTCAAGGGGGGAGTGATTGTAATTATATACTAGATTAGTAATCAGGCTATTGTTACGATGCGAGTTGTAGATTAGTAATCATTTGGAATGTGTTTTATTGTGATTATGCTACATTAGTAATCTGTTAGTGGTTGTTTCCCTTATAAGTAATTGTAATGTATCTTATTTAATAATACGCTTCCAGGCCGCACTAAGCCTGTAGCTGTCTGAGCGATTAAAGTTATTTCTGTTTCTCTCAATTTCAATCGATTCTCTAATTAGTCTTTGCCAGTAGTAACTAGTTTTACACAACACTTCCACGTTGTCAAAATCAATTGAGTGTCCCTGTTGGCATGCATGTTCTGCTACTGCCGACAGTTGTGTTTGTGATAGTTTAATATTTCTCTGGTGTTCTTTAAGTCTTACACTAACGTTACGCCCTGTCTGTCCAATATAGCATCTGCCACATACACAATTAATCCGATATACACCTTCTGTTGATAATTTAGGTAATTCGTCTTTAGTGCACGTTACTAGTTGTTGAATTTTGTGTACTGTACCAAATCTTACTGTAATGTTTTGCTTTTGCAAAACACGGGCTAATTTATCAGTTACTCCTGAGATAAATGGTATTTTTATTGTTTTAATAATCTGATCGCTTTCAGCAGTGTTGCTTTGCGATCGTGATTTGGCTTTTAGTGCTCTGTTAATTTGAGCATTATTGTAGCCATTCTGTCTTAGTGCTTCTTTAACATGTTTAATCTCTCTCACTAGACTTTCACCATCTGACACTGTTTTAGCCCGATGTATGAGCGTCTTGATAAGAGAGGATTTCTGAGCTGGGTGATGATGCGAATCTGCATTCAGATAGGCATCAGTGTGCGTTGGCTTTCTGTAAACGCTGTGTGTTATTTTACCGTTTGGGCCATGCCCAAGTAAAATATCCAGGAACGGGAGTGTGTTATTCACCTCCATTTCCATGGTGAACTGAATGGCCGGGTTTTGTGCATTGAGATGATTTAGAAAATCGTTAAGTGTATCTTTACCATGTGGCCAGACAACCAAAGTGTCATCCACATATCTAAACCAAAAGGATGGTTTTAATGTGCTCGAGGCAAGTGCTCTGGTTTCAAAGTTTTCCATGTACAAATTTGCTATAGCAGGAGATAAAGGAGAGCCCATTGCTGCTCCCTCCCTTTGTTTAAAGAATTCGCCTCTCCATAAGAAGTAAGTGTTATTTAAACAATGGTCTGCGAGTTTCGGAATATCTTTTGGTAAACCTGTATTCTTTACCAGTGTATCAAGTAATTTAAGTGACTCGCTCACTGGAACCTTAGTGAATAGCGAAATCACATCAAAACTCACCAAAATATCATTAGGGTTAAGTTTAATATCTTTGATCATATTCACAAGATGTTCTGAATTTCTTATGAATGATGATGTCCTACCGATGTAAGGCTGAATTTGTTTAGTTACATATTTTGCTAATTTATAGGTTGAGAGAAACAGAAATAACTTTAATCGCTCAGACAGCTACAGGCTTAGTGCGGCCTGGAAGCGTATTATTAAATAAGATACATTACAATTACTTATAAGGGAAACAACCACTAACAGATTACTAATGTAGCATAATCACAATAAAACACATTCCAAATGATTACTAATCTACAACTCGCATCGTAACAATAGCCTGATTACTAATCTAGTATATAATTACAATCACTCCCCCCTTGAATCTTTGCACCTGATGAGTTAATGAGTTAATGATGACGTCATCCTGCTGCTGCTCTATATAAGAACGGGAGACACAGGAGAGCCTCACTATTCTGGCGAATTGCCCGATGATGCTGGTTGTAATTACCAGCGAAACGTCGTACTCAAATTGTGAATGTTGTTGCTTCAACACACCGGTGGGCTAAAGCAGTGAACTATTTGTCTTTGTCAACGTGACACATTTTTTACTGATTGGCCGTGTCGGGTGGTGGAGGGTTACGACACATTTATAAATAAACGCGATCTAAACCCAAAAATCGTTGATTATGAATAACATTGGTCGCGAAAGCCTACGTGTTAAATGGATCATAATGCATTTAGTTTCAGGTTACAAAGCAACAGTTACAACAGTAGCACAGTTGTATAGTTACAATTCTCATTGTATATACTGACCGTTGGTAAATTTAGCACAAACTGATCAGCTTAACACTGACCAATTTGGTTGGCACTTTGGTTAACTATAAAATAGGCCTTAAGCCTAAGTCTTAAGGAGTGGGCATTGCAGTGAACTTTAATTTGCTGTTGAGGTAGTGGTTTGTAGGAAGTACAAGAATGTGATACCTTTACAAACTAAACAATGGCGGTGTTTGTGTGATAAAGTACAGCAGGGAGGTTAAACAACAATGTTTTCACATTTCTAAAAATTATACGGATTTTAAAGTCACTAACATCCTCACTTACCTCAGGAAATGTATCAGAAAAATCATCATCTAGAGATGAGAAATAAAACACAATTTACCGTTATAATGATTCATCCCCCTCCACAATTTTCATATCAGGGTTATACGACACATTCGACCACTATTGAGTTGTGACATAGCCAACATGGTGTCGTGTAGCATAATATTGACAAGGCATGATTATTGCAACTCACTACTCTATGGGATGTCTGGCAAAATAATTACCAAGCTACAGCGTGTACAATATTCCCTGGCATGTGTCGTGACGGGTACTTCAAGATCTGACTATGTCCGTTCAGTGCTTGCCGAGCTGCATTGGCTTCTGGTTGCTAAACGAATACATTATAAGGTCGCACTCATTACACATGAAGTGCTTGCCACAAAACACATTCTTGCGGAGGGAGCTGGTAGGAACGTTGGATTGCTCAGTCAATGGCCAGGGTCAACGGCGGCGTGGTGTATTCCGCAAATATGGCCGACTGTATTAATTTTGATGTTTTACCTACGTGACTTTACCGAAAAACCCTGAGAATAAGTAGGTTAAACGTTGAGTTTTATAAGGGCACCACGTGGTGACCAGCCCCTCCCCACCCAGCCCCACCCCTCCCACCCCCCACCCAGCCCCACCCTCCCCACCCAGCCCCACCCTCCCCACCCAGCCCCTCCCCACCCAGCTCCTCCCTCCCCACCCAGCCCCTCCCTGCACGACGGACGGACACAATAATCCCCTGTGGGCTGGTGTAACCAGGATGTTCCTACCAGTATTATCGATATATATAGATCACTATGAATGAGTGCAATTGCATTTCTGCAGAACATCCTCGTCAAGGTTTATATAGCCAAAAAACACATTGGGCCTGCAGGGCTTCCTGATAACAAGCAGGAAATTGACAAACAAATAATTAAAAAAACAGTTGAGGAACTCCATTGGTTTGCCAAATAAAAATGTGCTTATTATATGTTTGTGTAGAAATCAATTGCAAAATACATTAATGTGTTCATTGCTTTAGCACTCAGAAAACAATTGCAAACTAAATATGCAAAGAGAGGTGATCTTCACCCCTGGGAACGGTTTTGCCTTCTTTACTCGTTGTCCCCATGCAACATTCGAGGTTTCAAGAGCAGCCTTTAGCCTTTCATAGCTGACTTTTGTAGAGGAAATTACTCGTAATGTAGAGACGCAGCTGGCATGTAGAAGGCCTTACTAGAAATGTAGATGCTTCCTAGTAATGTGATTAACCTGACTAGTCATGTAAATATGCTGACGAATATTCTGGAAAGTGTTGCTAGCGTAGTCTTAATAGTAACGTGGAGAGCCTGACTAGTAATACGCCTTAATGATAATGTAATGAGGTTTACGAGTAGCGAAGTAAGCTGGACTAGTGATATAAATAACCTTACTAATATTGTGATAAGTGTTACCAGTAAAATCTTATTATGAATGAGGAGAGCGTTAAATATAAGGTAGTACACATTACTAGTAATGTAATGAGTCCTACTTTCATGTTGTAAAATAACGAGTGGTTAATTGTACTGTAAAGTCTGACTAGTAATCTGGAGACACTTACACGTCATGTATTATGCCTTACTAGGCGGAATACATTGTCATCTTACTAACAATATTGTATTAATAATGGAGTCAGCCTGAGTAGTAATGTAAAAATCCTTACTACGGATGTAGTAAGCCTGGCTAATAATGAAAAGGACCTTGCTAGTATGGTAATATAGATTTAACAAAGCTTAAGAGAGGCTCGCTATTATTGTCGAATGTTTGTAGCATTGTAGAGAGCATTACCTGTGAACGTGGAGTCCGAGTATTCAGCTTCAGGTCGAGTTTCGGATGGACCGATGGCGCAGAAATTATCTGTTTGAATTTGTCCCGAATTCGAGACATTGTTTACATTGTTCGAGGCCGAGTCTGACGTGTTGCTCCTCTGTTGAAGATAAACGCACAGGGGCGGTTTCTTCATTAGGGCGATTGGGCGACGCACCACCAATGTCATTCAACCACAGAGTCACGCCAGCCGTCACTGTGCCTCTGGATATAGTCCAATCAGCGTCATGTCACGTTCTGTGGAGTACCGCCTCTTTTTGGGCGATTTCACTCCGGCTGAGAATCGCCCAGAGTGGTCCCATAGACTTACATTCAAAGATGTTTTTCTTCGAACGGCGGGCGCTGCAATGCATTCTCTATGGCTTCCGGGAGGGCTCGCACTAACGTGCTTATGTCATCATACGTAAGCACGTTCCATCCAACAATATTATTTGTCGCCACCTAGTGGAATCTTTAATAAAATAAACTTGAGTGGATTGTATTAATAGTGAGTATAGAAACAAACAAGATGTATTGTAAGAGTCACTTTATTTTTCATTAATATTAAAGAAGTGAAGTTGCCTTTACATGCTTAAGCTGTTAATGTATCCTTTGCATGGGTGGACCTTATCCTTATAAATCATCCAAACATTTGCCCCCCCTGAGAGATTTTGCAGGAGCCCCCACTGTAAATGCATACGTATACATATATTGGGCCCCGTTCAAACCTTTCCAAAACACCAAAAACGATTCCGGTTTGGCAATTTGCCCGAGACATCAGCAACTTAAAGTCAAATAGCGTGCCAATACACACACTCGCCAGCATTTCAATCTGGCCCCACATGCGTTATATTTAGGAGGCCTGATTTCGCGTGTTGGTAAACGTTCCATTTCCGTCGATTATTTTTGGGAAATGTTCGGATGCCTCCATTAACCAACAGTTTGGGAAATTTCCAATGGGATGCGCAACTGCCGTATGCTCAAGATGCGCATCCTAATGGGCACGAGAGTCGTGTATCACAGCAATCATTGCCGGCGACCATCACCAGCACGCATTAACTGTGAACGACGGTGACAACTTGGCGGTCAATGAATGCAAAGTTCTCTCGAAACCAATCAATGGAGACTTTGTTGCAATGTTTGTTCAAGTTAGAAATAAAATGGGCTTTAGGTTCAACTATACTATTGTCCAGGAAGAAGCAAAATATATATAGATAAAATATTAACTTAACAAACGATGAACATCATTGGAACCTCATTTGCCAGTAAAAAAGTATGATAATTGTTTTTTTACCCTTCTATCTGGCAACAAAACTGACACCTTTTTTACAAGGAGCCATGTTTGCATAGACCACAATACCTGCAGTCATAATGCAAACAAAAAACATAACTCTGATAATGTATGCACTGTCCTTGAAGTTGATTGGTTCACACCCGAGACAGCTTTCCTTAGAGCCTAGTCTCACATGGGTTGGACTAGATGACGCCGAAAGGCGTGACTCCTTGTAAAAAAGGTGTCAGTTTTGTTGCCAGATAGAAGGGTAAAAAACCAATTATCAAACGATGAATATGTTTTAATGGCTCTATCAAAATTACAAGGAGCCATGTTTGCATAGACCACAATACCTGCAGTCATAATGCAAACAAAAAACATAACTCTGATAATGTATGCACTGTCCTTGAAGTTGATTGGTTCACACCCGAGACAGCTTTCCTTAGAGCCTAGTCTCACATGGGTTGGACTAGATGACGCCGAAAGGCGTGACTCCTTGTAAAAAAGGTGTCAGTTTTGTTGCCAGATAGAAGGGTAAAAAACCAATTATCAAACGATGAATATGTTTTAATGGCTCTATCAAAATAAATTCAATAACGCAATGTATCCTGACTTTTGGGCTACCTTGTACAGTGAACTCTCGATTATCCATTGGTAGTAGTTTACACGTGCACTGGATACAATAATTATTAGCTACTCCTCACTCATTAGGAGTCAGTGACTCAGTGCTCACTACAACCACATCTGAGATGAAACCTTAAACAATAAAACAAATGACTCATTCTATGCCTTCATTCCAATTTAACATAGGTAAACAATTAAAACAGATATTCTAAACTAATTGACATGTTTGGCATTATACTTTTTATATTTGGGCCAGACCTTACCATGATTACCACGGATAATAGAGAGTTGAACGTAACAAAAAACATGATGATGAAAAATAAGAATAGGTTTTACCCTTTAAAAAAGTTTCCAGTCATTACGAGTGCTCCTAAAATATTATTTTACTCTTATAGGGCAAACCGTGTGAGTGAGCTGTGTATGTGTGTATGAATGTATGTATGCATGAGACACAAACCCTGATCTTCATTTTCTTCCAAAAATAGTGGACAGCCAAACAAATGATCACTGTGCATAATGCTGTAACCACAATGTAAACCGCTGGAAGGTGTTCATGAGATCGTTCTGCAAACAAGGATAGATTGTAATGAAAGTTGTGTGCCTGCAAATCTGTGAATGCCGTGACCCACAGATGCGTGGCACAGCTACTCGTACAGCATTGATACTGCTTTAGAGCCTAATTTACTTGTTGATAAATGTTCCTCGCCAAATTATAAATTATTCATTTTTGTGAAGATCGACAAATATCTTCGCCATCAACTCTGGATGTGTGACTCGAGCCCAATTTATTTGCGCACGAGGAACATCGCACTATGAACCTGGGTAACCGAAGCTTTATTCCTCACCATGGATGAAATCAGTGGCAAGTGACATCTGAATTCCCCCACCCCACTGTTCACTGACCAGCATGGCGAAGTATGGTCAAACAGCCTCTTTAAAGGCATAACATGGAGATGCCGTTATCCAACGGTAGGTTGACAAAGGGTTGGCGATTATTTGATTGTATGTGTAATATATTCAAATATTTCATTTGTCAGTATTTATGCATCTGCACCCTATATCATACAGATAATACCAATTTAAAGCTTTCCTCGAGACACATTGTTATTTTGTGTTTTAGTATCAAATAAAATGTTATAAGACACTCCAGCCTGCTTTCACTGGCCCGTTTCATGAGTTTGACCTATGCCCACCTTAAATAACTGTCCAATACAAATTCTGTTGTGTTTTGAAAATCGTGTCCCTCCCTAACTTATTTTCTTTTGTTCAGATAATTTGTGTACGTGACTTTTTTGTGTTTCAAATTAATCTGTAACAAAAACTTTACTGCCATTTTAAGTTGTTCAGTAATTTCAAGTAATATATTAACATTAGTTGTAAAAACTAATTCTGCAGAAATTAAGACATCGTAAATAAAATGTTACAAACGATGATGTATGACACAAGGAGATAGAACAAGGAACACATGGATGAGAGAACAAATTAAATTCAGAGACACTGTATTGCCTGTTAAGTGGTCTTGGGCGGAACACATTGCAAGAAGGGCTGATGGCTAATGGAGTAAATCAATAACAGTGGCAACCAGATAAACTATCAACTACTTAAAACGAAACTATTTTTATTTTACCAGCTAAGGCTGACTGAGCTATAGAGTCCTATTTCAGAAGCGACCTGGCCACAAATGAAAGCTCAAAGAAGTGGCTTATCATGTGGAAATGTATAGCAATCAAATACTGTAAATGCATGTTTCTAAATGTGGAGGGAAAAACCGGAGAAAAATCCACTCGACCACGGGGAGAACGTGCAAACTCTAAATATACAGGCATCAGGGTCGGGATTGAACACACGTCCTCCTGCATACCCGGCGAGGTAGTTAACATCTCACCACTGTGGCACCCCAGACGAAGCCACTATACCCGAGAGGACATCCACCATAGATTTGTTATGATGAGATTAGCTCATGTGTAGGAACAATAAGGATTGTGGCATTTCTGAAACTAGCCTTGTATTAATAAACGAGTATATCTTCATGTAGTTTTTGGAAATCATGCATTAATAATGCGTGCACATGTAAACAAAGTAAGTATTACCTTCGGTTGATGTTGGTCTCGGTGGGATCGGTCCATTTTTTCTTTTGGTGGAAGATTTACCTATCGGATAATAATTTTACAAATGGCATCTAAAGGCAGTGCATTAACATTGTCTGAGCAGAGAACCACGGTTCCGTCAAAGGCTACTCAATAACACATGTGTTTCCTGAAAGTGATTGTTTTTCATTGGGAGTCCATAGATCCGCACTCGTGCATGATTGTTTTGTTATTTGAATACAATTAACGGCCTTCCAGAATTGTTAGAAATCGATGCAACCTGAAGTTAAATCATGAGGGTCAGAATGTAGATTTATTTTAATGCATTACCTTTGATGACGTCGAGCTTCGTTTCATAGAATTCCCCAGGAATGGTTAGCTCACACAGGTAAACACCTGCATCTTTACCATTGACATCATTAATTACCAATGATGCAGTTCTATTTTTGAAATATTTTGTTCTCATACTATCAATTGAGAGAGGGTAGTATGGTTGTCCTTGTAGAGCAACATGCCAGTTAACACTTCCGTTGATTTGTCTTGCAGAATTGGTTTGGCAGGGAATCGAGATATGTTCCCCAATTCTAGCTTTTATATTTTTGTTCATCTTCACACCTGCAGACAAAAATAAGCGCATTTTACCAACAGTGCTTCAATATTTCGATTTAAAGCTTTCGTGACTGCAGGGATTCATCTTCTTGGTTCTTTCGGTAAAGTCACGTAGAAGGGAAATAATAATAGAAGGGAAATAATAAAATAATAAAAATAAAACACAATAAAAATAATTCTCACGTCGTGAGAAAAAATAATTTCTCACGTCGTGAGAATTAATTTAAATAATTTCTCACGTCGTGAGAATTATTTTTTATTTTATTATTTCCCTTCTACGTGACTTTACCGAAAGAACCAAAAAAAAAAGTGCTGCAATAATCACATTTATTGGTACCTCAGCCAGTACACATGATAAGCCGAAAACCCCCGTCTGTCAGCCATGCCCAATCACTCGTTCCACCCAAACAGTGAGTGGGGCTAACCCTTCATGATGTTGGCCCCACTTATTGCGAATAGGTCCAACCTACTATTGTGCCAACCATGCCCACTTCACAGCCCCATTATTTGCGTATGAATGTATGTTGCACTTCTTGAGCACCGTATGTAGCCAACCATGCGAATTGTGAGGCCATGAAATTTAACAATAGGACAAAATAAAAAAATGTTGCAAGCTTTTGGACTTCAAAACAGCCTTTTTGAGACCAGGAAATGTTTAGTGGCCTTACCATTCTCAAAAGCACCATACCTATGCATAACACTTAGCCACTCGTGGAAATTCCACATTCTAGTTATCGCTCAAAAATTGTGTAGCTTCAGCCCGAGAAAGAGGTGATTTGAATTGGTGAAGCAGGATATAACGGACTGTGGAGTGGATGTGAAGATTGCCCAATTTAGGAATGACTGTAAAAGTAGGACCCAGAAAGCACCCCCCCCCCCCTCCAAATGAGTGAAATGACAGGTACCGTAGTCCATAAGTCCAGACCAGATATCCCACCTGCCGGTACTGCCTGAGGTGGCATCATTTTGGTGGTTCACATTTCTGGCCAACAGCAGTCAATTTTGTGATAACCATTTCGATTTATGGATCATCAAATATCAAGTATTCCACTCGTATTTACACTAAATTAATCAATTGGTATGACTAAATATTTGCTATCTTTGGTGGTACCAATTTCTTCTGTGGCCCATGCGCTAAATGAAAGGATCCCCTGAACTGGAGTTAATTTGAGTCCAATTCATGGTCCCACTTTCACCGACTAGAACCCTTTGAGATAACGACCATCAATTTGGAAAAACGTAGATTGTAATTATCACAACTTCTTTCAATAAACTTACATAATAATGCAATAATAGAAACATGTATTCGTGTTAATTTTGGTATAGTATGTGCTTTGTTAAAAATTAATGTGTTTGCGTGTTACTTTTCTTACCTTTGATTATGAGAATATCTGTATCAACAAAGAAAACTTCAGATTTACATGACCATTGACATCTGTGCAATCTAGAGCCCATCCAGTCAGGATTTTCAATGGTAAGGGAGTGGTTATCATGTTTAATGTATTTATTGACATGCGTTTCTTTGTCACTATCATCGTTAATGGGTTTCCATGTATCTGTAAAGACATACCAAACAATAAAGCTAACTTGACCCGTGCAGATTGTCAGGCAATGAAGGAGGATATTTTGGTGTTCTTTTGCTTTGACTTGCTCAGTTTTTCCAGGGATATTGCCTGCAGGGCGTGACAAAACAACCACAACAAGACGATACTCAATGCACATGCATTACACATGAAATGTTACATTTCTGAGAAATACAGTACAGTATGAATAAAGGCAAGTTTCCCAGAAATGTACGTTTTTTTCTGTTATGAAAACAATCATTATTTAGTGCCCCTTTATCGATCCACTACTATATGAAGGCCTCCAAATGCATCGTCAGTCATGAGGGAATGTATCACTATTTTTCACCACTCTGGTCAGAGCGGGATAGTTGTGGTCAGGAATCGAACACATGTGGCTGGGTTCTGAGTGAAATGTGTTAAGCACTGCCCCAGCACTCCTCCCTATGTGTGAGGCAGTGTTGATAATATTATCTGTAATACATTTTTTAAAATCATAAGTTATGCTATCAAGACCATAAGGACGAGCCATTTCGACTGAACCACATCTGATTCTTATTCACTTCAGACTGCATCATCATCATAATTAGCCATGATCAATCCAAAGCTGGATGAAAGCCTCCCCAACCATTTTACGATCCTGTGATGTGTTAATTCACCGAGCACTTGCACACGAGCTGATTTTATCACTCCACTGCCTCTGTGGGTGTGCTGTGGAACGCGTTCCATTCCCCGGCTGCCACTCAATCATCACCCTTAACCATTGGTCGTCATTCCTTCTAGCGACACGCCCTGCCCAAACTCACATTTATATTGACAACATTTGTTTGAACACACAATGCCTGTCTGGGTTATTCATCTTTCAGTCTCATCAGTCGAATCAAGCTTGTTAAACAAACACTGCCCGTGTACCAGATGCTACTGTCAAGAATATTCCATTCAGGGACGCCCATCGGCGCAATACAACAATACAGCATGTACTGATAATTGTTTTTTTACCCTTCTCTCTGGCAGCAAAACTGACACCTTTTTACAAGGAGTCATGTTTGCATAGACCGCAATACCTGCAGTCATAATACAAACAAAAGACATAACTCTGATAATGTGCACTGTCCTTGAAGTTGATTGGTCCACACCCGAGACAGCTTTCCTTTTTGGCGTCATCTGGTCCAACCCATGTGAGACTAGGCTCTAAGGAAAGCTGTCTCTGGTGTGGACCAATCAACTTCAAGGACAGTGCACATTATCAGAGTTATGTCTTTTGTTTGTATTATGACTGCAGGTATTGCGGTCTATGCAAACATGACTCCTTGTAAAAAGGTGTCAGTTTTGTTGCCAGATAGAAGGGTAAAAAAACAATTATCATATTTTTACTGGTAAATGAGGTTCCCATAGTGTACAGCATGTACTGTTGTGGATCATTCTAGGGAATGCAACAAATGTAGTATGTATCTCTAAAAAAATATTCTTCAGTCCATTAGCCAGTTGTCTTTCTAACTCATGTTAATTTGCAATCATCAGCAGTATTTATTGAGACAAAAATCCAAACCAAACTCAGTATTCATGTTGTGACCACCAACACAAACACATATTGTTTTATACGAGGCTGAATGTGTTGATGTGACACACGAGGTTAAAATAAGTCCAGCTTGTATTGTTGGTTAATGCAAGTCCGGAAGGCCAATCGAGTGAGGGACTGAAGTGTTTTGTTATTTGGAGAAGTGGTTAGAGGTCTATTTATTTTGTTACCCAGAAGGCTCCACAACAGTGCATAATGCGCTTTTTATTTTTGCTTTGTTTATAACCTTTACTGATGCAACTTTATTTTACCAGCTAAGGCCCACTGAGCTGTATAGCTCTTTTCCAGAAGCGACCTGGCCAGACATGATAGCCCAACGAAGTAGCTTATCACGTGGACTTTGATCGCAGCCAAATAATCTAGGCGCACGTTTCTAAATGTGAAGGGAAAACCGGAAGACTGGAAGAAAAATCCACGTGACCACGGGGAAAAAATGCCGAATCCAAATATACAAACGTCGGGGTCGGGATCGATCCCACGACCTCCTGTATGCCAGGCGATGTAGTTAATCAGATTTACGATTCAAGTTACGCTGAGTTTATTGCATCGAGGCCCATATATCAATGGCCAGTTTATCAGGCATTAAATACCTCATTCTCTGTTGGCCCAGTGCAGCCCTAGACACCTTGGTACGAGTTCAGTCAGACAGATTTAATGTGCATAACAAACCGGTGATTGACATGGACAATCGAAATTAATATGCTTTAATTTGCAAAGAAAAAGTTCAGACCACACAGGGTAAAGAGAGGTCACGATCTCGCCACGCTTCAGACTTGCTCTGAAAAGAAGGTGCGCATTCGAAGGGGGCTACGTACTCATGACAGGAGCCCAACCAGCGACGATGCAGGCGACACGGAGCCAAACAGATGATCCAGCCATGTCCAGCTACACACCTCTCACTTCCTTGTGTAACGTTCAGTGCAAAAAAAAGCCCGTTGTTTGTTTCCTCTTTCTTGCTGGTGTGTGGGGAGTTTCCCTTGTGTTTCCGCTGTGGTCCCACCTCCATGTATGTTGAACATGTTTTCCTCAACCAAATAGGCTGCCGGAAAATTTAAAAATAAATGTCAGTACGAGCTTAACACCATTGAACGCATGATATTGCCTTGCTGCAGTAGCACAGCTGGAAAAAACAGTTTTCTGATGATCTTTTTCACGTGATTGTAATGAAGATCCAGCTCAACGCCTTAACATTGAATTCATTAAGTACGTTGTCATTCCTCAATATCTGTTATATCGAGAGCTCGATTCACGTTGTGGCAATTTTTCCTTATTTTTGGCAAACGTGTGCCGATGTCTTCATCACATTCGATGGAGGAAATAACTAAGATTTTACCTATTCATATAGAGTTTTTTTCATGCTTTTGCATAGTTCAAAATTGAGTTGTAAAATCCACAAAAGTTATTGCCCCAAATGAATGAGAAAATATTTTACCTGATTCAACCGGGCAAGAAAATGCCGCCGATTAAAAAGCTGATGGGAATTGTGGCTTTGCATGCTTGCCCTGCCGATTGACTGAGCCGACCAATCAGGCTCGATCCATCTCACACACGAACGAACTCACATTCCAAGTCTCGCAGACACACACATCAGAATGTGTGTACAATATTTGAAATGTAAGTAATGGTTCACAAAATCACTTTTACGGACACGACAATGTGTGCGCGATTTATTAGTGGCACTAAGCCAAAGGCTGCTTTAAAATCATCATCATCTTTGTCTTCATCATGCCAGTAATCTACATTTATATGGGTTATATAGGAGATAAAAAGATAATGCCGCTCGACTAATTTAAAGTACTGTAAGAACTCCACTGCCGAACCAGGGCTGTTCATCAGCACACTGCCCTGGTATGGAAATGCCGCCACTCACTCTGAAATTACTCTATTACTGTACTCATAGAAGGTTGAGGGGTTGGTGTGTTTGATGACTTAAAATTCCCAGGTAAGTGGGGCTGATGGTATGGCCCCACTTCTTAGTGGCACCCTTCAGGTTCAGCAAAAGGATCTCCAACCTATTTTTACCGTATTATCAGCTAACATTAAATGGTTTACAAGTTGGGAACCATCTCTTGACCACACCCTGGGATTGAACAGCCTCCAATTGTATTTGTACCAGATAAAAATTGCTCTGGTGCAGCCATGGAAAGCTTCCAAAACTACGTACTGAAAAAAAAGTTACATATTGTGAGGACCAGAGACTGCACCCCAAGGTGATGGCTCTGACTCCTGCCCACGCAGCTTTACCCAGGCCTGTTTGCCTTCATGACGGACCTGAATTATCTATTTGTTTTCTCATTTGTATTACATAGGCGAAAGCTACTGTGAAAAGTATTAGGTTGCTATGATGAGATTGGATTTTGTTTGCGGCTAGATGGATTGTTGCATCACAATAACATAAGAGATACGTTATTTAATGTTAAATGTTTCAACTAAAAAAACCCTTGCGATGGAACATCTCATTTGAAAGGGTGTTCAGGTCGTTGATTGACACACACATAGCAAACTCGCAACGACACGTACACAAACATTCTAAATCTATAAATACCGTGGTGACAACTTTAGCTGACTTTATTTCAGCAGTGGATAAATGCATGGCTAATGATGATAATGGCAACTCTACTCCAAACAGTACATGAAGGAAGTGTGGTATCTCGCACTGGAATTTGGCCGGAACCCACTGACCACGCAAGCAACTGCTACTTCTGCATGGTGGACCCTTTCAAACGTCGGACTGGCAAGAATGCACCTGCTATCACGTATCCGGACCTTCCTTCATCCATCGCCCTAGTGCCACACTGCCATGAGCTCCCCGTACCCAATCCTCCGGAGAGAGAGCAGCCGTCTTTAGAAGAGAGCAGCAAGTCAGAGAGCGAGGAAGACGTTGTAGATCCAGATGACAATTGCAGAGGTAGAGCTGAGGAGAGAAACTCATACTACCCCAACCGAAAATACCTCAACGACTTGATCAGAGATCTTGGTCTCACCAAGTCCAATGCTGAGCTTTTGACGTCTAGGCTCAAGCAGTGGAACTTGTTGGATGAAATTGTGCAAGTCGCAGATCAGAGGAAGCATCACCAACCTTTTTGCAGCGTCTTCACCCGTCAAGATGAGCTCTGCTTCTACCACAATGTGACCAGTCTGTTCGAGCCAATCGGAATCGCCTGTAACCAGAATTAATGGCGCCTCTTCATTGACAGCTCATCCAGGAGCCTCAATTACAACAGCATCAAGACGATTCTGGACGCCTTGAAGTATGATGCGTATGGCTGGGAGGTCATCGGAGACTTCAAAATAGTGGCATTCCTGATGGGTCTCCAAGGCAGTTTTACCAAGTTTCCCTGCTATCTTTGCCTTTCAGACAGCAGGGACACCAAGGCGCACTACCACAGACGGGACTGGCCACAGCGGACCGAGTTCTCTGTGGGGAGGAACAACGTCAAGTGGGAGACACTGGTGGACCCCGGAAGGTGCTGATGCCACTACTGCACATCAACTTGGGCCTTATGAAACAATTTGTCAGAACTGTAGATAAGGAGTCGGGAGCCTTCAAGTACCTTCAAGATTTCTTGCCTAAGCTGTTTGAGGCAAAGGTCAAAGCCGGTGTCTTCGTCGGACCACAGATAAAGAAGATCCTGGAGTGCAATGAATTCCCCAAGAAGCTCACTAGTAAGGAAAAAGCAGCTGGGGACAGCTTTGTCGCAGTGGTTCGTGGCTTCCTGGGCAATCACAAGGTCGAAACCTATGTGGAGCTGGTGGAGACTGGTGAAGAACTACGGCACAATGGGGTGTAGGATGTCCCTCAAAGTCCATATCCTTAATGCTCATCTTGATAAATTCAAGGAAAACATGGGACCGTACTCGGAGGAGCAAGGCAAGCGCTTCCACCAGGATATACTGGACCCTGAATGCCGCTACCAGGGACAGTACAACGAGACTACATTTGGGGGCTGATTCGTGATAAGTGATTTACAGTATAATCGTAAATCTCGGAAAACTACTCACTTCTAAATCTTTTGTAGTCATTTTTTTATTGCTTTAGTATAAATACATGTTAATTTTGATTAATATGTTGTTTTTTCTGACTTTATGTGAACGAAAAGACACAAATTCGCCCGTTTTCTCATTGAAAATAGGTAAGTTTCTAAATATCACTGTCCTGGTCACAAAAACAAAGTTTGTGGGGAATAATAGCCATCTTCTATACTTTTTAGGCATAAGCAATTACAAAATAACAGGAACAAAAATTGTGTTACATAGTGTAATACTGGTAGGAACCTCCTGGTTACATCAGCCCACAGGGGATTATTGTGTCCGTCCGTCGTGCAGGGAGGGGCTGGGTGAGGAGGGAGGGGCCAGGATGGGGAGGGGCTGGGTGGGGAGGGTGGGGCTGGGTGGGGGGTGGGAGGGGTGGGGCTGGGTGGGGGGTGGTAGGGAGGGGTGGGGCTGGGTGGGGAGGGGCTGGTCACCCCGTGGTGCCCTTATAAAACTCAACGTTTAACCTACTCACGCCGGCTTGTGCCCGCCCTCACAGTCGGGCATATTTGCGGAATACACCACGCCGCCGTTGACCCTGGCCATTGACCGAGCAACCTAAAGTTCCTACCAGCTCCCTCCGCAGGAATGTGTTCAATGCCGAGTCCTCTTTTAATAAAATTGTTTTGCGTGCATTCCTTGCATCGTGCAGTAGGTGGAGCCTTTGCCCAAAAGATAATGCACAAATGCTGGACTGCCGAATTGTTTTCTACCAGCGTTGAATTTTACCAAGTATATCGTCTGATATAGCGATGTTTTGCATTGCCCTTGTGACAACATTGTTATACATCGACGAGCTACAAATCTAGCGACGTTCTGGGATGAAGATATTGTGAAAATTTAGGATTCCAGTAAGTTTTAACTATCATGTATTAGTTTCATGTGCTCAATTCTCGAAGTGTCGTCGAGTGCCATGTTTAATGACTTAACACCGATATGTTTAGCCACGTCTAGAGACTGGGGTTAATTTTGTGGCATTCTGCTGCAAGGAGTTGGTAACACAATGTCGACTGCTTGGCTGGAAATAACCAACATTTCCATGTAATAAATATTTCACGATACAGTTATCCCTCTCATCAAATTAATAATCAGCTTCAAGATCGGTAGTTTTGCACGGAAAATAACACCGAACATTTCAAATCTTTAAAACATCCTGCCTCAGCAGCTTTCCCGATATGTTTTTCTCCTGATGACGATTGCTTGTGTTGCGATCGAAACTTCGTAGTTTTTTGTTTGTTATTTTCTTTGTACCTATAGACGCGACTTTTACCGAAAGACCCAAGAATATCACTAAACAGTTTTGGCTCCTGAGTTAGTTGCTTTGCCTTGCAATTGCCAACGTAAAAAAATAATATGTTTCAAGCACCCTTATTCAGCTGCACTTAATTGCACAAGCTACTCTGCTTAGCATTATTCCATTTGAGTGCATTAAACATGCAGCCTCTGCAGCACTCCCACTGAGTGATTATAGCGTTTTATTATGAACGAGGTACAATAGTAGCACTTGTTTAATTCAGACCAATGCATACATTTTGACATCAAAGCATTATAAGTGAAATGTTTTGCTGAATCAATGATGGCTAATTGTGCTATAGGCTCGCTGAGTGATGTCTGACTCATTGTGAACTCTGTTAACCGTGGAAAGATAAAATGAATACTTCCCGGTGCAGCCATATGTGTACATCCCTTCATTTCATGGGAAATAATACAGTTATGACATACAAATGTGAGATCATAGGTAAAAAGTTAATGATATTGGCTACATTTTCAAAAGGAAATGTTTACACCGTATAATGTAAAATATGCACACCCCATTTTTTTCCCGAAACCATTGTTTTCATTATGAAAAAACTATTATCTGAAGGCAGTTCATTGTCACATCATGTATTTTAAATTGTGACACAATTATGTAAGGCAGCGTAATACATTTTGCACAAACTCGGACAACTTACGTACCCATTAAAGCTGTTTAAAAATACGGAATAACAATTGTTGTGTATGCATGTAGGCATGTCCACATTTATGATCACATGTTCTCTGCGTGGACAACGCGGCATGAATGTTAATGGGCTTCTTTCCACCAGATACTGCATATCGAGGTACAATAGCATGTTTTACAATGTTATGCATGTTACTATTGCATTTTCTGATGCATTTAAATGTATTAGTAGTATTATACATTTGCACATAGTGTGACCAGTGCATATTGAAAACATTTGTATGTGTGCAGCTTACTGTGAGCTCTGAAATGAAATTACAGTCATAAGCTGTGCACCATCGAAATTAATTATTTGTGATTACGGTAGATGAGACGTACTATTTTAGGTCAACAAAGTATATCCCTTTAAAGAGCTCTAACAAGCTCAGATGAGCAAACAGTTGTGCACCGCATTGTAATGTTTGAAAATTGGAGTCTACACCACTGTGTGTAGTTATATGCCCTAAAACTATCATGCACGTCATTGTGGAGAATATAAATAACAATAAATACAAACATGCTCACAGAGCCCATCAGCCCCTGTGGCCTTCTGGGTGTGAGTAGTTTTAGCAGTATTGATTCAATACAAGCAAACTCTAGATCGGTTTAAACATGGCAGTGTCTTAGCAGCAAAGTCAGGTTTGCTTGAATCAATGCTTGTCAACTGCCAGGTGTCAAATGCAAGGATCTTTAAGACGTAGGCTTTCGCGACCAAAATCATCCATATTAGTGTGTTTTGGGTTATATCGCGTAAATATATAAATGTGCCGTTAAAACCCGCTACCACCCGACACAGCCAACTAGTAAGGGTTGTCGCGTAAACGGAACATGCCAATTCGTAGCACAGAAATCTGCTGTTATCAAGATGCTCATTCATCGAGCTAAGAAAGTGTCAGATGGTGAAAGTCTGAGAAGTGGAATTCAACATGTTAAAGATGCGCTGTAAATGAACGGTTGCAATGATGCACAAATCAACAGGGCATTGAATACCAAAACCAAATAAAATAACAAGAGCATTTAAACTTCCCAATTAATTAAAACGATCATAATACCGACCGTACATTGCGGGAGTAACTGATAACCTAGCCAGATGTTTGGAAAAACAAAACATCAGAGTCAGATTTGGCATGATACATAAAATACAGAAATTAATACTGGAAGGAACCACCTGGTTCTACCAGCCCACAGGGGATTATTGTGTCCGTCCGTCGTGAATCAAAAAATGGGAGGGGTCGCGCTAGGTGGAGAGGGGAGGGTGGGGAGGGGCTGGGTGGGGAGAGTGTGGAGGGGTTAGGGTGGGGAGGGGAGGGTGGGGAGGGACTGGGTGGGGACGGTGGGGCTGGGTGGGAGGTGGGTGGGGAGGGGCTGGTCACCCCGTGGTGCCCTTATAAAAGTCAACGTTTAACCTACTCACGCCGGCTTGTGCCCGCCCTCACAGTCGGCTATATTTGCGGAATACACCACGCCGCCGGTGACCCTGGCCATTGACCGAGCAACCCAACGTTCCTACCAGCTCCCTCCACAGGAATGTGTTATCTGGTACAAAAGATGTATTACCAACGCTATCAACAGAAGGCGTGTACAAGATTAACTGCATTGTGTGGTAAATGTTATGTTGGGTAAACAGGACAAATGATCAGCACGATAATGAAATAACATCAGAGAAATGTTAAATTCTCCCAAATACAACTGTCAGCAGTAGCAGAACACGCGTGCCAATAAGGACACTCAATTGATTTTGATAATGTCGAAGTTTTGTGCAAAACTAGCTACTACTGGCCAAGACTAATTAGCGAATCTATCGAAATTGAACCGTTCGGATAGCTACCGCCTTAGTGCTGCGTGGAAGTGAATCATCAAATAATACATTATTTAAATGCATGACAAAAAGGGCAGCATATTTCAATAGGAATTACCGTTGGTAGGGCTATCTTAATAAACACAATAGACAGGAAGGACAAGTTCAAAGGGCTCGCATAATGCACAAGTATAATGTATGTTGCCTCAGTAATCCCCCCCACACACACCTTGTGCAAGAGCGCAGAAGGGTGGTCAATACATCTACGCCTCTATACAAGGAACGAAACAGTAAGACTTCTCCACAAATCTGGCTTTCGCCTGATGAAGCTAGTTGTAATTACTGGCGAAACGTCGTACTCAGATTGTAAATGTTGTGGCTTGGCTCTCCAACACACCGGTGTGCTGTACTAGTGATGAATTGGCACGTTCTGTTTATGTGACAACCCTTACTAGTTGGCTGTGTCGGGTGGTGGTGGGTTTTAACGACACATTTATATATTTACGCGATCTAACCCAAAAAACACTATCATGCAAGGCTCTTAAAAATGGGTCCTAAATAGATAAGCAGACACTATGTCTCCTTTACGTTTATTTCTTTTCACGTAAAATGTAGAACAAAATATTGTTTTAAATGTATAATAAATAGTTTATAAGTGTATTATGTGGAGACAGATATATGAAGGGCAATATAGTCTGCATATATAATTTTTGCTCTATGAAAATAAAGATACACAACGTTAAGGTATGTAATTAAAAGAGAGGGAAATTAATTTACAGGTACCTTTTTAGAATATGTAATTAATGTCTTGTTGTTGTGACTGATGGCAATAGAATAGGAAAGCTGTCATCTAGAAGTGGATAAACAATGTATGATAATGATTTTGTTTCATGTGTATTGTTATAATTTTGGGATATAATTTGCCATGTTGACTGAATTTAATTCGCAGTTTCATCTCAATGAGCACTCGGAAAGAATGGATGCCTCCTGTGAAATACAACTCTTGGCTGTAAAATCTAAATTTAAACTGTAGATTGCACAATTGCTGAATAATTTTATATGTATCGTCATGTTTCCATGTGTAATATAAATATTGAATGTTTTATCCCAACAACTGCAAATTTTATTGGTCATTGCCATCATGCCCGCCTTTTGTACTGCACGTATAACAACGAGAGAACGTGCCAATTATATTAAGCACTTGTATGACTCAGACTTCATGGCCGCTGTGCATGGTGGAAATTTACCGTCCAATAATCCAAAAAGCAGCTCTATTATTGGACCGTGCCCTGACTATGAAAATATACGTATCCAATTAAAGTTACGTTTTTCTATTGCAACTATTGAACACAGATGATAACGGGTTTTTTTTCGACTACGGTCTTTTAAACTTTGTGGACCCAGTTATTTAACGTGCACACTTGTGCACCTGGTTACCGTTCACTGCTCACAGCATGTGAATTCTGGTTCGTGTAAAATGGCCCCAAAAGCAATGCTGTGTTATATTTGCTCGCCAATCTTTGTGGACTATAGGTTGTGATGTTAATATGTGGGGGGTGGCCCAGTGGCTCAGAACTAATGATCTTGTCTAATGTGAGCCATCACCAATGTATGTTGAACTTCTTTCGCACCGTATGTAGCCAACCGTGCTAATCGGAGGTGAAAATATACATCACTGGTGTTGGCCATGAGCGGGACTCCAACTTGAGTCATGCCGTGAGGTGGGTCATGGTCAATGAAATCCTGGGTTCAAATCTGGGAAATCATGACTATTAAACTACTTTTTCAAGTGCAATGGTCTGATCGCCTTAGATTGCTTACTACTGCTGAAAAGCAAAGGAATGTCGTTAGTAGATCCCTTAGCTCAGTATGTCTAGGTAATAATTGTACGAAATTTGTTTAACAATTGTTGACCAAGGTGATCCTTGCAAAAGACCTGTTGTCTCAATGGATTCTCAACTCGTGAAATTTGAAATCAATCAATCTCGATGTATAATTTCACTTGATGTGGTCTATTGCATCTATTAATGCTACATTTATAACTACAATTCAACAGCTATCATTATTTATTGTTGCAAATATGCATGGATAATAGTAATGTAAAATCACATCATCCCAAATAAGAGTAATTCTGCATATCAGAGTTTGTATTTATTCCAGACTATCTGTGTATTATTTGTAGAAGTCCTATTCAGGGGAAATTGGCGTTGTCATTCTGCACACTTGCATACTTAATGCAGAATTATGAATATTGTCCGCATTCTGATATCAAGCTGCAGGTTGCAAGATGTATGCTGAAGACCACATAACACTTTAGTCTAAAGGATTTTTGGTGCTTTATTAAAATAAATCATGAAAATGTATCTTTAAATTCAGTGTGTGCCATGTCTTGGCTCAAAATATTTAAAATATTTAAGGGGTTACTTACCTGAGCACACATACAAGGCCTGTTTCCTCTGGAGCTACACCATCAATTCCATTCAGGATCATTTCATATCAGAATTTTGTGTTGAAAAAAAAAGATGCACATCAGATACAAATTATTGGCTTGATAGGGACTCGCTTTAACCAGGGGAAACCCTGAGAGCTAAAACAGGTCAAGCTTAGGTTCTCCCTGGCCAATGTAGACACCCTGTTGGAGGCAGTGTTCACCCACCTTGCCATCATCTACAGACTGTGGGGCCCAACTATTGCAGCGATGGTTCCCGTGTGTTTGGGGAGTGAGGCGGTTGTTACCATATCTGCAGAGCGGGTGGTCATTGTGGGGTGTGATGCAGGTGAGCTGCTGAACAACCAACATAAGCATGAGAAGCCACTTGCATGTATGTATGTTGAACTTTTTTCGCACTGTACGCATCTCACCGTGCTAATGGGAGGTGTGGGGGAAGGACAACAAACTAAACACAAAAGGCAGTTCTAAAGAAATTAGTTTTTAATCTATATTTAAAAGTGCATTGCTGCAGTGGCTACCTAATATCGGAACGAAGAGCGTTCCAGACGGCCGCAGAAGCGGATTTGAAAGTGCGCAATTCAGTGACCGCCTTTGTTCAATGGCCAGCCAAAAGCCGGTGTTCTTTACCTCTCATGTGTCCCAGGGGAGAAACCATGCATGTGGGTAAGACTACGATGAGAAAGTGGAGTGACGATGCTGTTTATGATGATAGTGATGATGATGGTTCTTCATCATATCCGTTGCTGCAGTGTTACGCTTTCTGGTACGGTTAAGCAGGTTCCATGTTGTGGAAGCATTCCTGTCAAATTATGGTGGAGCAGAATACGTCATGACTCGCACTGAATGCATCATCACCATGCCCATTCCACAATCACTTATTTAACCACTCAATCGCCTCCACAGTAGCACTACCCACTTTTGAGCAATTCACTTTGTTTACCAAGGAAAATTGCATAATGCAACACACCAGCAGTGAACAGGGCCCTATAAGAATTCCAAAAAATGTAATCACGACAATTGTTAACAAAATCGACCATTATTCCATGAAAAAAAGTCAGAATGATGGGCAAAAACGCATATACATGGTACCATTTACCTGGATTGGCCCATGTATAATTACTGAATAACATTTCTCTCCATATGCTGGGAGCTTCTTCAGGAACTAATTTTTTCAATGTTTTTAAGTTGTACATCTTGCGGAGCAATAAACCCAAAAAACACAGCATGAACAAAAACACACATGATGTAGCGAATCTCCTGTAGCAACACTCAAGACAATGGCGAAAATATCCACATTTCCATCACAGGTGTAAGTCTCTTGATCTTTTATACATTATACATTTATCTTGCCACTTGTCCAAAACTGCGTCGTAGTTAGAGGGTCTGCCCACCCGATACTGCCGTGGCTAGATGCCTGGGTACACTGATTTTTTTTAATAATCCCAGTTAATCGGCACCATTATCACATTTGAAATGATTACACATTTTTTTATTCTTTGCTGCTGAAATTACTTTAGTACTGTAAATTAAAGTGTTTTCTTCACCAAAAATATAACCCAGGAGTATTGTGAACTCAATAGGAAGCATTCAACCAATAACAGTATAATTGCAAGGCTCCACTGGGGCTATACTTAACGGAATATTTAACTACATCTGTCGTAGAATGAAGATTTTTTTTTACATTAGAAATGTATCATTTCTGTTACCATAAAAAAAATACAATCATCCCTTCTAGCTTATCATGAATTTGAACAACTTGCCAATCAGGTTATAACCCAATCATGATCTGGCCGATCATTCAATGTTATCTGATTTTCTTTGACTTTAAACAGTTTGGATCCAATGCTCAATAGATCATGTATTTTTATTGTATATAGTTATAATTTTTTTATCATTGCACCTTCTACTGTTAAAATATAATAATACTGAGAATATATCAATTAAAACACAAATTTGGTATTTGGCCTCATTTATTAAAGCTCCTGTGTTACATACTTAACGGTGTATTTTTCTCATACATCAATCCAGCCATGTACATATAAGTAATTGACTTGTGACAAATGAGTTATATGTCAGGTGATTATTTTGAATGAACTTTATTGCCACTCCAACGATGGCCGGAACGTCATTCCAGGCTTTGCTTCTGAAGGCCTCTTCACCACAATATGAAATTATTAAATTAATGATGCTCTTCTGTTTTTTTTGTTAACTACTGCATGTAGAAGCATTATACCGTGGCTATAATTCCTTAATTTTTTAATGAGCCAGATTGCTCTTCCTAAAACGCATAGCATGAACATGAAAACGATGATATACATATCTTTCTAAAAACAAAGTATTTATGTTTAATATATGTTTTGATTTAAAGCTTTCGTGACTGCAGGGATTCATATTCTTGGTTCTTTCTGTATAGTCAATTAGAAGGAAAAAAATTAAATAATAAAAATATTAAAAAAAAAAATTCATTTCAATTGTTATTGTTTTATATTTTTCTTTTTTAATATATGTGTTTATAAATAGAGTACTGTCATGTTAGCATATAATAATGCTCGTGATGTCTAATCTCATGAGGTCGTTTCACTGCAAGGGTTACGTTCAGAGAGAGTCTGTCATTGTGGTGCATAAATCAAATCACGAATACGTCAGCAAAGAAAATGTATGTGCAGTCGCTGGGGACAAGATAAAGGGAAAGTGAAAGGCAATGCAAGCACTATACATTCGGCAGATGGAAGGAAATATTAAAGTACTGTATTGTAATAGGGCCTTACCAAAAATGAACTTATTGACAGAATATATTTATTAAAATTTTCATTTCCAGTAAAAAAAATATATGCTCTCACAATATTTAAAGCATAGCAAATTAATACAAACATAGCATTTAAGTAATAAACACAATTGAGAATTTTGGCTTAAAACTTTCGTGACTGCAGCAATTCATATTCTATGGTTCTTCCGGTAAAGTCACGTAGATAGAAACATAAAAATAAAGTGAATAAAAAAACACTAGACTGTAGCCCGGTTCTTAATCTGAGTGAGTGTACTGACAGTCTATAATGTAGACTGTAGCCTGGTTCTTAACCTGAGTGAGTGTACTGGCAGTCTATAATGTAGACTGTAGCCTGGTTCTTAACCTCGGTGAGTGTACTGGCAGTCTATAATGTAGATTGTAGCAATGGTTATTATGTATAAAAAAATGTGTTTGATCGATGGAAAATCCCCTTATTTTGACACCCCTGTTCGTTCACCGTTATTTCAACATGTCATTCTCCATGGTGAAACCGGGCAGTGCTTATTCCCATTGGAAGCACTAAGCCACTGGTGGAAATTCCATGTTTCTATGGAAGGAGCTAATATATCTTCATTATCAATCATTGTTGACTTCTCACTGGGTGTCTATTTATCAAGCCAAGGTGGATGATGGGCCGAGTTTATCCCCAAACCTGGTTGTGAACGTTCAAACCTTCCAAGTTTAGTGACGTGAGATGAGTCACTGGAGCGCGTGCCGCTGGGAGATTGGTAGACAATCGAATTAGGGGTAGCAGCCCATTCTACCAGTTCAACCTGTGGCAGAGGTCGCAAACGGGTTTTGATTCCTTACCCGTACCCGGCCGCACCAGGGTCGCAAACGGGTACGGATATCGGGTACCTGATTGCGACCTCTGGGATGAAGCCATGTTGCAGGCGTGGGTGGGTTGATTCTAGGAACTTGAATTGTGAGAAGAGACAAGACGTTGGGAAATGAGTGACAAACGGTGACTCACCAGTGACTCACGGTCTACCCGTACCCGTACCCGGCCGCACCAGGTTCGCAAACGGGTACCCGTACCCGGCCGGGTAGCCAGGTATCGGATAGGGTACGGGTATCGGGTACCCGGTTGCGACCTCTGACCTGTGGGCAAGGCACGGGGCCATCTGGGGATCCAGAGGGGTGCGGGGCCGAGGGCGAAGCCTGGCTACGCTGGGCAGGATGTAAGGCGAGCTCCGACTCACAGTCTGGGCTGCTGCGATCTGGAGTGGAACTCGTCGTCGTTGTGATGTGACGGAGATCGGAAGGGGCCTGTCGTGGCGCCCGGGATGGAGTGTTGTTTACGGTGTTTTCTTTGTTTTTTTTTTGTTTCCGCTGAGAAGTTAATAAAAACGTTTAAATCGGATCTTCACGCTCTTCACGCTGTGGGTCTGGCAGCATGTTGGCTGTCCCGACCGGGTGGGTGGTTATCCCCTAAAGGCTGTGAAGGCCGGAATAAAAGAGAGAAAGAGTACCTCCTACTAGTGTCTGTGAATTAGTACACTACACAAGTGTGGGTCGATAGCTTTTAATCACAGCACCGCCAAGACAAATGAATACGCTATTTTAAAAAAAACTTACATGAAGGAAAATAAAATCGTGATCCAAGATAAATATGCGTCACAGTAATTCCCAGGTGCTGCAACGGGTAGACCAGATGTCACGCTCGATTGCAGCTCACAATCTGAAGGTTGCGAGGTCAGATCTTGGTTGGGTGTTGACTCGGCCCATCATCCCTTTGGGGTCAATAGAATAAGTACAACTTTGTGGGGAATGTTAACGGTGGTTGTCCTATGGAGAGACTTACCCCTGCCATAGGAAGGTTGCTTTATCCCTCTGGTTTCAAGCTGTAAATAGAAGATGGTTACCACCACCCCAATGGTCATTTTAACAAGAAATCACCTTTGGTGCCTCTTTAAGATATTATTAGCATCACTTGTATTGTAAATACCTAAATAATATTCATGGTAATTGTTTTTTTACCCTTCTATCTGGCAACAAAACTGACACCTTTTTTTTTACAAGGAGTCATGTTTGCATAGACCACAATACCTGCAGCCATAATGCAAACAAAAAACATGACTCCTTAAAAGGAAAGCTGTCTCGGGTGTGGACCAATCAACTTCAAGGACAGTGCATATATTATCAGAGTTATGTTTTATGTTTGCATTATGGCTGTAGGTATTGTGGTCTATGCAAACATGACTCCTTGTAAAAAAAAGGTGTCAGTTTTGTTGCCAGATAGAACGGTAAAAACCAATTATCATATTTTTTACTGGCAAATGAGGTTCTAATGGTGTAATATTCATGGCTTGACTGTTGAATACAATAATCAATTAACACGATGCAAACGCAGTGGTGTATCGCTGGTTAGGCCTTCTGGAGCAGCTGTGGAAACCATGGGCAGTTTCTTAAATCCCCTCACCTTTGTCCACCCTGCAGGAAAATGGGTATACACCGCAGTTAGATGATTGCAAGGCTACCTCTTCCAAGGCGCCTGGCTAGTGTAGAAGAGTAGGCCAAGTAACCTCGAAAGGAGCTCTTTAAAGCTCCCTCCAGTGGAGGCCCTCCTACCTGCAGTCGTGTGAGGAAGCAATTGCATTGCTGTGGTTTTACTTTATATCCGCTAAAAATCCTTTAATCTATTATCTGTGGGAAGCAGGGATTGGTGGCCAAGGTGATGACCTAAAGCTAGATGGAAGGATCCAGTCATTGGACCTTTGAGGTCGGCTGTCAAATGTGCAGCAGTTGTGGGATTTGGCTGAAGCTTACCCTATCCTGCCAATATGACATTGTGTATCCTCTACAGGTACCTGTGTTTCAAAAGGCAGACCCTTATTTTCGAATTGGTTTGTTAAAGTGCAGCTCTCTGAATCTGTACAGTACTAGACACGATTCCTGCCTCGAACACCAGTCTCTTATCACTTAAACTCACATATCTATGTATTCAAAGTGGTTTATCTAATATGACAACAATGCACACATCCCTGCAATGCCAGCACACTTCTGAGAACGCTGGATTTGGAGAAGTCGACCATAACGGACCCGTGTCCGGGAACTTTAAGAGCTGACTTCATTTTTTGGCGATATTCCCGGATTTTTTTTACGTGTGACGTTAGTGTGGAAACAAAACGTGAATATTGGGGGATGGAAGGTATCTTCTTAAGGGGCCTCATTCCAACTACGACGAAAGCCTAAAACACATTTTGGTAGAAAGGCAGTTTAAACTCGCGAATATTTTCTGGAAAATTAACTGCTGTTTGTTGTTGAATGAAAAGTGTTCTACTCAAAATAAAGACAGCTGCCACAAACACATGGATTAAGCCCACTGCTCTCAGTGGACTCTAAGCTGGTTATAACGGGTTTAATTAATTCATATACATAAACCACAAAGCCTAAAGGGATCAGGGTAATTCAGTCGCAAGATGAGCGATCATTTTAATTATACATCAACTACTGTATAATAGATTCATTAGTGTGCAATTAATTATGGTCAATTCTAATACGGCTTTGGATTAAACAGGCCCTCGTTGGTTGATTTAATGTAAATATATTAGAGCTAGATGATCTTATTCAATAACGCCTTAACATAAATGCGAATACAACAATACAAATCAACACATTTTACGGTGACTCGTGTTTAAATATTGTAGTCAATTTATAGCCAATAAATCAATTTATAGCCAATAAATTATAACAAAAATAGGACTGCGGTTAGAAATAATTGTACAAATGTACACTTCGAATAACGACTTGCACACAGCATGTTACGGTGAAGCATCGAGGTTGTACAATGATATTCACTATGGGCGTGACAAGATGAGTCTCTGCGCCGTGATGACTTACAGCTGCCATGCGCTCGCAATGACGTCAATGGTGACATGCATCTCAGGCAATTTGTCCAAGTGGCATCACCATGCATGCATTATTCGCTGCTGCTGGAAATCAATTTCGGCAATTATACTTGCCTTCAGCAGCATTAACTGTTCTTTGGAACTGCGCCATAAAGGAAAGAGAAACGTATTCATTGAAGTGGTCTGAATGTACACAGTTGTGAAATGATACGTTTTCCGAGTGTGTTTTATACCAGCTTTTACGTAACCTCAAAATGACAAGGACAGTGCGTGACAATAGTTGATTTGTCAATCCCCTATGGGATGAAGGCCCCCCTATGCCGTGTGAGTTATGGCATTATCTGACTGTCCTTCACGATGCTAATACATGCGGCGGCTTTGAGATTGAGTGGGCACGAACAGGATTTCAAGGTTATTAATTGCCACTGACGTTAGCCGTGGCTGGAATCGAACTTCTGTCATCAGTTCCCCGCCCTCTCTGACTTTAAATAATACTGTTCATGTAAAATATTGTGAACTTACAAAAATATATATAACGAACATGCTTTCCGTTCATGTCCGACTATTTCTGAGTTCTATTAACATATAATGGGGGTAATTTAATCAGATTAAGAATACATATATAAAAAATAATTGTGGAAATTACCCAATGGGCCTAAGAGAAGTGGGGCTGACTAAAGAACAGAATATTTTGTGAAGGACTTTCAATACAGCAGCCAGAAAAAAACATATTTAGTACGTGGAAGAATCACAAACCCCCCTTCCCATACTCAATGGTTGAATTAATTAGGCCCAACCTCAGCATTGGCGCATCTGAGCTATAAGCCCAGAGACAAGAAAGAAGAATACACACGTACATGGGGTTCACTCCTAAACCTTAGACCAGTCTTAAATACCTGAGCCCAGAGTGGCGATGACCTGACCACTCCATCACCCAAATAAAATCCCCCCCACCCCCCGCCTGCTCTGATGAGTCCGGTATGCCTGATACCGTCAATAAAACTGGGAATGCTGTCCACAATGTCAGCATGTTACAATGTGTAATGTGAGGATGTGGAATAAAAAAAATTATATAAAAAAAGTATATGGTGAAGTAGCGCTGCAGCGGTCAGCGAATTTAGCAATAAACCTTGTGACTTGAGTCAAATTCCCAGCCATTAATAACAGTAGCGAGTGATATCTGACCCAGTCCTGGGCCACCCAACCAGTACGGTAAAGGATGGCCAAACAACTGACGCAGCTTTGGTAAACTTTCATCCCTCACTGGATTGACAAAGCACTGTGAAGGTACTCCACTCCGTCTTATCGTTTCCACCATTAACTCACCTACTTACAAACTGGCCCGATTTCTGTCTGAGACCCTGCTTCCATTCACGGGCAAGACCACCTCAGCAGTACTTAATTCAGCTCACTTGGTCTCTCTAATCAAGGACATTTCACTATCTCCAGGTGATTTGCTTGTCAGCTTCGATGTAGTCTCCCTGTTCACCAAGGTACCTGTACCTGACACCAGAGTAATCATTGAAGACTTGGTCCAACAGGGACTGAATCCTGATGTACCAAGCCCTCAAGATGAATGGATACTCAAACCGCACAATCCGCAAAGATGTATCCCCAACAATGGGAGACCACAATCTGAGGACCCAATCAAAACCACCACCTTGCCATACATAGCAGGTGTTACCAAAAATATTTCCAAAATCTTAAACACAAGATCCAGTTCCGATTCAATACAGTACACAAAATCCGTTATTTGATCCCATCTGTGATGCAATACCCTGGTGTCTACAAACTAAGTTGTGTCTGCGGCAGCAGTTACATTGGGGAAACGAAGCGACATGTCTCGGACCGTGTTCGCGAACACAAGGCAGATTTGAAACACGGCAGAACCAATACCTCTGCCGTGGCTGATCATTGTTATAACTCAGTGGGTTCGCACGATATTGTTTTTTTCCGAGACCAAGGTACTCTGCAAATCTTCGGGCTACCATAAAAGTTTTGTCCATGAAGCCATCCAGATATATACACACAGACACAATTTCAATCGAGAAGATGGGTATAAGCTGAACAATCATTGGAAGGACGTTATTAACCAAGCAACGTTGTAACTTGCTGTGGTGCTTCCATTCTTCCCTGACGTTTGGCTGTTATCTTCGACTCTCTGAGTTGCATTGCCCTCTTAATTTTGGAGCTTTCGTGACTGCAGGAATTATTCTTTGGTTTTTTCGGTAAAGTCACATATAAAAATAAAATAATAAATTAAATAATAGCATACGACGTTTCGATTGCAACACAAGCAATCATCATCAGGTATAATGAAATAGCGACATAGAATATAACCAGAAAACTATAGACAGACATATAAGCAGACAGATATCACCAAGATACATAGAGAGAGCAACCCAGGTACAGAGAGAGGTGATCGTCTCTGTGGGGTGGCCTTAAATAGACAGAGGGGGGCGGAGGCAGAAAGAGGGAGGGGGTAGGGAAAACATTTACATGTCAATGAGTACGAAGGGAGGGGAGTAAGGTAAGCAGGCTTAGAGGGAGACAGAACACACTAAATTAAATAACCTAACATAACATTTCGATACTTTGCTAGGTTATTTAATTTAGTGTGTTCTGTCTCCCTCTAAGCCTGCTTACCTTACTCCCCTCCCTTCGTACTCATTGACATGTAAATGTTTTCCCTACCCCCTCCCTCTCTCTGCCTCCGCCCCCCTCTGTCTATTTAAGGCCACCCCACAGAGACGATCACCTCTCTCTGTACCTGGGTTGCTCTCTCTATGTATCTTGATGATATCTGTCTGCTTATATGTCTGTCTATAGTTTTCTGGTTATATTCTATGTCGCTATTTCATTATACCTGATGATGATTGCTTGTGTTGCAATCGAAACGTCGTATGCTATTATTTAATTTATTATTTTATTTTTATATGTGACTTTACCGAAAAAACCAAAGAATTGCATTGCCCTGTTGGGTGCCTCTGCATTAACGGGATGGGGTGTCACTAACATGGCCACCTCTGCTCCCTTATCCTCGATGTATCGATGGTTCTGGCTGTGTGATGGGTTGTGTGTCTCACTGGAGTGACCACCGTTGCGGTGGTACCTCTTGCATTGACGCGCTTGCCTCTTACAGCGCAGTTGGCAGCGCCGCAGCTTGTGTTATACATAGACATGACGTTAACTTGCTAATCCCCCTAATCTCACTGCCATCAACATAGTCTCCTCTTAACACTGCTGTTGTGCGCATATGCGGGGACGATACTCTTATGCGTCGACGGAAGCTCATTTCATGCTCATCTCTCTCCCTAATCTCTCTCTCCCGAATCTCCCCCATTAGCACAACGGACGTGCTTGCGTGCGGGGATGGAATTCCTTTCCAGCCCAGACCCCGCCTGCTTGCCCTTCACCACATATATAACCTCTTGTTGTAACAGCTCTCTCGCTGTGTTCTTTCTGGTTCAGCAGTTCTACTGCTGTATTATTTTTTCTGCCTGAGGGCGACCGCTTGTGTTGCGATCGAAACGTCGTGATATATTTTTATTTTATTAAATTTTTCTACCCACGTGACTTTACCGAAAAAACAAAGAGTATGGATTCCTGCTGTCACGAAAGCTTCAAATCAAGAATGACTGTGAATTATTACATGATGTATGACTATTATAAAGTGAGCTATGTTTAGGATCACAACATCTTTAGTTCGTGAAGCATAATGGATCGTGTTAAAACCAGTCCAGCGTTTCCTTGTATTTAAACTAATCCTGCTGAAAGGGTTGTGAAAAAATATATATATACAGTACTTAAACAATTTTAACATGGAGCGACAAATATGGGAAGGAAGCATTTGTCTGCTTAATACGTGTCAGAAACATTGATGCATTGAACATAGACATAGGACGAGTTATTCACAGTAATTCTCTCTCTGTTGACTTGCACTGTTCTGAGAAAAAAAATTTACTTTGTCAGATATTACATTGGTAATTTGTGTTTGGTTTCACAAAGCCATTGTAAAGAAACACATTTGCCTAACTCATACCTCTTCACTTTAAACAGTATTAGCACATAAATGCATCGTTGAATCATCAGCGTCCTTTTTTTAAAGCATTAGGTTAATTTGCGAGTTATCCGACTGAAATGTACTGAGCTTTACCATTGTGCAGCCATGTAACGGGAGGCCAAATGTGTCCGACAATCTACAAATTAACTTTTAAATGCATTAAAATGTTCACGTGCTGATGACGCATCACACCTCAATGACTCAATCACCGCCCACCATCCAACTTCACCCACCAAGCCTATTTAACTGGGATACAAAAAAACTATACATTTAATGGAGAAATAGCTTTTTGCAGAATTTGCACTTGTTGGCAAAATTATGCAAAAGCATCTAGGAGAAGGATAGATAAATTGGGACCATTGCGTCTGAGTACATGGAGAGGTGGCTGTTACAAAATTAAGATGACTTGGAGCAATGTCAGGTGCCTATATAAAGCCACAACAGCAGATCATTCTTTCTCACCTGATGACGGACGCTTGTGTTGCGACCGAAACGTGGCGTTCTTTTATTATAATTTTCTATCTACGTGACTTTGCCGAAAGAACCAGAGAGTATGCATTCATGCAGTCACGAACGCTTCAAATCGAGGTTGAATTTAAAGTTCATGGGAAAAAATATTTGTTTCTCAGGTATTTTCTCAGTAATTTTACTGCTGTAATAATAATCATAGTCATCCAGGGTTTTTTTTAGGGTTACATCGAGTAAATATAAATATGTCGTTAAACCTGCCACCACCCAACACAGCCAACTAGTAAGGTTTTCACGTAAACGAAACATAATTCAGCACACCGGTGTGTTGGAGAGTAAACCCATGGCGTAAAAAAATTCGAGGATGACGTTTCGGCGGTAATTACAACCATCCTAGCCAGGCTACAGCCATAATTGTGGATAAATCCTCCTGTTTCGGTCTTAAATAGAGGTATAAATGTGATGTGACCCAATCAGGTGCGAAGACCAAGGTGGGGGGGGGGGGGGGTAATGTATTCAAAAAAATTACAATTAATATATATTATTGGTTGGGTTATCCACAGTTCAGCAAGAAGTAACCGGGGAGAGACAGACTCAACAGACAAGCAGGAAAAATATAGCGCTATATTTTTTCCTGCCTCAGCATTCCTGCTGTATTTTTTCACCTGAAGACGATTGCTTGTGTTGCGATCAAAAGGTTGTGATTTTATTTTATTATATTATTATTTTTATCTACGTGACTTTACCGAAAGACCCAAAGAGTATGGATTCCAAACATGTTATACAACATGTAAACTAGACATGGGGAATGGCTTTAAAAGTTGTATAATCTCATGTAGATACAGATGCTACTGGTTCTTCATATTTCTGCAGATTTGGATGCCACCACCGCCATCAATTGCATTGCGGTCTAAACGTATGTCTCTTGGTCCGAACAGGCAACTGGACATATGGACAGACATGTTCGTATTTCTGCAAGTTCGTAAGTCGAATGTTCGTAAGTAGAGGAGTCCCTGTATGTCTGTCTCTCCACGTAAAAATGCATATGTTACACAACCCATCGGCCCCACTGCCTTCTGTTAGTGCACAATTTCAGCAGCATTGATTCAATACAAGCAAACTCGGGATCCGTTTAGATATAGTCTCATCAACTGTTGAAATTGCGTACTGAAACAATGCTGCGGAAATTATTACCTTAATTAGGGGAGACGTAAATATTATGGAGAAGTATTGTCTACTTATCTAATTTATTGCTAATATTTTCCAAATGCACTAATTATTTAGTATTACAATGTTTAATTGACAACACTATTTTGTTTACAGTTAACTGACATTTCGAATCTGAAAAAGGGATCATTCAATCAACCAGTCAGAATATGACTTGAGCCTGATCGGGTCTCAACGCAGCGCATGCACAAATAATTCAAACCGATGCAGGTTATTTGCCGAAAAACATATTTGGTCTACTGCGAGCATTCTTTGACTCGTAATATATAGCAGCACTGAATGCTCAATTGTATCGTGCAAGGCCAAAGCCATAATTTAATAACACTTCTACTAAATGCTAAATATGGCATATTCTTTCAACGTTGACTCATCAAAATGTAGTTTGAACTGCATAGGTGCCTTTTCAAGGTAACACGGTAGCCACATCAGCTGATGTGTCAATGTAGTCTCTCTCTGAATAGTGGCGTATTGTGCATTTTCATATGCACATTTTATCATTAATATTAATTTTATCCCCACTGAAATGTACATTGTATCGTGTTCATGTGCGGGTTTGGTTATGTCCCAGTGATGTAAATTCCATATCCCCATGCCCAGGGTCAATGACCTCCATAGTACAACCGATGTGCACGCTATAATAATCATTAAAAAAGCCACAATTTTTTTTTATTCACTTTCAGATTCTAAGCCATGAACACAAATTGGAACCTCGCAGCTATTACCCCTGCATAGTCTCCCCCAAAACCATCTCAAAATGAGCACACGGAAGATTATACCAGAGCACAGGCAGCAATAACACCAACATGGTGTGAGTGCTGTAGTAGACCAGCGTGATTTGGCTTCACGATCATAATAAGATTGCATGTCTCTCGTCAGCCCCAGTTTCATTGTAATATTATTTAAGAGTAATACTGCACCCTAGCTACGTGACCGCATGGACTGCCCGGACCAGTTCTCCCATTTTTTTTTTACTCTGTCATGTTCTTTAGAAGAGATTAAACAGAAATATAATAAAAGAACGAGGAAAAGGGTATGAAACCAAAGTTAGGATATGTAATATACTCCCATGACACATAGCTCTTTGGAAGTTTCTCACATTACTCCACACAATGATCATGTGTCATTTCCAATGGAACATGGCACCTACTCCATGCTAATAAACTCCCGGCTTCAGAACCCTCTTCTCTTTTCCCACCTCATTGAATGTGTTAGGTGCAAATTGCCACTTTTTGGTCTGCAATACTAACAGCGAATACATTCACTGCATCCACTGCATGACCTTCCATCTGAAGCTAACAATACAACACCAATTATGACCAGTGAGACCCACAAGGGGGTGGAAGGTCTCACGGTTTCAGCTATCTTTAGCTTTGGATTCATATTTATAGATAATTAAATACTGTACATGCTTGTGATGAGATTATCAGTGACATTTTTACAAAGGCATATGATGCTAATATAAATCCATGCTGACAAGGGGAACACATTCGAACAATCTTCATCAAAATGTGTGGCTATAAATTCCACAAATGGAAAATGTAAAACTCTCCAGTGTGCGACTGTGGTCATCAAGAACAGGCTGAACAACAGCTAACGACGCAGTGCCCGATCCACACATACGAAGGAGACACTCCCCTGCTGGTGATACGGATATCTGACTTAATCACTTGAATGTGAAATTGTAGCTGTTGCCAGAGGTGTGGACTCGAGTCATGTGACTTGGACTCGAGTCAGACTCGAGTCATGAATTTGATGACTTCAGACTCGACTTGGACTTGCTTAACAATGACTTTGTCCCACCTCTGAGGTGTGGACTCGAGTCATGTGACTTGGACTCGAGTCAGACTCGAGTCATGAATTTGATGACTTCAGACTCGACTTGGACTTGCATAACAATGACTTTGTCCCACCTCTGAGGTGTGGACTCGAGTCATGTGACTTGGACTCGAGTCAGACTCGAGTCATGAATTTGATGACTTCAGACTCGACTTAGACTTGCATAACAATGACTTTGTCCCACCTCTGAGGTGTGGACTCGAGTCATGTGACTTGGACTCGAGTCAGACTCGAGTCATGAATTTGATGACTTCAGACTCGACTTGGACTTGCATAACAATGACTTTGTCCCACCTCTGAGGTGTGGACTCGAGTCATGTGACTTGGACTCGAGTCAGACTCGAGTCATGAATTTGATGACTTCAGACTCGACTTGGACTTGCATAACAATGACTTTGTCCCACCTCTGAGGTGTGGACTCGAGTCATGTGACTTGGACTCGAGTCAGGCTCGAGTCATGAATTTGATGACTTCAGACTCGACTTGGACTTGCATAACAATGACTTTGTCCCACCTCTGGCTGTTGCTCTGCATCCACGTATGTTGAACGTCTTTCGCATCGTACGTAACCAACCGTGCGAATCAGATGTGGGGGAAGGACAACAAACTAAGCACAAATATCAGTTTTCAAGAAATGAGTTTTCAATCTAGATTTAAAAGTGGATAGCTCCAGTGGCTTCCTAATATTGGAAGGAAAAGCGTTCCAGATGGCCGCAGAAGCTCATCTGAAAGCGCGCGATGCAGTGCTTAGCCAAAAGCCGCTGCGAGGATGACCGGAGTTCACGTGATGGTTTATGCTCCTTTACAAGATCAGCAAGGTATTGTGGTTCATTTGTGGCAATCAGTTTTTGTGTAATAGGTGCGACCTTATATATTCGTTCGGCAACCAGAAGCCAATGCAGCTCGATGAGAACTGGACGGATTCTGCAGTGTCCGTTAAGACACGTGCCAGAAATTTTTGTACATGCTGCAGCTTGGTAATGTTTTTTCAGACGTCCTGTAGAGTTGTCATTTGCAATAATTTAGCCTTGTGGATACTATGCTACATGCCACCATCCATGCTATCACATTTGTCATTCAATTGATATTGGATGATCCTCCACCTGCATCCTTCCACCATGCCCTGGAATTATGTTGGAGAGATCCACTTTTCGTGTCACCAGTCCAAGACATCTTATTATCATTTTCATCGCCATTGTCAACAGTGGTGGGCGTTCTCCCATTTTGTGAATTCAACTGTGTGTGGTATTTGTAGTAATCTTCTGAGGGATCTTATCCCAAATTCGAGTATTCCTTATTCTGTCTCTGCAGTAAGTCTCCACGATTGACAGCCACATAGCACTGGAGAAATAACTATTGCTCGTATCAGGCAGATGTTGGATGTGAACGATACACGTGTTTGCCCATACCCTTTTGATGTTTGCTAGTCTTCCAGTTACAGCAGCTCGTCTGCTGTTGACTTCATTGTCTGATCTTTGATGGTTGCTCCGAAGTGAACGATTTTACTCTTTCCAACTTCTTCCCACCTATGCAGATATCAGTTATGAGATTTCCTACGTGTTTTTCTGTTATATTAACCTTCCTCTTTACCGCAATCATATCCATCCCGTCAAATGATGTAATGCTCTGTTCGATCTGCCACTGCTTATTCTGTTCCTGCAATCAAATTGATGTCATCCGCGAAATTAAGATTGCAGATATTCCTCTCTACAATAACTGAGCATTCATTATTTTTCAAGACATCTCACACAATGCGTTATCACGAATGACTCATGAGATTTGATGAAAGTAGTCAGCCTTGGCACACTCCCCCACTGTTTTACAAAACTAGTCGTTAAGTGCAGGGGCGGTTTCTTCATTAGGGCGATTGGGCGACGCACCACCAATGTCATTCAACCACAGAGTCACGCTAGCCGTCACTGTGCCTCTGGATATAGTCCAATCAGCGTCATGCTACGTTCTGTGGAGTACCGCCTCTTTTTGGGCGATTTCCCTCCGGCTGAGAATCGCCCCGAGTGGTCCCATAGACTTACATTCAAAGATGTTTTTTTTCGAACGGGGGGCGCTGCAATGCATTCTCTATGGCTTCCGGGAGGGCTCGCACTAACGTGCTTACATCATCATACGTAAGCACGTTTCATCCAACAAAATTATTTGTCGCCACCTAGTGGAATCTTTAATAAAAGAAACATAAGTGGATTGTATTAATAGTGAGTATAGAAACAAACAAGATGTATTGTAAGAGTCACTTTATTTTTCATTAATATTAAAGAAGTGAAGTTGCCTTTACATGCTTAAGCTGTTAATTTATCCGTTGCATGGGTGGACCTTATCCTTATCAATCATCCAGACATTTGCCCCCCCTGAGAGATTTTGCAGGAGCCGCCACTGGTTAAGTGTACTTCTCACCAGTACCGTGCTCTTTGCGTTATGCAGAGACATTTGATTGTCCTTACTATTCTCGAAATTATAGTGTTTTTTTTATAATTATTGCCCATAGTCCTTGTTGCCATACATGATCAAAGGCTCTCTTGAAGTTAACAAAATTATGGTGTACGCTTTTATTGATCGTTTAAATATTTGTCAAACATTCCAAGTTGAAAACCTCTTTTTGTAGAGCTCTGCCCTATTCTAAAACCTGCTGGTTCTTCAGCCAAAAGTGTATCCACCTGCACGTGTGTGTGTCTTTATGTATGTGTAACGGTTATGACTCCCCCGAGTGGGTCATGACGCAAACACTTGGGTTGGAGTGATTGGAAGGTATGGGCATGATCAGCTCAATAATAACGGGAGGGGGCTGCTGGACTTCTGTGCAGCCAATGGGCTTGTAATTATGAACACGCTGTTCCGGCATTGGCGCATCCACACTACATAATGGATGCACGCCAGGTCCAAGCAATAACATCTGCTGGACTATATAATTACGGACCAGCGGATGCAGGCTCATGTCCTTGACACCAGGACTTACCGTGGAGCTGATCTGCACACTGACCATCGACTTGTCATCTGTAAGATGCGCCTGCCATTCTTCCACTCCAGTGGTGGGTGTCCATCTAGGACCCCTTTCAAACCCACAGTGGCCTTGGTCTCAGCGAGCTGATAGTTGCAAGCAGGGATTTTAACATCTCTTGCAGCTGGGGTTGTCCGACTCATTTGCCGCGTGATCACTTTAATAGGCACATTGCCATGTGCTTTGCGGTGGGACTTCTTTGAAAAGCATGTTTTTATTATTGTAATGGGGTACCAGTATTAATAAATTAAAATGTATGCCCCCCACCCTCTGTCCCCCTCTTTTAAACAAAAAAATAAACGGTTGTAATTCTTATATTTGTAGATTTCCATGGGGGTTTTTTTTTTATTGTGAAGTTCCTTGGGCAAGGGTTGCCACCTTTTTCGACAGAGCAGACCTAGACACATTTCTCAAGTCAGCCTACGACCTACGTCTATCAACACCTATGTGGCAAATGTGTAATAGAGCCTGGGCGGCAGGGTTGCGCAGTGGTCACACCCATGCCTCACAACAAGAAGCGCCTGGGTTCAATTCCTGACTTGGGCGCCTGTCTGTGTGGAGTATGTATGTTCTCTTCCTCTTCTGTATGCATTTTCTTCAGGTTCTCCGGATTCTTCCCTTAGCTAAAACAAAACTTGCCGAGAACAAAACAATGCCGAGAAGCTACCTGCAAACTACTAAATTGGGATTACACATGGCAATATTTCCCCGACTGCAAGCACTTGAAAAATAGTATTGAGACTCGATTAGTCTTCCTGGGTAAACAAGTACACAACGATAAAACAATAATACCAGTTCAACACAATATACCACCAGATCTTGGTACAAATCGATTCCTGCCACCCAAACTTAGATGATAATTCCCAGACTGACCCAGACAGATGGCAACGCTACAATGGAATTACTTTTGTGAAGGCACTCCAAAAAGCTAGATTTCATGAATATATGGGTCAGGGAGCTGACTTTAAAAAAAACAGGTTATTATACACAAATATACTGGCCTTTGAGTATATCCGTATACTGAAGATAGGAACTTCATAAAACTATTTGGGCATTATTGGGATGCTGTTGATGTGGAAGTTTGAGCAATGGGCAAGTCGATCGGCAGTTCCCGTGTGGTTGGGTGAAGTGCGTGACCCCACCTATTCTATGTTTACTGCAAAGATGTAAGTGTAAGTTTTGTGCACTTTATCTAATGACAACAATTAACTTGGAAACCACAGATATATACTTATTCGGAAGCCAATGGAGCTATGTATATATGCCCTTTAAACTTAGATTGACAACTCATTTCTTTAGAAATGCTTATGTCTAGTTTGTTGCCCTTCCCCGGCATCCCCGATTAGCACGGTTGGTTACGTACGGTGCGAAAGAAGTTCAACATAAATACATACGTAATCAGTGCACATACGTACAAATGCATAATTTAAATTAGCTATGCCCAGTGGCGTCACTAGGGTTGGTGTCACCCGGTGCGGTAACTCATGGTGTCACCACTCATGGACTACCACCCGAACCAGACCATACAGAATCCTTAGTAATGTTTTTTTGTACTGTTACTCGTAAATCGTAATTCCCGTATATCACTGAATGTAATGGCAATAGTAGTGACGTAAACAACTAGCAAAATTACACCTTTAAATTACAATATTTCCTTTAATTACTTCTTCATTCTCAAAAAAGTTATTGATATAGGTTCACAAATACTGATTACCACAATATTGTAGCTAAAACACCAGCAATTTTAACAAAATCGGCGACGATAAAAACACGAGCAGCGACGAAAACAACAGCGCGTGCTTGCAGCGCGTGCAGACGAAAGCACGTGACTCGAAGCGTCACTGTAGTTGGGTAACACAATCGCTTCCACGCCGTCGCCCACCCTCTTGGCCCCGCCCCCCTCCCTCCCGATACGTTCCATTCATTGGCTACCACATTCTGATGAGCTCCCCCCCCCCCCTCTCCTCCCCCCCCCTCAACTCGCTTTTAAGGGATTACATCTTGAATCATTGCCTCACTTGGTGCAGCTAATCTGGCTGTGACGGTCCCACCTGATGACGGAGACTTGTGTTGCCTCCGAAACGTCGTGATCTTTATTTTATTTTTATTAATTTTGATGTTTTACCTACGTGACTTTACCGAAAAATAGAATGAATATAACAATGACAGCTCTGACTGGAGCGCATTAGAAGTCTCAAAAAAAGAGTTTCAGCCTTGTAGGTATATTGATACAGTACATGTAAGCTGGGCTTACGAAAAAAATATGTGTTGTTACTACTAACTACGGGGATATTTTTATTAAAAATTATAAATTTCTGCTGAAACACTGCACAAAAATGTTATATACAGTCATTTTGGTGTCACCCCCTGTTGGTGGTGTCACCCGGTGCGGTGCGCACCTCCCGTACCCACCTAGTGACTCCACTGGCTATGACCCAACTGGAAAAAAACAACACAACCCAACAATAATCTTCACTATGGGGACCTCATTTGCCAGTAAAAATATGATAATTGGTTCTTTACCCTTCTATCTGGCAACAAAACTGACACCTTTTTGCAAGGAGTCATGTTTGCATAGACCGCAATACCTGCAGTCATAATACAAACAAAAGAACATAACTCTGATAATGTGCACTGTCCTTGAAGTTGATTGGTCCACACCCGAGACAGCATTCCTTCGAGCCTAGTCTCATATGGGTTGGACCAGATGACGCCAAAAGGCGCACAACTCAAGGACAATGCACCATCAGAGTATGAGAGCTCGGGGCAAGCATCTACACTATGGGGACCTCATTTGCCAGTAAAAATATGATAATTGGTTCTTTACCCTTCTATCTGGCAACAAAACTGACACCTTTTTGCAAGGAGTCATGTTTGCATAGACCGCAATACCTGCAGTCATAATACAAACAAAAGAACATAACTCTGATAATGTGCACTGTCCTTGAAGTTGATTGGTCCACACCCGAGACAGCTTTCCTTCGAGCCTAGTCTCATATGGGTTGGACCAGATGACGCCAAAAGGCGCACAACTCAAGGACAATGCACCATCAGAGTATGAGAGCTCGGGGCAAGCATCTACACTATGGGGACCTCATTTGCCAGTAAAAATATGATAATTGGTTCTTTACCCTTCTATCTGGCAACAAAACTGACACCTTTTTGCAAGGAGTCATGTTTGCATAGACCGCAATACCTGTAGTCATAATACAAACAAAAGAACATAACTCTGATAATGTGCACTGTCCTTGAAGTTGATTGGTCCACACCCGAGACAGCTTTCCTTCGAGCCTAGTCTCATATGGGTTGGACCAGATGACGCCAAAAGGCGCACAACTCAAGGACAATGCACCATCAGAGTATGAGAGCTCGGGGCAAGCATCTACACTATGGGGACCTCATTTGCCAGTAAAAATATGATAATTGGTTCTTTACCCTTCTATCTGGCAACAAAACTGACACCTTTTTGCAAGGAGTCATGTTTGCATAGACCGCAATACCTGCAGTCATAATACAAACAAAAGAACATAACTCTGATAATGTGCACTGTCCTTGAAGTTGATTGGTCCACACCCGAGACAGCTTTCCTTCGAGCCTAGTCTCATATGGGTTGGACCAGATGACGCCAAAAGGCGCACAACTCAAGGACAATGCACCATCAGAGTATGAGAGCTCGGGGCAAGCATCTACACTATGGGGACCTCATTTGCCAGTAAAAATATGATAATTGGTTCTTTACCCTTCTATCTGGCAACAAAACTGACACCTTTTTGCAAGGAGTCATGTTTGCATAGACCGCAATACCTGCAGTCATAATACAAACAAAAGAACATAACTCTGATAATGTGCACTGTCCTTGAAGTTGATTGGTCCACACCCGAGACAGCTTTCCTTCGAGCCTAGTCTCATATGGGTTGGACCAGATGACGCCAAAAGGCGCACAACTCAAGGACAATGCACCATCAGAGTATGAGAGCTCGGGGCAAGCATCTACACTATGGGGACCTCATTTGCCAGTAAAAATATGATAATTGGTTCAACCCATATGAGACTAGGCTCGAAGGAAAGCTGTCTCGGGTGTGGACCAATCAACTTCAAGGACAGTGCACATTATCAGAGTTATGTTCTTTTGTTTGTATTATGACTGCAGGTATTGCGGTCTATGCAAACATGACTCCTTGCAAAAAGGTGTCAGTTTTGTTGCCAGATAGAAGGGTAAAGAACCAATTATCATATTTTTACTGGCAAATGAGGTCCCCATAGTGTAGATGCTTGCCCCGAGCTCTCATACTCTGATGGTGCATTGTCCTTGAGTTGTGCGCCTTTTGGCGTCATCTGGTCCAATCCATATGAGACTAGGCTCGAAGGAAAGCTGTCTCGGGTGTGGACCAATCAACTTCAAGGACAGTGCACATTATCAGAGTTATGTTCTTTTGTTTGTATTATGACTGCAGGTATTGCGGTCTATGCAAACATGACTCCTTGCAAAAAGGTGTCAGTTTTGTTGCCAGATAGAAGGGTAAAGAACCAATTATCATATTTTTACTGGCAAATGAGGTCCCCATAGTGTAGATGCTTGCCCCGAGCTCTCATACTCTGATGGTGCATTGTCCTTGAGTTGTGCGCCTTTTGGCGTCATCTGGTCCAACCCATATGAGACTAGGCTCGAAGGAAAGCTGTCTCGGGTGTGGACCAATCAACTTCAAGGACAGTGCACATTATCAGAGTTATGTTCTTTTGTTTGTATTATGACTGCAGGTATTGCGGTCTATGCAAACATGACTCCTTGCAAAAAGGTGTCAGTTTTGTTGCCAGATAGAAGGGTAAAGAACCAATTATCAACAATAATCTTCTTTGAAACCATCCAAACTTGTCAGTGATTTGTGGGAAGAGTTGCCCGGTAACAAATGCACAGCGTGGCTTGTGCTGAAACGAGAACATTTCATTACAAAACCATACTCACGTATGTCCACTCATGCCCTCTTGTATGCTTTATGACTGGAATATTGTGAAAGCCAAGAGCACATTACACTGATTTGTGCAATTTTACTGACAAAATTGCGTGAGGCATGTGGACTTGCAGGCAGGAAGGCAGACGCACCGCAATTTTTTTTTAATAGCAAAGGCAAGCCAAATGCTGCACCCCCCTCCCCCCCAACATCATGTATAGACCCCCTCTCGGATACTTGACAGGAACATCATGACTACTTGCCATGCAGTATAATTGCATAATTAATGTTGTCTTTCAATTCAAAGCAACTTAATTCGGAGGCTAAAGCCTCTGGTGTGACGTCATTGAATGCAACTTGCACACTTCCCTGGTGTCGTTTCATGTGATCCGCCTAGGCCAATTATGGGCAAAGTAGTGGGTTTTTTTGTTAATCAAGATTTCTCCGAGCAGCCACATCCGTAACAACCACTGACACCTGGCACAAGGCCATTCCTCGTGACAAGCAAAACCAACCACTACTCGCCCAGGGGCACGATGATATCACCCGTGAACACACAACCCATGGCTACCACTCAGTGTGAGACCACCAGGCATGAGATGGCTTTTATGACAAATACCACCACCAAGGGCAAGACTGGTTATTGTGAACACGTCCAGGCATGAAATCGCTCCTCACCTCCACCACCAGGCGCAATATACTCCTCACAATCATCACCAAAGCATTGTGCAAAACTGTTACTCTTACCCACCACCACCATCAACTAGGGATTTTGGTAATAACCAACCATTTCTCACAACAGGGAGCATAAAAAACATGGCCCGATTGCAACAATTCTCAAATGTCCCTCTATTTTGTGCTGATAGAATCAGGTCACGTGCCTCAATGTCGGAGTTAGTCCTACATGAGTGGTTACTTTTTGTATGCCTTGGCAGCACCGACACCATTACATACTCAATATTATACTCACCAAACAGGTTTGGCGTGCAGAGAGCCATATCCAACCAATCCCCCAGGTATAACTAAAAAAAATGAACCCGTAAAAACAAAGTTTTTCACTATAAATCCTTTATATGCGTGGCGGCTAGAGTCCTCTCGTCCTCTGGCTTGAGATGGCTGCCACCTATGGGTCAGATGATTGCCTGCCACCATTAAGCAATTGGTAATTAAATATAATTTATTTTTTCCTAAAAAGTGTAAAATTTTTGAAAAAAAATTTCACGAAAATAAATTGTCACGCACGAGTCTGTGTGCAAAATGTCAGCTCGATTGGATCACGGGAAGTGGGTTAAAAAACGACCAAAAGATTTGCACGGTCGTAAGCGCGCAAGCAAGTGAACTTAATATAAAGGATTTAAAAAGAGGTTCGACTGTCCTGTAAGCCAGCAGGGCCATGCTGCGGATCTGTAAAGGAGGGAGAACATGGTTCCAAGCACCTGCTCGTTGCAGTGCACAGCACACCTTGAGGTGCACCGTCTGCCACCAGGTAAAAGTATCGTGGACACGCCGGGCCCACAGTCATGCCTTGTGCGAGTGTGGTTGAACCCAAGTGCGGATTAAGGTAATTCTGTAAAGGAAGCTTGGTGATGGTGCAGAAATTAGCACAGCCCACATCGGAAGTGAGGGTGCAGTTCACGACCGGGTCCCCACCAAATGTGGCTCGTGGCTGGAGCCCGACCAAAGCCTTCATCTGTTGACTGCGTTTCTCTAAACAGTGTGGAATCGGGACAAGCACGGTCCACCTGGGATTTCAGACTTTGTAATACCATCTGCACCGACCAATGCGTTGCTAAAGTATACCAGGCCATGCCTACCGCTGTTGGGGTGACTCCAGCTGGATTTTGCTGCAGCCCAAAAGCCTAAGGGCATTGGTCGTCGTTGATGCTGCGAGTTGGCTGCCCTATACCATGATTATCCCGTAGTTCAAGTACGAATGAGTCCACACGCAGGACTTTGTTGTCACCTTTAAGCCAGGTTTAAAAAAAAAACTCCCAATCAGAGTCGAGGGAATTTTACGGCTTGAGCAGACTTCTGCCATCTGGTGCTCCTGACCTCCAATTCTATTTGCGGCAATGCCGACAGGCTTAGCACTGATACGCAGGACAGGATGTGGTGGTCTGTGCGCAAAAATGGACGGTAGACCATGTTGCAGTCTGAAATGCACCACTCAGGCAGACAGGGCTCATTACTCACAAGGGTAGAACATGAGGATACAAACTTTAAGTGTTCCGTCTACACTTGTACAGCGAAATAGTTGGTCGCTAAGCACTGCTCTCTTTATAGGTAACATAGTGTGAATGTATGAACTTCTTTCGCACCGTACGTAGACAACAGCGTTAATATATAGGAACACAAATTTTGTTACAGTGTTATCACTGTTGGCTATGTATGGTTCGAAAGAAGTTCATCATACACGTAATGAATAAGTCACGCTTACTTTTAACATCCTACTCAAAAGGTACATCATATACTGATGCATACATAGTAAATATTGCGTGGCTACAAAAATATATCATATGCAAGCTTATAACTGCAGATCCTGGACATTATCCCATTTACCATGAATCTGCTCTGAACAAAACAATGCATGGACACCTAAAGTGGCACATTTTGAATTGGCCACCAATTTATAAATGTTGATGGGTTACACTTTAGTACAGATGAGGAAGGTATCTCCCCCCCCTCTCAACCGATCTGGGGTCACACTTCACCAGCCTGCACTGGCCAGCATGGGAGTGAACATCGTTAAACAACCCTTGCGACCGAACAGAACTTGGGATGACTTTCATCGGTGGATAAACAGAAGGTCTGTAAAGTATTACTGTGCACTTCATTTAATATCCTTGCAGAATTATATGTTGTATGGCATTTGTGCTACATTTTAAAAAAGACGATTTTCAAGTTGACTAAAACAAAATTGCACGTCTTAAACTGTAAACACAACGCTTGCGAGACGTATTAACAGACAAAATGAAAAAACATTTATTAGAACTGTAAAACAGGCTTCAACAGCTTTGACACAAATTAAAAACAGACGATGGCATCTCGATTCGCATGAAACAGCTACCAAGTAACAGTGTTCAATGTCCATAATTACCCGTTTTTGGTTTTCATCCTGAAAACAACCACTTTTTAGGGGTGAGTTTTTTTTTATATTTTTCCTATTTTAAATCAAAGTAGATAATAATGCGGTTAATTATTTACTCAATATAATGAAGCTAACATGTAATACAATGCACATTGAAACTTTTAATCTCTCAATTTAATTAATTTATGTGTTGGCCTATTTTTAATGTTATTTTTATGTTATTTTTATGCAGGAATTTTAAAACCAAAAATGTGCAATTAACTTACAGTATCTTTTTTTTTATTGCAATAATTCTTTACTGCCCCCCATTGAAAAGGCACCTAAATAAGTTATTTCACTATGTGTGCTGGCAAAAAAACAGCCACAGCTTAATTATTTGTTAAATTATGCACTTTGGAAATTGTGCACATTTAAACATGATACAAATGTTAATGGAAAACTGCTTGATCATAGTATTATGGGTGACGACAAGTTACTCAAACAAGTGATCATTTTCTCACTGTTTCTTACTGATAGATTCTAGACAAAGCTGCTATTAAAAAAAGTATTATTTCCCAAACATACATCATTTTCTAAACCACAAGGACAATAATAGCTTCCATATACAGGCTAAAAAATAGCTCTTAAGGCAAATGTAGGTAGACTCTTAATTGTATTATTATGCAATACATGAACGTAGGCTGGCATTTGTTCCAGTTGATTGGAAGAAAACATTACAAATGTCACCCTCTGGTCATTGACCCACTGACTCAATTTTGTAAACGTCATCAACTGGGATTTAAATCAAATATTTACATTTTAGAAAACAGGCATTTGAGTGAATTGAATACATCCAGCTTTTGATATGGAAGGTCTCACCAGGCTACTTATTCCTCCTGTTAAGCTTCATGCAGGAGTATTTAAGACAGTCCTGACCACACTGAATCTTCCTCTAATGCATTCTTGATTCCGTTATGCATCATGTAACCTGTACTACAAGCATTTGAACACTAGTTAACATTCAATCTTGATTTGAAGCTTTCGTGACTGCAGGAATCCATACTCTTTGGTTCTTTCGGTAAATACACGTAGGTAGAAAATAAAACAAATCACTATTTTATACCTACGTGACTTTACCGAAAGAACCAGAGAGGACTAGTTAACATGATTACCATTTGCAAACAGTCTTGGTGATATGAACATTGGTCTTCATTAACATGATGTGGATACCATGTTCTGGATACCATGTTCTGGACACCCCATTCCAGTTGTCAGTTTGACTGGTGGTGATTTTTTTAAATAACACTTATTACAACCTCTTGTATTGCAACTGTAATTTTGCTTTGCAACGTAGACCTGAGGTTAATTAAAAATGGCAAATTAACGATATGGAGCAAGATCATGAATCTTCAACTAATGACGATGCTTTGAAGGACTGAATATGTAAGCATATCATAGTCCACAATAACTTTAACTGTCACTGCTAAAGGATTTGTTCATAATTTTAAAATACTTTTGCTGTAATGGAATCACCTTTTTCTTTTAATTGTACGTTTTTTTATTTATATATATAAATGACAAACTTTGAAATTTAGAGAGTGCCGACTAAAATTAACATTAACATGTTTTTGGTATTAGTCTGTTAGTAATTATTTGCATTTACATCTAAATGTGTTTAATTATAAATGGATTATAAATAAGTACAACTTGAGCAATATTAAAAAAAATAGCCTTTCATTCCTGAAACAAAATAAATAAGCTCCAACTGTAACATCTACAGATCATTGTGAAATTATCAGCAGTTTGTTTTACCATGTCATCAGTTTTGTATGCAACTCGATCATAACGTGGAATAAAAAAGTAGGTGTCCAGTTGTGATAAATTGCCCTACCATGTCTACATGAAGGTAAATGGATTATAAAATATCATATTAAGAAAACCAAATATAATCACGTTCAAGCGGGTTACCCTTCCCACAGTGAGAACAACCATGCGAGCTGAACTTTTGAAATCTAATTCTGTTAAGCTACAGTAAACATAAGGCAAGTTTAAGGAAATGTAAATGTCCAAAAGACTACTTTGACGTTTTTTTTTGTTGTTGCAAATTTGAATTCAAATAATGTATTCTGGTTTGCTTTATAATTTACTTTAAGTGGTCATATAAATAAACACAACTGTTGAATGAGCAATACAGTGATTCTAAGCACAAGTCAATATTTAAGTTGAAAGGATGTCCTAAAAGTAAACTGGCGGTTAACTTCCGTGATCATAAAAATTACAAACCAGGAAAATACCCTCAAATCGACAGCACCCACCACCCCTTAACATCAGACTCTTGTATTTGTGCCAAAAAAAGTTTCACACTGACCAAATACAATGCAATGTAGTTAGCTACCCATACTTGATGCAAAGTCATCCTTGTACTTCTGGGGACATTCACCACAAAACAGGTGACCTTCTACACATTGGGAAAACAGATGTATGTATATTTTTGGAAAACCTGTGTGACCATTATTATGTAAACACACCAGGTATGTTTCATTCTTATTCATTTTAGCTTTCAAGACGAGATTTCAAAATAAGACATTATGTGATTTAAATGGGGTGAGAAATGCATGATCATTGTACAAATGCCACTAAGATGAAAGTGCAAATATTAGAACAGTCATTGCCTATCAGAGATGAAGTGATGTTTTTCTGTCTCACAACAATATCATTTATCACAGGATTTCATGGCCAATAATAATATTCACAATTGACACAGCCAAATAAACGTGATTTGTTTAGCGATGTTGGGTGGTGGAGGGTTAAGAATTTGCCTATATTAGGGACGTAAACCAATTCTCATTCATCTTCTTGGTTCTTTCGGTAAAGTCACGTAGAAGGGAAGCAATAAAATAATAAAAATAAAACATAATAAAATAAAATAATTCTCACGACGTTTCGGCCACAACGCAAGCAGCCGTCCTCAGGTGAGAATTATTTTATTTTATTATGTTTTATTTTTATTATTTTATTGCTTCCCTTCTACGTGACTTTACCGAAAGAACCAAGAAGATGGATCCCTGCAGTCACGAAAGCTTTAAATCGAAACCAATTCTCATTCATTCAAATCAATTCGTGTTTTCCTACTTGAGCTCTTTTCAATATATTCCAAGAGGAGGTATAACACTTCGTTTTTTATTCGCCGCAGTTATCATACTGGGCGACTTGCTCATTTGGGTCAGAATAGACTTGGCCTTTCATCTGTCTTGAAAGTTCCAGCACTGCCTCAAACCTTCCAAAAGCGAGACGAGCACTTCCCCACGCTCATTAGCGAGGAGACAGACTTTTAAAATTTTAAGAAAAATAATTTAAACATTACTTTGCATCAAGCACAGATGTTTAAGTCAGTGATGTGTGTAAGGGTGGTGAATGATAGTCATAAATTGGATATTATGCGGGTTCCACGGTACGTGGCACCGTTCCACGTGCCGTAAACAAGCCCACCTCAAACTAATCAAACAAAACCTGATGAAATATTGAGAAACACATTAAGCCACAGTGCACGAGTCTAACCTATGATTTATAGAGATTAGTGCCAGCTTGCGAGGTGTAAATATCCTCAGCCGCTGAAGGCATATGCGACCTGTGAAACTCATGTGACGTTCTCTCTCTTTTTAGACTTCAGGGAGCCCTTGAGCTTTTTCCAAAGGCTCTCCTTCCTTTTGGACCGTCTCTCCATCGCCACCATGGCATCGTGCTCCTTGCGGCGGATTTCCCGCACGACAGCGTAGAATACCTCGTCCACGTACTGCCGCAGCGCGGCTGACGTCTCAAAGAACTGGCAGCTAAACTCTCGTGCCAGTGATCGGCCCTCTTCCTGCGAGACCTGCAGAATGCAGAGCAATTTGAGATAGGCCTGGGTTAAGTTATCCATTCACGACCACAAACATCATTGCATAAATAGCACACCCACAAGCACATGAATGTGAGCAAATGTGCAATGCACAATGTATTCGTGTATCTGCAGATGCAGTTGTCACAATTATTCATTTTCCAGTATATTGTTTTATTTGAATATTCTCATTCGACAACTTTGTGTACGTACATTTTTTTTTTATTCATTGGATCATTAACAGACCTCATGTCATTTACAATGTAATGATTTAAATGCCTCAATTCTGGAAACATGCACTTACCAAATGTATGCTAATTGGTCTGCTCCTGAATGCTGACAAAAATGTATTCAAGTCTGCTGACTTGCACAATTGGCAATGGAATATATTCACCAAAACACGAGTTTATTTTCCTTTTCAACGAAAAAAACATCCACATTTTACTTCCCCTTTGTGGATTTTCATTATAAGCACACACATCCAAAAGAATAAATACTGGTTATAAACAGCAGACAAATCTATCGCCCCACTCTCAACACTCGGAAATAGCTCAGGCTGTCATCTATACGCCATGTCACAGGGTCACGGCACACAAAATCCACTTAGGCATAGAGCAATACCATTCATCCTATTTTATGCCAGAAAATGCTGCTAAAATCTGATGCCGAATTGCACATGTATTGATGTGGTGGTGCTAGTGAATCGTTATGATTAAAGTCTATATGGCATTGTTAAATTTATACCGTGAGTAAAAAGGGACTTTAAAAAAAGGTAAGAGAAGAAACACTAGTTAATCTAATGGATACTTTGTTACAAAAAAGTTCATCTTTGTACTTCCAATATCCTGATTCTGCATATTTCAGTCTCCACCAAAATAATAAAAGTGCTGGAATAAAGGGTGATTTGATTTAAAAAATACCACTGATTTCTAATGACCCTCTTATTTCTTCTCAACATGAGATTGAATGTGTGAAAGCGATTGCCCCATGTGTTAGAGAACAGTGGAAAATATATTTTTTAAGTGCATTGGAATTGGTGGGAGACATGAAGAGGCATTGAAAAATGTTGCTGTTTCCTGTATAATTTCTCCATACTATTTCAGTAGGGTACCTATCCATGGTTCACCTAGTTCTTGGAATAAACTTTATGATCAGTAAACATGAGCCTGAAATAGGATTAGGTGCACAAATTCAGTTTGATCATTTGAGTTTAACACGTAGTTAATGTTTGTTAAATGCCACTTAAGTGATTTGTTCACCTGGCGAATTTCTCCCAAGTCGGTCTTGTTGCCCACAAGCACCACAGGAACCTCGTACGTGTGACGGACTTGATAGATGAGCTGTTTGAACTGAGCAGCCTCCTGGAAACTGCGGCGGTCGGTAATGGAGTAGCAGATGATAAATCCTTCGCCTGCGCGCATGTACTGGTCACGCATGGCTGTAAACTCCGCCTAACGGAAAATGAAATGGCAAAGTAAACTGTTTAATGTTCGTCATTCATATAAAATGAAACAATATATGACGTGCATTCGTACTAAGACACCCTGCATAAGTTTGATTAATTGAATCCTTCTGTCAACCAGTCATGGAATGATGACAGTGTATGCCTTCTGCTGTAAATGTTAAACATGAATCAGAAAAGTTATTTTTCTTTCTCTCCAAAATAACAGGTTTCAAAATGATCTCGTAAAAGGTCATACCATTATAAGTATATTGTACTGTACAACTGTAAAGGTAGTACCATAAGGGAAAAAAAAACCCGTAAGTATATTTTGTTTTCAATCCTCTGGCAAAGTATCCAAAATGGTCCATTCTAAAAGCCTGCAGGCAAGTCTATTAAAAGACAAACATAATGTCCCATGCGTAGAAAGCTTTGATTTTTCTATATCTTTCCCACTACAGCTTACAGAGCAACATGATGACTAAAGTAACAATCCTTTGGCTTACAGGCATACAGCCTTTGAGAGACTACTGTCTCTCCATTTACCATATTTCTTACACGGAACAATAGGCAACGGATTACTCTTATTACTTCTTGGCTGAAAATGCGGAAATGAAACAATGGCTATACAGTGCAAAAACATAGCCAGAATTATGATGTTTGCCTTACTTGTCCTGCAGTGTCCAAAATGTCAAGGTGTGCCGTTTCATCATCAATGCGGACTTGTGTTTTATAGGCATCCTCTATAAAAACAAAGTACATAAGGTCAGTTACCACAAACATTTGCTGGGACAGGAGGCTTGTTCACTTTAATACTCTTGTTTTATAAAAAAAGGGCTATACATAGACATTCACATGATTAAATACTGAGCTATACATTTCACATGTCAACAACAAAGAACAAGATCCCCCCCCCCCCCCATATAGCCATAACAGACTTTTGGGGCAAGTTCTGTTCGCGAGCACTTATGGAGGCTGGCACGGCGCATGAGGGGGTGGGTGGCCAGCACTACGCTGGCCTGCCTTTATCTCCCCAGTGGTGATGTTTATGCACCGTACCAGGTACTCATCTGAGGCTCAGTCAACCTATGGGAGGACCAAGACCAGTTCCGTAAGCAAGAATCAAACTCGGGTCACCAGGTTCGTAGCGCAGCATTCTAACCGTTACACTACCGCTCCCCACATGTATCAAGGCTATCACACCCATCACAACTCAATTTTACATTGTCCTACAACTGCATATTACAGTTTCTGTTTACGGAATTTCCACACAAAACATACCAACACCGAAGGCCAACAAAGCACGTTTTGCAGAACTGTAAAGTAAAATATTGGCAGCAACACAAATTAATTTACAGGCCCAGGAACAGAGCTCATATGGCCTTGACGGCAGAGATTGTGTCCTAATCAGGTGGGCGAGGTACTCTGCAGTTGCCACACACGTTCCTCCGTAACTCTGCCAGAGACGGGGAGGGGCTATTGTGACAAGCACTGAAATGGAGGCAAATGATGCATGGTCTTCAGCTCGCGTACTGTCTGTGGGTTCTCCGAGAACAGGCTACCTGTGGGGAGGGTACGATGTTATGATCAAGTGGTCTTGATACACACTCTTCCAGTTGCTGTTAAGATAGAGGGCAAGACCCCAATGGAATGCGTAAAGTAACGCGGTGCACCTTTTGAACATCTCTTGCACTCGGTTAAGAGTGGTCTAAACCTAGCAAGATGAACTCGAGTAAGCGAAGAGTAAGGTATTGAAATGTATAATCTATCATGAGATGGATGCCATTATAAAAAAAAAATCATCATCCATCCAATTGTTTACTTTCTGGACTTATAGATATGATTACTGTTCCAAAAATGTAAGACTACTATACATTTCGGATATCCACATGGTTGTAAGAAAAGCATTTCATCTAATGATCATAGAAGGAATCGTAATTTTTCATTTGCAGCTACTAAAATGGAGTAGTAAGTGTTTAAATATAATTCATAGTTCAAGAATACTGTCCATGTGCCAGAACAATGAGACCATGTACCATTATTAAGTACACAGCTCCCTATTCGCAAAATGGGCTGTTAATGGAGATAATGGACTGATGCCTGTTTGTTTTCAAAAATTTCAGAGCTTTATCATTTGAGTTGTGTGTCTCATTAACTGGCTATTGGTAATTTGGTTTCTGCATTCGAGCGAAGGGGCTAGGTGTAGAGCTCTCAACCCAGTGGACAGTGTTGTAAAGTAAAATGTTGAAAGTGTATTGTGAAGACAATGGTTATCCTCTCTGTTACCACCAATAGCAACTTATTTTCCTCCATACACCAGCAGTTCATTGATTTGAGCTGTCCTGCCAAAAAAATATGCATGTATATTTGGGGGACCCATGCCACCAGTCTTCAGAACGTGACCCCTATTTCCTATCCAATACCACCTACTACTTAACCATCTGGGAATGTTGCATCTTCGCCGGGCTGGTATCTGCCAAGGTAAGTCATCCACTGTCGAGTTCCCATAAGGTAATAATTGTGTCAAGCCAATCTTGATTTGATTTGAAGCTTTCGTACTGGGTGAATGGGATTTGAATGTTTTATTGAAAGTCAAATATTATACCGAAAATGCGACCTGGTCTGAATTGCACCAGTTAAGGCATTATGCTCTTGTGTAGGTCAAGTGGTCTACACAATTACTCTTTGCCTTAATTGTAAATATATCGTGGTTATAACATCAAGACGTAAACGTAAATGTCCTTACCGATAGTTGGATCGTGGTCTTCAGGGAAGCGGTGGCTGATGAACTGCATCGTCATTGCTGAAGAAAAATAATGTAGAGTAGTCAGAACACAGCTGTATTTTAATAACTCTAGCCAATGACTCATTAACATTGGCACATCATTACAGTAAACACAGTGACTCGCATTTATGTAATCCGAAAGGGTGATGCAATCGAAAGAACTGGTGAACAACATTTTAAGTTTCTGGGTTGTAGTCGGTCAAACCGATTCCATCATTCCTCCAGGTTTAATAAAATACTACAACTTTATGGTAAGCTAATAGTGGTTGTTCAATGACGAGACTGGTAACAACCATTGAAAAGGGTAATTTTCACCATAGCTCAGTGCCATCAAGAGACAGATGTTTAACATTGCCGCATAACATGCAGTTCATTTGATATATAGAAAATCCATGCATTGAATGCACGTTCTGTTTCGTTTAAGTCTTGAAAAATGTCGACCACTAACACTGTGGCATAACTGGCCATTGAAGATACTTCCCTTTGTATTTTTTTTCCACTTGTCATGTTTTGCCAACTTATTTTAGTTTTTACTGATAATCACTCTATGCCATTAACTCCAGTTTTAGATGTAGATCACCCCAGCGGTCATCATCAGAGTGCACTTTCACGATGCACAATTTAATGCATTGCACACCAACAAATGCAACAGAAACACATTTATTAGTCCACGTTTCAAAATGAACCATGGAAACATACGCACAGTATACACAAGGGGAGGTGTAAATGTCTGCAGCTTGACATCTGATGCACAACGGATCGCAATATGGTTGTGTTATTTTCATACATCTTCCCTGTGTACATTGAACTTGGTCCACTGATGTTCCAGTCCTTTAATCCCCAAGCCAAAAGAACGTTGTCATGCTCATAAAACCATTCATCAATCACACATTGCTTAATTGTCACTAAAAATATATTTTCCTGCAAGTGTTTATTTTTAACAATGGAAAAGTGTAAGTCTCTTGAAGCTGGGTCTGGTGATTGTGAAAGGTAATGAACCAATTTTAATCCAACATCATGAATGCCAACCATGGCAACTCAAATTGTGCAAATTAGAGTGACATCCTGGTTGAAGATGATATCAAAACTTTCCTCGCCTTTCTTTGACTGCATTGGCTAACGTTGTTCTCAATTAAATTAACCACTTGCAACAATCACAGAATAGGAGTTGTATACTGCATAACTTACAAATTGTGCCCCTCATTAATATTGCTCTCTCTTCTAAATAACTCATCGGTATGCATGTTCTTTGTAGAGCCGATCCATGATGTTTTCACTCAATATTCAAAGCTTTAATTTCCAGATTAAAATCATGGACCCATGTTTTATCCATTGTCACAAAACTGGCGATATCTTGTTCTCAATATCATTGGTAATGGTTCAGGAGCACCTATGCCTGACCGTGGTTCACTTCCGATTAATGGTAAACCTTCTGGGCACCTACTTTTCACAAATTGTCAATGAGTATGGCCTTGGTAATTGTACAATTGCCATATCAGACCACAGTTCTCATTGTGTTTGATGTATACCTTAATCACAGCAAAGTACACCATTTAATCGTGGAGACTGTACAGCCCATTTCAAGTTTTGTGAAGTCCTTTTACAACAGATTACATAAATAGAACTATACCATTCTGCTATATAAAGTTGCTGTGTCTTCAAGAAATATGCAAGCCATACAACAACCAGTAACTAAGGAAACATGTGCACTTCAATAAAGAGCGTAGCATATTAAACATATGCAGTATATGGTTATGATACATTTGGTAAAGTTGCAAAATGCTTAAAAGGAAAACGTTTGGAGAATGTTAAATCAAATGGTGAATCAAGATATCCAAGTACACGGCATTGCATTATAACGTTAGAGCAGTAAATCATGAATGTAATTAGAAATCCCTATGCACAGCAAATTAAACAAATATCATAACATCCATGACAGGTTTATTTTGGGTTAGATCGCATACCACCACCACCCAACACAGCCAATTAGTAAGGGTTGTAACATAAACAGAACATGCCAATTAGTTACTATAACAGCACACTGGTGTGTTGGAGAGCCAAGCCACAACATTTACAATCTGAGTATGACGTTTCGCCAGTAATTACAACTAGCTTCATCAGGCGACAGCCAGATTTGTGGAGATGTCCACCTGTTTCGTTCCTTAAATAGAAGCGTGGATGTGTTGACCACCCTTGTGCGCTCTCTTGCTCGAAGTGGGGGGGGGGGGGGGGTTAATGCGCATTCTGTGGGCCCATTGATCTTGTGGCTTGGCTCTCCAACACACCGGTGTGCTGTACTAGTAACGAATTGGCATGTTCTGTTTACGTAACAACCCTTACTAATTGGCTGTGTCGCGTATTGATGGGTTTAACGACACATTTATATATTTCCGCAATCTAACCCAAAAAACCTGTATTATGGATATTGGTCGCGAAAGTGTAAATGTTCAATATCATAACGTCATGAGCTACATACTGCTGGATGATGCCCTCCCCAATGCACTGTAATCACTCAAGGTCCTGTGATATGCCAATGAGCCAATTTCAGCACTCCATCTCCATGGTGGGTATCTCCTCGAGCATGTTCCACCTTTGCATGCCACTCTGGCATTAGCCTCGACCTCCAGTCACGTGTCCTGCCCAATCCCACTTTTTGCATGGTTAATATTGTTTATAATTTGCATGCATATGGTTGTTGAAACGTATTTCACATCGTACATAGCCAACCATGTGTTTCTCTTGCTCTCATTTAAATTCCACACATGCACCTCATCAATGGTTCTTTGTACGCTTTCCAGCTTGACAGTTGACGAAGAAATATCAGTGGCAATATAAATGTAATTTTCCTCCCACGCGTAGGCTAAAAGCATGTTATTAAGGCCACTATGTTCCAGAGTCTAAGTGCCATCCCACCATCATGTGAATCTTATTTCCTTAAAGGCCGAGGCATGAGTGGTGTACATTGTGAGGCAGGGTAAACACACGGTTAAGGATGTGTCAAAGCTATTTCAATATAATATTTACGTACCGTTAACTAGATTGTCTCCTAATGAAATAAAATAAATTACATTCATAAATACATTCAATATATTGCAGGCAATGATTGATGAACTGCATGATAGAAGTTATAAATAACAAATGTGATTAACTATTGTAAGTAACTTATAGAGAGGGCAAAAGTTGATCACACAGCAGGATAAGTATACTTGGGGCAATAATAGAAGGTGAATCATGATCAAAACAATGTAAGTGGTGAACCAAATTAGAATGGAACATTTCTGGGAAACTGAATTTGATACACTATGTAACACGATTTCAGTTCCTGGGTACTAAGTGCTATTTTCTAATTGCTTATGCCTCAAAAGTATAGAAAATGGCTATTATTCTGCGCATAGTTGTCCCATCTTATTTAGCGGGTACGAGTCTATTTTACCGAGTCAATTGCATCCCCAGCGTTTAACATTGCTGCTATTTTGCTTTGGGCGCCAACATCGGCTGTAACTGCAGTCGTTGCTGTGCCCCCCCCCCCACGCATCTCCAGCTCCCTCAACCTCTCACTTCTAGCCCCCCCCGCACAGTCTCAGGTCCCAGTCCCTGACGTCCACACTTATATAAAGTCCTTAGCCCTGGCATTTCTCCCACTTTAGTAAAACAATTCTAGCTGTGATTTTCACACCTGATGATTGCTTGTGTTGCAATCGAAACATCGTGAGTTAATTTACTTTTATTTATTTTTTATTTCGATTCTTATTTTTTACCTACGTGACTTTACCGAAAGAACCAAAGAGTATGGATCCTTGCAGTCATGAAAACTTCTAATCTAGAATGATTCATAAAGGTTAGCATATTTTTTCTCATCTGCCCATAGCTCTGCATATGGTTCAGGTAAACTGTGGTTCACTTAAATAACCTGAAAGACAACCCTTAATCTGCAATTTCTTCTAACTACACTGTAAAGTTTTCTTGTAATATTAACAATGTGTATTATAATCATAACTTGCCTCACCAACCCTTCTTAATTTTAAATGAGCCGAGTAATGCCGCAGTCTTTCACCCCGATTACCACAGTTGGCTAAGTTCGGTGAGAAAGAATACATCTGAAACATCACAAGTTTGTAAGGGCCACTTATTACATTGCCTGCATAGAATCACACTAGGATGGGCTGGCCTTTCATCTCTATGCCAATTTGGAGATTTTTTTGTTATTGCATCATACCCCTCAACGTCATAATACACGAGGGGAATTTTGGGGCAACCGTTGCCAGCAAAGTCACCTGCAATGGTTGCCACATCATTTTATTTCATATTGTAAACATATTTTTGTGTTTAGTTTGTTGTCCTTCCCCCGCACCTCCGATTAGGAAGGTTGGCTTCATACAGTACGAAAGAAGCTCAACATATACACATATCGATTGGCCAAATGATCACTACTCCCCCTCGTGGGTACCTGAATGGCAACTTACAATCAAGAGTCACAGACAGTCGTCACCCGGTTGCCAAAAGGAGCAGCAGTCTATAGACCAATCATTGTTCACTTTCAACAAACTGTGTTTTCATTGGCTTGACATAACTGCCACTCTTGTTACTGCCTTATCGAGTTGCCATAGTTGCTCATAGTAAATAAACAATGTGAGTTACGACTGCTTGTGACGACTGTCAACGACAATCGCTCTAACAATGTCCGAGTGTGCCATGGCCTTTATGGACACATGGGAAATCAAGTTAGGGGTTCTTCTCAAGCAGAGGTCCCACTGCCTAGACAGAGGATAGCCTTCTGTCAGTGTTAGCTTACATATATTGTGGACACAAAAAGTGTTCCACATCGGGAGCTGCAGTTAATTGCTCTACTCTGCAATGATGTACGGCAGTGTAATGACTGGTTCACCGTGCGTCTCCAGTTAGAGATCAAAAGTGCTGTGACCTATTGGATGTTAAAACGGCAAATGCCACCAATTTTATTTAATTGGTTTAGTGCAAATTTCCAAACATTTCAGATCCATGCCATTTTACACTCTTCTAAAGATGATTTAAAAAAACACATTACACAGCATGGATGTTCCACTCACAGATGTGATGTGGCAGCAAAATTAAGATTTTCTTCACATTTATATGAAATATCTTGATGAGGCACTAATGATAGGAAAATGTGACTTTTCTGTCCATGCATAAAATGTGACGATACCCAACTTTTATTACACCATAATTGTGTAATTATACTTGCTTTTGTCCTGTCATGACCAAGTTGTACTTTGAGTGTCATTCCCAAAGGAAGCAAATTCATAAATTGAACACTTATCAACAGATAGCATATTGTGAATGATAAATATAACCACAGATCACAAACGAACTGCTGTGACAATCCAAATATAAATTTTCCACTTTACTGAGGAAATAAAATATATATATTAATGGAGCCCAAAGCCTTGATACTTAATCTGACAAGTCATAGATTAATGTAAGTTATGGACACTGTCCCTCAACTCTAAAACTGGAGGCTTGTTTCCAGTCTCAGTAATTAATTCTGAACGTTAATGAGTCTTGGGTTAATTTGGTCAGGGTGTCAACCTCAATCATTATTTATCAAATTCAAAGTGGAAAGTGTTTCTGGTGGCACTGTGTTTGCATGGAAACCTACTTTTTTGTGCTGGTCTGCCACTTACCTAGACTTCCGACTAAAAACAGTACACCCATTGCTCAGCTATTAGCAGATACAATAGGCTATAGCAATGCTATTTTGAAACATATTTTTTGCAGTATTTTTATATTAAATTAATCCCGGTCCTGCACAAACTACAATCAGCTGTGGAAATATTCATTGTATGATAATTAAGTGAGGTTTGTAAGTTATTTCTTCAAGTGAAGTGTCAACAGACATAACTAATTATTAAAACAAAGATTCTTAATTTGGCCTCGAACGTACTTTTGGGGTAAGCGTTGTTAGCGAGCACCTATTAAGGTCAGCACGGCACTACGAGGGGGTAAAGTGGTCAGCACCACCTTTGTCTCCCCAATAAATATTTTTACACACACATCAGGTACTCATTTAATGCTGAGTCAACCTAGGAAAGGTCCACGACCAGTTCAGATATTCGTTCCCAAAGTTAACCATAAGTGGAAATCAAACTCGGGTCGCTAGTTTTGTAGCGCAATGTGCTAATCACGACACTACTGCTACCCACAGCTAATGATCAACACATACAGACTAGGTTCTATAAGTTAGGATATTTGTTGATCTTCACCTAAATGATGTTATACTGTTTGTTAACCCAAGAAAGCATCACCAAACCTTATGAATCTTTTTCGAAAGGGTCTTGCCAAGTTTTGCAGGAGGGGGCGATGATTACTATGTATAATCCAAAATGAGTTACGTGAAGGTAATCTTTCAAATTTGGAAAATGTGTACCATTTCGCCAACACAATGGCCTACTCTTGTGAATTACCTTCAGGGATAACATCCACTGTGAAGCATATGGTGCAGTATTAATCAGGTTGACCGGTGGGATTCGAACCATGAACCTCTGCAATAAGTGGCAAGCGTGCTACCACTAGACCATCCCACTGCGCCTATACACAATAGTCTGCACGCGTATAGCAAATACGCCACAATAAATGTTATAATCAAAGCATGAAGAACAAGTGTAAATATTAAACCGTAACAACACAAGTTTAAAGTCTCAAATGACACGGTTGTTGCCTAGTTACGTTAAGCAATTCCTCTTTAACATTTGACAAAGAAAGTTCAAATAGGGTCAGTGACTCTTAAAGGTCAACACGCAAGCATACTTATTCTTGCTTTTAAAATACCATGGTGCTACAAATCAACAAGACAGTGTTGCAATACACAGTCATGTTGGTCTCGTGTATTTAAATTGTACTCCATTGAAACACATTAATAGCAAAATGGTTCTGTTTTTTACCAATCTTAAAATTAATATATTAGCCTTTAAGATCTGCACACGTTGTACTGTGTGAAATAAAAAAAAACTTTCAATATCCAAGCATGACCACATTTAGAAACACCCACTCCAATTAATCATCCCGGTATTGACATAACCATACAGTGCAAGGTATTGATAATATTGTCTCTTCATTTTGTACTTGTGGAAGGGAACTGCAATTAATAACCAATTGCAATACCATACTATCAGTACCATTAACTTTATTTAACTTGGCACTTTCCAAGTGACAAATAAAAGTGAAGAGCACTCACAATTATTACAGGACTCTTATTAAATACAAGCAGTCTTAGATAAAGACATTCAATAGATGTGGCTTCAAGTTTGCAACTAGCATCCTGACCTACAGGTAATATTTACACTGACAAAGCAGAACAATTACTTCTACAGAATACAGCATCATTGCGCATAATGTTTGTGGAGTGACATCGAGGTTGTCACTGTATGGTGCCGGCCCGGGAGGACCGTGGCGTGCAATGTTCCTACGTCGCGGACAGCACTGGGTGGGTTGCTGTGTGAGGCCGACTCAGCACAGCACGGCGTGCGATGCACTGTCATCTAGTACACTCCGTAGATGGGTGTAGTACCAGCCCTAGCGGGGCTTGGTGAGCGCTGGGATAGTGCGGGCACCGCGCATAGCGTGCAGTGAGGGCTGCCACAAGGGGGAACGAGAGAGTGTCAGCCCAGGGACAGAGGTTGCCCCGGGCCATGGCACTCTGGTTGACCCCGTAGACACGTGATCCGGAGTGTCCACAGAGGAGGCCCCAGGTGGGGAGCTAGGGGGTGATCACGTGTCCAGGGGAGAGCTCTCGAGAGGGAGCTAGAACGCTCGAGAAGGCGAGCGGGGCCTGGGCGGAGGCCAGCCCCGACCCGGGAGGATATAAGGTGGGTCCCTGAGAGGGACCGGGGTCGCTTCGTTCTACAAGCTGGAAGCTCCACGTCCTACAAGCTGGAAGCTCTACGTCCTACACGGCATCAACACGTGGCCGGGATACGAGAGAGGGTCCGACCCTTCGTAGCTGTAACTCCTCCATATAGTGTAGTTAGCTGGGTGGTCACCACCCTAGGCTGTATTTGGTAAAGGGGCAGTTACCCCTTTGTATATACGTGTTACAATAAATGTGTTGCCTCGAAATAATAACGTCTGTGACTCAGTTGGACTCACTACACTTGCACTAATTGTATTTAGAGCAGAAATAAGACCTTCGTGCTCTGGGAATTTCCCCCACACTTGGGGGTTTGTCTTGAAGCTCCAGTAGAGATTTGTAGGAGAAGATTCCACGGGACTTGAACAAGCACGCTCGAGCATGTTGGTGCCATTACTGTGCTTACCTAAAAAACTCTGAAGTACAAATGCAACCCTGCAGCTGCCATGTATACACTTGGCTGTGCATGCTTGTGCAGTTGCACAGAATACAGGTATGCACATTAAATTGCACAATCGTGCAATAAGAAACGTGCGCTAACATGTTATTACCGAGTGTGATGTGCATTACATATCTCTTGCATGCATCAGCAAGGGAGATATCGTTTTTGGAGCAAGGTTTAAATCTGGTGAAGAATGTCATGCCTATTTTACCTTTACCATAACTCTATGACCCCACATTACTTTGTCTCAGTAGTGTGGGGGCATATGTAGGAAAGCCAGACTGATTCAAGGCAGGAGACAATCACAGACGGTCATTCAGCCCTACGGTTGCATAACACAATGTGCAGCATTTCCCAAATCCACGCTAACTCAATAAAAAAATGGCATAAACTTAAGTGTAGCAGCAACATCGTTAAAGATGAATGTGTCCATCTCACCCATGGATTATCAGGGTTTATGAATAGAATTAAGAACTCTAGATCGACTCGCTCCTGTGAATACGGGGATTTGCAAATTGGGAAGTCCACTAGAAGCGGTGCTTCAATAACTTTACAAATTCTAGTGTGACGATCTAGCTTAAATATTTTCAGTTATCAAAATGCTTATGTAGCTGATGTAAGCTCAGCTGTGATTAATCACACATATACTTTGTGCATTCTGTTGCTAGCTATGGAGAGTTTGGTGGGTTTTTTTTACTATTATTGAAGTGAATGCAATGGGTTGATGAGGGATTGGACCCCGAGCCCCACGTGCACAGGAGAGTACGAGGCATGCCCCCAGTTTAGATTTGGGTAGACTTTGTGGTGAGGAATTGGAGCCGAGGTGGAGGATGTTTCTGACCATTATTGCAGGATTCACGATGGGAGGAGAGGGACAGGGTAGACCGGCTACACTTACCACTTTTTCCAACTCCACCAGGTCCCAGCATCACAATCTTGTATTCTCTCGTTCCACCTGCACCTCTGGATTCTGTTTTTAAAGCTGTTGCCGTGTCTTCCATCTTAAAAGCCTGAAAATACACTATGGCATAAAAAATAATTTCACACAAACGGACCGCAAATGTGTGTCAAACATTTCACGTGACTTAGTAACTCTGCAGAAAGCTTGTCACTTTATCCGACTTCACGTCTAATGTTTCAGTACTCCCTTTACAATCTCAGCCGAGGTGTTTTTGGAGAAAATGTCAGAAATATAAAATAGACAAATACACATTTGCGTATGACACTTATAATAGCAAACCAATGCAAATTATTAAGGGGAATTATACAAGAATATCATATCGAAAACTGAAGTGTGGGGCTCGTGATCAATGCGCAAAAACAAAGGTCACGCATAAATTGTTCAATGAAACAATTTTATACATGTCAGAAGAGCAATTGGAAAACATTTCAGGGTATATATATATACCAGGATCAGTTATTGAAGGTGGACTGGGATCAAAATTATTACTTTTAAAGGCGGATGAGAGCAGGTTGGGAGTGCTCTTGGAGAACAACTTTGCAATGAAGAGCAATCTACCAAAGTGTCAAAAGAAAAACATTTCAGAGAGAGTATGTTACTTGCTATGACATATATATTATACACACACGACATCATTCGGGTAGGCGCAGCATGCGTGAGGTAATTTATTTTGTAATTAAACGTAAATGCAGTTGACACCGAATGCCCCTGGGCACCGGACTAGCCGAGATTGGTGTCGAACCAAGTTACTATTCATCCTTCTAGATTTGAAGTTTTCGTGACTGCAAGGATCTATACTCTTTGGTTTTTTTCGGTAAAGTCACGTAGGTAAAAAATAAAATGAAAACAAATAAATTAAATCACGACGTTTCGGAAGCAACACAACTATTCATCAACTGCTGAATGTAGACCAATACAAGTGTCTCTAATTTGTTGCCTGATCCATGTTACCTGTTGATCCATGTATGCCCATTTCTGTCTCATGTGATTCCAAGCTTGCATCTCACCGTGCCTGCATCATCTTCGTAATGCTCAATCCATTGCTGCATGAAGATCGAAGTGATGTTTCGAGCTTAAGTGTGCTATATAGTGAAATTGTTGCTTTGCCTCAATGTAACCTAAGCATGCTTCTCTCTCCATGCTTCTTTACACACTTTCAGCTTGTTACAATTGTTTTAAGGACAATGTTCTCTGATCCATGTCATAGCAGGTAGTATGCTTTCATGAAAACTGTATTCCTTAAGCACATTGGTGAGTTTCTTTTATTAGCTTAAGTTTTTCAAAAGTACTCCAACCTGCTTGCATCCAACTCTTTATTTCACCATTCTATCCTATTTCGCCTTCAATAATATAATTGGCCGAGGTACACACTGTTGCTTTCCAGTTGTATCCGGTGTATGGAATAAAATATCACTTATGATGGAGTAATTACATGAATAATTAATTTTAACCACTTACTATAGCACTAAAATGTCATTACAACTGTTTAATTTAAATTCATTTTGTAAATCGTTACAAAATCCATGCAAAAGCCTGATTTTGTCTACCTTGTTTTCATGACCGAAGCTTCAAGCTATTGATAAGGAAAATCCCCAAGCCACGCACAGCATAACCTTGCTAATGTCTATGACGGCACAAAACCCTGCTAATCACCTGCCGTCCAGCGGCACACGTTGGGAGATATTCACCTTTTGTTTACAATAAACGTTTTTGGGTTAGATCGCGTTATTTATAAATGTGTCGTAACCCTCCACCACCCGACACAGCCAATCAGCAAAAAAAAGTGTCACGTTGACAAAAGACAAATAGTTCACTACTTTAGCCCACCGGTGTGTTGAATAGTGAATCCACAACATTTACAATTTTGGCGAATTGCCTGATGATGCTGGATGTAATTACCAGCGAAACGTCGTACTACTCAAAATTTGTAAATGTTGTGGTTTCACTCTTCAACACACCGGTGGGCTAAAGTAGTGAACTATTTGTCTTTTGTCAACGTGACACTTTTCTTTTGCTGATTGGCCGTGTCGGGTGGTGGAGGGTTACGACACATTTATAAATAACGCGATCGAACCCAAAAACGTTATGAATAATATTGCTCGCGAAAGCCACCTACGTGTTTAACTTTAGTTTACAATTTGCGTGTTTTCCGATTATTCGAACAATCGAATAGAGATGCTCGGTGGAGTCATGAGCTCCTTAAATAATCAGATATCCCAGTTCTCAAGTGGCACAACCAAAACAAAGAACGGTGACCCAACTTAACAACACTGAAGCCGACAATAACCAGGCAGCCCCCCACACGTTTCACCAGGGCCCCATCTCGAGCCACCACATGCGTGACAGAGGGCCGGGTTCCCCATCCAGTGTGAAGGCAATTACTGATCACTACAAAGGAAGACAAAGACGGCAGGGGGTGCAAAGCCAGAGCCTGTGGCTACTGTACTCTTTTCTGCAATATTTTGCTGTCTTTTCTTGGATTTTCTGTTTACACTTAGTCACATATTCCCTTTAAGATGTTTCCTTGTTTTTGTTTGTTGCGGTTGCACCCGATTCAAGAGCCGAATGGCTCACAGGGCTATACCTAATGCATGAACTTGAACTAAGCCATGCGGAAACAAAGACACAGTGATAGACATGCAAATTGTTGTATGGTAAACACACTGTGCACTTAGACCACTCATATTAAACACGCAACATACGCGCAAACACAATTTTATACACAAAGGACCCCCCCCTTACGTAGCCTCAAAAGTTGGGGCAAGTGCTGTTAGCGAGTAGCAGGGCCCATGAAAGCCGAGTCGACCTAGGGGAGGGCCCCCCAGACCTGTTGCACACCGTATAAAATGCAACTCGGCAAAGAGTACCGTGCACCATGTACCACGTACGGTACCCACAACAATCACTGGATGTACGCCCGCCGACGTCACCGCGGCGCTGGTGCCAGGCTAGGTGCACCGGAGTGGCCGTCACGTCTAGCGAGCGGCTGTGTCTCGCCGGCAGGGTACACGGCACTGACCCAGGTGTTATAGGTTCAAGCGAGATCTACCGACAGTCACAAGCGGTGCCACCACCACCACCACGACGATGAGACGGATACAGCCACTCGCCATCAACTCGTGCGGACACTCGCACGGCGAGGTCGTCCCGTCGTTGCCGTCATCGTGATCGGGCAGCGACGCCCGCCGTTCTCTATCCACTGCTGGATGAAGGCCTCACACCCAACACCACCCAAACCCACCACCAAACATCACCAAACAACAACACCAAACAACAACACCACCCAACAACACCACCGAGTTCGTGGCCGATGTTGGCGCTCTCGCCGCGGTTAAAAGGCGATCGGGATCGAGAGACGCGTGGGGCTCCACTCACCGCGAGAGATGCAGCGGTGGGAGCCGGGTGGGAGCCAGGCGGGAACAGCAGCAACAACAACAGCAGCAATAACAACAACAACAATGATGACGATGGTGGAGGGGAGCAGTGGGGGGAGGAGCGGCTCGAGGCGCAGGCGGCGGAGTGCAGGAAGCGAGACGCGCATGCGCACTGCGGACGCTGGTGACGCTGCTGGTGACGGTGACTGTGATGACGGTGGTGGTGGTTGTGACTGTGATGGTGATGATGGTGGTGGTGACTGTGATGGTGATGATGGTGGTTGTGACTGTGATGGTGATGATGGTGGTTGTGACTGTGATGGTGATGATGGTGGTGGTTGTGACTGTGATGGTGATTATGGTGGTGACGGTGGTGACGATGACTGTGATGACGGTGGTGGTGGTTGTGACTGTGATGGTGATGATGACGGTGGTTGTGACTGTGATGGTGATGATGGTGGTTGTGACTGTGATGGTGATGATGGTGGTGGTGACTGTGATGGTGATGATGGTGGTTGTGACTGTGATGGTGATGATGGTGGTGGTGACTGTGATGGTGATGATGACGGTGGTTGTGACTGTGATGGTGATGACGGTGGTTGTGACTGTGATGGTGATGATGGTGGTGGTTGTGACTGTGATGGTGATTATGGTGGTGACGGTGGTGACGATGACTGTGATGACGGTGGTGGTGGTGATGATGGTGGTGGTGACTGTGATGGTGATTATGGTGATTATAGTGGTGACGATGACTGTGATGACGGTGGTGGTGACTGTGATGGTGATGATGGTGGTGGTGACTGTGATGGTGATGATGATGGTGGTGGTGACTGTGATGGTGATTATGGTGGTGACTGTGATGACGGTGGTGGTGGTGATGATGGTGGTGGTGACTGTGATGGTGATTATGGTGATTATGGTGGTGACGATGACTGTGATGACGGTGGTGGTGACTGTGATGGTGATGATGGTGGTGACGGTGGTGACGACTGTGATGACGGTGGTGGTGGTGACTGTGATGGTGGTGACTGTGATGATGATGATGGTGGTGACTGATGATGATGATGGTGGTGACTGATGGTGGTGACGGTGGTGGTGATGGTGGTGACTGTGACGGTGACGGTGGTGGTGACTGTGATGGTGATGATGGTGGTGACTGTGATGATGATGATGGTGGTGACTGTGATGGTGATGATGGTGGTGACGGTGGTGACGCTGCTGGTGACGGTGGTGGTGACTGTGATGGTGGTGATGATGGTTGGTGGTGACTGTGATGGTGATGATAGTGGTGACGGTGGTGACGCTGCTGGTGACGGTGGTGGTGACTTTGATGGTGGTGATGATGGTGGTGGTGACTGTGATGGTGGTGGTGACGATGACTGTGATGACGGTGGTGGTGATGGTGATGATGGTGGTGACTGTGATGGTGGTGGTGACTGTGATGGTGGTGGTGACTGTGATGGTGGTGGTGACGATGACTGTGATGACGGTGGTGGTGACTGTGATGATGGTGGTGACTGTGATGGTGATGATGGTGGTGGTGGTGACTGTGATGGTGGTGGTGACGATGACTGTGATGACGGTGGTGGTGACTGTGATGATGGTGGTGACTGTGATGGTGACGATGACGGTGGTGGTGACTGTGATGGTGATGATGGTGGTGGTGGTGACTGTGATGATGGTGGTGACGGTGGTGACGATGACGGTGGTGGTGACGGTGGTGACGATGACTGTGATGACGGTGGTGGTGACTGTGATGGTGATGATGGTGGTGGTGACTGTGATGGTGATGATGGTGGTGACGGTGGTGACGATGGTGGTGGCGGTGACGATGGTGATGCTGATGGTGACTGTGATGGTGACGATGGTGGTGGTGGCGGTGACGGTGATGGTGGTGGTGATGATGGTGGTGGTGACGGTGGTGGTGATGATGCTGATGATGATGGTGGTGACGGTGGTGATGGTGATGGTGGTGATGATGGTGGTGGTAATGGTGGTGACGGTGGTGGCGGTGATGGTGATGATGCTGATGGTGACGATGGTGGTGACGATGGTGATGACATTGATGATGACTGATGATGGCAGCGATGATGCTGATGAAGATGCTGCTGATGATGATGGTGGTGGTGGATATGGTGACGATGATGATGATGGTGACGATGATGCTCAGTACTGCTGTTGTGTTAAGTTTGTTGTCCTCCCACGCCACCCCCGATGAGCATGGTCGACTATGTACGGTGTGAAAGAAGTTCAACACACTTCCATGATGCCTCCTCAGCCCCATCCACCTCTAGCAGCGAATTTACCCGAGTATTAGATGCAGTTTCCACCGTACACCCGATATTTGAAAGCAACAATTGATGGTGCGTCTTATAATCCGATTCGTGTGAGTGCGGTGGTGCCACGAACCTGGGCCACCCGAATTCGAATCCCGCCCATGGCCACCACCAAGTGACAGGTCACATCTGGACCGGTCATGGGCCTCACCGAGGTCGACTCAGTCTCAAATGAGTGCCTGGTGTGTGTTGCGTGGAAGCATCGCCACTGGAGAGACAAAGACGTCCGTGCGTGCCGTTGGCCACCCAATCTTCTCGTGTGCCACCGTGCCGGCCCTTCATTAACAAACATCAACTTGCTCCCCAATAGTTCGTGGAAAGGCTACATGGGGGTGGGGATGGAATCTGTGTGGGAGTCAGATCTGTTAGTCGTCTCAGTCGGTTAATCCATAGCGCCTGAGTCTCGTGCCGTCACCTGGCGACGGCACTCAAGGTGCACCTAGCCTGGCACCGTCGCTTAACGGCGGCTGTCGTCAGATTTGTAAAAAAAAAAAAATTACTCAGTGGGAACAAGTTTGGAGTGGGTCTTATTTTTTCGGGAGATTCTTCCAATCCGAAGACTTCGGTGACGGTGTTTGATTCCCCTTCTCCACCACCAAGCCACATCGATTCATCAATAATTCATCATCAATCGTCCGTGGTCAATCCGCTGCTGGATGAAGGCCTCCCGCGCCAAACATTTACAACCGCCTCCTCCAAATTGCCATCGGCGCTGACCCCACTCCCTTTGCGCCTTGGGGGCCGTCCATAAATGACGTCACGAGATTTTGGACGATTTTTGACCCCCCCCCCCTTCGTCACACGGCGTCGCAAAAAGTCAGACCCCCCCCCCAAATATGACGTCACAAAGCTCTGCTCCCCCCCCCCCCCAATTTTTTTTTAAACATGCTTCAAATCGCTTTAAACTATTGTCATTGTAGTGCGTATTTAATGTGGCGCTGCACTCTGATGTTGTAGGAGGAAACATGTATTAAAAAGTATATTTAATGAAGTAGAACGTGTTGTCTACATTTGTTTAAAGTTGTGCATTTTGATGTGACGTCACATTTTTCACCCCCCCCCCCCTCGTCACACATCGTCACAAATGTCTCACCCCCCCCCCCCTAGGTGCGTGACGTCATTTATGGACGGCCCCTTGGGCTTGTGACTCGAGACGAATTTGCAAAGGTCCCAAATCGATTCAGGGCTGGCGAGTCTTGTCTGAGCAGATTGCTGGTGCCTGTAGTCAACCTCGACTGGCAGCAGGGGTCGCCTGACCGCCCATGTCCTCTGAAAAAGGGCCATATCCGTGTGCTTACTGAAGAAGGATCATTGGCTGAAACGCTGGCAATATTTTTGTTTTCATTTTAGAACAGTGTTATTGACGACTGTGTTGAGTTTTTGTTCGGTTACATATGAGGTATATGAAAGATAAAAGGGAACAAAAACCGAAAAGTGCACAAAGAAGCATGGAGGCCCTTTATGCATGGTGGTCCAGGTGTTTTGTGACCCCCACATTTTATTCTCTATAACGTATTATTTTTTTCAAGTAAAGTTTATTTAAAATATAAATGAATGCGTAAAGGAAAAACATGTTAGCGGCCAATTAATTGAGGGTCACAAGACATCTGGACCACCCTGTACATGGTAGGCAAAGAAATCTACATTGACAGCCGATGTGCGTTCTTTGTCCATGTGAACTTGATGCAACCAAAAATCAACCTTGCGATTTGGGGTTCAGATCTCTTCAATGCTGGAGAATTTCGACGTTGAATATTTTGATCCACGTAAAGGGAACTTTATCATCAAAGGTGAATCTTTAATGAGAGGGGGTAATCGTCGAAATAAAGATTCTGATTCCGATTTTATGAATATTTAATTTCTTCCAATTAAAGTAGATCAATAATGCACAAGAACTGTCCGTCTGTCTGTAGAAGCATGCCACAGTAACTAGTAATGATGATCCAATATGAATAACATTTTTAATACTGTATAAAGTTATGTTATTAGCAACTTATCCTATATAAAACCAGCCATATTGATCAACAGTTTTCCCAAAAACCTGGCGTTAAAATACTAGTGCTCAACAGAAAAGCTTTTTTTGGCCAGTGTTATGAAATCACGTGCTATGCATGCCCTCTGCGATTCCATCAGTATCCATGATGCCATCACACAACATCACATTATGTGCCTTGTGACCTCATCTCGTGCTGCATGAAATGCAATTTCATTTCATCAGTCATCCGCTGCTGGGTAAATTTCTCACCAAGCCATGTCTCACTCTCTTGCAATGTAACAATTCACCCAGCACCTGCACACAAGCTGATTTCATTACTCTGTCTCTCTGGTGGACGTACTCTTGAGTCGCATCTACTCATTTGTATGTATGTATGTTGAACTTATTTCGCACTGTAGGTAGTCAATCGTGCTAATCGGAGGTGCCACTCCATTGTTATTCTCGCTCACGGACCATAATTCCTTATATCTGTAATAAAGCACTTCCACATCGATTGTAGACTCGTGTCTTTTTAAATCCTTTATATTAAGTTCACTTGCTTGCGTGCTTGCTTGCTTACGACCGTGCAAATCTTTCGGTCGTTTTTTAACCCACTCCCGTGATCCAATCGAGCTGACATTTTGCACACAGACTCGTTGTGCGTGACAATTAATTTTCGTGACAAAAATTTCAAACATTTTACACTGTTTAGGGAATTTTTTTTAATATTTAATTACTAATTGCTTAATGGTGGCAGATAATCATCTGACTCATAGGTGGCAGCCATCTCAAGCCAGAGGACGAGAGGACTCTAGCCACCCCGATGCCACGCATATAAAGGATTTATAGTGAAAAACTTTGTTTTTACGGGTTAATTTTTGAATAACAATTACTGCACAACTCTGCACTTTCTTTCCGGATGGTTCCGCGCTCTCTCTTCCGTCGTAATGCGTGCGTCTCTCTCTTCTCACGCTCGCCGCTGGCTGGCGGCACGCGGGGAGTAGAGAGGGCTTCTCCGGCGGAGCTCGCCACGTGGCCGGTGGCGAGACGAGGTAGGCGATGATGCAGTCCGGACTCAAGGCTTCCCACACCGACCCCGAGTCCTCTCATTGCCTCTCCTTATATTGCTCTCTAGCCACGCCCCTCGTAGAACCTTCTCGATGCTTCCCGTACATACCCACGAGCTCCGTCCATTACCTTTGGCCCAGATGGAACCCTTCCCTCTGATTGGATGAGTAGCCAAGCAGTGCCTATGCAGCCCTTCGTCGTCCCTTAGGTGACACTCTCTCATTACATATCTGCCACTGTCCTCCCCACTTAACATTTTGCATGATGCTCTAGCTTGCTTATGATCTATGGTCCACTTTTTACATCTCTTCCTTTTTATTTACACACTTTTGAACTCCTTTCTATATATTCGTCAATGTCCATGTTTGTTGATCAATATGTCAGTAGTTAGTACACATTAAAATATATACTCTTGAGAAATTTAATGTTGGAAGGTGTTACAGTATTCATGCACATGCATTATTTTTCTTCTTCGTTTTATTTAGGCATCGGTTTGTAAAAGCTTGGATCACTGCATAAATATCCACAGATTCAATTCCCTCTTCATGTTCTACAATGGCGAGGCATAATGGAAAATTGACATTCATTTAGCTTTCGAGATTCAGAATGTATGTGTTAGATGGTAAGGCAACCGTTTCCAAATCTTGCTTGCTCATGTGTTTATTGGCCTCTAAATTTCCCGTAATTGTTTTCCCAATGATCTTGGTGAACAATTTATATACCTGAGATAAGAGGCTAATGGGTCTGTAATTCTACAAGTCAGTTACACTGAGATTGCGTGAGGAAAGTAACACGCTCCTAATAATCCTGCAAATCAGTGCAACAAGCCACTGGAGAACGCTAATGAACATAAAATATGATATAAAAAACCCTGCTTCTTATGCAACTTACTTTCCTACAACAAAACAATTTCCACTCGTCTACTCGCTCTGTCTCAGCACCGCATATTACATCAGTCTCAGGCATGCCTCCTTCACAGATCCTCAACAAAACCTTAAAAAATCCCAACCGCTCTAACTCGCAAAACCCAACTCTTTTGCCTCCACTTTCATAACCCACAAACTTACCACAAAAAAGTAATACGTACACATGGATTCCGTGAAGCGTTGCAACTTGCAGTCTCGTATCGATGTCGTGATCGGATCAAGTATCCGCTTCTGAACTCTCAGGCGAGCCGCATCATTTAACACTGACTGGAGGCACAGCGCTGGCACAGCTGGAGATGCTGTTGCAATAGTCCACACGACTGATGACGAATGCGTGGCCAGGCTACCTGGCTGTCTCCATAGTCAGTGCACAACGGATTGGAGCACGGTTGTTGAAGCTGATGGAAGCACGGTACCGTCAAACTACTGATGTGAGCAGTGAACGTCAACCAACTGTAGACAAGGACGCTGGGAAATATCACTTCATTCGACACTGGGAGGATGTCGCAACCATTTACGTGAATGGACTTGCAGGGGATCCTAAAAGGGATGCTTGCCGATGGTCCAGAATCATAATGGAGTGGCTGCCAGGGGTGATGAATGCGAATGTGAGGATGCCCACCAGGGAGATGGAGTGATGATATCAGCTCGTGTGCACGTGCTAATTGACGCACATCTGACTCAGTGACGTAAATAGAAAAAAAGAAAAACTCTAAACATTAAAAGTGGCAATAATATTTCCTGTGATACAGAGTCGACAAGCAGTTTGGAGGATCAGGATTCTCAGGCTCTTTGGTAACCGTAATTTTAGGACTCAATGTTAGTTCATATCGCGTTTTCCAGCGAACATTAAGGCTCTCAAACCAATGCAGGTTAAAGATAACTGAAAATATGTCCCCAACAACAGGCCATGAATATGTAGAAATAGACCATACGTTTAAAGAAGTGAAATACATTCTAAATGAGGGCAAACTACACAGTACTGGACTGTGTCTTCTGTTCTGTTCGTATAAACTCAGATTTTTTTTGCAGAAAACATGCCTGAAAATGTTATTCCCAAAAGCCACATTTCTATGCATGTATCTGAGTGTGATAATTAATTTCCATCAACCAATGTGGCATCATACTCTATATTCTGACACGCACGATTTCGTTCCGCCTACACTCGTAATGATCAGTCCCTCCTTCCTCATTGATTCTGTGAATTGTTACAATTCGACGCTATGATTCAACCATTGATTTGTTTTGTGCCATTGTTGGTGCGTGGAAAAATCTGTATTGGCTGCAGTGCCCCCGGAGAACAATTTACAGTGTATGACTCATGACAGCAAGCTAGAGACCACAGCCCCCTTTATTTAACAAGTGAGACGTGTCGAATGCAGGGGACATCATAGCCACCATCAATTTAAAATGTCTCCACCTTTGCTATTGGGCTTAAGCAGAAACACTGAGGATGTGGGACGAGGTTGGGAGTGGTGGTGCGCAGTCATATTTACGTCTGAGTGCACACTTCCACACACTGCATTCTATACACCTACAGATGAGAACGTGGATTAGCACCTTTAAATAATAATGCCGTAGGGAGGGGACGAAAAGGGGAAATCCTTTTCTATGGGGGGAGGGGTTTGAGATTGCGATTTGAAATGAGAACTATTAATAAATATGTCTGTAACTCGTTATTGTGTACGCTTATGACAAAGATCCCCCGTATAGCCTGTACCAGACTGTAGGGGAAAATGCTGTGAGCGAGCACCCATGAAGGCCGGAATGGTACACGAGGGGTGGGTGGCCAGCACTACACTGGCCGCCTTTGTCTCCCTAGTGGCAATGTTTACACATCCCACTGGGTACTCATTTGAGGTTGAGTCGACCTAGGGGAGGTCTAGGACCAGTTCAGATAATCGTCACTGGTGTTGGCCGTGAGCGGGAATCGAACCCGGGTCGCCAGGTTCGTAGCGCAGCGCGCTAACCGCTACACTACCGCTCCCCACTCTTATGAATACACTCCATCACGATCAGAAATGTACACTGATGACGCGCAGTAAGCTCTTTGGAATAACTCTGTTTTAAGTCTGTTGCAAAACTGGCTCGGACTTAAGGTAACTGGTTCCCAGTCTTCGCACTGGAGACCCTGAAACTGCACTGGCCATATCGCACAAGGTTTGCTCACAGGTACAGCTCAAGTAGTGCACATCTTTCTGGCACCAATCTCGTATGTCGTCAAAGCATTCTCTGTTAGGTCTTCCTCTCTTTCCGGTCCCTTACATTTTACCGAACAACAACAACGTACTGCGTACATCCCCAGATGATTCGCCGTAGAGATCCACGTCTTGCTCGGCTGAGCAGACTGCTCAGTGAATCTGCGTTTCCAATTTGAAGTTGCCTTCTCACGGTAGATAGAGTGCCGTTTCCGTCCATGTTCCATCCACACGTGCGTTCGTGTCGATGGAGTTTGGCGGCACTCGGAGTCAACCCAAGCCGCGAGTAACTGGCGTCGAAAAGCCAAGTTGCTGTTCAACGCCAGTGGCTCGCTGTGCAAAATCATCGGCCAGGGACTAAAGGATACTCTAAAAAGTAAAAAAGAAATCCATCCGCATTATTGAGCTCGAGCTCATGAGCACCACGTAGCTTGGAATATATAACAGCGGTCAGAAATGTCTCCTTATCTAGCCTCCCCCAGATCCTAACCTCTCGCTGCGCTCTCATTGGCGGTTGGTGGGGAAATGACAGGTGCCAGCGAACGAGACTGTGGTCTGAGATAACGTCATGCGGCTCTGCCGACAGTTCCTCCAGGGTCTGCTCCGACTTCGTAATCACGAGGTCCAAGGTCACGTCGTGTCAGTACGTGTGACACGTGCTGCTGCACACCGTTGAAGCTAGTGAGCACGTCGTTTATATATGGACAGCGTGTGGGTTATGGGCTGCCTCGACGTGAATATTGACGTCGTCGGCCAGGACGATTTGGCACTCGTACGGCACAATGCTGGACAGCTCGGTGACGAACGCGTCGGGAAATGGGCGATGACCCGTGCGGTAGAGCAGCAGCTCAACGACACTGCTCGAGGACCCGGTGACAGAGGGGCACAAGGACTCAAACGTCTTTGGGGTGCAGTGGCAGAGTGATGAGCTTCCACAGCAGCTTCTCGGGCATGAATGCTGCCGCTCCACCATGGTTCGTCCTGGAGTCATTCCGTGACGCACGTGGTGCATGAAAACGGATGTAGCCCTGGGGGATGTGCACCGACGTAGTGCGGTATCTTTGCTTCCCAAATGCCATACCTCGGTTACCAGAAACACGTTGTAGTTGCATTCACTGATTTTTTTGTATTACTTTAGTATAAATACATGTTAATTTTGATTCATATGTTGTTGTTTTTCTGACTTTATGTGAACGAAAAGACACAAATTCGCCCGTTTTCTCATTGAAAATAGGTAAATTTCAAAATATCCCTGTCCTGGTCACAAAAGCAAAGTTTGTGGGCAATAATAGCCATTTTCTATACTTTTTAGGCATAAGCAATTACGAAATAACACTACCCAGGAACTAAAAGTGTGTTACATCATCTAATAAAGCCAGTGTTTTTAAATAGGGCCCTACATTAATAATAACCCCTTACTTACTAGTGTATCCCTGAGGCCCCAAAACAAAAATGGGAAGAATGCCCTCTGGATTTGTGGCCAGAAGTCTGTTTTGCTGAGTGCCTTCACAGATGAGAGAATGCATACACAGCAGGGAGTAGCGGACAAAAGGGCAACTCTTTAAAGACCCGTCAGTTCCAGACCACTGTGGCTGTGCGTGGGCATGAGTAAGCAGCCATCATTTTTTTGTTTGCCTTCCAAAGGAGTTTGGAATACCAAAGGTTAGTTTTTTGATAATTGTTTTTTTTTACACTTTAATCTGGCAACAAAACTGACACCTTTTTTACGAGGAGTCATGTTTGCATAGACCACAATACCTGCAGTCATAATGCAACCAAAAAACATAACTCTGATAATTTATGCACTGTCCTTGAAGTTGATTGGTCCACACCCGAGACAGCTTTCCTGAGAGCCTAGTCTCACATGGGTTGGACCAGATGACGCCAAAAGGCGCACAACTCAAAAGCAATGCACCATCAGAGTATGAGAGCTCAGGGTAAGAATATACACCATTGGTACCTCATTTGCCAGTAAAAAAAGGTGTCAGTTTTGTTGCCAGATTAAATGGTAAAAAAAAACAATTATCATATTTTTGTTACTGGAAAATGAGGTACCAATGGTGTTAGTATTTTTTTATATTGTCTATTCCATCCGTAATTTTGTCCGGAAATTATATTATCCGCAAGGGTTTTGTGTAATATTCAGTCTCAGAATTGGATTGGATTTTTTTTATAAATCACCCTATGTTAACTGAAAAACGATGACACCAGTTACTACCAAGTTACACCAGTTACTACCAAGTATCTGACTACCAATATATATATTTTTACCACATACCTCCTTACCTTTCACTAATCCCAGCTATGTATACATATTGTACATTCCTGTTTGATATTTTCAGATTCCTTGCAGTAAGATTAATGTACGGTGTTCAATCAGGGGTATGTATATATATACGGTACTAGCGGAAAGTAACCGGCGTTGCCCGGGTCTTAAAAATATTTCAAACCTACTCTTAAAAATCAAACAGCAGTGCGTACTGACTGTGGTGGTGCCTGCTAAGATTACAGCAGTGCATACCGACTGTGGTGGTACCTGCTATGATTACAGCAGTGCATACCGACTGTGGTGGTACCTGCTATCACTACAGTAGTACATACTGACTCTATATCAGTATTTATCGACTGTATAGCACAAAGTATTCACCTGACAGAGTTGGGTGGTGAGGCCTAGTCCCGTGCAGAGACTCTGGCCTCGCCTAGATTGTCCAGCCCGTCGAGGTGGCACCTTCGCAGGCTGGGGCTGAGCTGCTACCCCTGACCCCCCCCCCCCCAGCCACGATCTCCACGGCCGCTCTGCAGTAATATCTACGGCCTATAGTGGTAGCATCTAGTGACTGTATTGTAGTAATAACTGCACGCATCGGGGTGGGGGGGACATCACAGAGTGAATAATTTACCTGAGCATTTAGTGTATTTTAATAGCATTTTAACGCGAAATAAGATGTCCCCCTCACTCCCACCGAAGGCGTGCGACTTGGCATGGGCCCCCCCTCCCCCCACCAAAGGCGCGTGAGTTGGTATGGTCGTGTACGCATGATAAGTAAATAAATAAACGGTCTATTGCCTATAGTGCTAGCATCTAGCGACTGTATATTTCAGTAACTGCACACATCAGCGTTTAGTGTATTTTTATAGCATGGTATGGTCGTGCACGCGTCATAAATAAATACAATGGAAGCGCACAAAAATCGCACTAAATCGCTAATTAAACTAATTTAAAGTTGACGGATGTGAAAAAGGAATAGCGATTGCTGACCGTGGGGCTTACGGCGTGGTACCTGGCTATTTTTTTACGTAAACCCCACCGTTGGAGAGCCAAGCGCGCCACCACACAAAACCCCACACACAAACCCACAAACCCCGCCACAATTTTTGACATTTTTAATATAGATATCATGATACTGCCATGGTGTCATGGTTTCCCAACTGGACTTGAAATCCAAAGGACACCGTTCTATCTGCCGGCGCCTCAATTGAAACAATGGTGCATGTTTCCTAAACCCCCTCACCTCCATCCACGCAGCTTGGTAAATGGTTACACCACAGTCGAGCGGCAGGTCACCTGTGATGGGGTAAATTGTGAGAACTCCCATGTCTGGCCAGAGTGAAAGAGTCGGTTATAAATACCCTCAAGTGGAAAGAAACCATCATGCCATCAGTGACGTGAGCAAACATTTGTAGGGCTGCACTTTTACCTATTATATATCACGTGGGAGAGTTTTAATGAGCGACATTAAATAATCCCGTAGCTTTTGTTGATGGAGAGGTTGTAAAGATTATGTTACGAAAGGGGCATGACCCTGGTACTCATCGGCTTGTTCTCTAAAGGAAAGTGATGCTTCATTGCAATATGGTAACAATGACATGAATTATGGTAGAGTTTTAAAAAATAAGTGGCTCAAAATTGCCTTCACATAGGAATCTGGCCGAAAAGGCACAACAAATCGTAATGCTGTTTGCTTCATGCTCTTCCGTTAACGTTCTTGGCATCAAATTGTGAGAAATTCCACTTTTTATGATTATTAAAATAATTTCACACGTCTATAGGGCCGTCCATAAATGACGTCACGCACCTAGGGGGGGGTGGGAGGGGGGTCAGAGATTTGTGACGATGTGTGACGAGGGGGGGGGGGGTGAGAAATGTGACGTCACGTCAAAATACACAACTTTAAATTGAATATAATTGTTATAACAACACTAATTTTGATTAATTTTCATTAACTATTTGATTATTTAAATTTACTAAGGTCACTTTTTATTTATTCCATGAAGGAGCATTTTGCTTCTGCATGGGAGAATGGAGACGCCGCGATGGTGAAGACTGAGACGACGACGGGATCCCACTCCAAACGACAGCCATCCCAGAGCCCCTTTTATACTGTCAGCATGGCCTGGCCCCGCCCCCGAACACGCCCCCTTCTGGAACCGACTAGCGGGTTCTTGATGTGCCCCTTCCGTGACCCTTCCCCTAGATCCCTCTCTGGTCTATCACGTGACCTGCTGTCAGGCAGGGCTGCTGTAAGCTGCAGATCCCCTTCCCTGCCAATAGCTAGTGTTATGCTGCTTCATGACCATTTCTACGTCACTACACATGTGTCAAGAATACACGAATCAATATTAATTGATGCATAATTAACCGTTACTCCTCACTCCTCCATTTTATTAAAATTAAACATTTTAAATCTGTTCTTCAGTAAAACAATCTAAAGAGATGTAGTTTACATCTCCATAATATATTTTTGGTGCAACAAGGCTCAGACCTTGATGATTTCCTCATCGCATCAGGCCAACGTTACAAACGTTAGATATTCCTTACTAAATAATAATATAAACAAATAAGAACAAATGTCCATTCATTATGAATTTCTTTCCATCATTCATTTGTCCTCCTAAGTATTTAATTAGCGACAAGTCCCAAGCGCCAACTCATTATTCTAAAATGTTACCTGTGTTTATTTACATTTTAAGAGGTAGCATGTTAAAGATAAACAGATGGACATCCAGACAGTCTGAAACAACTAAATCAATTAATTTGCTCAACCTTAATTGGAAACTATTAAGTAATTCACAGCCCTTTTTCAATCCACTTCCGGATGAAGGCCCCCTTGCATTGTATCGGATATGGGATTTGTGATCATACTTGGCCGCACTCATTGCGGGTTAGTGACCAGGGAGGGGGGAGGGGGTAGAGGGAGGAGGGTGGGGAAAGGCCAGACCAGTTCAGATGTCACTCGCCACTATTGTTTTCCGTTGCAGGGCATCAAACTCAGGTGACTGGGTTTATCACACAGCGAGCTACAAGCTGCGCCACCACTTACCCCGCATACTAAGCACCACATTTTAATCTCCAGCTTCCCCCAACCGACTCCTCTACGTACACTGCCCTGCAATACCCTCTACATTGCTTAGCACACTGTACTCTGCCCCTTACATGCCCAATCGTTTTCCATCGCCACGCTCATCCATTCTGACTGGGATGAATGAGTTGCAAGGGTCAGCACCTTCAAAACCGCCTGCCTGCCACGGCCTGCTGACGTGGTGCTGGTAAAGATTAGAGGGCAAGCAATCTCTGTTTTGCGTGTGTGCTCTATTGTGACTCCGAAGGAATCTCTAAATGAATAGAGATGTATATTTTTATGTTAAGCCTGGTTTCATAATAAAATGCATCGTATGCTCGATTTCTAACCGGAAAATGCCTTACTCCTCCGTTGGCTAAACGATTAACGTTACCAATTTTCAATGCCTTGCTTTATATAAATGCCTTTAGTAAAAAAAAAGTATCCATGGAAATAATTAACTTTTCTTCTTGTCTGATTTGTGTGCAAAACAATGCATTTTGCAAATTTCGGAAGGCAGGCAAAGAATAATGAAAGCGTTCTTTTTAATCGTTTGAATGGCTGATGCGAGGCTCATTCAATCAAATCCTTTCGGCGTCTCGCCTGGCTGTTGCTTCGGTTGACAGCTTCTCCTCATGGAATCCGCAAATATGTTGCTGCAGCAGGGAGATGCAGAGGCATGCTAATTATATTAACAGACCAAATCTGGATGAACAATAGTCCAGCTGGTGCACCCTTCGGGGGACTCACGGCTTAAAAGGGGGCCCTTTAGTCGAAGGCCCACATAACGCATGACCATGTGCTGCGTTATGATTATAGCGTCTCAAGGGGGGGGGGGGGTACAAACACCATTTCCTTCTCAGGGGGACCTAAAAATAACAATTACATTATTGGGCATTGCAGCATAACACTAAAAATGAAACATCTCTCATACATGTTGATCCAGAGTGATGCAGTCACATATACTTTCATTCTAAGGTACAATATGTGGCGTTTTCTTCATTATATTCTTGGAAGTTCTCCTCTTATCTGTGGTTGCTTATCTGCATTGTCACAGATAACATGATTTAATACTGCATTTTCTCATCCTTACTTAAGGAATATTCAGTGAAGACAGGAATAACTCTTTGTCCGTTTTTTTATTTACACGGTTTATTCATTGCTGGGGCTCATGCATAAAAAAGCATGCCATTATATTTAACAATCCCATGAGAAACCTAAGCACAGTTTTAATAATAATTATTATTATTTATAGTACATTGTCAATCCATTGCTGGATGAAGACCTCCTCACCACGTGTCAATCATGAGTTTGTTTGACTATACTTCACAACGGTCAGTTGGTGAAGGGGTGCTCAGGACTGGTTCAGATATCGCTAGCCACTCATGTTAACCATGGGACGGGAATGGGACTCGGGTAACCAGATTCACATTTAAAACATAAACTATTGCTCTTAGCATAACGCTTCCTTTCAATTAATCACATTCATATGGGGTGAATTTCTTACATTTCACTTGATGGTTAACAATAAAAAATGGATTTTTATCCCAAGGTCAGTAACCATGATAAAAAAAGATGTGCAGTGATACAAATAATAAAAAAAAACACGAGGAAAGAATTGGGACCTTTAGTGGAAAATTAATGGGAATTATAACTCCAATCTTATCCACAGGAAATGCCGTTATTTGTGCCAAATGTGATACGTTTCGTCATTAAACTTCCATTCGCCAACGAAAAGGAAGAGCTGACGCACAGATACGAAGATGAATTGTTCATTTGCTGGACCTGGTAACATACTTTATCGATGAAATGGATGCAGTTAAGGGGAACTACACTGATTAATGGCTGCTATATGACAATAAAAATAGTAATATGCTGATTTTGCAGTAAAAACCATTTGATTAACTTAGAGTCCTCTGTCAATTCACTGCTGGATGGAGGCCTTTCCAGGCTATATCAGTCATGGGAGATGTTTGATTGTTTGTACATACTTCACCACGCTCGTCAATGTGGGTTGGTGAAGGGGAAGTGCCCATAACTGGTTTAAATATCACTCTCGCCACTGATGTTAGCTGCAGGAATTTAACTCGCGTCTCAGGGTTCATAGCTCAATGCAGTAATCACGACCATCACCTCCGATTAGCACAGTTGGCTACGTAAGGTGTGAAAGAAGATCAAAAAACATACATCACCCCGCCTGATAAAAGAGTAGAAAACAAATATGCATAGTGTCTCGGCCTCGCTGTACGCTGCGTTGTACCACTATCCGAGTAGTTAACCTCGCATTTAATAAACATTCAGAGCCAGGATGAACATCCGACTCTGACGTATTTGATTAATTGAACCAGGTAAAACTGATGGAAAACACGGCACAAAATACAGCATCTGTTAATACTTGGAATATCAATACAATTAACACTGCAGCAGCATAACATTGTCTTAGATAGCATGGAACTCAACAATAGGTCCTGGATGGACCAGGCACCTACATTAGCACTGAAAAGCGACACAAGAGAATAAGCTACTGTGTTGAATAAGGTCACTTCGTGTAATCACCATACTGCAGCCTAAATGTACAGCGCTGCACATAGCACTAAACTGTGGATGATGTTGCACACTCGAAATGAAGGACGTGGGCAGGTGCTCCAAATCGAGGGCAAGCACATTTATTTATTGTAGTTAATATTAATCTTGTGAAAAACCGCACCGTCACTCTGTAAAATGCAACAGCGCGTGTTACACGCAGCAATTCTTCCGAGACGCCATTAACCATGTGGCTGGTTTACACGTGCGGTTATTCATTAACCCTGCCAGCCACCTACAGGCCCGACTCAGTCATTACATGCTGCTGTACACACATGCATTGATGCACTGCACAGCACATCAGGACCTTCACAGAACCACACTTTACTCCCTTGCTGCACAAGGACATAATTAAAAGAGTGATCCATTCCTAATGTGCCACAATGAGATACTTCTTCATCCTTGCTCTAAAGATCGCATTAAAGTTACATGGGTACAAGTCTGACTCGACTTATTCAATTACAAGTAACATTCACAATAATGCAAATGGCAGGCTTCGTTGTAAACTAGGCCTCATATTTATCATAACAATTTAACAGCATTATAAAGGCATTTACAGCATTATAACGTCAACCCCAACATTATAACAGCATTCCCAGTATTATAAGAACATTAACAAACTTACAGACAATGCTTCTTAAAGTCCCACAATGAACAGGTGCACCTGTCTTTACTGAGACGCTATTTGTGCCTCCATGGCTGACACCCTGCCTCATGGCTTAGAGAATGTTAAAATCGTAACTTCCTAGTCACGTGACCAAACTCAACACCATATCAGGAAGTTTCTGTGTAATCAACACCCCCATACCTGCCATGGCGCAGAACACATAGTTCCATTACTACGGTATTAAGCTGCTCAGTGTTGTGGAGACGAAATGGAAGACAAGGGTGGGTTTTGTCCCTGAGGTCTCAACAAACACGGACCATCCATGGGGAATAGCATTTAATCGTATTTATTCAACATATAATTTGAATAATAATGTTTAAAAAAATGTTTATTCAAAAGTCAAGCTAGTTTGATTTTCTGCTCAGACCCACGTGGGTGGCGCTCGTCTTTACCGGCAATCGTGAACATTCCAAATTTCGGTGACGGGAGCAAGTATATCTATAGGAAAACTATTATTGACTTCCAAAAAAAGTACCACCTATTTTATCGACTCCAATAAAATGACAACGATAGGCTGAGTAAACCCTCAACCGGCTTTCACAAAATAGTCACGATTTAAGAATCGATTAATTTGTCTTTTAATGCCGTCGCTTATCTTTTTTTTCTGTCTCGTTTGTTTTGTTTTGTTATCTCGCTCAGCTTCAATGTAACATCATGATATTAATAAAAATGTTAATTCATCAAAAAGCATGGAACCTTACGTTAACACTGACTGTTATCAGCAACAACAAATCGGTGGACAGAGGCGAGGGCATTCAAGAAACTTGTCCATCGTTTAAACTGGCATGCCGGGAGAAGGTTCCGGTGACCTCTGGATTGCACATTGAGTGCACTAAGCATTACACCACGACAGCACCCCGAGATACGCATATGACGAGACTGTGGAGGTAGGCGCATTAAAATTCCTTATTAGTCACATTCCTTGACCCACTCAATATGCTGTCTCCCACCTTGAAATGTTCTTGGCACCAGGACGTGCCGACATCAATGTGTCAGTGCCGCCTAGCCCTTGGTCCCTGATAGAATGGAGCCAATTTCACATCATCTGAGAAGCCTCCTTTGAATTGGTGATGTGTATAGGACAGAACAGACACACGCACACTTTATACTGCATTTTTTTTACAGACGCACCAGACATCCTTCAAATGGTGAGTTATCATGTCCGTGCTGTCGAGGGGTCTGAAGGATTGTCACAGCAGTAAGACTGGGAAAACATGACTGTGAGTAAGCACCTCATGCAACCTCCAAGGCTACATCCCAGCCATAGAGAAATAATGAGAATTTGGTAAAATCAATTCCACCATGTGATTAAAACTATTTACAGCGATTGGCTTATAATAATATTTGCTTTTAATTATTTGCCCAGAAACGATACAGTCTCAATATGCTTTGTCGTCGTTTGCTTTTGATAATTAGTTAAGTTATTTATTGAGTGCTATTATTGAAAGTGATTAAATCGGAATGTCTGTAAAAAAAAACAAAGACAACGTACTTTCTGAACTAGCTCTAGAGGCACCACTTTATTTCCCTGAAAGTTCAAGTTCATTTATTAGGTATAGCCCTGTGAGCCATTTGGCTCTTGAATCGGGTGTAACCGCAACAAACAAAAAACAAGAATAAGAAAACATCTTAAAGTGATGGATGTCTTTAACGCATGATCTTAGCATAATCAGTAATCCTGCCTCCCAACGTATATTCAGTATAAATCTTTTTTTCATGACGAAGTTAATGATAAAGCTCAGAGAGGTTTGAGCGAAACATCTTATGATGGTGTTAATGAAAAATCGTAAGCCACCGGTGAGAAGCCTTATTGGTCAGAATTTGATTAAAACATTGCCCACGTCTAAATAATATCTGTGTTAACGTGACAATCTTGTCGGGTGCTGGAGGGTTAATGGTATGAATTTAGGCCTATAACTACCACGTGGTCTAACCCGAAAAACAAATATGGATAATTCTATATTGTGTAAAAAAAAGTGTTCTGGTAACTATATTTGATCTCTTGTAAATAGATCATTTTAAACGTAGGCTTTCATGACTAAAATTATTAATCAAAATTGGCTACGTACGATGCTAAAGGAGTTTAACATACATACATGTAAAATTGTGTCATATACCCCCCTCCACCCGACAGAATAAATTAATAAAAGTGTCACGTGAATCAAGCGTGCCATATGCACTACTGCTTCAGCACATCAGTGTGTTTGAGAGTAATTTTACTAAATTTTAAGAAGAATTCTTATAAACTGGCGTTGGAACGATTCTCGATTCATCAATAGGCCTTGATTCTTATGCTCACAACAAATGTCTAGTGGGTTGTATGGAGACGGAGTCTTCTTAGGAGGCAACACGTATTTATTTAACAATAACGTGAACACACGGGGCTCCCTAACACGAAGGGCTAATGGCCCCTTCTACCCGACGACCTGAGGAGGTATAGCCTCCGAGCTAACGTGCCCTAGTCACTGGGACCACCTAATGTTAGTCCTCCGGCTAACGGGGCCTAGGGGAGGCTGACCCGACCCAGCCAAGGTCCTCGGGTCTCGATCACTAGCCCACTCAGACCCGGCCCTGATAAGGACGTCAGGTCCGGGGATATTCAGGGTCCTAGTCTTCAGGTGAGCTCTCCGATCTTCGGCTTGACGCCGACTGCCCGAGCCGCTCTGAGGTCCGGCTTTTATGGGGCTCCCAGGGTCACTCTGCCCCTGGCCACGCCCACTCTCTGGAACCTTCTGGAGGGACCTAGATTGTTGCGCAATCCCCCAGCCCCCACTGGGGGCCTGGGGTGTCCACCTGCGGTTCCTAACCGCCCTCCAGATTGCCTGACCCACCAGTCCTACTTGGTACAGGCCGGACCCGCTATTGCCCCCTGTTGGGCCCTGACTGGAGCTACATATTTCCGGTAGTGGTGACTGGTGACGGCGTATTACGCCTGCTAATTACCCACCACAAATGCATTGAATCGTGCATGCGAGAATACTGTGGATAATTTGTTATGTATTTACCGTGCCACGTATGTAATGCAGCCTCATCATCCCCGCTGCCACTAGAGGCCGCTTCATTCACCATCGGAGGAAAAGAAAAAAAACACCTGCATGGAATTGTGAGCTTGAATCGTGACCGTTGATTCAATTGCGACAATGTGAATTTTGGCACATATAAGCATTGATGTGTTCCTCATTTCGCGTTGACAGCCCTGAACCAGTGGTGAAAATTCCATAGTGCTATTACGGGGGGTGAGTCTATCCATAGGACAAACGTTGTTGACTTTCTCACAAATGTGTACTCGTTTTATCGACCCTGGGATGAGTAAACCCCCCAGCCAGGATGTGAACTCACAACCTTCGTGAGAGGGAAAAACATTGCAGGCCTACTATATACAACTAGAGTAACACACCTTGCATGAACAGAATGTAATGCAGTGCAGTTTATTTCCCTTTGGTTGACTTCCAAGATTGTAACATGCTTGAGTAAGAATTTACCCAGTGGAACGATACAAATTCAGTGGACCGAATATCAGCCATACACCAATTTTATTAATACACATGTACATGCACACAATCAGTAAATACAGCACACTTTCTTTTTAATTATTATTATTATTACACATTACAATAACATATTGTTTAAAGTGCTAATTTGTTAATCCATCCGCGTGGATCTCTCCTGGATCCCACCAAAGCAGTGGGGCACCCTCTGGTACCACATGTATTTTGCTGGTTACTATGATTTCCACTACTCATGTTGCCAGTAAATAGCAGGCAAAATTGAAATCCTGGTTGAAATGTGACTTAATGGCCATGTCTGGGTGCAGGCCAATATTGCTTTTAATGCAAAGTAACATCAGAGATTATATGGAACATTTGGGAATTCGGCTCTGTTATGGGAAGTTGTAATAAATAGTTTATTGTCGACTGGATAGCCAGCACACCTGCGAATTAACGTTTCGTATGGGGTCAAATACCATATGAAAATCCTCAATATTGTTCGTGGTTAGTTTTCAAGTCATTCCATCTCATGCTAAGTTAACATAATGTGAGCAGAATGGCTTAAAGCGCTTCTGATGTCACATGCACTTTATGCCATTTACGAACAGTATTATCAGAATAGCAATTATCACATTTGAAAATATACATTGAAAATAGATACAAAATAATTACTTACTGCAGAATACATGAACTTCTCCATATTAAATGTAATGAAGCTCAATGAGCTGTCAACTTAACAATTTTTTTTATTTTACCATGTAAGACCCACTGAGCTATATAGCTTTTATCAGAAGCGATTTGGCCAAAAATTATTGCTCAAAGAAGTGGCATATCACGTGGTAATTTATAGCAGCCAAATACTCTGGTTAGATAATGGCATTCGTTGATTGATTTTAACCTCATCAAGACATATACGAGTGAAAACATCTATATAAAGCAGCATAACAATTTTTCCTGTTAAGGAAAATAAGTGGGCTTGGCAGGACACATCGTGAGAAGGGATGATGGATGGCCAGTGGATGAGACTGGTGATGGAATGACAGCCAAAGGAGAACACACCCAAGAGGATGCAAGACTATGTGCATAGCAAAGATATGTGGAGGCCTTCATTCAGCAGTGGAGAGGTCCAGGGCTGGTGAGAGAAAAATAATACTTCATTCAAACAATGCTTTATATGACTTTTAGGGAAGAACAGAACATGATTTAGGTAAAGTTACAAATTAATAAAAAACTGGCTATTTATATGACCAATTGTTGGCAGCAGCAGGCTGTGGTATTTTAGGTGATATATGCTTGACTGCGTGAGAACATGGATGATGGGACTTGCATTTGTGCGTATTTAGGAGAGATGAATGACTTTGAGGTACAATAAAGTGTTTGGCAACTGTTCAGTGTGATGCTCCATCGCATAACCTGGTTCTCATCACACAATGTTGTTCATTTGTAAATGTATTTGAATTTAATGTAGATCATGTCATTACACTATTTGATTCATTACAAATATAAGTGTTGTCATAAAACATAACACATTTGACTTGAAACTTTCGTGACTGCAGGAATTCATATTCTTGGTTCTTTCGGTAAAGTTACGTAGACAGAAAATAAAAATAATAAAATAAAACTAATAATAAAATAAAAGCAAAAAACCCACGACGTTTCGATCGCAACACAAGCGGTCTTCGTCAGGCGGAGAGACAAGAGGGCAAGCCTCCAAATGCAACTGCTTATAAGGGTTTCCAAAGTGAGTGGGTGGGGGACTAGAGTTGGGGGGAGGAGAGCTTGTGCAGCGTGAACAGCATGGGCGGGGCAGCCAGTCAGACAATGGGGGGAGAAAGGGGGTAGAGATAGGGGGAGAGAGGGGGGGTAGAGATAGGGGGAGAGAGAGGGGGGGTAGAGGAAACAATGGGGGAGTTGGGAGGAGGACTGTGCGTACACAGCATGGGTGGGGAGATAATGGGGGGGGGGGGAGGAAGGGGGTAGAGATAGGGGGAGAGAGAGGGGGGTAGAGATAGGGGGAGAGAGGAGGGGGGAGTTGGGAGGAGGACATCATAAGTCATGATCTATCCACCGTTTGATTAAAAGCCTTCCCCACGTCATCGCCATCCCTCAGTCTTCATCTTTATTTTGCGCATGAGGCGTACCAGCAGCTGAAGTATGAGTCACTGCAACGCCAACGCAAACCCTCCCTGGCAGAGCCAGGCAGAGCCAGGGAGGGTGATCTCATCGTGACCTATGGACATACCGTTTCCTGTGCGCCTGGCACAAGTGCTACCTTTATCGCTGATTAAATTCTGCCGAGGACAAACGCGTGTTGGAAAGCGTTACAGACTCCAACCAAATGCATGATTTTTCTTTCTTCTTCTGTCTCATTTGCAGCTTTGTTTGATAAATTATCCTAAATGTAGCATCTAAGTATGATTTCCATACCATTCCAATGTATTAACACGGAATTATTCTTACACGCCATTTAATACTTTAAATGTGAGTGTTCAGAATCGAAGGTTAACGATTGATTGAATTTGAGGCACCAGTGCAGTATTAGTCCGAGTATCAAATCTCAGATGTGTGCCTCTATTTTGTCATTAAAAAACTTTTTATATTATATTTGTAATTCAATGTGGATTGATCAAAAGGGTAATTCCATTCTTCATTTAAACAAAATGCTTCCTTTGATCATAATTAACCCAGGACTTTTTAAATTTAACAACGGACCATCTATTATATAGTGGCCCTGGCTAACGAGGGCCATAGCTGTAGTACTCACAGGTGCATAGCACACGAATTTTCTTAAAGTGTGACGGAATACTTTTTTACAGTATAAAACATTTCCTTTACTGTTCAAAAGTAACAGCTATGCTTTCTAACCCATTAGGATTGCATTTGACACGTATACGGTAACTACAATTTGATTATATGGTGATTATCGTGATTCCAGTATGGTTATTCCAATCATTTAATGTGATTCAAATCACCCAGTGTGAATGTTCGGGGATCGAATTCTCAACACAACTGGTCATGCACTCCTTGAGTTAGATTCACATCATGATGAAACAGCCAACACATATTGCCTTGGTGACCTCCCTTGTTGTTGGTGATGGATTCATGGCCACAATTTAATCAAATATGGAACGAAAATGAACAATTTGCCAACACGTGAATCATGCCCCTTATATTTAACCTATCTCATCCAATGCATCAAGACTTGATGTAATGTTTTGCTTTCTGTCTTCAATGCTGTTGTTCTCAAAGGGTACCCAAATAATAACACAATTGCTTATGCTGTGCATACATGGCAAGAGCACAACTTGAATATACTGCAAATAAGAAATAATACTTTACAATATGTTGTATATATGTATGTTGAACTTCTTTCGCACCGTATGTGGCCAACCGTGTTAATCGGAGGTGCGGGGAGACAACAAACTAAACACAAATAGCAGTTTTAAAGACATTCATTTTCAATCTTGATTTAAAAGTGCATCGCTCCAGTGGCTTCTTAATATCGGAAGGCAGAGCGTTCCAGATGGCAGCAGAAGCTCATCTGAAAGCGCGCGATGCAGCGACCGCCTTTGTTCGATGGCTCGCCACAAGATGCTGCGAGGATGACCCGAGTTCGTGTTATGGTTTATGTTCCTTGACGAGATCAGCAAGCTATTGTGGTTCATTCTAGATTTGAAGCTTTCGTGACTGCAAGGATTCATATTCTTAGGTTTTTTTCGGTAAAGTCACGTAGGTAAAAAGTTTAAATTAATAAAAGTAAAATAAAAAAATAAAATAAAAATCACGACGTTTCGGAGGCAACACAAGCTTCCGTCTTCAGGTGGAACCGTCACAGCACGACTTACTTGATGCAGCAGTAGTGCTGTGACGGTTCCACCTGAAGACGGAAGCTTGTGTTGCCTCCGAAACGTCGTGATTTTTATTTTATTTTACTTTTATTAATTTACATTTTTTACCTATTGTGGTTCATTTGTGGCACGCACTTATAGTGTATTCGTTCATCAATTGGGAGCTACTGCAGCTCAGCGAGCACTGGACGGACATTTCCAGTCCACTGCTGGATGAAGGCTTCCCTCGGCTGTCTTTTTTGGAGATTGTTTGACCATAATTTCTCACGCTGGTCACTGCGAGTTGGTGAAAATTGGGATGGGGGGGGGGGGGGAGTCCTGCGTCGGTTCATGTTGTCAGCCATGGTCGGGAATCAAACTCGGGTCGCTGGGTTACCTGCTAGCCACTGTGCCATAACCTCACCCCAATTAAGGAATGCACAAGGAGATTGATGAATCAGAATGGTGTCGTGCCAGAGACATTTTTCCCAACAGCATCCTGCCAGCAGGCAAAGAGGTTTTGCAAACCTCTTCATTTTAATGCCACCCACTGTTATAGCCAACAGAGAACCCCTTTTGCACTCCCTATATTCGTATTTTGTAATATTATCCCAGTGGTTGCGACTGACAGCTTAAATTATTCTGATTTGACGGGCGTTAGAAGTCGTGTAATTATCAAGCGCTGCACCAAGGCAGCAACAGTTGGCAATGTCTTATTGGTTCTTTCGGCAAAGTCACGTAGAATGGAAATAATAAAATAATAAAATTAAAACATAATAAAATAATTCTCACGACGTTTCGGCCACAACGCAAGCAGCTATTCAGACGCTGTCTTTCCGACAGACCTGTTCTTCACCTGAGGACGGCTGCTTGCGTTGTGGCCGAAACGTCGTGAGAATTATTTTATTATGTTTAATTTGTATTATTTTATTATTTCCCTTCTACGTGACTTTACCGAAAGAAACAAGAAGATGAATCCCTGCAGTCCCGAAAGCTTTAAATCGAAAGTTGGCAATGTTTTGACCGAAGGTGGCTCATTTATTAATAGTTTTATAGAAAAAATAATGATGGGTAAAAAGGGTCAAAGATTTTTTTTTAAACAAAGATGAAAAAAAATCTCAAACACATTTGTTAACATTTATTTTTTAATGTATGCAGTAATTATATACAAATCAATAAACGTAAGTAAAAAAGCACGTTTATATTTACATTTTGAATAGTTTAATGCACGGTAGGGTCTGTTAATCATATAGCATTCAAAACATGATCAGTGTAAACAGAATATATCACTATCCTGCACAGATGGCCAAAATACTGTGTATGGTATTAGGAGTAAGACAATAACTTTGCATAAAATAAAAATCACTGAATATAACAAGTGACTTCATGCTTAAGTCATTGTGATTTTGAATCCTCCTCCCTCTCTTTAAAACACGAAATAACAAGGTGTACACAACAGGAATGCCGTTCATGAATTCGTTTGCAGAACAGATTTAATGCAGTACGCACTGTATACAGCAAAGGTGCACATTTGTCCCCGAAGTGCACGAGACAATGTAAACATTCACAGCATTTTCTGAACAGGCACACGGGTGGCACAAGCAGGCAGGACACCAAAACGAAACAAAATAAATGTATGCGTAAGTAAATTAATGTTTCAGTTGACACGACACGCCTTGATTCAGATGTGGGACAGAAGCTGTCACTCTGACAGGGTCTGCATGGTCCACATATAATGGCGACCTGGCATATTGAACACTGTAATATGACCCGAAGTGCTACATTATATATATACTGGTATATATGTTGCGATATTACATTTGTGCGATCAATTATGAGCTGTCGTTTTCATGATGCCTACATACATGCACGCTCACGTTTCATATGAATATGTGTAATCTAGGACTAATGTATGTATGTGCATAATGAGTCATGTTTGTTTCAATGTATATAATAGGATTTTGGTTTTAGCCAGATGGTAGTTGCTATTCATTGTGTAGGCCAAAATTCCATTTCATTTTATATCCAGCTGTTGGAGGATTCGTCTGATGTATTTGTATGCAGTGTATTCATATATTCTGAATGCTGTTAAAAAAATATTCTAGATTGTGGAAAATTCCACGTTCTCTATTGTGGATAATTATATTAACTTTAGTTTCGACTTCCCGCTAATGTCTAGAATTTGTGCAAAACGATACTTCTAAAAGGCAAAGGTATGGCTAAAACGAAATGTGCAACAATCAATAAGTTGACATCATGTTTGATTTCCGCTTATCACAATGAAGGTGTGGGTAAGTGGAAGTCTTTGGGAGGTGAGGGTACTGCTCGTGTGCGAGTAATGTTTTACTCCTGAAATAAAGTGCATCAAGCCATGCTTATAGTCTGAAGAGATTAATTTCCCCAGAGAATTCAAACGAAACTAAAAAAATTAAACGTAAGTAAAAACGAAACAAAATATATATTATAAACTAAACTATTTTAATTTTAATAAGTAAGGCCGACTGAGCTCTATAGCTCTTTTTCAAAAGTCACCTGGCCACAAATGATAGCTCAACGAATTGTCTTATCATGTGGAAATTTATAGTCGCCAAATACTCTAAACACATGTTTATAAATGTGGAGGGAAACACGGGAGGACCCGGACAAAAATCTACACGACCATGGGGAGAACATGCCAACTCCAAATATACAGGCGTCAGGGTCGGGATCGAACCCACAACCTCCTGTATACCAGGCGAGGTAGCTAACATCTCGTCACTGTGGCGACCCAATTAAATGACTATAATTATACTGTGCACTGTTTAAAATTGCATTCGTGTATTCTATCAAGTTTACTTTTCCCCAGGTTCATGTAAATCTTATAACGATTCAAAATGCTCTGATCGAATTGCCTTGTGCCAATTGAAAGTTTAGCCACAGGTTATTTACATTTTTTTGCCACATTTACATTTTACAGTGGCTGCGAATATAAACACTTATTAAGTGACACATTCAAATAACACCTACAACAATAAATACATCAGGGGCATGAACATGTGATTTTATATGGTTAGGAGATGTTTCCAAAACAGATGCGAGCGGAACTTTACTTATCAGGTGACCAAGTGAAATGATTCATAACTTAGGCCCCCAATTTTATGAAAATGGCAAACGAGGTATACGAGGAATAATAATAATAATACATGGTTATAACTCTTAAGCCGTGTAAAACAAGGCGATGTATTTCATAATCAGGGGGTATGAAACCAAACCCAATTCCAGATCCACTTGTAGTCTACTTCTGTGGATCAAAAAGAGTTTTTTTCGTGATGTCATCAAATTATTTTTGTGCCAGAGACAATGATGCTCCACTATTTAGTCAAATATTTGTCCTTTTTAATGGTTTTGCAAAATGGCATATGTTTCAAGATGTGTGGAATATATCTACGCGTGAAATGTCAAATATTACATTTGTAAATAATGCAACGTCAATTTTCCAGGCCAGAAAAATTAGAGGATGTTTATGTTGCTTCTTAAGCTGAAATGTATAAAGGCATAACATTTTTAATGGACTGCTAAAACTATTGGAAGCTAAACTTTACTCATTGTTGATCCACAGTGATGTTCAGTAAAATACAAAAACACATCTAGTGTACCCAGTGGCCTAAAACCTGGTCTCCACGACCTTGTTTCTATCTATAAAGTGGCTCAAAAGTTTCCATTTCCAGCCCATTAAATTTTGAAGCAACTCTCAATAATATATACATAGATATGCAAATAAAATTGAACAAACAAAACCGCTGCTACAGATTGTTGTGGCCTTCCGGAGGGCCCGGTTGTCGGCAGTCAGCACTCGCTCAGCGGGTGCCACTTGGCGATCTGGCGGCGTGGATTCTCACAAACCTCGCGCCAGTGCTCAGTGCCCGGCCCCAGGGCCAGCCTCCCAATCACCTCGTCCTTGGTGGTGCGGTCAAAGTCCACCACTGTGAGCTCGACGGCCAGGTCAGAAAGGCCTTCCTCGGGCAGCTCAAACACAAACGACTCGTTGAAGACTGGGTTTAGCGTGCACTTCTTGACGTGTGTCTTCTTCTTGGCAAACCGTCGTTTCCCACTGTATATGTTCACCTTCACGTATGGGTCTACGGTTGGGGGAATAACAGACACAAACATAACCTTCAACCCATGGCTCTCCTTCTGCAAAATTGAACAATGTAACCACGCTCACAGATGGGGCTTTTACAGCAGTGTACAAGGTGGCATTGTCGCGCTGAACAGAGGGTTTCTTTACATTCATAGAAGAGGGATTGAAAAAAACTGAATGTAGGAGCAGAGAAGTGGAAAAGTCAGATTCCTAGTGGAGCAGGAAAAAGGCTTAAGACCTGGAAAGAGGTGACATGAGGTGATGGTAACTGCATTTGATGAATGATGCAGAAGTGAGAGGAGTAGAATTAGTACGTGTGCTTACATGGTCATGAGCGTGTCCTTGGTAATGAATAGTGAATGAAGTAATTTGGGAGAGGTCAGTGGGTTATATTATTTTTTTCCAAGCTCTACAAAACAACCGTTTCTATTGTCATTGAGTGTCTGGCCCCATTGAGGACCGATACTACTTGTTGTGCATGCTTTGCCTCCTGGTACACATAAACCTTATGTGAGCAACGTTTGCTGGTTTCAGGACAAAAATATTTCATGCATATAATTCGCCTCCTGTATATTCCTTTGTTCAATGAAAGTTACTGACCCAACTATAGAAATGTAAAAGTTCTACCATTGTCTCAGAGTTGAAAGGTTGTACCACCGAGTGTTTGAGCAGGCGATCAATGCTTTCACTTTAATTTTCACTTTCACTATACTACACCTTATGTTGTGTTTTTCACCCTTACAACTCTTTTAATTCCGATGCCAGTCGCTCTTCACACTAACGACCTCTTAACTTGACCTCTCTCCTCCTCATGCTCGTACTGCGTCTTTAGATATCATTGCATTTGTAGGCATTGTGCATGATATGTTTGGGAATATAAATCACTTTTTTTATTACCAAAATACCAGTTTATGGTAAACTTAATGCAAAATTTTTGAAAACTCCGAGTCTATTAATTTTATGGATACAAATACTGTAAAATTAACACATTCTGAAGAAAAACCGCGTCTTTATTTAGCTTGGAAGTCTTGTTAAATACACTGTACAAGTTCGGGTAAACTCAAAATTAGAAAAAAAAGTTTGCATTGGGGATTTCGATATCCAGATTTTATGTTCTCCAATGTTTAGTGACAGTTTTCACAAAGACAACATTCACTACCTCCCCAAAAGACACATTTTAAATACCATTCTCATTTAGTGCAGCTATCATAAAGTGTATAACACGTTTATGTTTGATGCGTGTATAAGAGGTCAGCATGTTCTATTACTTAAAAGATCTCCACTTTTAAGTACGGACTGTGCTGATCTCTACTGGTGGTCTTGAGATAATGCCAACAATTCCATATTTCTCTCTTAGGAAACACCCATGCTGCATGGCACGCACCCGTTTAGTTCCAATAAAGCGTTACACTTTTGGGGATTGGTAATATTCACGAGTGGTAGTGCATTTCACACTCGTTACACAGGTTCCCAGTTCGAGTCCAGTGGTTGCCCTGGTTAATACCGTATATCTGGTATCTACTTCAGAGTGGATGTTAAAGATCCAGGGACATTATTCAAACAGAGAGTTAGACCATGTGTGCCGATATGAAGGGATATATCTTCTACATTTTACAAAGAACTCCCAAATGTATTGATGTTGGAATACCACACGGTAACATTGTCCCCTACTGCCAGATTATACCGTCTATGAAACATAGCGCCTTCATAATTGGCTTGCACTATAATAATGGCGCATATACCACATGTTGTTAAATAATTGTCGATGCTTATGTTATCTACGTATGCGGTACTATGGACTGAGGCAACCTCAGACCAAGATTTATACTTACAAACTGAGATATGTGGGGAGGGAAGGGGAGGGGGGGCAGGGAATTACATATAGGATTTCTATATTGCATGTTCCCTTTACCCAGGAAAGCCTCGCTTAGTCTCAAGACTATTTCGCATGAGCAGCTTATACTGTTACGACGCTTGGCCAATTCGACTTTTTGTCTGGCATGTGGGAGAACACCGGAGTCCTCGGATAAAAAACGAAACAAAAATATTGCATGATAATACTCAAAGCTCGGCACAAGAGAGATTTGTTAATCCATTATTTTACTGCCATCTGCTGGCCACCTCACAGACGAAGCCTACCATGCCTGGTATTCTTTGTGCTAACCAGGCTCAACTGTGCTTCTGAAGATCTAACAAGTGAAGGTGTGTTCAGTGTGGTTTGGTGATCTGATAATTTTGCACGTAAAAGTCAGAGTTTCAAATGTTCTACGTGCTAATTTGAAAACTGCATTTTTGTTGTTGATTTAGCAGTCATGCACAGTTTATGTAAAAACACCAAAAACATTTTTTATTAAGAAAAAATCCTGTTCTTTGTCCATTCAAAAAACCACAGCAATGTATTCACGCTATTATAATAAGGGTGTTGTTGCCATTCGTCTGGTTGTGACGTTTTGGTGTTTTGAGCGACCATACCTGAGAGACCGACGATGTCTGTTTTTGGAAGGTGCCTTGCCTTCAGCACAACCACAGTCAGTCTGCTCGCCGCTGGGTGATAACACAGCGAGACCAGGATCTCTCCGCGTCCCACCGATTTCTAAACAAGACGTAAACGTGCAACAAACGAAAAGCGATTACGATTGAGAAACGTCATCGTGATATCGAGACGGATGTCAATTACTCTAATAACTGGAGCATTTTAAAATAAAGAATATACTCTACATTGCTGTTTAGGGGATTTCACCAGCGACTATAATGCATCACGATTGTGCTCTAAGATATCCAAGTCGAATGGCACAGAACAACTCCAAAATATGGGACTGTGACGCTATTTTCATTGCCTCTTCCGCGAAGCTCTTTTACTATTCTGGATTTGAAGCTTTCGTGACTGCAAGGATTCATATTCTTAGGTTTTTTCGGTAAAGTCACGTAGGTAAAACATTAAAATTAATAAAAGTAAAATAAAATAAAAATCACCGGCAGCAAATTGCTGCTCGCTGCCGGTGATTTTTTATTTTATTTTACTTTTATTCATGTTAATGCTTTACCTACATGACTCTTTTACTATATTGTGTTCCTTCATGATGTCATGTTGTCGATAGAGTTGTTTTCTGTAAGAATTATAATATATGTATCCAGCAACAATTGATATTTCTACCTTTAGCACTCAGAGGTTGCCAAAGTAGATTTAACAAAAAAATAATATGTTTTGTGCAGCTATTGTTCCCAATAGGTAACCTTTACGTAACTAATTTACTGTACAGGAACCATTAGCTTACAAATTTACTCTACTCGAAAACCAGATGCAATTGCATGTGGGTATCTGGAGTTCAAATCGATGATCTTAGCTGCACCATGTCAGTATGCAGAAGTATAACACCGACTACATAATGTTACCTCCAACTGCACTAATTTAATAAAGTAACATTATACATCGTGACTGAATTCGGAATAAAAGCATGCATTATAACATATTTTTTCCCATTTTGATCCTGAAATGCTGTGTTTTGGACACCATTAATCATTAAAGCAGCACAAATTTAGTTTAATGTCCCTGCTTTGTCTGTGCACACAACTCTATGATCATCATCATCCAGCTAAATGGTTTTTAGCTATTTATTAAATTGATTATGTTTTTGTTTTTACAAACGTGATAATGATCAATTACATTTATGAACATGGTACTGGATATAATCCAGGGTGAGCATCAGTGAAAGGGCTGTTAAGTGATAATTGAATGATAATAGAAAAGTCATGTTTATAGAAAAAGAAAATGTTGCAGCTAACGAGCACCCAATGCAATGTTGTTTGCATAGGAAAGGGCTTTAACCAACACTGAATATAAAATACCCGGTGATTAATATAAAGGTGGTGAGGTTGATGAAGATTGTGATAAAAATAAATTATGGGACTCATTAGTCGCATACAATGCATTAAATGTGTTTCAAGTGTGTTTGATGGAACACCTTATTTTAAAGCGTTTAACATTTTTAAGTTCTTCATAATTGGCACGTTATTTTAAGGCCTTTCAGTCTTTTATCAATGTATTATTATTATAAACGCGTCACTACACCAATAGTAATAGTTATTGGAAAGCATAAACACATTTATTATGATATACTGTTCTCCCTTAACTGAGCATGGTGATTTATGTGGGATTTTTTTTTCACTCGAGTGTCAAACATCACATCGCAATTTTGGGCAGAAAGTGGGACCAGCTTGACTCATTTCATTTGTGTAATATGAACTGTGTAACAAAAAAGACTGCCTAACATATAAAGGGTAATATAAATGAATATATGAATATATTATAAATTAATATATTAATTTGAATATATAAGCACATAACATTAAGGAAAAAAACAAGATCCTATTCATAAAATCGTCCAATTAATTGATTTTGTTCTGTATGATCTAATCCTCTAACACAATATTTTATTTTAATGCTCAACCCTTATTTCAAAAAGTGTAGGCCATGTGCAAAGCTTTTTGCCGAGTTTAAATGCCAGGAAATGAATTAAGTTTTAAATCATGAGTATAACATCGTTTTGCCATATCCTATCAAAGATGTGAGTTACGGCTCTCCGCTCCTGTGAAAAACAATTACCTCACCTGTACATTTCTCTTTGTGATGTCTCGGCTCAAAAAGACCTTGTCGGGACTCAAATCAATTCCAGCCAAGGGCACCATCACCTCACCAATAACGTCATCGCGGGAGAATCTATCAAAGCTCAGAACGAGAAAGTGCAGGACGAGACTCTGGAGCTGATTGTAGGCAATGCCATAGAAGGTAAACGTTTCGTCGAACATGGGATCCAGCGTTCTCCTGAGCACTCGTGTTTTGATCTTGTGCTTCTTATCAGGCAAGATGGTCATTTTCACGTATGGGTCAGAGCTGCCCGTCTGATCGTCCATTACGGGGAGACTGCGCGCCTCCCGAATTGTGACCACAAACGCTTGCTTTTGGAAATTATACTCGACGGCAAAGAGGAGTGTGCCCAGGTGTACGTCTTCACTGTCAAGAGAGAACGGGGAAGGGCTCTTGCTCGACGACAAGTCTTCGGCGCCTCTACCGTCGCAGTCGGTGCGACTTGCGGGAGAGCTCTGCTCGCTCAACGAGCGGCAGGATGGGTTTTGCGGCGAGCCCAGTTCGAGCCCGGGTGTGCTGCGGATTGTGTTTTGGTTGCCATCGGGGCTGGCCAGTGTGAGATTGCCGGACTGGGCTAGTGTTACATTTTGAACCATGACGGGTGGCTTTAGGCTCCTATTTTGGTTGTCCTTGAAGGGTTCCACCTCGTGTTTGTTCTCATAGCACTTCACTTCGCCAACTTCTTCAGAGTAGACATTTATGCCCTTTAAAATGTGAGCGAGTTTAATGGGCGACGATTTGCTTGCTCTCCTGGTTTTACCCAGGCAACAGATCCACGCGTATGCCGAGGCTGAGAGTGTCACGACCAAGAGCGTGACGCCAACGAGTGCCAGCACAATTGGTGACACGTCTGTAAAAGAAGGGGATGAAGGCACATACATGACACACCAATATTAAGATACAGGTACCGATTTGGTTTTTAAATCAAAATTATTTTCAAGTACAGTATTCCATCGGGTAATATTCAACCGGAATATTGATCGCTGGCCTCGGCAAAGTAAGGTAATTTACCCTTTTTACCGGGTAAAATGGCAAAGGGTAAAGGTGTCGACATGCCAAGGGGTAAGGTAAAGGGTAGTGTAAAGGTAGCGCAAAGTATTACCCGGTAAACACCTTGTTTACCGCTCGCTAAAAGCTCCGTGGCGCAGCCCGTGGCCTCCATTTAAAATATGAATCATCGAGAGTATTCTATATGAATAAAGCGCTCTACCTCACATTTACCTGTTATAAACCTTGTTCATGTGTAGTAGTACCCCAGTAATTGCCCTGTAATCGGGTAATCTATATGGGGTAAGGGTAAGAGGTAGGGTAAAGGTAGGCCCGTTGATTTGAACTTTTACCTCACCTTGCCGAGGCCTATTGATCGCATTCTATAGCTCAGCAGTAGAGAGCTGACGCTTTGCTTGCGCGAGACCCCGTGTGCATTCTCTAGCAATGCCACTTTGTTACGTGGTGCAGCGGCACACATTGTAAGCCAACACTCGGGACACGGGGCTAGTCACGCTGAGATCAAGATGTGTGGGTTACACAGTGACCACAATTCTCCATGGCAAGTAGGCAGTTGATCTGTTCGTATTTTTAGTTTTATCCCTCTATGCGAGTTTTCATCAGGTGATCAAATGTTCTACCACATATAAAATCGCTTAATAATTGAATGTATTGTTCGATATTGGTGGTGGCATAAGATTGTAATTTTGTTATCATTCACCACGTAAAAATAAAGCAAAATGTTAGTCCATTCACTTAGGTGCCTTCCACAGTTCAATGCATCGCAACGGTATTTTTTTTTTAGCAAACTTTGTACAGCTTTAAAATGTCTTCATCTGTCTTCGTGTTCTTCATTGCAAGGCCCACGGGCCACTGGCGGCCCCTGGTGGCCTTTAGTGCGACCCCTGACTTGCGGCCCTCGATAATACACAACGTGTGAAAACACCCAATCATGCTGTCAAACCCAATAGTTCCAATGATGTCTTATCGGCGAAAGTGGGTCCCCCCTCTGAAAATGAGTGAAGAACACCGATCTGTCTCATCAACAGTGTCACTTGTTAAACAAATGCTGCACGGTTGTCTCACGTCATCGCCAAGTGTCCTCCGTAAACACCATGGGGCCTTACTCTTTGGTTCTTTCGGTAAAGTCGCGTAGGTAGAAAAATAAAACAAAATAAAAAATAATATATCACGACGTTTCGATCGCAACACAAGCGGTCGTCCTCAGGCGGAAAAAATTCAGCAGTTCCACTGCTGGATTTTTTTTTCTAGCTACGTTAATTTACCAAAAGAACCAAAGAGTATGGATTCCTCCAGTTACGAAAGCTTCAAATCAAGATTGAACCATGGGGCATATTTAGGGTTTATTCTGCTGTTGAGACTCGGGACGTTAAAACCTACTTAGCCAAATTCTCATGAAAACATTCGACCTGAACCTTCATTGGCTGCGTAACTAAAATGTTCATGCATTTTACGTGGTGAAAGAGATCACTTTGTGCTCATTCTTTTCATTGTCATACTCATAAGCCACCACAACAGCTTTACTGTAATAAATGATGTGCTATATTGCATTGCTGTACGGTGTTCAATGGGCCCCATAGCGTTCATGTTTTGCTTTTATATATACCATCAGGCTACCCAGCATTGTTTAACAAGCCACATGCCGTTGATGAGACTGAAAACCAGCCCACGATTTGCTTGCTTAGGCAAATGCTATTAGAATTGTTAGCTTCTTGCAAGGCTAATGAGGGATTTAAAAGTTTTTAAACTGGTAGAATAAACCACTCAAGATGCATGATAATGATCTATCCATGTCGATGTAGGAGTAATAAGAATATGTACAGCTGAACCCTCCTGAAACAGTCCTCAGACACAATCTTTTTGAGGGTGTGTTTGGTAAAATAGTATTAAGCCCAAAGTGATAAAAAAAACACACAGTAATAGCGTTCCAGTAAAATGTCTTATTTGAAAATGTTATTTAAATTACCACTAAGCATGAGCGTACACTTTAGAAAATAATGTGTTTTATATTATACGCAATCATTGCACTGCATGTTACATAACAGATGCTAAATCTGTTGCATTTCGTGCAATGATGTACTCCCAGATGCCGTGGGCCCGATGGGTTGTGTAAGAATACTTTTTTTTATTTGGAAAGATGGATATAATAATGAGCCGCAGAGTCAGCTTATCCATCTTATTCCGCCGTGAAGCCCTCTCGTGGCCAGCAGATCTCGACATTGACATTTCGCTACATTATACCATACGCAAGAGTAGAATATATCTTATCAGCCGTATGGTCATGAATAGCACATTACTGTATTCGTGATTGGTAACATGTTTTACTTGACACCAGGGGTAATGATTGCACAGTACATAATAGGGGGGAGATGCTTAATCTCGATTAGTCGATCATCACAGACGGAATTGTTCGAGCCTCTGCATTAGGTCGGCCTGCTAAGGCGTAGTGACATCACGCCGAGCACTCAATAAATCATCATTTCGCAGAATGTGGCATATCGTGAGAATACAACCTTTCTTTTTTTCCCCATTTTACATCCGACGCTGCCGCTATTTCTAGCAAGCAAGCTGTCCGATACACTATATCTCACGGGATACATAAAAAATGTAACGTACATGAAAGAAAAACTATGCCATTTAAGTAACGAAATTTGCAATCACTGGTTACAACATGCGTTTGTTATATAAACGTGTACTCATATATCTATCAGTTTTCTAGACGTCACTTTCATTGGACTTATAGTTGATACATAATACGAGTATATACATGCATTAATGGAGAAGACACGCACCATTGTCTGATACAGTATGCGAATGTATAGGCATTAATATTTAATTGCATTAAGGTTGTCATGAAATATTCAGACCGGTGTCCATCGCTCATTTTCCACCAGTGCACATGAATTATCCACGTCATTCAAATGCAATATTGTTTTCTCTCAAATTCAGGACCAAAAAAAAACCACGAAGAGGCTGACAGTCCGTTTGAACGTAGTTTGTTGGCGACAGCGGCAAGAGTAAATTATACATGATGCGTTAACGCCGTGATATTTTACGAATGAAATTATTACACTAACACGGTACAGTGCCGCACTTGCCAAGACGGATACAAAACAACAACGTGGCCCTTCCTTCGCCCGTGATTTGCTGTGGAATCAAAGCGACACTTAGACACACACACACACGCGCGCGTACGTCGACTGCACCCCGAGCGTATTCTGACCGTGGCGACGATACACGAAGTAGCGATCGATAACAGACGGAGCAGCGCACATCCGCTGTGCGCACGCTCGGTTATTGCTGATGGTGCACGGCTCCTGCCCACCGACGCTGGCTCAGCAAATGTTTTTTTTAAATAGAAAACGCCCCTTACATGTTGGCAAATTTCAAATTACATTCTACAGTGTGTGTGTATGTTAGACGTACGTCTGTAGACATTAACGTACGGCATGATTTTCATTCATCGACATCGTGTTGGACATGATGATGATGGTAATCATCAGCATCATTCATCAACGCTCATCAAAACAAACACTCATCAAGACAAACATCATCGTGATCATCGTCATCACCAGTATCATCATGACTACTACCATTATGACCACAAAAATCATCCGCATCTCGATCATCACCAAGACAATCATGACCAGCATCAGTATTATCACCAAAATTGTCACTACCATCATGACCACCAAATTCATTACGATCTCAACCATCATCATCCTGACGATCATCATCTTGGTCGCGTGTGTGTGTGTATGTGTGTCTGTGTGTGAGTGTGTGCGACTTCGCTCACCGAGGCTGGACTTGGAGACGGACACCTCAAGCATGGTGCTGTCCGCACGGGGCTGGTGCTGATGCTGCTGCTGATGCTGCTGCTGCGCCTGTGTTTAGCTCGGTGAGGACGCGAGCGAGGGCAGGAGGAGCGCGTGTGTGGGGTGAGTCTGGTGTAAGAGGGAGAGACACCCAGAGTCTGTGTGAGAGGCAGAGACACCCAGAGTCTGTGCGAGAGGCAGAGACACCCAGAGTCTGTGCGAGAGGCAGAGACACCCAGAGTCTGTGCGAGAGGCAGAGACACCCAGAGTCTGTGTGAGAGGCAGAGACACCCAGAGTCTGTGCGAGAGGGAGAGACACCCAGAGTCTGTGTGAGAGGCAGAGACACCCAGAGTCTGTGTGAGAGGGAGAGACACCCAGAGTCTGTGTGAGAGGCAGATACACCCAGAGTCTGTGCGAGAGGGAGAGACACCCAGAGTCTGTGTGAGAGGCAGAGACACCCAGAGTCTGTGTGAGAGGGAGAGACACCCAGAGTCTGTGTGAGAGGGAGAGACACCCAGAGTCTGTGCGAGAGGCAGAGACACCCAGAGTCTGTGTGAGAGGCAGAGACACCCAGAGTCTGTGTGAGAGGGAGAGACACCGTGAGTCTGTGTGAGAGGGAGAGACACCCAGAGTCTGTGCGAGAGGCAGAGACACCCAGAGTCTGTGTGAGAGGCAGAGACACCCAGAGTCTGTGTGAGAGATTGCGCGGCGTGTGTGAGTCCCCCTGCGTTGCCTCGACGAATAACCTCAATGAAAGTCGTCAACAGCCGCGTCTGCCTACGTACGGAATGACGTAAATAAGGCGTCGTGGGAGGGGAGTGGGTAGGTGGGTTAGGGGGATGCCGCTGGGGTGAGAGAGAGAGAGCGAGAGGGAAGAAGAAGAATCGCCGCCTTCAAGCGCCGATAGGTGGGGGGCGATGGAGTGGTGGTGGGTGGGGGGCGATGTGGTGGTGGGTGGGGGGCGATGGAGTGGGTGGTGGTGGGGGGCGATGGAGTGGTGGTGTGGTGGGGGGCGATGTGGTGGTGGGTGGGGGGCGATGGAGTGGGTGGTGGTGGGTGGGGGGCGATGGAGTGGTGGTGGGTGGGGGACGATGTGGTGGTGGGTGGGGGGCGATGTGGTGGTGGTGGGTGGGGGGCGATGTGGTGGTGGGTGGGGGGCGATGGAGTGGTGGTGGGTGGGGGGCGATGGAGTGGTGGTGGGTGGGGGGCGATAGAGTGGGTGGTGGTGGGTGGGGGGCGATGGAGTGGTGGTGGGTGGGGGGCGATGTGGTGGTGGGTGGGGGGCGATGGAGTGGTGGTGGGTGGGGGGCGATGTGGTGGTGGGTGGGGGACGATGGAGTGGTGGTGGGTGGGGGGCGATGTGGTGGTGGGTGGGGGGCGATGGAGTGGTGGTGGGTGGGGGGCGATGGAGTGGTGGTGGGTGGGGGGCGATGTGGTGGTGGGTGGGGGGCGATGGAGTGGGTGGTGGTGGGTGGGGGGCGATGGAGTGGTGGTGGGTGGGGGGCGATGTGGTGGTGGGTGGGGGGCGATGTGGTGGTGGGTGGGGGGCGATGTGGTGGTGGTGGGTGGGGGGCGATGGAGTGGTGGTGGGTGGGGGGCGATGTGGTGGTGGGTGGGGGGCGATGGAGTGGTGGTGGGTGGGGGGCGATGTGGTGGTGGGTGGGGGGCGATGGAGTGGTGGTGGGTGGGGGGCGATGTGGTGGTGGGTGGGGGGCGATGGAGTGGTGGTGGGTGGGGGGCGATGTGGTGGTGGGTGGGGGGCGATGTGGTGGTGGGTGGGGGGCGATGTGGTGGTGGTGGGTGGGGGGCGATGGAGTGGGTGGTGGTGGGTGGGGGGCGATGGAGTGGTGGTGGGTGGGGGGCGATGGAGTGGGTGGTGGTGGGGGGCGATGCGGTGGTGGTGGGTGGGGGGCGATGTGATGGTGGTGGGTGGGGGGCGATGTGATGGTGGTGGGTGGGGGGCGATGTGATGGTGGTGGGTGGGGGGCGATGGAGTGGTGGTGGGTGGGGGGCGATGGAGTGGGTGGTGGTGGGGGGCGATGTGGTGGTGGTGGGTGGGGGGCGATGGAGTGGGCGGTGGGTGGGGGGCGATGTGGTGGTGGTGGGTGGGGGGCGATGGAGTGGGTGGTGGTGGGGGGCGATGTGGTGGTGGTGGGTGGGGGGCGATGGAGTGGGTGGTGGTGGGGGGCGATGGAGTGGTGGTGGTGGGTGGGGGGCGATGTGGTGGTGGGCGATGTGGTGGTGGGTGGGGGGCGATGTGGTGGTGGGTGCGGGGCGATGGAGTGGTGGTGGTGGGTGGGGGGCAATGTGGTGGTGGTGGGTGAGGGGGCGATGTGGTGGTGGTAGGTGGTGGTGGGTGGGGGGCGATGTGGTGGTGGGTGGGTGGGTGGTGGTGGTCGTGGTGGGATGCAGGGGGTGGGGGTCGCTCATCCAGAAACGCGCCCACGCCTGTGGGTGCGGTTTGAAAAAACACAGTGCGCACGTCTCTCCTATTTCGCATCAATTCCACGTGGATATGACGCGCTGCCTTGGGGTTATTAGTGGATGAAATTCTCCGCGGCCCGTGGTCGCGGTCATTCCAGGGGTTGTTGGATGCGCACCGGACTTTGGCCACCTCTGGTCGGTGTGGGTTGACAGAAGGCGTGCGCGTGTCTCTGTGTGTGTTGGGGTGGCGTGGGTTGGAACGGTTCGCGGACCTGGGCCTCCCCTAGGTCGACTCAGCCTCGAATGAGTACCTGGTGCGGTGTGTGTAGTAAACATCACCGCTGGAGAGACAAAGGCGGCCGGGCGTGGTACTGGCCACCCACCCCCATCGCGTTACGTGCCGACCTACATAGGTGCCCCCAGCAGTCTGGTACATCTGTACGCGGGATCGGTCTTTGTGGTGGCTCAGGACTGTTTTATATACTGTCACTCACCGGGTTCATGATCATCAGCTCTTGTTTATCCACTGCTGGATGAAGCCCCGCACCCCCACTTCCCAATCCGTCACCATCCCTCTTGGTCCATCTCACTCCTGCTCACGAACTGGTTGGTCTCACGGCTCCGTCTCCATGGGTATCGTGCTCTCGGACGCGTTCTCTCCATATTTCTTACCCCGGTGAACTGACTCCGCGGGTTTAAATGATGCGTTTTCTCAAAGAGTTGAGAATTACAACCCCGCGTCGTTTCAGTACTTTTTAATGTTTTGTTTCAAGCAATTGACCTGAACCGGTTTTATTTCATTTCAATGTATAAACGGCTTGTGAGGCACACGCCAAACGGTATTGTTTCTAGATTTGAAACTTTCGTGACTGCAAGGATTCATACTCTTAGGTTTTTGTTCGGTAAAGTCACGTAGGTAAAAATAAATAATAATAAATAATAATAAAATAATAGAAATAATGATAGAAATAAAATAATAAATCACGACGTTTCGGGCGCAACACAAGCGTGACTTTACCGATAAAAACCTAAGAGTATGAAACGGTATTGTGTTTTGGGGCAACATCCCGAAATACATTGGCAGTGGAATGACTGATTGTCCATCCAAATAGAACCGTACATCATATTGAAATAGAAACCTCGGTCATATTTAGTGGCTGTATTATACACTGACGAGTTGTGCTAATGAGTGCAAATAGGCACTTTGGGGGTGAAAATTATGTTTCTGGTACTAATTAGTGTATTATCGCTAATGATCACGAATCTTCGTGATTCAATACACACGTTTTATCCGCGAACGTTTGAACCCGACGAACCAGCTTCCATCGCCCATGGTGAACCCACTTCCATCACCCCGATTCAATTAGCTGAGCCGGTGATTCACTTCCTTGGTGAACACCTGCTGTTGCCTGATTAGCTTATTACATTTTAAAGCACTATCTATGATCACTACAGCCCACGTCATCAGGCCTCATGACATTTCAAATGGAATCGTGAACGAATAAAAATGTATGATGTCACTCACGTCCTCCTCCCCCCTCCCCCTTAGTGACTGTGTCGAATATGTATCCAATTTGACAGCCAATCATAATTTGACAGCCTTATGATCCCAGGTGTTTTCCATTTGTCCAATACAGTGTTTTTTTTTAAATCCTTTATATTAAGTTCGCTTGCTTGCGTGCTTGCGTGCTTGCTTGCTTGCTTACGACCGTGCAAATCTTTCGGTCGTTTTTTAACCCACTTCCCGTGATCCAATCGAGCTGACATTTTACACACAGACTCGTTGTGCGAGACATGACGTCATTTATGGACGGCCCCATATGCTAAGAACCAGATTCAAACATTAAGGTTGGTAATGCCCAACGCTCAGCCTTTTTAATAGCGCTGGCTGGGTCATGTCGCCTGCATGTCCGGCCACCGCATGCCCAAGCAACTTCTGTTGGGTTGAATAGATGGAGCTAAATGGGCGCGGCTCGGGCTCGAGAAGAGATGGACCGATGTGGTACAGAAGGATGTGGAGCTGATTGGACTTGCCAATGACTGGTACCAGAAGTGTCAGGACCGACCTCTGTGAAGGAGGATCGTGTTGGATGCTGCTGGGGAGTTGGAGGCAGTCGCCCTCCAGAAACAAAGGAGGGCAGAGGAGCGACGCTCACAACAACGAGCAGAGCGCCGGGCGCCTAAAACGCAGAAAGTTGGCACAGTGGAGAATACAATTGGTGCATCTGCCCCCTCAGTCTGTCAGCCCATGGCACCTGGGTCGATGTTGGAACTTCCTGCCAGCGGACCTTTCGACACTTCACGTGGCCTCAAAGTGCACCTAGCATGGCACAAGCGCTGTGGTGACATCACCGCCACTTAGTGGTCAACAACGCACTTTTCTATTCCAGTTCACACAATTGACAGTTATTTGTCAATTGTGGTTGACAGATAATCCTCCTTGACACTGATACACTTCCTGTGCTTTCCATGGCAATGGCTTTGCTGCTGCTGCTGTCGTTAGTAAGGTTGTGCGGCAGCCCGCCATGCAGTACACACACACACACGCGAGAGAAAAAATGTAGTTTCATAAAATGTACTGTAGTTGTGTTATCTTCTTCTTTAGTGCTGCCTAACGGCGTGTGCGACTTCACGATGATATTGGTCCCGGTCTAGCACGGCGTGTGTGCTAAACTGTGAGTTCACGAGTGATGACCATATTTAAAAAAATACTGCAGGTTAAAAGGGCCCTTACAAGAAACCGAGGAGAGAAAATACACAGGCTGCCCTCTGTTGGATAGATTTATGCCACGAATGAATAAATACATGTCACTGACAAAAACAATTTAGATCGAATTAACACTACCATGCCTTCATTTTGGCCGAACAAACTGTCTAGGTTTAAATTGACAAATAATGACTCCTGTTTAGGGAGAAAACTAATTTTTTAAATGTATTGCATTCATTAAGCTCATTTTAAAATGCATTAAACCTTCGTTGATCACGAAGGGTTCTTATTTAAACAACACTTAAAGGTTTTTCCAAAATGCTGTATAAGGAGCAGAACAGTGGCCTGTCACTTACAACGACTAAACCTCTCTCGTCTCTCCGTTGATCGATTGTCCCACTCTGTGCATCGTCTGTAGACCCATGTCTAAAATCACATACAGTATTTAGAACTCCCACAGAAAAACATGCGATTTACAGTTCACGGGTTCAGGCTAGGTCATGGCGAAATAAATCCCAGTTGTAGTTGAAATGTAACCTTTTTTTTTCAAACCAATTTTAACCACTGGTTCAGGACCACATATGGTGATGAGCACCACCCCATGACCGTGGAGAAACGCTTTCACTTTGCCCTACATTACAACTGTGGACTCTTTCAACATTATTACCAAAATTATTGGCAGCCGTGGTCAACCCACTGCTGAATGGTATATGTTGAACTTCTTTCGTACCGTACGTAGCCAACCGTGATTATTTGGAGGTGCGGATGAACACTTTTTCAAGTCTCCACCCCCCCCCCCCCTCGGTCCTGCAAATTAACGATCCACCCAGCTCCTTGGCACGAACAGATGTCATCGCTCCATCTCCTTGGCTAATGTCCTCTGCGATGTGTCCCATCCTTTGACTGCCACTCCACCGTTATTCTTGACTATCAGCCGTCACCCCTTCTCGTGACATGGCATGCCCGATGGTTGCATAATAAATAAATAAAAATCAGTGTTTTAATTACATGTTTTACTACCACCACCACCACCACACTATCAGCTCATCTCCGGAAAGCAAGCGGCTCTAATTGCGGAACGCACAATCGCAAGTTGGCAACGTCAGTAGCTTTCTAAGGTGAGACTTCGAGGAGCGGTGAGACACTTCCATCAGGATCAGAAGAACCACGGGCAATTTGGCGATGCCCGAACCACCTTCGTATGAAGGTGTCGGCTGCCTCAATCACCACCAGAACACGAACTGCAGCGAAGAGCTGACGATGCCTCACGTATCTTGCTCCAGTGGCGTTTGTGCGAGGAGCCGTACACAGATTATGGTTTAAGTAGCGTCTGTTCTCGGATAACGCTTGTTTCCCTAATGCGAGGCAAACGTTTTTTTTTACTAACGCGAATGCCGATAGGATATCACGCAATTCAGTGACCATAACTCCGTGGCGGCCAGGAGGAATGAGCGATTGTTACGGCATCATCACGCAAGGCGGGATACTGCTGGATGCTTCTAGATGCTACCCACGCGCTTCCAGTCTTTGTTCAGCCTGTGTTATCGCGGACTGTCCTTTTACCCTATACCATTTGCTATTTATATTAACGAGATGTTTCCATAACGCGGTGTTCTTCAGGAACGCAACTCCCGCGTTATAGGAGGACAGACTGTACAGTACGATTACTGACGATGTGCGGCATGTGTGATAAATGGTCATCATCGATCTAAGTTGGTGTGATGCACACGAAATTAATTAATTGTATTTTCTCTGAATGGGCTCACAATGAGTGTGCAAAGCGTATGGGGATTATTCAATGGAGGAAATTCACAATAATGATACTTGACAGCCCGGTGTCAATCAACTGCTGGATGTAGGTCTCCCCATGCTGTGTCAGCTGCAGGTGTCGTTCTCCCATTCTTCATGCTGATCGATGGCGGAGTCGAGGATTAGGTTCCGATGCCACTCACCGCCGATGTTAGACATGACCAGAAATCAAATGGATATCGCTGGCTTCACGGTCTACAATCGCTGTTCCACAGACGTTGGCCTACGACCAGTGCACGGAGTGATTGATGATGGTGTGGCGCTCGCCTGTCATCCAGCATTGTGGAGGAAAAGGTTGGTGGGCCGCACAGATGCTGGGCAACACCCTTTCCGTGTGCGTCAAGGTGCTATACCGCGGTTCGCCAGGAGAATGCAGTACAGCAAAAAATGTGAACTCTACCTGTTCTGTCTGTAATGGGATAGAGTGTTTCCCCCTCGCTGTGTGTGGGTTCTCTCCGGGTGCTCTGGTTTTTTTTTTCTCCGACATGTAAACATTCATTAATTGGTCGATCACATCTTACTATATATAGAGGGCCGCAGAACTTATTATTAGTGCCGGCTCACTGAGTGGCTGCCGAGCTGCTTGTGTGTGGTTCCTCATGCCTCTGTGTCGTGATCTCTGTCTCCGAGAGTCAGTGAACACGTTATAAGTCGCAATTATTATTAGGAGTAGGGTTTTGATGTTTTTATTTACAGGCCAAATGGTAAACTCTTTTATTAGAGAAACAATCACTTAAATTGATAAAAAGCTAAACACATTCGTCAATAATAGTGCCTTGAAAGAATAAATTTATAATAGGCAACGTTTTGGATAATGGCCTTTCTCATAGTAAAGAATAAAATGGATAGTGTTGTTTGTCTAGAAGTCGATAGTGGTGAATGGACAATTGTTTATTGGTGTTACATGCTATAAATTGTTGGTATAACAAGAGTAAATACACACTGTGTATTTCCTAGCTGAATGTGTTTGTCAATATAAAAATGGGCATTTTGCAACTTTATTGGTCTTCATTTTGTCGTAGTAATGTATTTTCTGGTAAAAAAAAATATATGTAAATGTATTATTCCATTCGCGGTATTTAATTTATCCAGCATATGGCAGCAGTGCCTTTTTTGTTACATCCACCATTCAAAGCCATTGTGTTGCTATAAGCTGAGAAAGACAAAATACAACATGTATTTAGGATGTTAAAGATGACTCGGAAAAACTCAAGGGTATTCTATTTTTGTATCGCAGCATCAGCACCCATTCCTAGCCATGCTGCTTTTCCCACTTGTTAACCATTGCACTTATTTGTACTGAAGAACACTGCACTGAAAATGTGCGATGAATGGCCTGTGTATGTAATATGAACATAACTTTAAGTGTTTGAAGTCTATGGGCATTAAATCATCAGGCGGAGTGCCCCTTTGTGGCGCATATATTGTAAGCACGATGGGTGAGTGCATTAGATGTTATAGCCTAAAAGCTACTCCCCTTGTTTAATCAGCAGGTCTAGTGCTGTACCTAATTTACAATGCACTTATATTTACACGGTGAATGCATAATTCCATTACTTAATAATGAGAATACTGGTAGGCATTGGCATCAACTGGAAATTCATTCTAGATTCTAGATTTGAAAAAACCTAAGAGTATCAACTGGAAAATCATTGCCTCAGTGTTTCCACCATAATCCCTTTTACACGCCTTTCATTCGAAATTAAAATAAACTGGGCTCACAGACGTTTTGGTGATGTTATTGGATGGAAGCGGGAAGCCTATTTGCGTAACACAAAAACTAATTTCTAGTACTTAAGCAATCAGCAGACTTAATAGATTTTCATCTGAAAACTATGTTAATTAATTCATAATACGTTGTGCAATGATCCATGTGGCACACCACACTAAAGAATCTTAAACAGTGGTAATGGGCTATATTTAACTCAAACCAACATAGATCACTCGAAAAAGTAAAGTGGAAAAGCAATAGCCTCGTATGCATAGGTGGCAAATATTTGACATTGCTTTCTCACTATCAGCTCACGTAAGAGCACCCCAAAACATATTCATTGAAATTAAATTGTCATTGTCACTAGCAATATGGCGTTTTAGCCTGTTCTTCATTTTCAGGACAATATGTTATGCAAATATAACTTGTGTAGAGTATCTGCTAGCCCTTTGTAAGGTATCTGAAACCTTGCGCAGGTTTACTCATCCGATGCCTGCGATATTGATTACACATTGCAGAAGTCACTTGTGGTGACGCCTTTACAAATATGGCCAATGTGGCAGAAAATCGCTTGCTGTGGTTAACCATTATATTGCAGAACTAACCTTTGCTTTCTGTTTTAGAGTTTTCACGACTATGCAAAACATTATTTGCCCATTGCGAAAGCTGTGCATATTACAGGACGAAATTATAACGAACCAAATCTGTTCACTATGTAATACACTGCTGCATAATTAAGCAATCGGTCCAAAGACATCATGGGACCTCCTTCGCCAGTGTCAAAATATAAGAAGAGGTTTTTCCTTTTTTTCTGGCAACAAACCAGGTGTTAAGATGTTAAAACACCAAACTGAAACCTTTTGCAATGAATCGTGTCTGCATTAACCACAGATACTTGTGGTGAAAATACAAACAAAAAACATGCTCTAACAGTTCCGATTTAAAGCTTTCGTGACTGCAGGGATTCATATTCTTGGTTCTTTCGGTAAAGTCACGTAGAAGGGAAATCATAAAATAATATTGTTTTATTTGTATTATTTCCCTTCTACGTGATTTTACCGAAAGAACAAAGAATATGCTCTGACAGTAGATGCATTGCCTTTGAAACTGATTGGTCCACACCGAAGTCCACACAGAAGTTTCAGAATTGGCAGCGATAAACCCAGAATGAACTGACAGGAGGAACTGTCAGTTCATTCTGGGTTTACTACAACGGCTCAGTTTATACATATATTATACATTTCCCTGCTCCTTGTAGCAGAATTAACTTGCCGTGACTCATCCCGCCGGAGTCATCGGCTCTGTAGACAAAATGTACTCATCCAGTCTCTCTTCATGGCGAGCTCCTGCTGTGGTAGTGCATGCAGGGCTATTGTTACAGATATCATTTTTTTTATTACTCATCTTCACATTGATCAACTTATATGATGAGATGAAGGTTCAAAGAAGTTATAGTTACATTAGCTGCATTAGCAACCAGATGTTTCAATATGAGATTGGAAAAAAAAAATACCTATAGTCTGTAAATAATTTTAATACAATTGTAGTTTTGCATGTCCTGGAATTTTACAAATCAGCATTTCTATTTTTGTGATGTAACAAACAATGAATATATTTGTCTCTCATATGATGCAGGTTTGCACACTCTAGCAGTTTTCATGATGACGAAATTATGAAAAGTTTTACTCTTAGGTTAAAGGTGCTACTCATCATCAGTCGCTTGTCCCTGGCTGGCACGTAGCGGTCCGCGGGAGACTCTGCCAAGTGACCCAATGCTGGGCACGCCGCCACGCAATCCAAGACCACGGTATTTAACGTCAACCTCAACAGTAGTCTTCTTCTGTATGGCTGATGTAGATGCAGAGCAACGACTACAAGTTCACATTCAGGTGGTCAAGCCAGATAACCGCATCACGAGCAGTGGAGTGGTATCGCTGTGATGTCTCCTTCGAATTTGTGGATAGGGCATTGCGTCGTAATATGTTGTTCTGGATGACCGCAGTCGCACATTGGAGAGTTTTTTTTATTTTTCATTTGTGCACAAAACCATGGCATCAGCCATGGCATCAACGATGGTTTGAGTGGAAATTTTAGCCACAGATTTTGATGCAGAAGATTGTTCTAATGTGTTTCCCTTGTCAGCATGGATTTATTTTAGCATCATATGCCTTTGTAAAAATATGTCACTGATAATTAGCATATTTATTATAGTCACATCAAAAGTGTATCTCAGTTCCCTCTTTTTAACCTGTACAGTATTTAATTATCTATAAATATGAATCCAAAACTAAAGATGGCTGAAACCGTTAGACCTTTCACCTCCTTCAGTGTTTCACTGGTCATAATTGTTGTTGTATTGTTAGCTTCAGATGCCGTTTATGGTGGAACCTGAGCTTCGTGGAAGATCAAATCCAGGGATCTCATGCGTTGGGTCTTTCGCAAGGGTGTTTGTGAGTTATTTTGAACTCCATTCAGCTCAAGAGTGGTGCGCGTCCACGTCAACTGTGGGTGATGCCCCCAAGGTCGACTCAGGTACCGCTTCCGCCGTTGTAATGGTCATGGCTCTCGCGTGATCGGCCGAGGCGTCCTGCCCCATCTCTGAGCCGTGCAGCAGTACGGGAAGGATGTAACAGCACGGCGGAAGGCGGATCTCTGTTACCAGGTTAGAGTCGTGTGCAGTTCGCTGCCGTGCGTTGTTGACCGATCGTCGTATTGCTATCGATGTTTATGATTCTCCAAACTCAATGCGACGAGTTGTTTGCAGAATGCAGGGCCAAGTACTAGCGCTCCTTCATGCGTGAAAACAATACTTTCTGGAACATTAGTTTGTAAATACGGTAATAACAAAGCAATTAGTGTGTTCAATGAAATATGTCTGGAGGCTCTTTTAAATATGGTATGTTTATTTTAAAAAATCGTTGATAAATCACGACCATTACTGTGACTAGAAAGCTTTAAAAGAGATGTTATATATTTTACAACTGAACTATGTAGCTAATTTTCAGAAGCGACCTGGCCACAAATGATTGCGCAACGAAGTGGCTTATCACGTGGCAATGTATAGCAGCCAAATACCTTAAACGCATCTTGATTCTAAATGTGGAGTGAAAAACCAGAGGACCCGAAAAAAAATGTTGATGAGCAAAAAGCCACGATGCCATCTGAGGGGTAGAGATAGAGAAAACAAATTGGTGTCAACCAATGCAAATTCCTTTGTCAAGGCGCTCTTCCTCCCCTAACCCAGCTTAAATATACGCTGCCAAGCTTGGTGGTGTTCATTCAGACGCTGTCTTTCCGACAGACCTGTTCTTCACCTGAGGACGGCTGCTGGCGTTGTGGCCGAAACGTCGTGAGAATTGTATTATTTTATTTTGTATAATTTTAATTATTTTATTATCTCCCTTCTACGTGACTTTACCGAAAGAAGCAAGAAGATGGTGTCAACCACTTCTGAAACAAAGGCAGGCTGCTGAAGTTCAGCTCCATTATTACGTCTTTGCTGATAATGATCAGCTGATAATGATCAGCAACGACGGTTCTAGTTTGCTCTTATTGGAGTTCAACTCTGCGATTGCAGTCTGTCGTGTGTGTGTCCTTCAATTGTTAGGTCTGCTACGGTCATTGCCAGATCTGCTTGTCTCACAAATCAGACGAGGAGCGATATCCGCCTAATCAGGGTCTATTAAGAAAATAATGTTGTGCACTGATTCTTGTAATTATTGACAGTTAGAATTAACATTTTCCTGAAATTGACGTTGTGAACAGAGTTGCAAGCTGTAATAACTTCAATGTCATCCCAAGAAGGGGCATTGCAATATTCATTTCTCTACATGTACACGATTGATCCGATGCAGTTAAGATGTTGATCGTGATACTAATGCTAAATAGTGTGCTGGCTAAAGTATACTGTAATAAGCAATGTGTGGCAATCTTAAGCCGACACCAATTTATAAATGCTAGACATAAGAAAAAATACTTTTATACAGAGCCGTTGTCATTACATCATCTTTGACAGCTACTACGGGAGCCAGTTGCAGCAATCCGGGATCGTTTTCTTGCTTCACGTATACTTGTCACAAGGGTGGCCTTTTGTTTTGTTCGATCCACGAAGTAACCTTTTTCTTAACTTTAATTAAGCAATTGTTTGAAGTTGATTGTGACACGTCATAGAATCACACCGTGGTGGAGGAGGGGAAAATCGTTAAATGCCGCCTACATTGTGCTGTTTATTAGGCGTGTTACAATGAAAATGATGAATTTATTACCATCAACACACTCGCCAAACACACTGCCTTGATAGAAAAACTATAATCGCCGACGTTTCAAGCAATGGGCCTTCTTTGTGGCACATGACATTTTTTGCTTGCATGTAATGAAATGAAGGTGAAAGGAAAATCAAGTTTATTCTGAAAAAGGCTTCAAAATAGTTCTGTGCAATGACCCTTCTTCATCACACATGAGCCATGAAAAAAGGGGCATTGTTGTTGACGAGTGTGTTGAGGTTTGTTTTGTTATTGTGCGTGTCCACCACTGCCAATTCACCACCCCCAGATACTTTATTGATTCAAATCGAAAAGTTATGGAATTTCATTTCAGTTAAACGAGGAAAAAATACATAAATACAAATGAGGTAGTAAAAATTAGGCAAAAATAAAATTATTCTGAAACTGAATCACAATCCATAAATAGTGGCAATTGCTGGAGGGGAGAATGGTAACTTCCTATAGTTTTTCAGCAAGTACCAATGCATTTGAACTAATCCCCGAATTAATATAATTTTGTTCACAATAAACAATGCATGCAATCACTCAGTGCAATAATGGATTATTTACGATTCATGAAATGGTCATCGTGACCCATGGTTTATCCACTGCTGGATGAATGCCTTCCCTCCACAACGTCAGCACCCCTCACCATCCAGTGACGCTGCAATGATCCCCCGATCCTGCTTACGAACTGATGTCACAGCATTCCCCAAATACTGGATTGGATAAATTAAGGTGTAAACATCAACGTAGTAAGACCTAAGCTCTTTGGTTCTTTCGGTAAAGTCACGTTGGTATAAAATAAAATAAAGTAGTAAGACCTGTATGGAATGTATATGCTGTTACACAGTACAAACAAAACACGGAGAGGCAATACAAAATTACACGCAAAAATAATTGAATAGCAATAATCGAATCACTACAATCCATTCGCTAGGAGGTGAACCAGTTTATTAGACCATTGTTTATTCGAAAGTTAGATGTGTCTAGCTAAAAACTATTTTTTATTCTGCCAGGTAAGGCCCACTTATCTTTATAACTCTTTTTCAGAAGCGACCGGCCCACAAATGATAGCTCAACGAAGTGGCTTATGTGAAAATGTATAGCAGACAAATAATATAATCTAAACGCATGTTTCTAAATGTGGAGAGAAACACCGGAGGACCCGGAGAAAAATCCACGCGACCACGAGGAGAACACGCAAACTTCAAAAATACAGGCGTTAGGGTCGGGATCGGACCCACGACCTCCTGTATACCAGGTGAGGTAGTTAACATCTCGTCACCATGGCGCCTAGGTACATTTCTGAAGAAGACAATAATCAGGGATTAATTTCCATTTCTGGTGGCATATTTTCTGGGGCGACCCAAGCCCCATCGCTCTAGACCCAACCCACCCCCGGACAGCAGGGCCCAGGCGGCTCCGACGGCCGACATTCAGCCCTTGGTGTAACGGTGCATCTGGCAATCGATTGGTATTGATGGTGAAACTCGCAATGCGTGCAAAGAATCGCGGGCGTTGAAATATGAACGTTTTCAGTTGGTACGTTGTAACTGGGTTCACGTGACCCGTGCAGCCACTCGTGGCCGCTACATGTATCCCCGTAAAGATGGGGCATTGCCCGAAACGTCACCGACCATTTACATAAAATGTTTACAGCAGTGCTGTTCACGAGTGTTTTGAGTTGTTTTTATTATATTATAAATGGTTCAGTGTAAGCATTGCGGATTGTAAAGCTACCATAAAAAATAAGACTAAAGCCATACATACGTCGAGTTAACTGCGGTTGAAGAACTCACACAGAGTATTAGTTATCTGAATTCGCACTTGAAGCTTAATAAGCAAAGCAACGCAAATGCGAAACAGTAAGAAAATAAAATCTTGACTTAAAGCTTTCGTGACTGCAAGAATTCATATTTTTTGGGTCTTTCGGTAAAGTCACGTAGATAGGTTCAAAGAAAATAACAAAAAAAATAAAACTGAAGACGACCTCTTGTGCTGCGACCGAAACGTCGTAGTCTTTTGTTGTTATTTTCTTTGAACCTATCTACGTGACTTTACCGAAAGACCCAGAGGAACAGTAAAAAAATAAATCGATATCGCGATAATCGTCATATCGTGGAATTGAAGATCGTATCGTAGTATCGTGAAGAATCGCGGCAACCGCTTGCTTTAGTGACGGCTGTTTCCGCGCCGCTGTTTTGTTTGCTTACATCGCGGCAGATGGCGCTGCCTCTTCGCGAGCGCTTCAACATTTTTATCGGCGGATTATGTTCGTCACGCTTCGGTTCTATCCCTTTAATTAAAACCGCGCACGCTTGATTTGTGTGTGCGCGTGTGTGCGCGCGAGCGAGCCAGGAGGATGGCTCAGAAATGTAATGAGCGGGTTTTTTTGTAATATTTTTTTAAAATCCATAATAGAGGTTTTTTTTGTTGGGTTAGATCGCGTAAATATAATAATGTGTCGTTAAAACCGGCCACCACCCGACACAGCCAACCAGTAAGGGGTTGTCACGTAAACATAACGTGGCCAATTCGTCACTAGTGCAGCACCACTGGTGTGTTGGAAAACCAAGCCACAACATTTATAATCTGAGTACGACGTTTCGCCAGTAATTACGACTAGCTTCATCAGGCGACAGCCAGATTACGCGACAGCCCTTACTAGTTGGCTGTGTCGGGTGGTGGCGGGTTCAACGACACATGCATTTACGCGATCTAACCCCCCCCACCCCAAAAAAAAAACTCTATTATGGATGATATTGGTCGCGAAAGCCGACGTGTTAAATTTACTAACCATGTGTTTTTTTATTTACACGTAAATTATATATTCGTTATCGATGTGCACCAACCCAACGCCTTGTTTAAAAAGCGCGTGTCTTTTGTAACGTCACTCGCCACCCTCTTGTTGCTGCGTCAGACCAGGTTGAAGAACGCGCTGTGTACCGGAGCAACCGCGTTGATGTCGCCTGTAATTAGTGTGACCCGTGAGTGGCAGCAATTAAGTCGGCAGCTCGGGCAGCGCGTAACTGCCGAGTGGATGAAACCAACAAGCAGCGTGCCATCGACATCAACCTCGTTAGGATTTACATTCGCATATTTTGCCCACCAAGGTGGGAGGAGGGGTATTTTCCGGAGTTCAGACCCGGACAGCTCTGGATAAAATGAACACCCTTAAACCTTACTCTTTGGTTTTTTTTTTTCGGTAAAGTGACGTAGGTAAAAAATAACAAGTATAACCCGTAAAAACAAAGTTTTTCACTATAAATCCTTTATATGCGTGGCGGCTAGAGTCCTCTCGTCCTCTGGCTTGAGATGGCTGCCACCTATGGGTCAGATGATTGCATTGCACCATTAAGCAATTGGTAATTAAATAAACAGTGTAAAATTTTGGGAAAAAAATTTCACGAACATTAATTGTCACGCACAACGAGTCTGTGTGGAAAATGTCAGCTCGATTGGATTACGGGAAGTGGGTTAAAAAACGTCCGAAAGATTTGCACGGTCGAAAGCAAGCAAGCGAACTTAATATAAAGGATTTAAAAATACATTAAATTACGACGTTTCGGAGGCAACACAAGCTTCCGTCTTCAGGTAGGCACCGTCACAGCAAAATTACTGTGTCAAGTGAAACCTCGTGGGTATGTGGTCTGTTTGCCTTTATTAAAACACGGGTGAGATTCTATTGCGTCAGAGAGACCTGTGTTTATCGGATGTAGTGTCAGTCATTACCATTACGAGTTTTCATTGTCTACTTAAATACAAAGTAGGAATTTCACAGCTTGTTGGAATAATACATTAAAACGTCCTACATTTGGTAGTAAACACAATAATAATACATTATTTTGAACACTTTATATAATTCCACGGCTGGATGAAAGGCTCGCAGCGCCGTGTCTGTTAAGAGAAAAGTTTGGCCACACTTGGCCACTCTGCTCAGTGCTTGCGGATTGTTGAAACGGACGGGAGGGGTCGAGGTAGGACCGGTTTGATTATCGCTCACACTGATTGTTACCCGTTGCCAGGTTTGTGTGCAGTGCGCTAACCACTGCGCCACCGTTCCGCCACTCCACCCCGAACCCAGTAACGCCTATAGCGTCGGAAGCGCGGAGGCTGACGCGTGCCATCGACCGTGGCTGTGATTGCCTTTTATTATTTTATTCAACACGTATAAACAACCAGCGACTCGTACAACCGGTGTGATGTATTGACAGTGGGTGTGCGGTAGCTTCAAAGTAACAAAAAAATGCCTACGGACATTTTATTATAGAAAAAATAGCTATTTCTGTATTAGCGCACCAAAGAAAATCACCTTTCTGTAAAATGCATCACTGCAATATCACATCGCTGTGTAAAGCACACGTGGTGGAGCGTTGTCGCAGTGGTTAGCGCACTCTGCTATAAATCTGTCTACCTCGGTTCGATAGCCGTAAACGGATACAATCAGTAGCGAGCGATCTCTAAACAGCTCCGGGGGGGCCTACCCCTAGCACTTCCCCCCACACACCCATCACCAACCCTCATTGACCAGCGCAGTGAAGTATGGTCAAACAATCACCGTTAAATATAGATTTGAATCACCGTTACCGAAACCGCGTGATAGAGAGAGAGAGAGACTGTATTCAGCACCTGATAACAAATGAGGGCTAGAAATTAGCATTCTCTACAAATATAATCTCAACAATATGGGACATACCAAAGGAGATTGAAGAAGAAAAAAATCCCACCTCCGAGCGATGTATGCCTACAACACATAGAGCAGTGGAGATGAGCCGCGTTCAAACATTTACATTTGTCTCGAACGTTTGCTTTTTTTCTATTTAACCTTTCCCTTTAATGAATGGAACGCCTCCCTTTCAAAGCAAATTGGAGTGACGGCGCCGTGACGCAAAAGGGGTTCCGTAATTGGAAGGGATAACACCCGACGTCACTGGAAGTCATTGAGCAACACACCACAAAAAAAAACCCCGACACGCACTTGAGAGTGCCTATAAAAAGCCGAGCCCTCGTGGTCCTTGCACTGCTCTCTCGCCCTCTCTCTCTCGCTCTACTGCTGCCCGCTCCTCGCTCGCGCGTTCCGCTCCACGCCACGGGAGAGGGCCAACGACGAGCCATGGTGTCACAAGTTTCGCAGCTCTCCCTCCGAGGCAAGCTCGACAATGTGCTCACCTGGGTGACCATGCGGCCGTGCGGCGATGCGAGCCCCGAGCCGCCGACGAGGGTGCCAGCGCGGTCCAAGGACATCTTCAGCATCGTGGTGACGCCGGATCGCATCCCACGGTTCACCATTCCCACGCTGGACACGTGTCACTCGCCGTTCATCAACACCCGCTGGAGAGATGCGCTGAAGCAGCAGCAGCAGCAGCAGTCGGAGGACGCTGGACAACTGGACTGCGAGTCCTGCACTCAGAAGCAGCAGCAGCAGCAAGGAGAGATGAGCAGTCCCGAACTGGTGGCGTCTGTGAGCGTGGACCCCGCGAGGAAAGCTCTCAACATCCTTGACTCGGCTTTGTATCGGGAGCGATTGTCCAAGCGAAGCTCCACGGCCACCTGCAGCTCTTACGAGAGCTACTCGGAGAAGCAGAGCGCGAATGACCCTCACCCTGACCCCGCGACCAGAGCGGCTATGTCAATGCCTCACTTGGCCAAAATCACCACGCCGTACGGATTCCCGGCGCTGGGCGAGAGTCCGAATATTCGCCGCAAAGAGTCGCTCTTCTTCGAGGACGGGAGGCCCCTCTTGCCCTTATCTTCGCTCGTCGGGCGCAGGAAACCGGGCGCACTGCTGTGCAGGAGCCGCTCCACGCCAATCGACACTCGTCAACTCCAGAAGCACCTCGGCTCCACGTGCCTCGAGGTGGAGGAGGAGGCTGCCCAGCCCGTCAAGAGAGACACTGCGAACGCCGACTGCGCAGTCCCCAAAACGCAAAAGAGCAAATTCCGAGCGATCATCCGCAAACACCTCGGCAACATCAGGCTCATGAAGGCAAGCTGTCAACTGCCCTGCAACTCTGACAAAACCATCGCGTCCGTGGAGAGAGCGCCCAGTCTCCAGCACTTGCGGCAGTGACGCGATAAATGGGTTATATCCAGAGCGACGAAACAGTTTTTGGCCAGAAGCGACGAAACTGTTTTTGGCCAGAAGCGATTTAAACTGTCACTGGTTATTTCCTACTTAAATGCGATGCGGTGAATATTTCTGTGCAACGCTTATTTATGGACTCACTACATCTTGATATGTATATATTTTTAAACACATTAAAACGTATTTTGTTGAATGTTTTAAATGTTTACTCGCGAACGCTATTTTTTGTTGAAGATGAACAATGTAAATATGTACATTACTTTGTGTACTAATGCTGCCCTCTGTGTTGCGTTCATTTGTATGCCTATTCCGTCAAAATCGGCAATTACATTCCATGCCACAAAATAAAAAAAATTTAAACGTACACAATACTCATCGTGAATGTGTTTATGTTTACACTAAATTCAATACGTTTCTAGGGCGAGAAAACTTGTATTAAACAGTACTGGCAAAATTAATCCAATTAATTGAGAAGCCTTATCATGAGCATCATCATGAAACAGAATAGGATCGGTGAAAACATCTACTTGACATCATTGGATTTCAGAGGCTATGACTCACCTTGCTCATGTCCTCGTTGAGCTGTATAACATGATAAAATATTAAAGGGGTATTTACGCTGCTCTGAATAAAGAGCGCACCACTTGAACGCTGCAGAGGTCCTGCGGCAGTCATGATGCAGACACACAATGACTGTGTATTATAATCACATGGGCGCTACATTCTATCCTTCTTAGTCTATAGATGTATGCCAAATTAAGAAAACGGATATATAAAATGTCCTACATGACTCACACCAACAGAAATGTACAAAATTGCCCGGTGACGCATCGTTTGTCTGAACGTGCCATTCCATATGGAGGAAGCGCATAGGCGGAGTTTGACTTATATATGTAGGGGGGGGGGCAGGGGGTTCACTTTGTTCCTTACATTAGTAATCGTGGGTGCATATGATTAATTATTTAATAGCTTTTTATATGAATTGTAAACTACTGAAAATAAATTCATGGTGTCCAGTTTGGGAGGGATTCCCCCCCCCCCCCCCGTGCCCCAAACTCCACCAATGCCAAATCGGCATAAACCTTTATCTACCTTACATTACAGCAGTCATCATTCATATAAAAAGCATAGTCTTAACAATCGAAACGAGTGACTACAACATGCGTTTTCACACCACTACGTGCGTCTGGCTGTCTTGTGCCTAAAGGCATGACAGTCCCACAATATGTATGGATGGAATGAACGTCGATATTTCTAGTAAAAGTTCAAACACCACCATAAACATCTAAATGAAATCAGTGGTGGATTTCGAAAAATTTGTGTGGGGAAGCACGATCGATACTGGACAAAGGCTCTACACCCACGCGTGCAGCAATAGCCAACAGCTACACACTTTTGTATGCACAGCCATTCACCTCTACTCCACAAGATATCTCTGGCTCCCTCTTGCATCCATCCCTCTCATCCATCTCTCCCAAAATCCCTTCTTCATTCGATCTATTCACACTCATTCACTTTTTTGTTCCATCTTTTGTCAATCGCTCACTCGCCCTGCAGTATAAGGCACTTGTCACGATCAGTCTCTCCACGCCACAGTACCCCCTTCACAACTACCCTCGCTCCCACGTGTTTTCATTCCTTATTAATCCCCGAATGAGCACATATGAATAAGAGTTCTCTCTTATTCATCTGTGCTTCATGCTTAATTGTTAACTCATTCTATGGCGTGCTCCCACCTTCACTATCATTCCCTCGCTTATTAGAGAGGCTCTAGAGAATGAAAGCCCTATCGCAGTGATGTGATCAAGCGTTGTGCAGTACCGTGATCTTGTTATCGTCCTGTGTCTGCTGGCTGTTAACTAAAGTAGGCATCTCTATGCCACTTTCCAATGCAACATTTACCAACCCAACTCTTGCCTCCGTTCGTCTCGCATACCTTTTGTATTGAAGCCTCCCATGACTATGGCGTGGTGTTTGCTGACACTTAGAAATGTGGTCATCTCTTCAGACACATGTCTTTTTTTATTACCTTCAATTCAGGGTAATTTGAGTCTCAAAATAAGTTGGGCAACTTGATCTGAAGTACGGTACTTATTATCTCTCATATGCCATACTTGATTCTTACAGATTCCCTGTTCAGCTTTTCTGAGTCACTCGACAGAGTCCTCGTGTTGTATGTAGCGATGGTGAAAAGCAGACGACGTCCTGTTTGTACCCAATCGTTGTGTAAAATGCCACTAAAATGATGTTGTGTAAAGATCATCTACCAACCCAAGAAATGCCGTTTTGGTAGAATGGCTTTAGTGCGATACGCTGATTGAAATGAACAAATGTTTCTTAATGCCATCAGATGCGGCCGGAGACATGCTAGATAACAATTGTTGTTTTATTTCTATATAGTTTAAGTGATTTGTTTACCTTTCCTATACTTTGTACTCCTATCGTGTGTTTTGCCTTGTTTGTTGTAATGTTCTGACCCGCCCCTACTGGACATCTGTGAAAAAATTGCTTTACAGCTCATCGGATTCCTCCAGTCTGAATTAACATTCTGACCTTCGTGATGTTGCTGAGGTATGATATCGGCCTATAATATCTTGGTGTGGTGTGATCCATACCTGGCATTTTGAGCAGAGGCAGAACCTGTGACACCTTGAACGAGATAACCTGCCCTCTGAATTACGGATTTGCTACGCGGGTGGACAGCTGGGGAAAGCTCGTGCAAGCAAGATACAGTCAATGACGTGGGAATCACGCTGAGATACGAATATTTGTTTGGCATGGTTGAGATTAGTGTCGTCAATCCGGCCATAGCCATATACTGCACTGTAATGTGCGCATTTATAGCAACATTTAACACGTTGTTTTTATTATAAATATAAATGTTTACTTAATCTGACAGAAGTAATGTGAAGTTCTCTGTTATTTTTGCATGGGATGTTGTCACGACAGCTTAAATGAATAGACGTGATAGTTTTGCTGCATGCACTTTGTTTTGAAGTAATTCGATGTTTCGTAATTTAATATGAATTTGCGTAATTTAATGAATTATAATGCTTGCCTGTAATGTTATACAATGCAATGTAATGCTACTTGTTTCATCATCGTGAGTCATGATAAATCCACTGCTGGATGAAGGCCACCCTTAACCGTCGCCATCTCATAACGCCCTGCCATGTAACAATACATGTGAAACTCGTGCACACAAGATGATTGGATCTCTCCATCTCCGTGGTACGCGTACTTTTGGACAAGTTCCTTCCCTAAGATGCCACTCCGTTATTATTTTTGACTACAGATGCCTTCCAGAAACCCGTGTTGTCTCGGTGTAATGGTAAATTGTAGTTCTCAATATTTCACACTGTTTCTTTTCACACTTTTCACTTGTTCTCCATTCACGTCCATATTTCTGACCCATACGTAATAGCACGCAGTACGGACTAATGATAAACTTTCTTCATTCGGCACACTGATCATCATCCACATCTGCACCTCCAATTATCAGGGTTGGCTACATACGGTGCGAAAGAAGTTTAACATATATGCTCTAATGTGCTCCAGTTGTATCCCTCCGAAAAACATATCCACTTGTATGCCAAACTTGTACGATTCTTTTTTATTGAATATTCATAAAATGGAACCAATTTTATATGTTTACTGGGCGCTTGAGCAACTTGTGAGTGTCATTTATTTTATGATTGTTGTACGGGGAAAATTCCCGTGCTTGCGTGATTTATTTTAATAGTATCAACAGTAAACACCTGCTGCTACGCATGTGCAACCCAATAAAATGCAACTTTGGGCCAACGTTCATTGACGTTGGGGGCACTTTGGTCCAACGTCGACGAACGTCGGCCCAACGTTGATTTGTTTACTGAGATGTGACGTGGCCGCAGCACTACTAAATAATAACACAGCTCAGGTGACACCGACTTTACACATCTGGCGACGTTAAAGGAGAACTGGAAAAATACTCTCACGGGAATTCGAGCCAAGAAGGTTATTTGCCTGGTTGAGAAAACTGGCCAACAGCCAGCACGAGTTTGTCTTGGAAAGACAGCAAAATAGTCATCGTGAGTAGAATAATGTGATGGGGAATACGTATGAAATGTCCTATTTTATTGCACGTTTAATTACCTATTATATTGATGCACTCATTATAATCGTGATAACTGCCAGGTTTATTTATTTATTTATTATTTACAAGTATTTGTTTCACGATAGAATTGAGTTGTTATTTACTACTATAATGAGCCAAGAATGTCTGTGTGTCCCGCGCGTGATATCACTCCACGTCGACCAGCCCCCCTCATTAATAATTATAAACAGCTTACGTCCTCCATATGGACCCCCCCCCACTCATTAATAATCATGAGCAGGTGACGTCAATCCTCATCAAAAAGCTCCCCTAATTAATAATCATGAACAGGTGACATCTCCCAAATGGACACCCCCCCACCTCCATTAATAATAATTAGCGGCTGACGTCACTCCACATGGGGGGGGGGGGCAAGGCGCCTCCTCCCCCCTCCTCGGCGTCAACTCACAACCCTCACTACAAAGGCAGAACCCTCACGTCACGCAATCTCCGTAACGCTGTTGACACATCAAAGTAAAAAGGACGTCATGATGAATAAGGAATTATAACCTTTAAATGAAATAGGTCTGTGTCACCGCACCCTTACAAACTGCACACGCATTGATGCAATGAATATCACGTCGCGGTCTGCTTTTCGCTTGCAAGTTTCAGATTTACTGCAATACACCCATCCATGGACGGGCAAAAGGCTCTTATATATATGCATATACAGTATAAACAAAACATATATAGGATGTTGCCATATTTTAATCAAATAAAAATATGAATTGTTAAGCAAAAAAATATTCATCCGCTGCTTTTCATTTAAATTAAGTAGGTGTTTTTCTCAAAAGGAACACAGGTAAAAGTAATTGTCCGAACAAACGAAAAAACTAACTAAATAAGTTAAGCAGATAGTACTTTGAATCTCCCAGTGAGACAGATCAAACGATGGGCAATTGTCTTAAATCTCACCAGCCTCTCTGTCCACCCAGCAGTATGAATGGCTACACCGGCACGTCGATGGGGTAAAGTGTGGGCACTCCCTCGTCTACCAATGATGTATCACTAAAGTGGAAGAGTACATCTAATCATAGTGGAGGTCCTTCAGCCAGCAAATGACGTGAGCCGGGAATTGCAGAGCTGCATCGTTAGCTTTTTATGGATTCTGTAACGCTTTTCAACATCTGTGTCCTCGGAACTAAGGTATTTAATGAGACAAAGTAATGGTAGGGCTCGTTCAAGCGTGCATGAAGCAGTGCAGTGACTGAGGTCGACGTGATACTAACTTCAATTATCGTTTATTTATAGCCAAGGGAAATAGTAACATCATGGAAAACAACGAACTGCAACGCATAAACGTCATATCGTGGCTTATTGGCATACACCGTGACAAGTTATTGTTACTTTAAAGTCCACACACACGTAGCTGTGCCCTAACCGACACTCGTTAAGTCGTTACATTGACGTCTTTACTGTCCATGCATATTAACGGGACGATGGATCCCCTCCACTTCTCCCATTAACCGGCTCTCACCTCTTCGCCCGATCACTCACTCCCGTACTCGGACCGATATGATGTCTCCCTTAACTTCTCGAGCAGGAACCTGTCACCTGCTACTCCACACACCTCTACACCTAGCAGGTAGCTGTCACCTGGCTACTCTACACACCTCTACACCTAGCAGGTAGCTGTCACCTGCTACTCTACACACCTCTACCCCTAGCAAGGACCTGTCACCTGGCTACTCTACACACCTCTACACCTAGCAGGTAGCTATCACCTGGCTACTCTACACACCTTTACACCTAGCAGGTGACTGTCACCTGGCTACTCTACACACCTCTACGCCTAGCAGGTAGCTGTCACCTGGCTACTCTACACACCTCTACACCTAGCAGGGACCTGTCACCTGCTACTCTACACACCTCTACCCCTAGCAGGTAGCTGTCACCTGGCTACTCTACACACCTCTACACCTAGCAGGTAGCTGTCACCTGGCTACTCTACACACCTCTACACCTAGCAGGTAGCTGTCACCTGCTACTCTACACACCTCTACCCCTAGCAGGTAGCTGTCACCTGGCTACTCTACACACCTCTACACCTAGCAGGTAGCTGTCACCTCCTACTCTACACACCTCTACCCCTAGCAGGTAGCTGTCACCTGGTTACTCTACACACCTCTACACCTAGCAGGTAGCTGTCACCTGGCTACTCTACACACCTCTACACCTAGCAGGTAGTTGTCACCTGGCTACTCTACACACCTCTACACCTAGTAGGTAGTTGTCACCTGTAACTCTACACACCTCTACACCTAGTAGGTAGCTGTCACCTGGCTACTCTACACACCTCTACACCTAGCAGGTAGTTGTCACCTGGCTACTCTACACACCTCTACACCTAGCAGTTAGCTGTCACCTGGCTACTCTACACACCTCTACCCCTAGCAGGTAGCTGTCACCTGGCCACTCTACACACCTCTACCCCTAGTAGGTAGCTGTCACCTGGCTACTCCACATACCTCTACACATATTCTAGTGAGCAGGAACCCTTTACAATGCACGACCAGAGCTAACATCTGCACGGCTGTCTTTAACAGCATGAACTGGACAAGAGGCAAGCCATCGGGTCTACCGTCATTGTTATAACTCCCTCCTCTACCCCACCTACTCGTTATTCTAACCCTACCTCTTTGAACTCTCTGCTCCCTTCTTCCCGCATTCACAGGTGAAGCTTACTTCACGGCTTCAAGTCCACCTCGCCTTGAGAGCTCCATCTCCATGGCGACCCCTGCAACTCTGTCTACATGTGCCTGCGCTTCAAACGCAGGTGCACTCCCCATCACCCCCACCTACTCACCGTGAACGTCACGCTCCTTACACGCAACAATTACGCGCAATCTCCTATCGACTCGGAGGTCACAACAGCGGCACGTCCGTAGGTCGAGACGGGACAGCGGCTCTGATAGGGAGGAGTGAGATGAATTGTGGCATCGCAAGAGTGATAGGGATGATCGAAGGGGGGGGGGGGCATTTATCGAGCAGTAGATAGACCATATCCCTGATGATGATGTCACAAGCGTTTTTGATATGTTGCAGGATAATTTGACATGGCACACAATGAGTGGTACACGGTTTTGCAACCGTAGAACACTTGTCTCAGGAAAGGTGCACAGTTACATGGGATATGGCTACATTGCTGTTTAAAACTAATAATTATTGGCAACGATTAATTCGGTAATTTGTTGAAATTGAGAAAAAACTAAAAAAACCTTAAACCGGGCTGATGGCTATAGACGGAGATCTACTTGGTAACACAATGTTGATAATGATCATTAGGATTTAATTGTGAGACATCGTATTAAAGAACTCCTAACTAGATTCATTATATCAGTAAAGTGCTGTAGCCGCTCCGGTAAAAAAATAAATTGATTATTTCATTTCAAGAATGTAACGTTCAATCAACCTTCATCACTAAATCCTGATTGATAATCGAGTTTAAGTAATCTAGTTTAAATAATCAGATTTAATCCTTAAAATAAATAATTAACAGTCAATAAATCTAGCTTTTTAAGTGAAAATAATCCATTGAATTACAATAATGTTAACCCTAACCCTAAAAAAAAATGCACCTGAAGACAGTCGCTTGTTGTTGCGATCGAAACGTCGTGATCTATTATTTTTTCTACCTACGTAACCTAATTAACCTTATTCAAATCTTAAAAGAAAAAACTCAAGTGTTTCACCTAATACAATTGTAGTGACATCGCGGGATGTCACTGTGCTGTGCCGGCCCTAGAGAGGCACGGCGTGCGGTGTAACGACATCGCGGACACCACGACGATGTGGGTGAAGTACCGGCCCTAGAGGGGCTTGGTCAGCGCTGATTGATAGCGCTGGATGGCATCACGCTTGGCGTGCAATGCCAGCCCTAGAGGATCGGGTGTGAGTGTGCTGGCCGTAGCGAAGGAGTTACTGAGGGCCATGCACTCTGGTTGACCTGAGAGGACACGTGACCGGTTAAGTCTAAAGGGGGGCCCCAAGTGGGAGTTATGGGTGGTCACGTGGTCCGGATCGAGAACCTGCTAGAGGTCCCTGGAAGATGGTCGTGGCCAAGGGCGGAGCCAGCCACACCGTAGAGAATATAAGCCGGGTCCCCCAGAGGGGCCGGCGTTGTTGGTCATCCTGAAGAAACCTTCGTCTACATTCAACGTTCTCCGAGTCTCCAACACGTGGACCTGGACCCAAGCTGTGGTCCCGGTCCGTAGTAGCTAGCTACGTGGTAACTGGTGTAGTTAACCTGGTGGTCACCACCATAGGATGTTATTCTGTTAAGGGGCAATTACCGCGTGTGTTGGTGTTAAATAAATGTGTTGCCTCCAAAAGCACGTCTGCAACTCAGTTGAACCTACTACACAATTATGCTATGAATGGTACCTTATTATAAATGACATTTGGATTTTATAAAGTTTGAAGATTTACATTCGCGAATATCATGCATTATAACGAACACTATAACCTTAATACAATTAACAATAGCTTATTTATACAAATAGTGAAATAGCTTTACCTTGTTACACTATTTAACCCTGTGAATTACAACCAATCAGTTAGCAATCAATTATAATGATTAGAGCTATTTCACCTGCATGGCTGTGATGAGGACGTCATGACACCTACTTAAGGACCAGTGGCGGCTCCTGCAAAATCTCACAGGGGGGGCAAATGTCTGGATGATTGATAAGGATAAGGTCCACCCATGCAATGGATAAATTAACAGCTTAAGCATGTAAAGGCAACTTCACTTCTTTAATATTAATGAAAAATAAAGTGACTCTTACAATACATCTTGTTTGTTTCTATACTCACTATTATTACAATCCACTCAGTTTCTTTTATTAAAGATTCCACTAGGTGGCGACAAATAATATTGTTGACTGAAACGTGCTTACGTATGATGACGTAAGCACGTTAGTGCGAGCCCTCCCGGAAGCCATAGAGAATGCATTGGAGCGCCTGCCGTTCGAAAAAAAACATCTTTGAATGTAAGTCTATGGGAACACTCTAGGCGATTCTCAGCCGGAGTGAACTCGCCCAAAAAGAGGCGGTACTCCACAGAACGTGACATGACGCTGATTGGACTATATCCAGAGGCACAGTAACGGCTCGCGTAACTCTGTAGTTCAATGACATTGGTGGTGCGTCGCCCAATCGCCCTAATGAAGAAACCGCCCCTGTTAAGGACCCAGATTATAATGCGCATTCACTGGAGATGTGAGTTCTTGCTGAGCTCTTTAGTGATGATGCTGGTTGCCATTTTCAGCGAAGCGTCGTACAAAATTGTAAAAATTTTGCTTGCTTTTCAAAGTGCCAATTTGCAACAAAGAAAAAATCAAGTAGCACATTTTCCCACGTGACAACTTGATTTTTGTTGGCTTCGTCGGTTGGTGGAGGGTGCATAGCTCCAATATAAATGTTACACCTACACGATCTTGAATCATAATATTGATCATGAACACCTACGGGTATATATGAAGTTACACCCACATGTATTTAAGTCAATAAAGTAGGCATCAGTATAGGAGCATAGAGCAATGGGAATGAAAAAAATGAATCTTCAATTCTGCCACGCACGATTCGCTACGTGCATTAAGAATATGAAGTAATCGACTTTAATATCGGTTACTTGTTCGATCACCATTCAAACGCAGCATCACTCTTGGACCAATCAATATAAACTACGGCATTCTTTCTTGATATGCGTATGCCTGATGTATGTCCAACTTATTTTGCACCGTACGTAGTCAACCATGCCAATTGGAGGTGCGGGGGAAGGACGACAAACGAAACAATCTGCACGTGGATGCAGACCAACAACTAAAATTTCACATTGGGGTGGTCAAGCCCAGATAACCGTGTCAGGAGCAGCGGATTGTATGGCTGTGATGTCTCCTTCGTAATCGTGGATCGGGTATTGTGTAGTAAACTGTTGTTCTGGTATGTTCTGGGTGACCACAGTCGCACACAGGAGGGTTTTTCAATTTTCCATCTGGGCATCAGGTACCCGAATTTGCCATGGTTCGTGGAAGATCAAAACCGGGGATCTTCTGCGAATACGTTATAAGGCCGCACTCATTACACACAAAGTGATCACCACAAGTGAACCACAATGACTTGCTGATCTCGTCAAAGAGCATAAGGGGCCGTCCATAAAAGACGTCACGCGATTTTGGACTCTTGGACCAATCAATATAAACTACGGCATTCTTTCTTGATATGCGTATGCCTGATGTATGTCCAACTTATTTTGCACCGTACGTAGTCAACCATGCCAATTGGAGGTGCGGGGGAAGGACGACAAACGAAACAATCTGCACGTGGATGCAGACCAACAACTAAAATTTCACATTGGGGTGGTCAAGCCCAGATAACCGTGTCAGGAGCAGCGGATTGTATGGCTGTGATGTCTCCTTCGTAATCGTGGATCGGGTATTGTGTAGTAAACTGTTGTTCTGGTATGTTCTGGGTGACCACAGTCGCACACAGGAGGGTTTTTCAATTTTCCATCTGGGCATCAGGTACCCGAATTTGCCATGGTTCGTGGAAGATCAAAACCGGGGATCTTCTGCGAATACGTTATAAGGCCGCACTCATTACACACAAGTGATCACCACAAGTGAACCACAATGACTTGCTGATCTCGTCAAAGAGCATAAGGGGCCGTCCATAAAAGACGTCACGCGATTTTGGACGATTTTTGACCCCCCCCCCAGACGTCACAAAGCTCTTGCCCCCCCCACCCCCCAAAATAAAACATGCTTCAAATGGCTTTAAACTATTGTCATTGTAGTGCGTATTTAATGTGGCGCTTCACTCTGATGTTGTAGGAGAAAACATTTATTAAAAGGTCTATTTAATAAAGTAGAACGTGTTGTCTATATTTATTTAAAAAATGCGCATTTTGATGTGACGTCACATTTCTCACCCCCCCCGCTCGTCACACATCGTCACAAATGTCTGACCCCCCCCCCTAGGTGCGTGACGTCATTTATGGACGGCCCCTAAACCATCACGCATCCTCGCAGCGGCTTTTGGCTGCGAGCCATCGAACAAAGACGGTCACCGCATCACGCACTTTCAGATGCGCTTCTGCAGCCGTCTGGAACGCCGGTTCCTTCCAATATTGTGAAGCCACTGGAGCTATGCAGTTTAAAATCTACATAAAAAATGTCAATTTAATATCTACATTAGAAACTAATTTATTTATAACTGCCCTTTGGATTGTTTGTTGTCCGTCCCCCGCACATCCGATTGGCTACGTACAGTCCGAAAGAAATTCGACATACATAGATAGCTGTCTTATATAAAGTGTACATGCCCTAATGTGGTTAGGTTAGATCTCTCCGACAAACATCTAAAGTTGTTTGGCAAACTTGTTGTATGATGTTTTGTTACTTAAGATGTATTACATACATACGTTGGGTCTTTCACAATGTGTTTTTTAGCTCTTTTGTGCTCTGCATTGACGACTTTCTAACGAATACATTTGGAAAGAGTACTTTGAGAAGTTGCTAAATGGTGAAAACCCAAGATGCGTAATGGTTGAGAAACATCAAATAATTGAAGTAGTTGCAGATACATTAACCAGAGGCTCTGGGGAGCATGACACATTAAAAGATAGTGGGGCCAGATGAGATTCCAATTGACGTGTTTAAATTAATGAGAGAAAATGGTGCTGAAGTATTAATGGGGCTGTTTGGGAAAAAATGGATGGAAAAGAAAATGCTGTATCCGTGGAGAGAGAGTAAATTGGTTCCCATCTTTAACGGGAAAGGTCACGTACACGAGTGTGGTAACTACAGAGGAATAGCATTGATGAGTCACATCATGCAACTCTGGGAAAGGATAATAGAAAGGAGACTGAGGAAGCTGGTGGATATTGGTGAGTCAGGTTAGATTCATACAGGGAAGGTCAACAATGGATGCAATCTTTGCACGTATTGATGTAGAAGTTCTAAGAGAAGAAACGGGACATGTATATGGTGTTCATTGATCTAGAGAAAGCGTACGAAAGGGTGCCTCCAGGGGTTATTTGGTGATTTATTAGAACAGATATTCCTGAGGTATATGTCCAGCTGATCCAGGATATGTATGAAGGAGGATAAATGCATATGTGCGAAGCAGCCGTGGGGTGTTGGAGAGTTTTCAAGTCAAAGCAGGAGTGAAGCCAGGTTCTGCCCTGAGCCCTTTCCTGTTCACCCTGGTGCTGGACACACTAACGAGATATATTCAGAGACAGCCCTCGTGGTGTATGCTGATTGCAGACGATATTGTGCTATGCGGTGGAAGCCGACGGGTAGTGGAAGATGATTTGAAGATTTGGGTGCAAAATATTAAAGGGAATGGGTTGAAGATCAGTCAGATAGTACATGGTGGAAATTATCAGTGGAAATACTGCAGGATCGCAAATTGGAAGTGACCAGTTAACGAAGACGAACGAGTATAAGTACCTGTGCTGATGGACCACTAGGAGATATGAGAACATGAACAATGGCTGGATGGCTTAAATTGCGAGAGATTACTGGAGTAGTGTGTGATAAGAGGGTTCCATTATGAGACCTCCTTTGCCAGTAGCAAGATATAGTAATAGGTTTTCACCCTTTTAACTGGCAACAAAACTGACACCTTTATACAAGGGATCATGTTTGCATTAACCGCAACACTTGCGGTCAATTTTGTTGCCAGTTAAAAGGGTAAGAACCTATTACTAAGAGGGTTCCAGTTTGGTTAAAGGGAAAAGTGGACAAGGTGGTGCTGTTGTATGGGGTCGAGTGCTGGGACACAATAAAGAGGGAGGACCAAGCTATGGTATGCACAAAGATGAGGACGTTACGGTGGATGTTGAGTTTGATAAGGAAGGACAGGGTCAGAAACGAAGAAGTGAGAGGAAGACTCAAGGTGGGGAGAAATCACAGAGAAGATGGGAGAGCATCTACACTATGGGAACCTCATTTGCCAGTAAAAATATAATTGGTTTTTGTACCCTTCTATCTGGCAACAAAACTGACACCTTTTTACAAGGAGTCATGTTTGCATAGACCGCAATACCTGCAGTCATAATACAAACAAAAGAACATAACTCTGCACATTATGCAAACATGACTCCTTGTATAAGTATAGCCCGTAAAAACAAAGTTTTTCACTATAAATCCTTTATATGCGTGGCAGCGAACTTAATATAAATATAAAGGATTTAAAAATATATTCGCCTGTGGAGGACGCGGGGATCGATCCCGCGACCTTTGGCATGGGAAGCGAGGGAGCTACCAACTGCGCTACTCCGCCACGGCCTGTGAAGGGGTTACGCTCTGGGCTCCTACACTGTGACGTTCAGCCAAAGCGATGAATGAGTTCTATTTGAATATATGTAAAATCATTTTTTTTGACTAAAAAGTGTAAAATTTTGGGAATTTTTTTTCACGAACATTAATTGTCTGGCACAACGAGTCTGTGTGGAAAATGTCAGCTCGATTGGATCACGGGAAGTGGGTTGGAAAACGACCGAAAGATTTGCACGGTCCTAAGCAAGCAAGCAAACTTAATATAAAGGATTTAAAAAAGGTGTCAGTTTTGTTGCCAGATAGAAGGGTAAAAAACCAATTATCAAGATGGGAGAGATAAGGCTGGTTTGGTTCGGTCATGTGGAGAGACAACAATAAAATGGTATGGGCCAGAAGGTGGAAGGAAATAGATCAAGAGGAAGGCAGAATAGGACGTGGGCGATGTGGTGCGATCGGACATGGTGGCCAGAGGAGCACAAAGAGAGAAGGCTGGCAAAGACAGTGGGACAAACGCGTGGAAGAAGTAGAATACATCTTCTTGGTTCTTTTGGTAAAGTCACGTAGAAGGGAAGCAATAAAATAATAAAAATAAAACATTAAATTCTCACGACGTTTCGGCCACAACGCAAGCAGCCGTCCTCAGGTGTGGCCGAAACGTCGTGAGAATAATTTCATTATGTTTTATTTTTATTATTTTATTACTTCCCTTCTACGTGACTTTACCGAAAGAACCAAGAAGATGAATTCCCTGCAGTCACGAAAGCTTTAAATCAAAATTTAAGTAGAATACATTTGGCCGCCATCTTACGTGGGGGTGGGAGAGGGTTGGTGAGATCTTCCACCCCCACATAAGATGGCGGCAGAGTGGGAGGGAGGTGAGTCTCCCCCTCCTCCACCAACATGGAGGGGGAGGTGGGGGGGAGGTGGGGGGAGGGGGGGGAGGTGGGGGGGAGGTGGGGGAGGTGGGGGGGAACCCACCCCTCGATGACGTCACCCGCGTACGGCCACAGTCTCCCTAGGCAAGATGGCCGCCGCGGCTTCATGGTGAAGTGAGGACCCCTGCAACGGCGCGCCGACTCGTCCAGACGGGAGTTTTCGAACACGCGAGACGCTTCACACGAACCCGCCTCGAAAGCCTCCGTACAACGCGGCTTCATCGGGACCAGCGTACCCTCGGTAATGTACCATGTTCAAATAAAAATCACGCTGCCGCTTATTTACATCGCACTGACGCGAAAAGTGGCCGCGAACTCGGTGGGAGGCCTTGCTTCCCAAGCAGTGGATTAGCCACGGTTCATAACAACAACAACAACGCTCGTTGCTATTTGCTGTAACTCTCTTCTTGTTTAATGAACGAGATAGCTCCCGTGGGCCGCGTGTCGTAAGTTGCTGGCACGGATAACGCTCGAACACAGCAGCAGATGGATGTTAGTTTATTCATCGACGGCAATTCCTGGGTAGACTTCAATTGAATTGTGTTGCGACCCTCGATTCGTACAGCATGGATTGTGATGGTCGCATCGGTGTGCGATGTTGAGAGGTCGATGTGTTACATTGCCGGTTGAATGTTTTGAGTTTGACTGTAACGAACTTCGTTCGCACCCTACGTAACCCACCGTGCTAATCGGTTGACTACGTCGTTGATAGGGTCTGAATTGTTCACGTGCTTAACATTAGGTACGGAAATGGTTTGCGAATGTTATTTCATATTGGGGTGCTGCGGATACTATACATTCAAGCTACATAGTGTAGTTGAAAAGTAAGTCAGTTCATTTGATGTGCTACACGGATGACCCCGCTCAGCCCGTTCCCTGGCTATTCTACAAGTGAGATCTGTGGTGCGTGAGTTCAGCAGCAATACAAACATCAAGATTGGCGGACGAGTGCAGGGTCTACACTATGGGGACCTCATTTGCCAGTAAAAATATGATAATTGGTTCTTTACCCTTCTATCTGGCAACAAAACTGACACCTTTTTGCAAGGAGTCATGTTTGCATAGACCGCAATACCTGCAGTCATAATACAAACAAAAGAACATAACTCTGATAATGTGCACTGTCCTTGAAGTTGATTGGTCCACACCCGAGACAGCTTTCCTTCGAGCCTAGTCTCATATGGGTTGGACCAGATGACGCCAAAAGGCGCACAACTCAAGGACAATGCACCATCAGAGTATGAGAGCTCGGGGCAAGCATCTACACTATGGGGACCTCATTTGCCAGTAAAAATATGATAATTGGTTCTTTACCCTTCTATCTGGCAACAAAACTGACACCTTTTTGCAAGGAGTCATGTTTGCATAGACCGCAATACCTGCAGTCATAATACAAACAAAAGAACATAACTCTGATAATGTGCACTGTCCTTGAAGTTGATTGGTTGTGCGCCTTTTGGCGTCATCTGGTCCAACCCATATGAGACTAGGCTCGAAGGAAAGCTGTCTCGGGTGTGGACCAATCAACTTCAAGGACAGTGCACATTATCAGAGTTATGTTCTTTTGTTTGTATTATGACTGCAGGTATTGCGGTCTATGCAAACATGACTCCTTGCAAAAAGGTGTCAGTTTTGTTGCCAGATAGAAGGGTAAAGAACCAATTATCATATTTTTACTGGCAAATGAGGTCCCCATAGTGTAGATGCTTGCCCCGAGCTCTCATACTCTGATGGTGCATTGTCCTTGAGTTGTGCGCCTTTTGGCGTCATCTGGTCCAACCCATATGAGACTAGGCTCGAAGGAAAGCTGTCTCGGGTGTGGACCAATCAACTTCAAGGACAGTGCACATTATCAGAGTTATGTTCTTTTGTTTGTATTATGACTGCAGGTATTGCGGTCTATGCAAACATGACTCCTTGCAAAAAGGTGTCAGTTTTGTTGCCAGATAGAAGGGTAAAGAACCAATTATCATATTTTTACTGGCAAATGAGGTCCCCATAGTGTAGATGCTTGCCCCGAGCTCTCATACTCTGATGGTGCATTGTCCTTGAGTTGTGCGCCTTTTGGCGTCATCTGGTCCAACCCATATGAGACTAGGCTCGAAGGAAAGCTGACTCGGGTGTGGACCAATCAACTTCAAGGACAGTGCACATTATCAGAGTTATGTTCTTTTGTTTGTATTATGACTGCAGGTATTGCGGTCTATGCAAACATGACTCCTTGCAAAAAGGTGTCAGTTTTGTTGCCAGATAGAAGGGTAAAGAACCAATTATCATATTTTTACTGGCAAATGAGGTCCCCATAGTGTAGATGCTTGCCCCGAGCTCTCATACTCTGATGGTGCATTGTCCTTGAGTTGTGCGCCTTTTGGCGTCATCTGGTCCAACCCATATGAGACTAGGCTCGAAGGAAAGCTGTCTCGGGTGTGGACCAATCAACTTCAAGGACAGTGCACATTATCAGAGTTATGTTCTTTTGTTTGTATTATGACTGCAGGTATTGCGGTCTATGCAAACATGACTTCTTGCAAAAAGGTGTCAGTTTTGTTGCCAGATAGAAGGGTAAAGAACCAATTATCATATTTTTACTGGCAAATGAGGTCCCCATAGTGTAGATGCTTGCCCCGAGCTCTCATACTCTGATGGTGCATTGTCCTTGAGTTGTGCGCCTTTTGGCGTCATCTGGTCCAACCCATATGAGACTAGGCTCGAAGGAAAGCTGTCTCGGGTGTGGACCAATCAACTTCAAGGACAGTGCACATTATCAGAGTTATGTTCTTTTGTTTGTATTATGACTGCAGGTATTGCGGTCTATGCAAACATGACTCCTTGCAAAAAGGTGTCAGTTTTGTTGCCAGATAGAAGGGTAAAGAACCAATTATCATGTTTTTACTGGCAAATGAGGTCCCCATAGTGTAGATGCTTGCCCCGAGCTCTCATACTCTGATGGTGCATTGTCCTTGAGTTGTGCGCCTTTTGGCGTCATCTGGTCCAACCCATATGAGACTAGGCTCGAAGGAAAGCTGTCTCGGGTGTGGACCAATCAACTTCAAGGACAGTGCACATCAGAGTTATGTTCTTTTGTTTGTATTATGACTGCAGGTATTGCGGTCTATGCAAACATGACTCCTTGCAAAAAGGTGTCAGTTTTGTTGCCAGATAGAAGGGTAAAGAACCCATTATCGAGTGCAGGGTCCTTAAAGAATATTGCACCACAAGTAGAATGGTAATTAATGGTTCAGCCGTGTAACGTCTTGCTAACGCTACTGTTTCATTAGACCTCCTTTGCCAGTACCAAAATATAATAATAGGGTTTTTCTCCTTTTTTTCTGGCAACAAAACTGAAACCTTTTTACAAGGATTCAGGTCTGCATTAACCACAATACTTGCAGTCTAATGCAAACAAAAAACACACTATGATAATATATGCATTTTTCTTGAAACTCATTGGTCCACACCAAGGGACCAATCAGTTTCAAGGACAATGCATATATTATCATTGTGTGTTTTTTGTTTGCATTTGACTGCAAGTATTGTGGTTAATGCAGACATAAATCCTTGTAAACAGGTTTCAGTTTTGTTGCCAAAAAAAAGGGGAAAAACCCTATTATTATAACGATACTGTTGTATATATTGAAGACGATGTACCGTAAACAAATCATGTTTTTGTATGTTCCAGATTGAAATATTCAACTTTCAAAATGCCCAAACGCAGGGCCCTTTCATCTCCCAACGTCCCATCAGAGAAAAAATTCCCAAGAATAAACAATGATTCAGCTTCCTCCTCTTCCTCTGTGTCTTCTGATTCAGATAGTGATGAGAATGATCAAAACACATCATATAGACTTTTAAAACCTACATTTACTTTTGAACAGTCTTCTGGATATGTAAAAAAATACAACTGTGAAGAGAAATTAGATCCATCAGTCGTTTGTGTCAGTAAACATGCTAATGATTCCAGTTGTTCATCACATACTAGCACATTAGCCGCGGTCTGCCAAAATAAACCCTTTGCAGAGGCAATTTCAGAACCAGCTTTTCCGCAAAATGCACCATTGGAAAGTGGCAGTGGTGAATATAAAACACCTGGTTTTCCAGCTGAAACAACTACTTGTTTACAAATAGAGGACTCTACAGCTTTAGGCTCGGTGAGTTGTATTACTACCAAGTGTGAGCCCATATCATTAGAAACAGTGCAAGATAGCAGCACACTTTGCTCCACCAAAGAGACGGCAGAGGATGAGAGGAGTGCTTGTACATCTCCAGCAGTGTGTGAGCCTGAAACGTTGGCCATGGTTGTTAAACTTGAAACATTGGAGAATGAAGATAATGCTTCTACCTCGAAAAGCCCGAACCAATATGTGGCTGAATTAACGTCAAAAGATGTGCAAAAGGAAGAAGAAGATAAGCTGGAAATTGTTATTGTTGAAGATACTTATCTAGAAAAGAAGCTCGAGGATGACGCACAGCAACACAATCTGACTGCAGTAAATGTTAAAAACATTTTGCATGTAAGTATAAGTTATTGATGTTTTTACAAGTGTAATTGACGCTTACACTTAAATTGTACGTTTGCTATCGGAGTTCTTATTGTGCATGTATAATATAACGGATGTCTGATGTCCTTTTCAGGAAGTCATCACGAATGAGCATGTCATTGCTATGATGAGAGCAGCCTTGAATGACGTTGATGAACCCCCAATTTTTGTAAGTAAATAATCGAGCATACGACGAGAACATTTTTGCCTAAATCTTCACGTTTATTACATTACAATATTCAACTTAAAGCAGTAGTTTCATCGTACCTATCTTAAGTAATATGTAAGTGCAGTTTAGTCAGTTTGACTGGTGATAGCATGTTAATAAAAAAAAATGTGTTTGATAGATTTTGGAGGTACTGCATTATAGAAACATTTAAATCAACTTGGAAAATCTATGGGACCTATTTGCGAGTGTTAAGTTATTGAATGATAAAAAAAAGCTTTACCCCTGCTGGCATAAATACACATGTTCAGAAGATATTCATTAAATACCTTGATAATGTCTTTTTGATCTAACACTGATGAGATAAAGCCATACAAGAGGCTGTCTCTGGTGTAGTCCGATACATGTCAGGGGCAATGTATACCTTACGAAAGCATTAACATTTTTTCGACCAAATGTTTGTGTGGTTGATATTGACTTTATACCTTGTAATAGGCGTCTATTTGGTGTTTAGACATCTTAACATCTGTAGTTATGCCACATCGACCAGCCCCCCTCATTAATATTGGTGAGCATGTGCCGTTCTCCAAATGGACACCTCCCCCACCCCTATTAATAATCATGAGCGGGTGACGTCACTCAATATCGGCGTACACCCCCCTCATTAATAATCATGATCAGGTGATATCAATCTACATGGAGCACCCTCCCCCCTCATTAATAATCAGGAGCACGTGACGTCATTACACATCGAACAGCCCCCCTCATTAATAATCATGAGCAGGTGACGTCTTCCAAATGGACACCCCCCCTCATTATTACCTACTATAATGAGCCAACAATGTCTGTGCGCAACGATCGTGACGTCACTCCACGTCGACCAGCCCCCCTCATTAATAATCATGAACAGGTGACATCCTCCACATGGACCCCCTCATTAATAATCATGAGCCGGTGACGTCACTCCACACGGAGCATCCTTCCCCCTCATTAATAATCATGAACTGGTGACATCACTCCACATCGAACAGCCCCCTCATTAATAATCATGAACAGGTGACGTCCTCCAAATGGACACCCCCCCCCCCCCATTCATAATAATTAGCGGCTGACGTCACTCCACATGGGGAGCCAAGGCGCATCCTGCCCCCTCCTCGGCGTCAACTGACAACCCTCACGACAAAGGCAGAACCCTCTCTGTGACGCTGTCGAGACATCGAAGTAAAAAGGACGTCATGATGAACAAGGGATTATAACCTTAAAATGAAATAGGTCTATGTCACCGCACCCTTACAAACTGCACACGCATTAATGCAATGAATATCACGTTCGCGGTCTGCTTTTCACTTGCAAGTTTCAGATTTACTGCAATACACCCGTCCTTGGACGGGCAAAAGGCTCGTTACCAATCATTACAGACATTGAGGCTATAAAAAGCAACATGGTCAATTCAGAATGAATAAAATACATTCCACCCCCTCTGAATAACCAATATGGTACCCTGAGAAAGATGTGCATCAGACAGTCACACCTGCACAGTTGGCCTGTGAAAGTGTGCCAGTGACCAATTGTCACGCTTCTCATTTTTCCAGTTGCTTGATGTAATCGCAAGCAATCAAAGATTGGTTTGTGACCATCCATAACTAGTGAGGTCGTGCATTGGATAAAAAGTATAAGAACCCAACTTTACTTTTTTTTGCCTGTCATTTCGATTATCATTTACGTTTTAACTGGCAGAAATTTAGACTTAACAATTCTTGGTCAAGATAAGGAAGGGAAAAAAAAACTTTTCATATTGTGTTCTTCACGACAGAACACCAGCCACTATATAAACCACTGGTTTGGCTGAGATGGGAATATAGAGAAACGTCGCTTATTTGAAAGAGGTTCTCTTAACCTGCTGGAGTGGAAATTTCAACAGTTCCTGAAAATTCTGCTGTTTGGTCATGGTCCCATCTGCAGTTAATACCGGCATTTTTTTGTACATGTAAGTTGAATGCATAACTTACTCAGCTAACATGGAGAGCATTTTTATTTACTTCAGGAACCAAAGATGACACGCTCAAAAGCGAAAGAAGCTTCAGAAAAGGGCTCCGTAAGTATTTTAATTTTGTGTTATGTAATCGTTTTTCAGTATACTAAAGCAATCTATTCTTTGAATTTCTTCATTTAATTAAAACATTGTTTATTTAAGTTGAGTCATTTTAAAATAATTATGCATTTAGTCTTGTCCCTGTATTATGGTCATCACCAATTAAAATGGATGCATTTGTAACAAAGGCAAGATATTTTACACATTGGTGTGATTGCAACTATCTGATAATTACAAACGGTTATTTGAAAAGTCTTGTCCAGCCCAGCAATGCTGTGATTTGAGTTTCTAAACAAAGCTTTGCAAGGATAACCCATCTCTTCATTCTGGGCCAATTAAATAAGTACCACGTTTTGAGAAAGTAACAGTGGTCATTTCGTGGAGTAGCTGGTACCCATAATAAGAATGGAATTTCTGCCACTGGTTTTAGGACTGAAAATTAAGGCGAGTTCCCAACACTTTAATTTGACCAGAGGAGGTACTTGAATAATGAGTGGTCATCATGTAAATATAACTTCTATAAAGAAAAATATATTTTTTTAAACCATTTCCAAGAATAAATCAGCATGTGGAGTTGCGGTAACCATTTCAGTATTGCCTTATTATGGTTTAATTAAAAGCAATGCACAGTGTATATTTGTATTTTGCATCGTTCACACTCTTCATTATGTTTTGGAAGGTGTAGCGTTATTAATTGACACGCATTTTTGGATTGCTTTATAACAGGCTAGCTTTACTACCCGGCTTCGCTCAAGACTTGGATTCTTGTTTTAGATTAATATACGGCCTACGCGGAGGATGGGGGGGGGTGCGTAACGTCAGCAGGCACACTGCGTGACGCTTCCGCATGGGGGTGACATCACAGATGTGACATCACAGATGTGAAGTCACCGCTCGCTTGCCGTGTAAAACATATCCATTATTGTGCCCCCCCCAAAATACAAAAGTCTATTTTTATACTTTTTGCATTGTGTACTGTCTGGAAGCTACCCACATGCCAAATTTCAAGTTTGTTGCATGATGGGAAGTATGCTAAACATTTAGAACAGACAGATTCACAAATTTACCTTTTATACATATAGATGTGTGTAATGTGTGTAATGGGTAATAACTTATATACCTATATATTCTCTCTTTAAATTGTTGCATATAAGTAAACCAATTAATCTATGGTGTCTTTGTTTGGAAATTATTGTAATTATAGAAAAAAAATGTATACCAACTATTTTGACTCTTCTACAGCATATTATTTGTATTCTTGTGCCATTGTTTCAATATTCCATTGGATTTTTTGTGAAATGGGTGTGCTTCAGCAACCACAGTTTCTAGAGATTCCTCTTGAGGAAGAGGACTCATCCGATGAAGAATACCAACCAGAAGAAGAGGAAGATGACACAGCTGAGGAGGTCTGTATGAGAATATTTCTAATTGGACAGCATTGCTATGAATGCAGATGAAGCAAGTCTACAGTAAATTACTTTTTACGCCTTAATAATTCATATTACATTATAATTTTGGGTCTCATACAATATGTTCTTGTGGGTTATTTAGGTGCCACAGAGCAGTCCAGCGAATCACAACCCACATTTTTGAGGATTGCTAAATCGTGTCTCATACCTGCAATTTCATCGCACATATCATTAAAGAGTAACGAGTATTATTGCAATTACTGTAATACATTTGGTGGAGTGTTTAGCACTGTTCTTCACGTGCTGTTAACTCAATAACCTGAGTTTGATTTATAGCTACAGCTAATATGAGTGGTGAGTGATAACTGCTCTGGGGGACCCTCTTCAGCAACCCAAATTGAACAATGTGGTGCAGTGGGGTCAAACAACCCTCAAGATTGGTCCGAACTAATTAGATTCTCGCTAAGGGCTCGGTTGATTGGCAGAGAAGCAAGGACCTGGAATCTGATTGGACAGTGAGTGTGAAGGATGGAAACACGGCCAATTTGCAATGTTAATTGAGGGGTTGGTTAGAGACCTGTTTCATGGAAAGTTGTGGGATTGGCTAAGGGAAGGAAGACACCCTGGAATTTTGGAGAAGGTCGTGTTCTAATTTGAATTAGCAGTCCTTCCAGCACCTTTTCTATCCGAGACTACTTTCTACATGTATTGTAGGCATTAAAAAACAATTTTCGTCAGTGAATAGAAATGTCTTTACTGTGTCATGCCCACGTACATTCATATTAAATGCATTGTGAAATTCCATTATGTACTAACTTGTGTCAGTACTCATAAGTACATGTCATATGTATGTATGTAGAACTTATTTTGCACCTTACGTAGTAAACGATGCTAATTATTTGCTACAAATATCGTACGTAATGCATAAACTGAAATGTACACTCATAGCACATAAGACAATACTTGGAGTTTTACAAAGCTAACTGAATGCTAGTTTCCATCACCAATTTGTTTTGTTTCACAACTTCCTTAACAGAGCCTTCTGGAGAGTGATCTGGAGAATTCCCTGGTGGCTGAATGTGTTTCTCCAATCAGCCCTGGGCACCACCGGTTAAGGCGCAGCTCGTGTGTTTCTGATGTTGAGGATGAAGGCAGTACTGATGCACAGGTGATATTTCCACTTACATAGCTTACCATTACTGTTTATATATAATGAATACATGGAATGCTTAAATTGACACATGGTATGTTAACGTGCATGGTATATTGATGTTTTTTTAGTGGCATAAAAACAGATCATGAGAAGAATATGATAATATTGTTTTCAAATCTAGGATAAATTTATGTTTTCTAGGCTAATCTTTCAGAACTTTCTACAGAGGGAAATTAATTCAACATCGCACTTCAAAAATTAATACAATCAATTGCATTATTTATTGTTGAGGCAGTTGTAATTGTGGGAGTTATTACTGTTTTAATTGTAAATGCAGTATTGTGTTAGTAGTTAATTGCTATGGTACTTATGACTAGTATTAATGCTGTAATAAGCTCATTAATTTTGCTGTACTAATTAAATGCTCTCAGAATGATTACTGTTGTAATTGGTATGAAAGTTGATGGTAGTATTCCTGCTGTAGGAAGTAGTAATTACAGTCTTACTGGTTGTGACATCACAAGTTTTTGGTGATGGCATGGAGTGGATTGCCCATGGATGATGATGAATTATTTTATTTGATACCTACGTGACTTTACCGAAAGAACCAAATAGTAATTATTAGAACTTTAATTTTTAACACACTAAGCAATACCTTCCATGAAACGTAATTTAAAACCCAAGTAAACGTTTCACAATTCTTAAATAAGAATTACAGCCTTTTCAGTTTCTTCATGAAGTATTTTTTATCTAATAACATTCAACATGAAAATGTCGTATCATTGCATTTTATAACAGGTGATTTTGTAAGTGCAAATCATAGACAATTGTTTGTTTCTTGGACATGTGTTTGCTTTTCTCTTTAGTCAATCCAAGTTGAAGAACCACAACCACAACCCACAATTCAGAAGATCAGACACGTTAGCGCCATGGTTGTACCAATGGGGCCTCCACCTCCCCTCCCAGCAAAGGACAGCACTTTTATTGAGAAACTCAATGCTGTTGACGAAGAGTTGGCATTCAGCAGCATTGTTGGATATCAATATCGGGTTAGTATCACGTGATCGTGTAAATGTAAAATTGTATGATCATATTGTGTATTCTTTGCTGTTCACAAAAACAAGTAATTTCGTTCCAAATAATATTTACTTTTTTTTACCTTTGCCAATGTGCTGCTGTTAAGAATAACTGTTAGGTTATATATTCTTGGTTCTTTCGGTAAAGTCACCTGATGATGATTGCTTGTGTTGCAGTCGAAATGTCGTGAGAATTTTTTATTGTTTAATATTTTTATTATTTTATTATTTCTCTTCTACGTGACTTTACCAAAAGAACCAAGAATATGAATCCCTGCAGTCACGAAAGCTTTAAATAAAAATGTAACTGCTAGGTTATGAATTTAATTCACAGTAGCAGTGTGTGTGGAAGGTAAGCAAATGTTACTATGGTATTCTACCAGAACCAATGATATACCATGATATCTCCCTTTGTATTATTGCATTTGTTTACCCAGGAAAGCCTCGCTGAGTCTCATAACTCTGTTCTGTCAAGTTTTCACAGGGGGAGTCGATGATTGCGATCTATATTCAAATTGAGTAATGTGGGTTTACTCTTTCAAAGTTGGCCAATTTGGACCATGACGCCGGCACAGTGGCCTGCTCTGGCGTATGACGTCATGAGACCTCTCAAGTTCACTATGAAGCACACGGTGCATATTTTGAATATTACACCGGCAGTAATAACCATGGCGGTCGCTGAATTCGAACCATGAACCAGTGCGACAAGTGGTGAACGTGCTACCAAAATAACCATGTGTGAATAAACCTACCACAAAAGTCTTTCTTCAATGTGTATTATTATAATTGTCACAGACTTCTAATAAGCAGAATGTGGAAATTCATGTGACGTACGTATACCCTTTAAAAAAATGCTGTTGGTTCCACGGTTATTGTGCTGTAGATTTTTATCATAGCTCACTGGAATTGGTACTGCATATGCAGTGTCTGGGATGAATGGGTTAGATATTCAAGGACGAAGAATGCTGCTTTATGAAAGTAGCTTGATATAAATTTAAAACACAGTACTTAAATTGTGAAGTCTAATTACATGCAAGATATTAGTGAACCCTACTTGGATATTTTATTCAATTAAAATAAATCAGAATGTGTTACAGTGTATATCATTTAAATAGCATTTTTTATATTATTCTATCAAAATTGTTCCTAATTTTAATTGAAGAAAAGCAAAAAACCCACCGCTTTTATTATTTTCAATTTATTTTTATTTATAATTTTACATTTATTTGACTATTTTTATTGTGGGTTTTTTTGCTTTTATTATTTTCAATTTATCCTTTTTATTAAATTCGTATGATTTTTTAGTTTATTATTTTATATTAAAAAAAAATTATATTTACGTGACTTTACCGAAAGAACCAAGATTATGAGTCAGTGCAATTAAAGTGCTACCATGGTAGAATACTAATGTGCCCTGGCTGCTAGTGTTCAGTATTAAAAAGGTCCAGTGGGAAGTGTCCGAGGAAAAAATATGACCATATAATAAACTGAATGTGCTGTACATTGCTATGGGTGGTATGGTTAACAAAGAGATGAGACTATCATGTGATGACATTTCTACATGATGTCCCCATGCCAGCATTTCATCTCCTCAAGCTTTATGATTTTGCCTTTTATATGAGGCAAATGCATCTCCAGTGAATCATCGGTGGCCATGTTTTTGTATTTGTTTATTAGGGCGCAATGTACGATCGTTAATTTGTTTTCAACGTTTAACTTAAACGATTTGTCACTTTCGCTGTAAGAAGTTCACCACATTGGCCTTTAACGTGTGTCCACTTGACGTGCATATGAATCCTAATATGTCGATATCACTTTCTATTTTTTATATATTTACATCTGTTTGTGTTCATTACTCTCAATTCCTGCTGTCCTATATTTTACAAAACGTTCATGACACTGTCTTTTCATGTCTTCCTTTAGCCTGGCTCTCATACCCCTTTTTCCATTGGTACACCCGAGTTGAGCCGGTATCATAGGTTTTTCACTGGTTATGTTCTGTACTGAGCTAGAACCTGTCTCTCGGGGGCAAACAGGGCCAGGAGTAGGGCTAATGACACCCTTATTGCGTCTGACGTCAGCTGGCACGTATGTAGATGATGTGTGGGACTGCGTCACCACACATCACCTACATATGTCTCAACTAATTGCGTGTCAAGTTAATGGCGCATCTTGGCTTCTGCAGTGGAAAAACAACCAAGTCCTCTTGAACCACCACTTCTGGATGGCAAACCCCTTTGTAATATAAATATATAAGCCTACACTTAGTTTTGTTGTATGTTTTTCAGTGATTTATTTTAATAGTTTGTAAATGGCTGCTGGTGTTTATATGTTGGCAATACATGAAATGACATACCCCTCACAATGGGAATGGAATTTTCCACCAGTGGCTCAGGGCTGTAAAGAGTGACACCTCATGCTCATTGGAGTTGGAAACCACTTAAGACTTTTTTGAGTGCATTCATATGGAAATCCATAGCATTGTGCCTGTTTTAACTTTTTGAAATAATGTTTTTTTTATTGTTGCCATGTTCAGCCAGACGATGAAAACTTAATAGCATACCGCACACGCTCCAAGCGGACACTGAGGGACATGCCTATTGGGCAGCTAGAAGCAGAGCTGAATGCACCAGATATAACGCCAGATATGTACGAGCCGGCGGTTATGGAGGATGAAGATTGGAAGACTTGGCTGCATGGGCTTATGACAGACCCAGTAGATAATGCAGAAGGTAAGTCACTTGGTAATAAGTTTTGCAGTATGAGGTTTGATTAACGTCTTGGAATCAAGAATATGCAGAAGAAAAACATCTGTTGATAAATTGAAGGTGCCAGATTCCTGTTGAAAATATGCATCTCATTCTTGTGTGAATAAATAGACAGGAGTAGAGGCAAGGCAGTTGTCGTTTTTTCCTTAAGTGAGAGCGAACTTTGGCTATTCCAGGCACTTGAAAAGTCTTCGCTTGCTTTATTGTTGTAACAGGTTAAGCAGTGAAACACATTTTAGAATCCTGTGGCGATAAGACTGCCCTATAGATCCCTTGCCTGGTTCCGTGCCAGTTCAAACCCTCTTTTCACCATCTGTTGTAAGATTTGGCCATTGTACAAAATCGGCGGGGGAAAGTGTTTTTTGTCAAGTCGTGAATTAGGAGGCTAAATATTTATTTAGCTTTTTGCTTGTTTTGTTCCATATGACTTTGCAGGAAACAGTTTTGGTTTTGTGCTTTTATCTACTGTTAATCCCACTTCTCCCATATGAACCGTATTGCGGGACCCCGGGGTCCCGAATAAACTGAAGTAAAAATCGTAATTAATTTTTGGCTACTCCGTCCCACCGCGCACATAAACGCCGCGACCCACCTGGTGCAGATCATTCTGTTGTCATGTCGTCCAAGCGCAATGAGGACCAATGCGCAGAATAAACTTTGTTTAGCGCATTGTGTAGAGCTCGTCGAGAGGAATAGATTGCTGCATCTTTCGTCTTGAACAGACATAAAATGACGCCGTGACGCAGTTTATGCGCGAGCCGGGGGCTTATGGGACCCCGGGCGTCCCGCCATAAGGTTCTTATGTTATGGGCATAATACTTGTGTTGTGTGATAAAAGTACATTTACAAAAGTTACTGTGACTTGTCTTCCCCTTGTTCCCAAAACATTAAAATCTAAATCTGTGAATGTAATTTTAACGCTGTGTATTTTCAGGAACACAGTTAAAATTTGATACGTATTTTGTAAATCCAGGCCTAAATTAATTTAATTAAATTATACTTAATTTTTATTTGGTAATGCCACCCCCTTACAAAAGGTATTTCTTTGGGAAAATAAGCTTTATACAGTGCGGTTCGGCTTACGTGCTGTTGTTCAGGAACGCATGTCACGCGTTATGCGAGGGACTCCCATATGAGGTTTATATAAAATTAAACACCCTGTCCTTTAGTTGTGCTGAAATTCAAACGTAATTTTTTTTGGGATGTAAACCGACTCTTTTTCAGTTTAACACATAGACTCTTTTTATACAAATGCAAAAAAGACAAGAATATACTGGGTACAAAATGCCACACTGTCCTAATTTAATTTGTCTATTCTACTAATTAGTTTGAAAAAAATCAAGACATTCACAGCAAGTGTACTTCAGAACTATGTGTCACTCAAAGTTGCCTAAGCCACCAAACAATCCGTGCGATTTATGATTCAGTGTAACTTCTAAATTGTCCAAAGAATTCGACTAAAGCCACTTAAAACGAAGAACCTAAATGGAGTGAAACAAACTTCCCAAGCCATTCTGTGCAGCTTACGTTTACATTTTGTGCTTGATTGTCACTAGACAACGATGATGAAGAGGATGACCCAGAATACAATTTCCTGGAGGACCTTGATGAGCCTGATGTGGAGGACTTCAGGAATGATCGTTCTGTCCGGATAAGCAGTAAGTCTACTCACCTTCTACCTCACATTGGGACTTAAAGTGATGATTCTCCTCTTGAAATACATTTATTAGTAAGTCTACTCATTGTATAATTAGTCAGATCTTCCTTGGAAAAAATCTTAATCCTAATAGAGTCTCATTTGGCTGTACAAAAACGAATAATGTCATATCCTGAGTGTAGTTAGTGGCCCTTGGTTGTTTACAATAAGCCTTTGCTTGTAATTCATTCATGAAAAAATATCACTTCCTGTCAATGTGTCGTGAAAGGACTATGTGAATACACACAACCAGCTCATTATGAAACATGTTTTTGTCGGGATTAATGCTCGCTGACACATTCAAATGCAAATTATGTATTTACTCACTGCATAGATCTTTGTGAAAAAGAATTAAAGAGGCTGGTAGAAATTAAGACCTAGTCTATGATAAACAAGAAGTATTTGAGTTTGAGAATACAGTAATTAGTATGAATGTGATTTAAAAAATAAACAATTGTTTTGAAAATTTAAATTGTATGACTATATTTTATTAACTCTTTTATGTTCAGGACTTGGTTTCCTGATCTTAACATAGATGCGTTGAAATAAAATATATATTTTACAGTGCAGAGCGTGAAATGCAGATGTTTAAGTTTAGTTTAATGCTCTCCAAGAAATAAAGAACGGGACACTAACATTGTTCGAAAACAATTGTAAAATAATGAATGCTTAAACATTATAGAGAGTGGTGGTATCTTTAAAACTATACCGTTCATGTTGTATGTTACTATAGCATTTTTTGTTAGCTTGTTTTTATATATTGGTTGATAGAAGCTGTGTTTTTTTTGCAGAAAAGGAAGTCAATGAATTAATGGAAGAACTCTTTGAAACGGTGAGTTTAGTCTGTCTTTAAATGATCAAAATTCATGTTGCAGAATGAATAACACTACAATTGTGTGTAAGGTTACAAAATGAAGAAAAGGAATATGCAACCAAAACATTTTATTTTTCTTACCTTGTAAATATACTTACCAAGGTTGTGTGTCCTGGGTTGGTTGACAGCGATGAAGCAGCGAATATTTGAGGCCAATCAGCAGTGATCATTTTTTTTTAGTGTTCAATAGATGTTTCGTCTTGCAACCAAATTCAAGGTGGAATGAGCTTGTATTGTTTTATTCTATGCTGTGAAGAAGAGTTTCGTAATACATTTTTTTTTTAAATGTCATTCTTTGGACTAGACTGTAAAAATATGTGATATGACGGGTCACTGCCAGGTCTGGGCAAGGTCGGTCATGCTCTAGAGACCCCACCCCCTTGCCTTTCTATTTCTCTCATCCACAGCAGACATGATAGAGATGACGAGCACAACACACATTACAGATATGTGGGATAGTAATTCGCCCACGGTGTTTACGGATCCATTTTTTCTACTTTCTTTGATCAAGTTACGAAATAATTTTTGTAACGTTGGAGTGAATTTAGCTGCCTCCCATCACCTGTATCATCTCCGATTAGCACAGTTGGCTATGTAGTGCGAAATAAGTTCTACATACATACACCTGCATACATGTACTAATTAAAAAGCTTTCTTACAGATTTTAAATAGATAGAACATAATGCAAATACAAAAAACAGGGTCAGAATGCAGTCAGCCAGCTGTGTCGGTTAGGGTTTAAAATAGTCCACACTTTGTCGACCGACAGACTACTGAACATTTCAGCAAATCTTCTGTATTTTGTGTAAATGTATGCATTATATGAAACACATGTTAAATATGTGGGAAGATGTGTATAAAACATTTGTGAATAAGAGGATATTTTTTCGTATCTACGAAAAGATCCACGGAGCATATTATTGTTGGCGTAACATTCCTGTGATTCCTGCTTGTTGCCCATGTAACATTGAACCAGTCACACGAGCAATTACGTATTCTGTGCAGCCAACCAGACTATCCTAATTGTCACTTTGTATTAAATTCAACTTTAAAATTCACCAGATGTCATTAATATTAAAGGTTTACTGGGGATAGCCTTTACAAAAAAAATTGGTGGTCATGACATTTTTATGAAGGCTATCACCAGTATTGTATCTATTGAAGCTACTGCCTTTGCACATACTACTAATCACCCACATGTTATGACATCACTTGCGTTCATTTTAATTGTCAAAACGACATTGATTAATAAATCATTCTCCATTGAGAAATTATCGGAGCATTCATTTGCACTTTAGCATTATGGGGTAGAGCCGTTCACCATGACCCCTTAAGTGTTATGTTTATTGTGCCTGTCATGTGATAAAACTAAAGTGACACTTGGGCTACCCCAGTTGCTAGGCGTGAGGGCCCCTTGCTTTGGCTTCCTTACACGTGTCTTTGAGAGAAATCAGAAACACTCAAACAAGCTTGGCCATCCTGAGCATGTGCGAGTACTTTCTGGAGTCCATTTACACCAACAATGCGAGACTACAGGCTCTATGTCCATGCTTGCAAGGCAGTCTTTAGCTCCCTCCATGTTTCCAGCTTATTTTGTTTTAACCAGGTGAGAACTCAAGAGACCAGGATAGTCTCATTTGCTCGCGTGACCTGGGTCACAAAAATGGCAAAAGCAACAATGAAAAGTATTTTAAGTACAACAATGAAACAAAACAAATGAGAAAAAACGATGTAACATGATACATCAAGCATTACACAACCATGAATCAATAGTAATACATTTGCTCTATGTCCATAGTCTGCACTGCACTTAGCCATGTGGGTTGAGGAGGGAGTGATCTATCTTGCTACTGGGAGAAACAATTTTGGGTCATGTGTGAAGCACTCAGGTCAAAGTGCAATTTACTTTTATCTTAATTATTGGACTGTTTTTTTTAGGAATGGATGAAAGATTTTGAATGTTTTTTTTGCTATTGTGGAAAACATAATTTAGCTTTAAAAAAATGTGCATTCAGTTAACGTTTATAATTTTCCAATTAAGGTTGCTGTTATTCATTTGTTTTATTTCAGGAATGTGTTTGGTTAACAGGCAGCAATACAATAAAAATAACGAGAATAGGTTTTCCCCTTTTTTGGCAACGAAACAGGTGTTAAGATGTTAAAACACCAAACTGAAACCTTTTACAAGGAATCATTTCTGCATTAACCACAATACTTGTGGTCAGAATGCAAACAAAAAACGTACTCTGATAATATATGCATTGTCTTTGAAACTGATTGGTCCACACCAGAGACTAGGCTCAAAAGAAAGCTGTCTGGTGTGGACCAATCAGTTTCAAAGACAATGCCTGTAAATATATTAAGCCAGTAGTCTTGCTTGACTTATTCTGAATGTTGATATTGTAGATATATAAATGTAAAAACGCAACACATTTGTCAAGAATATAACATCGGCAACGTTTTAGACAATGTCCCTTCTTCATAGCACATGGAGAGCAAATTGGCCCTTGTGCCCTGTGGAAGGTCCAGTGGCCAAAACGTCACCGATTATATATTCTTTCTTTTAAGGCAGTGTTTTTGACAAATGTGTTAAATTCCCATTGTTGATTGTGCTTGTGAACCACTGCCAACGCAGCATCACCATGTATTGTTTAGCTCTATCGTCCACCAAAATGTCCTTAATTCATCCCTTTACATGATTTCAAGTTTGGAGATGAGGTCGGCTCTCAAGAGTGGGAGGAGGAGGTTGAAGAAGAAGCAAATCAACAAGAGGCTGATTTCAATACCCCTCAGACAATCAGGTACGTTGCAAATGTAGTTTTTCACATATCCATTCCGGCTGTCCACTATTCAGCACCACGCAGGTACAAGCCCTATTCGGTCTCCTGTTGGACACATACATTTGCAACAACATCATTGCCTAGATCAGGGGTTGGCAACCTACGGCTCCGGAGCCGCATGCGGCTCTTTACGGGCTGCTTCTTGACGATATGTACGTATGTACAGTACTCAGATGCATTGCGGCTCTTGAAATACTGAATTTTGTACCGAATTGGAAAGAAATGGCTCTTCTTGTTATTTTGGTTGCCGACCCCTGGCCTAGATGTATATTTAGTTGTGTTTGTCACTTCCTTATAAAAGCAAACTCTTGTCATTAAATAAATGTAGCGATAATTAAGCTGATGAAAAAGAAGACGGGATTGGAGGATACCTAAAGGGGGGCATGTTTAGCTGGAAAGAAGAAGGGATCGGGGTGGCTTAGAGGAACTTTGGAAAGTTCCAGAGAATTTGGGGAGAGAGAAGGTATATGAGAGGTGTGTGTCATGTGTTTGGTGCTCTGGGAGAGAAGGCGTGCTGTGGGTGTGCACGTGTTGTGGTGTATGTATGTTATGGGGAGCGGTAGTGTAGCGGTTAGCGCGCTGCGCTATGAACCTGGTGACCCGGGTTCGATTCCCGCTCACGGCCAACACCAGTGACGATTATCTGAACCGATCCTGGACCTCCCCTATGTCGACTCAGCCTGAAATGAGTATCTGTAAACATCGCCACTGGGGAGACAAAGGTGGTCGGGCGTGGTTCTGGCCACCCACCCCCTCGTGTACTGTTCCGGCCTTCATAGGTGCTTGCTAACAGCACTTGCCCCTACAGTCTGTTAAGGCTATACGGGGGATCTTTGTCTTTATTTTTGTATGTATGTTGAACTTATTTCGTGACGTACGTAACCAACCGTGCTAATCGAAGGTGCAAAGAGGTGAATAAAAGTCTTACCAGAGGAATTTCGTCGTATGGACTCCCTTTCAAAAGCACCATTGTGCATTCATGAGACAATTGGTAAATGTTTTGTTGATTGGGCCAGCTATTTGTGATGAAGGTTCCATTAAGGAGGTGCGGTGAGCACCTTGACGTAAATTCTGTTTAACATGAGGCGAGTGATGTGAGTGTTTTATGAGGCCTGTAATAAATTACATGAGTTCTAGGAAGATAGAGCCGGAACGGCTTGACACGGCCATTGATTTTTTTGTCTGAATACAAACTGGTTGTGAGAACTTTAATGCTTGCAGGATATTTACCATGACATTTTAATGTGTTTTGATGATTATATTTAGTAGTGAGGTAAGTGATCACCAGTAGTGCAGGAGTAACTGACAATAATGCAATATTCACTTACAATTAAGATTCAGATTATTTTACAACAATGAAGCAGTGAAGTTTGGGTGATCGGTCACAGCATCGCTGAATTCTCTCAAACTATGGCAGCAATGCCAGATTTAGATTGGGGCTAAGTTTTGATGCCTTGAAAGCGTTACGGAAAAGGGAAATCATACTCAAATTACTGGGAGGTATTTAAATCAGATGTAATTGAGACAGCAGCAGAGGTACCTCATGTAAAAAAATGTGCAAAAGAATTGTCAAATTATTCAAAGTAAGAGTCCTTAAATATTTAGTAAAACTTTGGAAGGCAGATGTACCACTGTAATGCAGTGTTTAGTTTGTAGGTCTCTGAATGATAAATAAACGTGTATTGTTGGTTTTTCTTATGAATAGAATATTTGTCATAATTTATACAATGTATTTATTTCATTACAAAAAACTAATGAATTTTCTGCTCCATCATTTAAATGTACAATGCTTTTTTAATTGCACTTTTAACATGTTTTACTTTCAAAATAATTATGAAATATAGGTTATACACTACCTCTAGATATAGAACAGCATTGTGCAATTACCACTCTTTGCTGAAAGTGGTAAGTGTGCCACTGTTTTCCGCACACCATAAATCATACAAATTGTAGAAACATTTGTTCAAATTTAAACCCGAGTGTTTAAATCCAGGACAGCAAAAATTCCCTTTTTAAATGCATGTTGTTTTTGTGCTTTTGAACATCAGATTTGAGGAACCCCTGGCAAATGTCATTATGGACTGCCGGCACACGGTTAAGACACAGCTGGACCTTTTGAAAATGAGGAAAAGTAATATCAAGAAAAAAACACCTCATTCTCCAGAAAGCAAGGAGGAGGAGAAGAAAGTCGTTTGCTCTGTATCCTTCTCTCCAGAGCAGTATGCCATGCTCCAGCAGCAAATGCAGCAGGTAGGAGAATATACCTATCGATATGCAACCGATAAAAATGTGTGCACAGCACTCAGTTTGCACGTATGTCAAGTTCAAGCGGCAATCACAACTAATGCTGTTTATATCTTCACACGTCGCAATTTTTATTTTCCTGCTGTTGTGAAGTTGACCTCCTGGGTCCATAGTAAAGGTGTTATGATTTACTCAGCGACTTGAGAATTGATTGAGGGTTGAGACTAGACTTTACGATACAATACAGGTTCCATTAAAATTCTAGATGTGGTTTAAGTCCTTTTTAAATTATAATAACAAGGATCCTAGGCAGCCAGAAGTACATTTACCAAGCCTACTTGAATAGTGAATTACGAAGCGATCAGGGGAATGCAATAACATAATACTTAGGCTATAAAGTAATAGAGAACTATAAGAATAAATGCTTTAATTTAGACTTAAAGCTAGAGAGGTTACTGGGAGCGAGTTTCAGAGAAGGTGGTGCATTTTAGCTGAAAGAGCATATGTCTCCTTTCCATGTTATATTACGAACGTCTAACATGCTCACCCTTTGATGATTTTCTTAACATCCTCCATACATTTGTATTCAATGAATAGAAGCTTTTTTTAATAGGTTTGTCTAGTGCCCCTCCACATACTTGCCCTCTATAATGTTAATATGATACACTGACTAATCTCCATATATATAAAAGGCAAAGTTGTGAATATGTGTGTTCAAAATGTTTAGTGTATTTCCCGACATGCAACAAACTGAAAATTCGCCATGTGTGTACTTTCCAAACTGTACACCATGCAAAAATGATAAAAACATACTTTTTTTGGGTGGGGGGGGGAGCTCAATAATGCACATTTTTGCACAGCAAGTGAGCTGTGACGTCAAATCTGTCACGTGACCCGCGCATGTGGAAGCGTAACGCATTGTAGTGTAGCGCTTAGCGCGCTGCGCTACGAACCCGGCGACCCGAGTTCGATTCTCGCTCACGGCCACCACTGGTGACGATTATTTTAACTGGTCCTGGGCCTCCCCTAGGTTGACTCAGCCTCAAACAATTAACTGGTGTGGTGTGTGAACATCGCCACTGGGGAGACAAAGGCGGCCGGGCGTGGTGAATTAAGTGCCTGGCGAAGCCGCGTAGTAAATCTAGTTTGTTTATAATTGTTCTCGTTGCTAAATGTTGTTGAACCCCATATCTACTAATGTAATATCTTTTTTGACTTCCTTTTTATGATTACCTGTATTATGCACGTTAAATACCTTATCACATATATCTCAACGTTATTTACTACCTCCAAATCTTGACTTTCAAACCTACACCTGTGCCGAATATCAAAGAGTCACTCTGCTCAACGCAGCAGCCAATTCAATTTTAGTAAGCAACCCCACATTAAGACCCTAATTTCTATCCACAGCTGTAATACCCCAAGTAAGGTACGAGCCAACACGACTATATCATCTTCATTCTCCTAGGTTCTCGATTGCAAGTGGTGACCCCTTTGTTTTCTGCTGCCTGTGAACTATTAGGGGTTTAAATGGACACAGAATAATATGTCATTGAACCAAGTGGGTGGCAACATACACCTCCACTGAACGTCAGTTCTCTGTCAAACCACTCTGTCTCTCCTAAACATTTGGCTCATCTTGCCTGGAATGCCATAGCAACTTGCGTTGCTATTTGTCTTTTAAAGTGCTAAAAGATGCTGTAGCTTTTACGCACCAAGTAAATGTAAATTCTAATAATCTGAGTATTTCTGTAGCTTTCTGCAGACAGAATAATATTCTTGTAAGCTATAAAAATGTGCTGATGTATTTCCAGCAGTTCAATATTTTCAGTCTGATAGTAATATTTTATTATTGTAACTCTCCGTGCCTTAACCCACACTGCATTTATGTTTCAGCTTCTATATGCTTGGGTGTCATTAAGCAAAACTTTCCTTGAATACTCAGTTAACTTCCCTAGAATACCGTGTAAATGCATTGTGTCGTTGTTATTCCCCTTTTTACTTTAATTCCTTTCATCTAATCGTATAATAGCCTTTTTTAGGCTCGTGGCAACTTCGCCGATAATATCATCCGTTTCAGGGTGCCATGGCAAAGTGCACTTTGCAATGGACTCTCACCCCATTTATAAAACTGTTGTGCTGACAGCACCTGATGCACCATAAATACAAAGTAACGCTGAAACTCCTGCCTGGCCCAAGCCATAGCATCCAGGCACAAGTGAGCCATCTTCCTCATCTGCATTGTATCTGTCAGAAAGGGAGATGAAGCATTTGTCAATTATGTTGTGTGACCTATGGCTTTAGTTGTTGCACTAGAAAGGCATTCTTGATTAAGGTTTTTTGGGCTAGATTGCATAAGTATAAATGTGTCTCATCGGGTGATTTTGGCAAAATCGCCCGATAATGCTGGAAGTAATTACCAGTGAAACATACTCAGATTGTAAATGTTGTGGATTTACTCTCCAATACACAGGTAGGCTGAAATAGTAAGTAATTGGCACGTTCTGTTTACGTGAGAAACCTTACTAATTGGCTGTGTCACGTGGTGACGGGTTAAGAACATATTTATACTTAAGTGATCGAACCCAAAAAAACATCTCTGAAACAATTTTTCAGCCACATTAATTCCATACACCCAGCCATCAAATTCACCATGGAGGTGGAAAAAAAAGTTACCATTCTTGGATGTTTTAATCGAAAGGAGACCAGATGGCTCAATGGGACACAGGAAAGCCACCCATACTGATGCCTACCTAAAACCTGACTCCCACCACCATCCATCCCAGAAGAATTCCCTCATAAAAACTCTACACCATAGAGCTCGATGTATTTCCGACAGTCATCACCTAGCAAGTGAACTGGAACACTTACACCAAGCCCTCAAGATGAATGGATATTCAGACGACACAATCCGTAAAGCTATCACCCCAACCGTTGGGAAAGAACCATCTGAGGACCCAATCAGAATCATCACCTTGCCATACATAGCAGGAGTCACTAAAATTATTTCCAAAATCATGAGCAAACTCAAGATCCAGGTTCAATTTAACACAGTACATAAAATTCGTGATCCCATTTGTGAAGGATGTGATCCCTGATATGCAATACCCCAGCATCTACAAACTAAGCTTGTCTATGGCAGTAGTTAAATTGGGGAAACTAAGCGACATATCTCGGACCGTGTTCATGAACATAAGGCAGATCTGAAACACGGTAGGACCAATTACCTCGGCCGTGGCTGATCATTGTTTTAATGCGCTGGGCTCACGCGAAATTGATTTCTCTAAGACAAAGGTACTTTACAAGCCCACTGGCTATCAACAAATATTCGTCCATGGAGCCATCCATATATATAGACACAGGACACAATTTCAACCGAGAAGATGAGTACAAACTGAGCAATCATTGGAAGGACTTTATCAACCAGTTTAAGTCGCAATTGGCTATGATGTTCCCATCCTACCACCTTCCGATGTTAGTTGTGCTTTACGCCCATTTCAAACTTGCGCTTTCTTCACAGTCACTTTGTGCGCAAACCCTTTTGTTGCGACGCTGCGATCTTCCACTATCATGCTAATCTCTCTTTAACATGCTAATTTTCACCTGGCAGCCCTTTAATTGGTGTAAAACGAACCACCACCGGGCTCGCTGCCGAACACTTCCATTATCATTGGCTGCTGACATTTGGGCTACGCCCATTTCAAACCCTTATAAACAGTTTTTCTTGGAAGCTAACCTCCTTTTTCCTGAAGACGATCGCTTGCGTTGTGATTGAAACGTCGTAGTTTTTTGTTATTTGTTGTTATTTTCTTTGCAATATCCCAAAATTTTAAGGAACTTCAAGATTCGTGATTCCAAACATGGTCACCTTATAGCGATTCACAAAAGAGAATCGTAAAGACGTTTGTAATTGATGCGTCAATATATTTAAACTTTTTAATCCATTAATTTTAACTGGAATACATTTTATTTGATCCATAAGGAGTTTTGGTATTAAAGTGGAAGTCATTCTGTCCACTGGAGCACATGATGTGGGAGTGGAGCACTGGGACCATTTGGCTATTCCATGTTTTCTTTGCGTTTGTGTTCGGAAATTATATAAATTGAAAACATAATTTTATTGGAAAAAAATATGTAGCAGTTTAAATGTTTATTTTGCTTATTTACCTACTTAAATTTCGGTTCCTGCCCATACAAAATATTACATTTCTATTGTTGGTGGCAATACTGACAGCTTGGCAATGGCAGCATGTGGCAGTTGGTAAAAAAAACATTAAGATGTCTGTGAATATATCTCAAAATGGATAAATTGCCAAGATATTGTATTGTAAATGCCCTTACCTCCAGTATTCATGATCTCAAAGTATCAAAAATAAGCCATTTTTCAGAGTTGGAAGTGTGAATGGGAAAGGTTTGCATTAATCTTTTTTTTGTAATTGGTATGAAAACCAGCAATAATAATATTGTAGGACTCTTTGCAGGTCATAAAAATGTGCACCAGGGTGAATTATAAATCTGGAAACATTGGAGATTTCACTTCGGTAACACGCAGTCGCCGAGAAAACCGAGATGGTTTGGTGTTGTTATGGTCCCGAAATAATGATCGACCCTGTTGTGTATAAAATTTTCTATCATGTGTATCAGGCCTCCCCCTCCACCCTCCCCCCTCCCTGTCCAAGACGTTGGCGTGTGCAGCAGTTTGTCGCTTGCGCACAATCGCTTCCACGCCGTCGCCCACCCTTTTGGCCCAGCCCCCCCTCCCTCCCGATACGTTCCATTCATTGGCTACCACATTCTGATGAGCTCCCCCCCCCCTCTCCTCCCCCCTCAACTCGCTTTTAAGGGATTACATCTTGAATCATTGCCTCACTTGATGCAGCTAATCTGGCTGTGACGGTCCCACCTGATGACGGAGACTTGTGTTGCCTCCGAAACGTCGTGATCTTTATTTTATTTTATTTTTATTAATTTTGATGTTTTACCTACGTGACTTTACCGAAAAAACCTAAGAATATAAAATAGGCTTATGAAGAGACTCAAGAAGTAGCCCTGTCATGAAGCCTTCCGGGATGTTTTGTTCGAAACATAGTGGTGCACTGCTTACTTAGAAATGCACTTGGCCATGACTTGATGCAGATAGGATAACTGAAATTTAATGGTAATAAAAGCCCCCAAACGTTGTGATGTTCATAGTAGTTGGCAGATTATGTTTCTATATATGGTGGTGACAGGCCCAGCGATAGCGCGGTCGCCAGTCTTCGCAGAGGTTCGCCGTTAAAATCTGGCATATGATTAACTGTACAAGTAGGCGCTGTCTGCTTCCCAGTGGGCTTTAAAGTTCCTGTAACATCGTTTTGGTTTTGGCATCATGGTCCAAATTTGAAAACTTGGGATTCAATGCAGCAACATCGCCCCCTTCTGTGAAGCAACTAAATACTGTGTCTGAGAAAAACAGCACTGTTCTTCGAGCCATGCATTATAAGAATGGTGTGAATAACAAATGCGCTCGTGATTTTATCTATATTTTGCCCACGTGAATATGAGGTGGTCTTCATCTCCATTGATAGCCTCGAGAGAGATGTATTTGCTCCATAGGACAACTGCTGTTGACTGCATATAAAGTGGCACTTTTTTTTATTGGGCACAGATGGGTGGTGGTTTATAACAGAGGTGATAAAAGGTTCACCTTAATAGTTTATCTTTGCAGGGAAAAGTAAAAGTAAAACAAAATATGTTTACAGAATAATAGTGTTTGTGTCATGATTACTCAAATGGGTCATAATGAATATAGAAATACATATACGGTCTCATGGATATTGTTTATCATGATTATATGGATATTGAGATCATAATTCCTGTACAGATCACGATGAGAGATGTAAAGGATTAAAATATGTCAACCAGAGTTGCATGGTTATGTTGTGTACTGCTAGTTTAATCCAAAACCAGCAGAGGTCCCCTAAAAAGGAACTTTGAAGTTTCGGGGCTTCTGTGCATCATCCGCATATGGCTTCGTTTGAGACTAATGCACAGATGAACCCAGGTATTTACTATGCTTGACTATCTGGAATTATATTGGTGCAATAAATGTGGTGGTAAAGGTAAAAAAATAAATAGTTTTTCTGCTAGTGACTTAAATTTGAATAACTACATTTAATGTAATACTGTATTTGGTGGTGTGCTTTGCCATCATTAGCGACAACACCACACGTGTTGTTGTTTTGATAGGGAAAACACTATTTCCACAGTTACGTAAGTAAGTTTAGGCTTTAAGCCAGCGTACACACACATTTGCCGGTAATAATATTTGGCATTAGTAGGAGTATGACGCATTACACAGTCTACATTGCATGGGTATTTATGTTTTATGGTTTTGGGTTCTTAAAACGACAAATACGTTTTAATGATTAACACAGTAGTCATGTAACTTTAGTAACATGTTTTAACCAATATATAGTCCTGTTATTGTGTTTTATAATTACTTATATTGACTGGTCAGGTGGCACTGTGATTAAAGTGTGCAAATCACACGAAAAAACTAACTTAAATATTGCTTAGGGGTTGACTTAGGTCATCATTTAGTGTCAATCAAACGGGGTCCTACTTTGTGGGCAGTTATCAGTGGTGACAATAAACTGGCTCCTATAAAAAGGATTTATAATTTCAAATATTGTCTCAAGTCTTCCAATATAGATGGGAACCTTTCCATACTTACATATGCAATGTGAATATATATAAGGGAAATTTGTGAATATGTGTGTCTGTTCAAAATGTGTAGCATACTTTTCGACATGCACCAAGTGAGCAGTGACGTCACATCCGTGATGTCACCCGCATGCGGCAGCGTTACGCAGTATACCTGCTGACGTCACACATCCCCCTCCCCCAAACCCTCCGCGTAGGCCGTGTATCCCGCACAAATGCGCGGCTGGGGGGGGGGAAATAATGGCTATAATATACAAGGCTACAAACTTTACATTTGCCATGTGGCTAGCTTCCATACTGTACACAATGTAAAAAGTTTAAAAATATACTTTTTTATTGGGGGGGGGGAGGAATAATGGATATAATATATTGCACAAGTGAGCGGTGACGTCACATCTGTGATGTCACCCGTGTGCGGAAGCGTCACGCAGTGTGCCTGCTGACGTCACCCCCCCCCAACCCTCCGCGTAGGCCGTGTATAAACCCAAGACAAGAATCCAAGTCCCGGGCGAAGCCGGGTAGTAAAGCTAGTTTAAAATACATACCGTAATTGTTTAAACTATAAACCAAGCAAAACTCTTTTTAAAGTCTTAACATTGAACTTGAAAATATCTTAAACCAGCCAAAAGTCAATCAAATGTTCAATGGGGCAAAGTTTATTGAGCTATTTGTTAATGGTACTGTGATATATTGTCATGGGAGAGTGGGTGCACGTTTGCCACGTTTTGCAGAGGTTCGCAGTTTTAGACCCACGACCGCCCTGGTTAATACTCTGGGTATATTTTGCGATGAATACCCCCCTTCCTGCTTCACAATAGACATTAAAATGTCCTGTGATGTTATTGGGAATTAATAGGCCATGTATTTTGCCATATAAGACCAAATATGACACAATTACCAGAAGATTACTCAATTGGGATGACATAGCACCATCACCCACTGCTGTGAAACGACAGCATGTTATGTAAAAATAGGATCTTGATTATAACCTTCTGCAATAATAGTGCAAATACCAAATGTGATCATGATTTCACCTGATTTCTGTACTATTCTAGAAAGTATGCAAGTCATAAATATTACACTTTCAATGTATGGGCGCTACATTTGGCTTTGTGGTGTTGAACGGCATTTGCTTAGGTACATTGTTTTTATTTGTGATGAATAGTGACAATATTACGCCGATAATTAGTTACATTTTTAAAGTCTGTAGGTATTTTGCATTTTCTTCCTTTATTTGCGAAGATGGAGCACTTTCTGAGTTTAAATAACCTATCACAATGTGAAACACCATTGTTCAAGGTTGGAAAATCGGTAATATACATTAGTGTTTACTGAAGCAGACTAAGCAGTTATGCATTTTGTACTTAAGTGGATCATTATTTTGATGGATGAAATAAATAATATTTTTTGTGTGTTTGTTGCATAATGTCGCTTTCTTAACAGACTTAATTGATAATGAAACAATGTTTAAAATGTTTAATATTTCACACTCTGTTCCATTAGCATGTTCAACTCCTGACACAAGTTAACCTGCTGTCAACTGTCAATCCGGACGCTCACCTCTGCAGGACATATCTCGTACGTTCAGTATACAACAACATTAACGCACCATTCTGTTACTGAGTGATGAATGAATATAAAAATACATATACGTTCTCATGGATATTTTTTATCATGATTATATGGATATTGAGATCATAATTCCTGTACAGATGGTGATGAGAGATGTGAAGGATTAAAATGTCAACCAGAGTTGAATGTTTACGTTGTGTACTGCCATTTTAATCCAAAACCAGCGGAGGTCCCATCTAATTATCTTTTAAATATCCCGAGAGCAATTAATGGAATAGACGACAAAGCCCTTGTTGTTAAAGCATCAACGTTTTGGAACAACCTTGTTTTCCCCCTTAACATACATCTTCCTTCAAAATTATCCTGAAGCAGAAGATTAGTACTAGATGTCTTCACATTTGCAAATATGATTTGTAACTTTGATCCTTACTTGTATATCGATAACTCAATGTTAATGTGCCATTTTATTGAGGGACTACTGTGTGTTGTCTTGGTGTGGTCTGTGACTTTTGTTGTTTTTGCTGCCTGATTAATCGGACTTGTATCATAAAATGTGTATATATATTTAGTGACTTGCTTACCTTTTTCTCTATTTGCACTCCTATAGTTTTTGTATTGTTTGTTATAACCTGTTGACTCGCCCATACTAGACATGTATGAAAAAGTGCTTCATAGCTCATCGGATTCCTCCAATCTAAATAAAGATTCTGATTTTGTTAGGCGACAGTGCTGACTGAGGCATGGCAGAATGTGCTATGTAAGGAACTAACTGCCTTACGTTTCCACAACATCAACCTCTTGTTCTGCCAATATGGTGTGGATTAACAGTTGAACACCCTTCATGAATGTTAGCCCTGATTGTCTTTTTAAATGTTAACTGGTTTTTGTCTGTTTCATACAGCAAGAACTGCACATTCTGGGGGAGATGTCACAGACAAAATACCAGGAGGTCAACTCAGCCTTCCGTTCCTCTTTCATTTCATGCAACCTGATGGAGTCCTTGCATATTGTTGATGACTTTGACAAGAGTGAAAAAACCAAGTTAATAAAACATTATAGCAAAAAAAGTAAAAAATTACAGTCCAGTGAAAAAAGAATGATTAAAGGTGAGCTATTACAAAATGTTTTTAAGGTTATCATTTCGCAGTTCAATTCGACAGACTTAAACGCGGCATCTGTAATTGTACAAATGACATATTTTTGAAATGATTTCATGAAATGTACTTGGTTGCATATTTCGAACCTCTGATTGGCTCTACGATGTGAAAGTTCTACATACATACTCTTTGGTTCTTTCGGTAAATCACGTAGGTTTAAAATAAATCACGACGTTTCGGGCACAACACAAGCGTCCATAATCAGGTGGGAAAGCTGAGGCAGACTTTTATGGACGCTTGTGTTTGATGGACGCTTGTGTTTTAAAACAGTCTGCCTCAGCAGCAGACCATGCTTTCCCACCTGATGCTTGTGTTGCGCCCGAAACGTCGTGATTTATTTTATTTTATACCTTCGTGACTTTACCAAAAGAACCAAATTGTATGGATTCCTGCAGTCACGAAAGCTTCAAATCAAGATTCTACATACACTTCATAATCAACGTTTTTGGGTTTAGATCGCGTTATTTATAAATGTGTCGTAACCCTCCACCACCCGACACGGCCAATCAGTAAAAAAGTGTCACGTTGACAAAATACAAATAGTTCACTGCTTTAGCCCACCGGTGTGTTGAAGCGTGAAACCACAACATTTACAATTTTTGAGTAGTACGACGTTTCGCTGGTAATTGCATCCAGCATCATCGGGCAATTCGCCAGAATGGTGAGGCTCTGCTCTGTCTCCCGTTCTTATATAGAGCAGCAGCAGGGTGACGTCATCATTAACTCATCATCTCATCAGGTGCAACGATTTGAGGGGGGGGGGGTTGTAATTATATACTAGATTAGTAATCAGGCAGTTGTTACGATGCGAGTTGTAGATTAGTAATCAGTTGGAATGTGTTTTATTGTAATTATGCTACGTTAGTAATCAGTTACTAACGTAAGGAATTGTAATGTATCTTATTTAATAATACGCTTCCAGGCCGCACTAAGCCTGTAGCTGTCTGAGCGATTAAAGTTATTTCTGTTTCTCTCAATTTCAATGGATTCTTTAATTAGTCTTTGCCAGTAGTAACTAGTTTTACACAACACTTCCACGTTGTCAAAATCAATTGAGTGTCCCTGTTGTGGTGGAGGGTTACGACACATTTATAAATAACGCGATCTAAACCCAAAAACGTTGATTATGAATAATATTGGTCGCGAAAGCCTACGTGTTAAACTGATTCTACATACAGTTTGCAGTTAATGTATATTCCGTTAAATGGTTTTCTACAAAAGCACTGTCATGGTAAGCCCATTTAAATGAACTTCACACGAGGAAATGTCTCTTCTATGTTAATTGTACACACTTTTGGTTGTCTTCATGCTACTTCTGGGAGCAGATTATTTCAAATTAGTTTTCTGTGGTTTCATGAATTTTTCATAATATATTAATATCTATTTATTTTATTTTTCTGTGGAGTACATTCAATGTCAGTCACTTGGCATTTTTCTCTCATCAGTACAGATCATTTACTACTTGAATATGAAAGGTTAAGCAGACTAATCTATATTTGCTGGATTAAAGGTAGGTCCGAGCAGAACTCCACAACTTGTATTTGGATGAAAGTTATGCAACCTCCACTGTGTTATTTAACAGGAGGCAAACTTGAATGTTCTGTCAAGCTGGCTTGTATAATGAAGAGCAATGTGTTCATGTATCGGGAGCTTCTGCCCTGCTGCATGCTACATCCTCCACAACCCAAAGAGAAGAATGTTTTCACGAATGCAGAAGACAAGTAAGCCTTTCTGTTACTTGTCTAAAGCCTCGGTCCACATTTCTCATCTAAAGACTCTCACCTAAGAACGTTAAATTGCCGCAACACGTGTCATATACATGTCTCAGGGGGTGGATCTGAAGGTAGCGTCGGCGCTCAATCACAGGTAAGCTCTTCCAGCACATGAATGCTATTATTTTTCGTGGGGGTGAAGTTGGCCGGACTTTATTATACAAGGCAATTAATATGAACTGACCTACTGATAAACTCGAGTGATAAAGCTGGTGGTATTATGCTGATAGCCTAGGCTTTTGAGGTCCTCACAACTGTGATGCCTTATGGCAATTACCTTATTCTTTGCATTATGAGACGCGTCAGGAAGTAAGTTGCACCACATACTTGTGCCCGGTGTCAATTAAATTATACAAATCAAGTCACACCAACCAGATTTTCAACATGACCCCCAATGTTTGCGAAAAAAAACACGGGGAAAATCTCATCTTATGCTGAGAATATGGTAGTTTGATCAGTTCGGTTCTTTATAGTTTATTTAATTTGTATTTTCTCGAAATATATAAGATTGAATATAAAGGCTGCCACATATATAAACAAAAACATTTATTTTTCAATATATTTGTATTTATTTTAAAGTAAAAAAAATTTTCCGTTAACCAACATTTTTATCAGAAACTTTCAAATCTCAGCAGCTGTGGTTGGTAACTACTGTGTTTTGCATATAATTAAATACATGTGTTCGATAATTCTTACATTTTATATTATTTAACAACTATAAAAGTAAAAACTTCATATGGTATCTGAGTAATTACATCATAATAGTTTAATGTTGCCATAGTACGGTAATATCCTCCACTCAGCCAGTCAGATCTAATCAGTATCAGAATCAGGTTTTATTGATCTTATATAGGTTTATGTAGCACCCTATTCCAAGGTGCTTTACAACACTTATACAATTCTACATAAGATGATAGTAGTTGAAATAGAGTGTGGAGTTATTAAAAGTAGTGGTGTAGTTATGGTGACAGGAGAACATGCAGAAGAGGTTTTAGGGGTGTTAGGGTGGGGCCTGGTCGTAGATTGGGGGTGGAGGCAGGGAGTAGCAAGTGAGCTTGGTTGGGGGGGGGGGACGAGAGGGGTTTTACAGGAAGAACAGGTGCAGGTTAGTGAATAGTATTTAATCGGACTGAATCCATTCACACTCAATCTGTGTACGTCTAAGATATTGAATGGAATTAAGACTGGATTAATGTTTTTCAGGAATGCATGAAGACGTTTATTCTGTCAGCAGCATAGGTGTCATCTAGTAGTATTTTTTATTGTATTATATTACAAATAGTCATTTTATTTAGGTGACAGCACGTTAACTATATGTTAAAGTACAATTCAATCTATGTTAAGGTACAGTTACAGTTTTGACCTGCATAATTCTAAAATGCCATAAGCCCTGAGTAAATTGTAGCTCATAATGACTGATATTTAATTTTAGTTTTTGTCTTTTCCTCCACAGTCTGTTGGTGCTGGGTCTCAAGCACTTTGACAAAACACCCTGCCAAAAGACGCTCATCAGCCAGTACCTAATGCCTCCAAAATCTATGCAACAGATTTCCTTCAGGATCAAGAACTTGATGTCAACACGCAGTAGCAACAATGTTGTAAAGGTAATGGTGGGGAATCAAAAGTTTAAGCAACATTGTTCAGCAAAATAATTTTAAAAAAATGTACTCTTGATTTTTTCATATGGTACAAGCTTCCTTATTCTATTTCAGTTGTACATTTTGCAGATATGTCTATTTTGAATGCATAACTCCAAATTAAATTTGAGTAACTGCATGCTCGTGGTGCTGCTGCTTCATGTGATCCTACTGGTGCTCCTTCAGGATGCTTGGATTTTAAATTGGTTTTGACTTAATATATATAGCCTCATGTTCCTCCCAAGCAAAGTTGAATGACATGAAACAAGGGGCACTTCCCTGCATCTCTGCAGGATGGTCCTGGCATGGGAGGAGCCTTAAAGTTTCCCTCATTTTATCGTATGGAAGGTGAACAGGGGAAGATAAGACAAACGGGCTGCATACTCTTTGTTTTTTTTCGGTAAAGTCATGTAGGTAAAAAAATAAAATAAATTTGTGATTTAATTTATTTTAATTTTTTACCTACGTAACTTTACCGAAAAAAACAAAGAGTGAATCCTTGCAGTCACGAAAACTTCAAATCTAGAAGGAAAAAAACAGGCTGCAGTCAATCACTCGGCAAAATAGTGTTGCAGATGAGAGCATTTGCTGACCCACATGATTTAGTTATGAATTAATGTGTTGAGTTTTCTGTTTTACTGATCCAACTCATCTGTTGTTGGAGTTCATTCAGAACAAGCCATGTCCAGATGATAAATACAAATGAAGAATTACATTTCTTTTAAAAATTTTACATTGAGTATTAATGTAAATATGTTACCTTAATTCAGTACCACGGTATTGTGCCACTGACCTTAAAAACTATTGTACACTACTGTACCATATAGGGTCACAGTTGCAAATGAAATGTATTTCCTTTGTCATTATCCAATTGTTTGTGGATCCTTGAAAATCTATATTTGGTGCATCCTTAACAACAAAGTAATTTGTGTTCTACACACTGACATGACATAGGCAAGTGAAAGATGAAGGGAAGTGAATGGCAGCTTTGCTTTTTGCTTTGGTTAAATTAATGAATGCACATTATCATCACCGCAGCTTGGTACACAAGATCATTAAACACTGGTCGCAGGTTATCTGCACAATGAATGTTTTTATGTTATACTGGTAGGAACCACCTGGTTCCACCAGCCCACAGAGGATTATTGTGTCTGTCCGTCGTGCATCCAAAAATGAGAGGGGAGGGTGGGGAGGGGGTGTGGGGAGGGGCTGGTTGGGGCTGGATGGGGGGTGGGAGGGGTGGGGCTGGGTGGGGAGGGGCTGGTCACCCCGTGATGCCCTTATAAAACTCAACGTTTAACCTACTCACGCCGGCTTGTGCCCGCCCTCACAGTTGGGCATATTTGCGGAATACACCATGCCGCCGTTGGCACTGGCCATTGACCGAGTAACCCAACGTTCCTACCAGCTCACTCCGCATGAATGTGTTTTTATACATTGCAGACATACAAAAAGACTGGAGTAGTAGCTGTGATGCCCAAGCCATGTGTGGACGTGCTTCCTGAAGAAGCAGTTGCACCGATTGACAGAGATCCTCGAGACATTCCTCCGTGGTTCAGGGTAAGGACGAGTAGCCACGGCATGTGCACTGGTGATATTCACTCATAAATAACTCCAGGCTATCATATTGTGATATGTGAAGTGGAATAAAAAGATCTTTCTATATATACGCATGTATTTAATGATCATGTTACTATTTTGTTTATCATTAACTGCAAATGTGAACAAGTAACCTTAAGGCTAATGGTTAAGGCTAATGGTTACTCCGACTACACAATCCGCAAAGCCATCACTCCAACCATCAAGAAGGATCCTGTTGAGGAGCCTTTCAAGACCATCACCTTACCCTACATTGCTGGGGTCACAAAAAAGATCTCCAAAATCCTGATTAAACACAAGATCCAGGTCCGATTCAACACAGTACATAAAATCCGTGATCTGGTCCCGTCTGTAAAAGATGTGGTTCCAGACATACAGTATCCTGGCGTCTACAAACTAAGTTGCCTCTGTGGTAGCAGTTACATTGGAGAAACCAAACGACATGTCTCGGACCGCATCCGTGAACATAAGGCAGACCTGAAACACGGTAGGACAAACACCTCAGCCGTGGCAGATCACTGTTACAATTCAGTGGGCTTACATGACATTGACTTCTCCAAGACAGAGGTTCTCTGCAAGCCATCTGGCTATCATGAGAGATTCGTTCATGAGGCGATCCACATATACAAACACAGAGACAATTTCAACCGAGAAGATGGATTCTGGCTTAGCAATCATTGGAAGGACGTAATAAACCATTTCGGATCTTAACTGATTGTGTTCACGTTTACGGTGACTTTCAGACCGCGTTCCACTCACTGGCATGGTGCAGTGTGCAGAGTAATGTATGGTGTCGTAATTGTATAGTAAACATATAGCAGTGTGATACACATTAGGGTGGGTAGAATAATACATAGTGTTATATTAAAATGGATAAGGCAGCAACTGCAGCAGCAGCAAGTGCAGCAGCAGCAGCAAGTGCAGCAGCAGCAGCAGCAACTGCAGCAGCAGCAGCAACTGCAGCAGCAGCAGAAACTGCAGCAGCAGCAGTAACTGCAGCAGCAGCAGTAACTGCAGCTCCCTTTGATGCTGTTAATCCTGCATAATGCACATGCATATGCAGTACTAATCACATTCCTGCATTTCCCATAAATATGCTAAATCCCTTTTGATATGCAAATTCCTTTGTCAATGCGCCCAGCTTATATATATGCTCCAAGCTCGTGTGCTGTTTCATTCAGACTCTGTCGCCTCGACGGACCTGGTTTTCACCTGAGGACGGCTGCTTGCGTTGTGGCCGAAACGTCGTGAGAATTGTTTTATTATGTTTTATTTTTATTATTTTATTACTTCCCTTCTACGTGACTTTACCGAAAGAACCAAGAAGATGAATACAAATATTATTTAATAAAAATAATAATCATATTATTTTATTATTTCCCTTCTACGTGACTTTACCAAAAGAAAAAATATTATTTCCCTTCTACGTGACTTTACCAAAAGAACCAAGAATTTGGTATTCAACATGTTTAAGATAAGACTAGTGGTTTTGTATGGCTGGTATTATTTTTTGGCGGAATCAACAATGACATTAACTTGCAATTCCAATCATGTTTAATTTGTTTCCTCTGCATCTTGATAAATAATAGTGCCTTTTACAGGAATATTGAGTGAATGGCAAAATTAATGTATATTACCAATGAAAGCTTCATTGAACCTCAACGACAAAACAAGTCGATGTGCAGGAGAGAACTTAAGCATACTTAGAGAGAACCTCTCAAATCTGTACACATCGGTTGGCAATCTATTTGTTGTACTCTCATGCACTGTCGACTTTTTATACCTGCACAGTGGAGACCATTGGAACATAATTTGCGTTACAAACTGAAAGTGTTTTAAAAGATTGAGTTGTCGATCGGTCGTCGTACTCCAACGGCATGTAGTGTCACCCATGGCAACATGGAGGAGTAGCTGTAAGTGAGATGGTTAAAGTGGACGTGTTGTTTTTCAGAGAGCTGTTATTGCATTTCTAGTGATGAAAGAAGGTTATTCTGGCAGATGTGTTGTGTATATATATGGGGCACCTGCATGCCGTGTAAAAGCAATGTCAGGAAGTGGACTTAAGGTTCCAGAAAGACAATATATACATTTCCTAATAGGCCTATGAGTGGATGAGTGGCTGACCAAAAATGCCCGCAGCTTCAATAAATGCGTAGAGAGCAGAGGGAATTGTTCAGGCTGATGGATGAGTCAGTATTGGGGACATAGTTCATTCCAGATTGCTGGTCATATTGTGCAGGAAATATCTGACTTTCAATATCCTAAGATGTTACCACAATGAGTACTCAAAATGTTGACGTGCCGAGCTATCTGCGTTTGTCAACATGTACAATATAGCATGTATTTCTGTTGCATAGTATCGTGATGGGATACATCCTATTTTATGATTGTGACTAATAGTCCAACTGGCAAAGCATTGATTTTCATAATCATAATATTACTTGAGCGAAAGTAGAGAAAATGCAAGCCTGTGAGTTCTGCCAGCGAGGTTCTGGGTTGTGATCTACCAAAATAGTGTTCTAGTCTATTGCTGATATAGAATTAGCATTGTGCAATGGTATGCTGGGGATTACAGAGAGAAGTGTCAGGATCATGGCTGAGTGAGGCTCTGTCAGGCACATGTCTACTGCTAGCGCATTGCAAATAAGGAGACTTTCATGAATACTTTTGGTACATCTCATAATAATGACTACATAATAACAAATAATGCATTTTTGATTTTCTTAGAAACTGATTGGTGTTGTGAAAACACAACTCAATGAAAAAGAAAGCGTCACTCCGAAATCGCCTCCCACGTCCCTTCCTGATGTGAACGAACAACTGCATGAAAATGAAACCGTGATGCCACAGTCACCTCCCAAGGTCACTGTCACTGAAGAAGACCCGCAATCAACCAAAGAAAACAAACCTGTTGAAGACAGCAAAAGTTCACAGGGTGAAATGTTACAGAGTTCCATGCAAAGTGTCACCGTTATGGAAAATGACTTATTGGGCTGCTTCAACGTTGCGGGTGATGATGGAGACCTAAAAGTCAATGCAACCGACAAAACGAGATCAGATTGTGAAGGAGGAGCACATGTGGATGAGCAAGAAGAAGAAGAGCTCACACAGGAGGAGGAGGAAGATGAAGATGATTCTTCATCAGAGTCGGGAGATTCTGCACTCTCTGTCCCAGAACTACAGGTAACCCCCCCCGGTTTTACAATTATTCAATCAAATGTTGGATCTACGTATACATATATCACATAGTGTGTTTAGAAATTGTATTATTTTAGTTGTCAAAGGTTTATCTATGTTTAAGCAGCATTATAATATTTGAGACTGTACTGTTACATTAATTGCATGCAAATATTACTTCCATTAAATAATTATCAACGCTTGCCCATAACATTTGATATGAACAGTCAAAATACAAAGTTGTTCTACTTCTCTTCTGCCTTAGGAAACCATTGATAAGTTGTCTTGGTTAGCTTCAGACACAAGGGCAAATAATCCAGGTGGTGATTCTGAAGATGATCTCATATCTCAAGAGGAGACCTCTGAGCAAGATGAGGAAGAAGAAGAGACAACAGAGCCTGCTAACAATGAGCAAGAAAATACATCTGTCATCCCTGGATGCTCCAGCAGTCCACCAGCTCCTGTCGAAGAAAGTGTCACCAGCAGTGTTGAAATTGAGGGACAACTGGATGTGGCTCCTAAGGAAAAAGTTGCAGTCAAAGTCAAGCCCAAACGAACCAGGTATAGAGCAAGTATGGATACGTCAAAGATGTTGCTTTTACTAGGCGATGATATTTTGGAAACAGATCCACAACGTGATAAAAAGGATTTGATATATGCTCAGGCATACTTGAATAGAGTGAAAGAGACCCTTCAAAACACCCCTGGAAAGTATGAAGAGTTTTTGAAGATCTTACATAACTTTGAGATGAACCATGCTCATCGGTCGGTTGTGGACATGTATGAAGAGCTACACAATGCATTTAAAGACTGGCCTGAGCTCTTAAAAGAGTTTGCTGTGTTTCTTTTGCCTGATCAAGCACTGGAGTGTGGACTGGTAAGTTATTAAATTATTGCTGCAAAGTAATATCACATCTCATTCATTAAACATATCTGGTACCATTACTAGATGGATGTAGATACCATATTTTATATTGTATTTTTATGCAACATCACCCTGTCATTCTGTGGAAAGGAAAACTTAAATCCACGATAGTATGGCACGTTAACACTTCGCCTGGACTCATTCATTGCATCTGATAGGAGTCGCACGGCTTATCAGATTTTGTCATAGAAAATAACCTGGTCCTTCCTGAGCCATGTTGGCCTGGCTCAGCATGGCCCCAGCCTGGCTCGGTTGTATTTGAAAATGTCGTACAAGACAAACATTCTGCCCTCTATCTTCTCTGAAGAGGGGCCATCACTCTAACTTTTATTTCAAGACATTATTAAAGACATTATTAAAGACATTGGTGTCGTCAGTCTTTGATTTAGACTTATAACATTCTTTAATGTTACATTTGTTTTTTACAATATTAGAGCTACAGTGTTGTTTTTTGTTGTTGTATCAGTTTGAGGAACAGCAAGATTTTGAGAAAGGCAGAACGTTTCTGCGGCAACTGGAGATATGCTTTGGTGAAAATCCAACTTATTATCAGAAGATTGTCAAGGCTCTACAAAATTGCGTGAAGTTTACCCAAGAAGAAGTAAATGAGGTACATATATATATCACTTATGCTCTGCATTACACATGATGTATCTATGTAAACTGATTTAGATGTCGCACAATTGCTCTATAAGCATAATTGGTGTATTGCATACAATTGTCCATGCTGTGCTATCTGTATGGAGTTTAATTTTACAATCTCTAAAGAGATTGAATGGTAATTAAATGGTAAAAATGGTTAAACAAGTCAGTCTTCCATTAGACATTTATTGAAATATAAGCAATATTAAAAGCTCTCTGTGATCAGTTCTTATATAATGATGCGTTCATCCTTAATATCATGTATCATTGTCTAAGTCCATGAATACAAAAAAATGCAAGAGATTTTACTTTCCTATTTTTAAATATGGGGTTATTTTTCACTCATGTGATGCATAGAACAAGATATAATTTGGCACATGGTATGGCTTTCTCTGACTTATATGTAACGAGCCTTTTGCCCGTCCAAGGACGGGTGTATTGCAGTAAATCTGCATCTTGCAAGTGAAAAGCAGACCGCGATGTGATTTTCATTGCATTAATGCGTGTGCAATTGGTAAGGCCGCTGTGACACAGACCTATTTAATTTTAAGGTTATAATCCCTTGTTCATCATGACGTCATTTTTACTTTGATGTCTCAATAGCGTTACGGAGATCGCGTGACGTGAGGGTTCTGCCTTTGTAGTGAGGGTTGTAAGTTGACGCCGAGGAGGGGGGGAGGAGGCGCCTCACCCCCCCCCCCCATGTGGAGTGACGTCAGTCGCAAATTATTATGAATGGGGGGGGGGGTGTCCATTTGGAGGACGTCACCTTATAATGATTTATTAATGAGGGGGGCTGTTCGATTTGGAGTGATGTCACCTGCTCATGATTATTAATGAGGGGGGGGGGGGGGTGTGATCCCTGACATGCAATACCCTGGCGTCTACAAACTAAATTGAGTCTTGGCAGTAGTTACATTGGGGGAACTAAGCGACATGTCTCGGACCGTGTTCGTGAACATAAGACATATCTGAAACACGGTAGGACCAATACCTCGGCCACTTCCCCTTCCCACCCCTTGATTGTGTCCTCCTCTCCCCCTACCCCACACCCCCACCCTCCCTGGCTCCTCCCCCCTCATCTCTTGCCTATATATGGCCTCTTGTTGCAGCAGCCCTTTTGCCCACTTAAGCAATTGTTTCTTGCTGTGGTTGTCCCACCTGATGACGGACGCTTGTGTTGCGCCCGAAACGTTGTGATTTAATTTATTTTATTTTCTACCTACGTGACTTTACCGAAAGAACCAAAGAGTATCACTAGCCCCGCATTCTCCGTTTATGACCCTTGGGCTACACCCATTTTAAACCTTTTAAACAGTCTGCCTCAGCAGCTTTCCCCATATTTTCTTGCCTCCTGATGACAATCGCTTGTGTTGTGATCAAAACGTCGTCGTTTTTTGTAAAAAAAATGTTATTTTCTTTGAACCTATCTACGGGACTTTACCAAAAGATCCAAAATATGAATTCCTGCATTCACAAAAGCTTTAAATCAAGGACGTAACCTGTTCATGATTGTTAATGAGGGGGCTGGTCGATGTGGAGTGACGTCACGAGCATTAAGGACATTCCTGGGTGATTATAGTAGGTATTATTGTGGATAATATGATTATTATATGTATTTTTCAGTCGAGTGTGTTCTACCTCATGGCACTGGTGGTCACTACAAACAATGTATAAAAAAACACATTCGTCAGTATTATTAGTTTAGTTTTGTTACGTTTATTACATGCATGATTCCATTTAGCCAGTTGCTCGGCTGTTTTACAAGGGAGATCCGTGGTACATGAGCATAGGGAGCAACAAAAACACAAACTCACTATTGCAGAGAACGAGTAGAGGGTCCTTAAGGAAGTTTGCACTACAAACAAACAATGAAATATAATGGTTGTAAAAAAAAAATTAGGGGCATGTCCAGGTTAGCTCTGTGTTTTAGCCCTGTAGGGAAATAAATAGGGGAAGTGAAGGGAGGGAGCAAAGCTGTAGTTGAGCGGCAAGAGTATTCCTGAAATGTGGAGCAGCAACGCGGAAATATTTTTACACAAAGTTTTAGCACATGGAATCAGCAGGCACGTCTCATGTTATGGGAGAGAGTGGTCCTATAGGCAATTGGCAGATTTGTTGAAGAAGACCTTAGGGATGAAGACAGCCCAGTGATGGTCTCAACAGAGATTCAGGGGGAAACAGATTTAAATATTGGATCTCTACACATTCATCTCTGCATGCAAAGCTTAGCAGGTAAATATAAGTACTGTGCAGTGATTGATTCATGGACATGTGTCATACCACTTTCATCATCGTGGCCATTAACATAAGTGGCTTAAAGGGGTATTCGAAGCTGCTATTATGGGAAGCAATGTTGAAAGTGCAATCTACAGCTCATGATGGTGAAGTAACTTGTCCTTGTACAGAATTAATAAGGCACGTTTTACTGCGAACCGTTTTTCCAACATGAAACCTTCCGCTTCTTTGTTAACTAAGTATACTCTTGAGTTTTTAGATTTAACATGAAGTATTGCGCCACTCCATTTCTAAAACACTTATTCACTAATACATATGTAAATAGCATGTGTCATGGTCTTTGTCAGTGCTATTGTAAAAGTGCTTTAATCTTTTAATGTATGCAGGAGGCGTGGGTTCGATCCCGACCCTGACGCCTGCTGTATATCTGGAGTTCTCATGTTCTCCCCGTCGTCCCGTGTATTTTTCTCTGGGTCCTCCGATTTCTCCCTCCACGTTTAGACACATTTTTTTGTTACAATTTAATAACACTTCAAAATTATGACGTACAGTTTAATCCAAGTCACTTGCCATCACCGTGAAGCAGAGGTGGAAGATTGAGGATGCACTCGAAGTGGAAAGCTGAAGGTCTAATTTTTATTACAAAGACACTTCCCAGTCTTAATGAGTGCATCTAGAATTTTCTACACAAGAGTAGCCTAGAGCTATGTTGGAAAACAGTGTTCAGGTCATCGTTTTTTGGCAGTCTGCACTGTGTGATTATTTATTTCGGCACCCTTTTCAGCTTAATCCACCTGCCCTAAATGACATTGCCGAGGTGGATTTGCTTGTCACACTAAGTTGAGTGTTGACAAGTCATCCCATGAGATAAATGTCCCAGGAAGTCACCTGTGATGTTATCCTTCCATGTGAATTTTTTAAAATTTCTTTGATAGTCTGCTTTGATATTCGTAACAATTGGTTTTCAGCCTTTGGTCAATTCAGGGCCTTAGTATGAATTTGTATGTGGGCAGCAGTGGCACAGTGGTTCGCACACGGCACTACAAACCCAGTGACCTGTGGTGCCTGTTCTGAATGTTCTCCCATGGTAACTAAACATTGAATGGGTGTCTGGTGTGGTGTGTGCTTTGAAGGTAATGGTTGGTCGATTGCTGCAGATTATGGATTGTTGTGGTTTGGTGAATCATCATTAATTGCAACAGGAGCAAATTCATTATTTAACATGAGCAGCAGTCCTGGTCAAACTACTGCTGGAGGAGGGCATCCCCGATCCGCCATTATTTCTCGTGATTCTACAATGTAGTTATCTACCTTGCACCTGCACATGACCTGATTTCATTGCTCCATTTTCTCAGTGAACATACTCTCAACTTAACATTCTCATTCCATTCCATGGATCCATTGGCCATCCATACCCTCCAGCCCCACGTCTTGCCCAGCACACTTAATGTTTTTCAATGGTTTTAATTACATCATTAACCTCCATATATTCTCTAATTCACTTGTACCTCTTTCTATCGATTAATGCCATTTCAAACATGCATCTCTCAATGCTTACTTGGGCCTCTTTTCAGCTTTAGTTCCATTTATTTTTCAGTATCTATATTTTTGATCCTTTCCCATATTTTTTAGCATATTGTATCGTTTTTTTTTTTCAATATCCAGTTAAGCTTCCCAAAAACGCTTCATTATTTTTTCAAATTCCATGTTTCATTGTGCTCCACTTAAATATATGTACCTAGGTACACATCTTATGCTTGCTATTCCTGTTATGTCCTTCCCACACTTATGTCAATATTTTAGCAAAATAGATTTACATGACCCTTTTTTTGCTCATTCATCTCGAGCTTGACGGTTGCAACCTTTTTTCTTAAGTTCTAACATTTCCTGCAGTTGATTTTCACCAGACATTATAATGACTATGGCAGGCTAAACTTAGATGGTGAATGTATTCTTTATTCATATTTATGCCTTTGTGTGTTCAGTAAATTTTTCAGGAAATGTCTTCAAATGCCACGTTGTGTGACTCACATTTTTAAGTATTATGTAATAGTTGTATGTAATGTTAGTGGGGATGTTCGTTGTTTGTTGATGTTTTTATATTTATGTTTTCAAAATAAATATTTTTATTTTGGCCTTGGTTTTTTAGAACTTTAGATGACTGCAAATATTTCTCCTGAATGCTTTTTTCTTGTCTACAAAGGTTAGGCACGATGGTTATTGATACTTAAAAACACCAATAAATAATACAATTGTCAGCACAGCTTGCTGAAGTATTCTTGGGTATTTTGGTAAAGTCACGAAGATAGGTTCAAAGAAAATACGTGACTTTACCGAAAGACCCAAGAATATGAATTCCTGCAGTCACAAAACCTGTAAGTCAAGCTTGCTGAAGCTTTCTTCTGCACGATTTTGCAAATATTGCTGGCAAAACGGAACTTATTTTCTCAATAACCCACCATTTGTTCTTTCCATTGGATCGCCAACCTTTGGGTGGTCCAGTCTAATGGTTGTCAGTCATTTTAAACGGGCACCTTTCCCACCCAAAGGCCTCTGATCACGACATGGATGGCAGTGGACTGACAAAGGGCAGTTGTTATTTTTATGATTATAACTTGCTTATATTTCGTCACAATGTTTTAACGCCTCACTTGTGCGGTGGTATGTGGTTCATGTTCTCACATGTTTTTGATTGCATTTCATTTCAGCTGAAAACACAGATGTGGCACCTAATGAAAGGCCACAATTACCTGCAGGATGTGTTCTCCATGTTTTTTGACCACTTGAGGCCACCAACAAGCAGAATGGATGACTTTGAGGAAGTAAATTGGACAGATGAAAAAGAGTATAAGGTATTGTCAATACATTGCTTAACCTTATAGATGGCTTGTTGTGGCAGAATGTCACAATTTAACAATATATGTTATTACCAATTTTTGATAAAAACATGACAATTTAATTGAATCTTGTCTTCACATGCATTGTTTGATTTTGGTGCATAATTCTAGATGTGTATTAATAACGATCCATCCCACCCCCCACTCCCCAGGAATTTGCTGAATTGTTATAATATTGGGTGAAGGATAGATTCAAGGATCAATGGTTTTCATATAATTTTTGTAACCTATCAGCGGTATTGTCTGTCTGACTTGTTTTGTAATGTGATGGTGTGTGCATTCTAGTATTTTAAAGGTACATAGCATATAGTTTGCTTAAATTGTAAACAATTTGATAAATGTATCTTGAGTACGGCCCCGTCTGGAATTGTAATTTAAATCGTGTATTCTCTTCCTGGTGGGATTGACAAAACTGTGGAATCGTGACAGGGGTCATGGAATCATGAAGGTCAGGCTATGTAGAGCCTGGTGTGGTATTCAAGCAAGAAGGGGGGAGGCTCCTTGGGACCTAGCCGGCATATTGGAATTGTCATAAAAAAAATGTGTGGCGATGCCTAGGTAATACATTTGAATATTGATTCTGGTAGATACCGGCTGGCTCGTTATGAACCCCTAAGTTTATAGCGTAGCATTTACATGGAGCAGTTAAATATATGTGTGTGTGTATATATATATATTTGGCTATGCACTTAACTGCTCTGTGCATTCTGATCAAACATGGGCTTGGGTAAGGACCATCTCCAAGCCGGCCAAGACGAGGAAGTCTGGGCTACATGGACAATGCATTTTACTAGCCACATGGAATAAACCAGACTTTCTATTCTGGCCAGCTATGAACAGTGATGTTTACGTAAGCTAACTAGCTAGATTGCAATAGCATATCAATAGAATTCCATTATATTGCACAGCCTCTCTGTTAGAATCTAATTCGAGTGAATAGAGATTTTCAAGGTGAATTTCCCATCGAAGAATTGTGATTCCTGTAAAATTCATCTGGGGTGGAATTGCATGAATCTAATAGCGATTCCGTGGATGAGTCACCCAGCTATTATGTTGAGAGTAAAAATCTATTTTAATCCATAAGCTGTTACATTCCTGCCGAATGCATTTAAATTGCACTCCCTGAAACTTCCAATACTCTCAGGCTGCTCTTTTTAGAATATAAACCAGCAGTAATAATTTATTAAATAAATCAGTCCTCTTACAAGCAATTATGTGTCCCTCCTGGATAGAAGCATGATGCATTGTGCCCAATAGGGCACATTATTGTCACTGATTATGTTCAGTTTGTGCCACCCTGGGAAGGGGGCTCATTCACCGTGCCTTTTCTGCATAATCCCACAGAGATGAAGTGAATGATAAAAAAACATCCTCTGGTCTCAATTATCTTCCATATAATAACGTGTGCTGTGTCTGTCATAGCTCCATGCGCTTTAGAATGCATTCAAGGTGTTTCTTTGCCTGATGTGTAGTTTGTGTTTTCTCACTTAAAATCTGTCCTGCAGATAGCATTGTTTAATTCCACATTTGATAAATGTAATCTGATTTTAAATCGTGTGCAATGTCACGCATGATTCTCTGCAGCACAGTTACGCATTTGCACAGAAGTCCTGCAGATATCAGCATATAGTGTATGTTTGAGGCTGCAGACTATAAAAAGGGTGAATCCTTTGTCTTATACAATGATGATGGACTTATTCCCCACCCTCGTGAAAATTTGCAGAAATTAAGGTGAAGAATGTCAAGTTGGACTGTCTAAAGTGCACGTGGCTTTTCCTTTTTTTGACAGTATGTCATGCTCAGGTGGTAGGACATAGGTGATTTGACATTGAATGGCCTGCAGCCTGCCCACACACGTATACAATTTTACGAATGAGTCATGTGTCCATTATTCCCAAATCATAATTATTTGAAGTCCTGCACATTTCCAATCCCACACATCCAGGCATGAGTGGTGCTTAGTGTTGTTACTAGGGGCAAAATAAGGAAAAGGTGCATCTTCTAATGTAATTGGCAGCAATGGAAATCAATTTGAGCTGCTCTTTGAATGAGTTGCTTTTGGTAATTGTCATTGATTTTCTTTTTCAATTAATTATTACCTAAAATTAAAATGTGCAAAGTTTTCACATATCCTTTGGAATTATCGTAATGTGTTGCTGGAGTTGGACAATATAACATTGAATTTTAGACACTTGTAAATTTAACACAGCAAGCGCATGATATGATTGAACTAAAAATGTATAATGTATTGTGTATCCGTTTTAAATATACCATAGTACTAAAAAGGTTAGTTTGTTTTAAAACGTAATTCATTCGAAAGTTTCCACGTGACTTGTTAAGAATTCTAATGTTTTTTAAAAGAGCTAATGATAATATTGACCTGACCTTTTTCAGTTTGATGGATTTGAAGAAGTTGTTTTGCCAAAGTTGAAGAAATACAATAAAGAGAAGTCTAAGAACAAGGACGGTCCATCGAGCAGTGAAAAGGTGTGTTGTCTAATTTGGGCACCTTCTATCCTTTGTACAGTTTGCTCTCAGATCAGGCAGTAGTTTCGTTCACGAAGAATACCGCGTTATGGAAAAATCGCGTTATAATAACCAACGATGCTATGGGAAATTAATGGGTTAGGGAGTAGTAGGTTTTGAAAACACCAACATGACATTTTTCAAATAATATTTGGTAAAGTACAGTCCGCGATAACGCGTGAGATGCGTATGCAGGCTGAACAAAGACTGAGGCACGTGAGTAGCATCTATAAGCATAAAGCAGCATCCCGCCTTGTGTGATGCTACGCCGATGCAGCCGCACAATGGATTATTCCTACTCGTGCGACGTAGTTCTGTTCATTCAGTCGCGTAATATCCAATTTGCATCCGCGTCATAAAAAATGTGTTCCCTGATACATTCATCGCGTTATATCAGATTCGTGTTATGAAAACACTCGTTATAGCAGAACGGACTGTCCATGCAATGTGATATACTCTTTATGAATGATTATTTTCATTGAATTTTTAAACAGGATGACATTTCCACTGCAGGGGCAAAGCCCTGTACCTGTAGGTGTCATGAAGTAACTAACACCGAGCTGAAACCTAAGAAATGCAAGAAAAGATGTCTGCTTTGTGTAAACAAGGTACATTTATGGAACTCATTATCATGCGTGGCCTCTTTACATTTATTCAATGTTTGATCTCGTGTTTGCTCGCTTTTATTGTTTGGTTTTAGCTTTTTCCAACAACAAAACATTCAAGGGTACGTTGGTGACAAACTCATCATAATTTAATATGAATATATGACTATTCTTGAGGATATAAAATGACTACCTAATCTGATATTTTTTCATGGTAAATATATCACTGTTTATTTTCTAACTTATTTCATGGGAGTGACTTCATTGAACAACTATTGAACTTTGCATCATCTTGCCTATATCAGTCATTTTTGTCTGTCTGTGTGTCCGTCTGTCTGTCCCGTTTGTCTGTGTACGCAACTTGCAACGGATTTAACTCACAAACTGGGGTTCACGTTTAAGGAAAACTACCCAGATACCACACGCTCTAACCCAAAAACCTTTATTATGAATCAGTAGATACTACTGTAGAGTCTGTAGTTACGACTGTAGTCAGTAGATACTACTATAGAGTAAATAGATACTACTATAGATTCAGTAGATACTACTGTAGAGTCAGTAGTTACGACTATAATCGGTAGATACTGCTATAATCAGCAGATACTGCTATAGAGTCTGCAGATAATACTATAAAGTTAATAGTTACGACTATAGCCAGTTGATACTACTATACAGTCAGTATATACTACTACAGTCAATATATACTGCTGTAGAGTCGGTAGATACGACTACAGAGTCGGTAGATACTGCTATAGTCAGCAGATATTACTATAAAGATTATAGTTACTACTATACGGTCAGTAAATACTGCTGCAGCCAGTGAATACTACAATACAGTCAGTAGATACTACTGTATTCAGTAGATACTACTATAGAGTCAGTAGATATTACTATAGTTAGTGGATACTACTATAGTCAGTAATTACTACTATAGAGTCGGTAGACACTACCGTAAAGTCGGTAGATGCTACTAGAGTCAGTAGTTTCCACTACAGTAAGTATATACTGCTGCAGACTCAGTAGATACGACTACAGAGTCTGCAGATACTTCTATAGAATCGGTAGATACTACTATAGAATCGGTAGATACTACCGTAGAGTCGGTAGATACTACTCGAGTCAATAGATAATACTACAGTCAGTAGATTCCACTACAGTCAGTATATACTGTTGCAGAGTCAGCAGATACTACTGTAGCATTAGTAGTTACTACTATAGAGTTGGTAGATACTACTGTAGGGTCAGTATATACTACTACAGTCAGTAGCTACAACATCAAGAGTCAGTAGATACTACTGTAGAGCCAGATACTACTATAGAGTCAGTAACTACTGTAGAGTTGCTAGATACTACTCACTTTATTGTATGTAGGGTGTGTAGGTATATATGCCTACGCGGGGATACAAATATTTTTTGAGCGAGGGGATGTCGACAATTTTCTGAAACCTTTTAGATCAAGTATTTACCCCCCACTTTATATAACTTTTTGGACTTCTGCAAGCCTCTTATAATTTTGTTGACGGACAAACGGCATGCCGGGCTTTCACAATAGCTTAGTATTTGTGTATGTACATGTTATGTTTTTACGAGAAGTTTTGAAATATATTTTTCCCCCGGGAAACGCCGGGTACTTCCCGCCAGTCTTCAATAAAGTGGACTAAAGACCCTGTAATATTAAGCAGTATGTGTTGGTGTCACGTACACATTTGTTGACTCAATAAAAATACGTACAATTATTGTTTTGTAAACTAAATCCAGTGGGCTGAAGTAAATGCAATGTTCTGTAGAAACGTTATGAAAAACTGTTTTTAAATTAAGTTTGTTTTCGTATGTTTTAGATTTCCGGAGATATAAAAATTGGAAAACGTAAAGAAATTGAGCATCCATCTCAGCTGACTGAACAAGACCCTCCTACTCAAGTTACAGAAAGCCTCTCTGCCTTGAAAAAATCTGAGGGGTTTCATAACAACATAGACGGTGATGGAAAAGATTCTGTAATTTTACAGACTCACAAGAACACAGACGTTGTACAGGCTAATTTTGACAGTCCTGTTTTAGAGAGTATTGTACAGACTGGACCAACTGTTGATAGTCCCACGAGAGACCATAAATCCACCCCTACATGTCTGCACAAATCCGAGAGGACTCCATCTGATGAAAAATCGCTGAGAGTTTCATTGGGCGCAAATTCTGCCGATGAAAAGGCAAGTAGAACCCAGTTTGAGTCGTGCAGTCAACCGAAGCAAAGCAGCTCCCGGGGAGAAACAACCACAGAATGTGCCACAGACATCGCTTCGTCACTTGTCAGATCAGTCAAGGCCAAGGAACATGGCAGTGGCACTGTACAAAGCAGTAACAGCAAGCATCAGGCTGAGCCTTTGGAGCGTCTCCATGTGGTGTGTGCCAAGAACAGCACAGTGAGCTCTACAGGGGAGCTTGTGGTGTTGTGGACCAGGTGAGCAATATGTTGTGATTATTACGTGTGAATGTCAACAGAAAACACTAACTATCAAACCCTAGCCGATCCATTTAGAGCGAGTTACTGCGATATCTGCATTCGTTGTGGCGTCCACTGAAGGTGTTAATATTTGTGAAATGAAATAAATAAATGTCTAAATATTTTTCTGAATGGACCAATTTTCCTAATGCATGTTAAAAAATGAAAAAGAAAATCAAGCAAACTCAATTTGTCTCCAATTTTGCCTGGTAAAGCATCGCATGAGCATTGTGGCTTGGATTTACGTGGGAGGTATAATTTCCAAATGAAACAGATTTCAATGCTTCATTATGAATTCTCATTATAGTAATGCTCTGCTCCTATTCTTCTACATGACCAGCATACCACTAAGGTTGTTAACAATATCAATATACTCGACTGTGACATTCAAAGCAGGGTATTTCCTTTTTGTAGACATTTTATTATAATGATATGCTGCCAGTAATTTCTAATGTACATCAACATGCTGTGATTTTATTTGAAACCTGTTTTGGAACAAAATAATCTTTTGAACAGTATCTTTACTTGAATAGATGTAGGTTTTAAAAAAATGACTTTTGCAGTTATGTCTCATTTTCTGTTGCTTCGTGTTATTTTGAACATGTTCTGCATTACAATATTTGTTTCTTGTTTTCATATTTTTATACATTTTATGCCTTGCAAAATAAGCTCAGTGTGCCTATAACACGGCCTGGAAATGTTCTGAGTATGAAATCTATTACTAGCATTGGATTGGCTGCTATGACCACAATTTAAGCTGCTGCAGAGATGTTGTGGCATCTCTGATGGGATTATTTTTTTGTTTATACCCCGTGGAAATTGTTGGCCTGCCATTTGGAGAAACGTAATCTCTTATATTACAGCCTGGCATATCTAGTTTTATATCAGGACTTGATCTTTTTAAGACTTAGTAAAAGGTTCTTCTTACAGGTGGCATTCACTTTGTTCAATTATAATGCTAGAAATCTGCACAAATTGTCTGAAACCTTAAATAAATTGCTGGGTAACCCAACAGAAATTTTTTTCATCGAGCTAATGATGCTATCAAGAAGGTTGTAACCAGTCCAGAGTTTGCATGCTTCAACAAATGCTGCTGGATTATATTGGTCTGAAAATCAAATAGTCTGATGGACTAAAATATCTCTCTATTTGGATGTGGAGACACAGAAAAGAGTTATGCCTATATATATGCTGAACATTTTAGATCGGACAAAGACAAAGTGAAAACTTTTTGGTACATTTATCACTATTCGTGTTAAATGGCCTTGTTTGGGTCGTATTATTTATTTCATAACACATAGGTAGGACTGATGTGGTATAGAGCAGATGGTTGTTTTGGATCTGCTGGATCTCTTTGGCAGATTTATTGATGAGAGGTTCTACCAATTGCGCTCACCTGGTGGGGAACCACATTTTGTGTCACCTGATTTAACTGTGGCATGGAATATTTCATTGTTAAAGGGTGGGGAAGAACTTACTTACAAGGTACAAGTTAATGTTTCCTATGCAAGTAATTGGTTAGTTGTGTTTTACATTATGGATTTCGGGTAATCACAAACTTTATTGATGATACATTTTCAGGCCCACATTTGACTCTTGAATGCCCTCTTCATGTTTATTGGCAAATTATTTATGGTATGTGAAAAGCATGATTGTGTTTATGCACTGTTTGATGCAATTGATGAAAGCTTATTTGAAAACACAAGTGCACACTTGTATTAAGTGTCCTCATAAGGCTCCCTGATGCGTCTATAATAAATATTTTCAACTCATTTAGAACCTGATGTTTTTGATTAGTGAATCATCTTCTTGTTCCCATCACAAGAACAAGTGCGTTTTCGCCAAAAGTAGAATCATGGCAGATGCAGGTGCATTACACATGACAGACTTCAGCCTGTGGCTTTTTACAAAGGCACTCCAGATTTGTGACTCAATGATCAGCAGCGGAACATTTATATACGTTTAAAAGCATTTTCAAATTACATGTAACTTGAAAATGTGACATGTTTCCCAAACAAAACGTCACACAAACTATCGTTCTCCTGACTGTCTGTAGCCGAGGCTCCAATTATTTAAATGTTTACACTCCATTTAATCACTCAAAATAATGAAGGTAATTAAACTGTACTTCACAATCCAAGGTGTTCGTATAAACAACAGCATATGAATAGTATTTTACAATAAACATTTACAAACTCTTTTCAGACTAATCCATGTTTTTTCGTGTGCTTATAAGTAGGTCAAAATGTGTTCCTGCCCAAACAAGCATTGGTATGGCAGTTATCACATTTCGAGGCTCTATGCCAGTCGTATTTCATATTCTCATGTCAGAGGTCAATCCCTCCATAGGAAAGATACTGTTTATTCAAGTGGAAATGTATGTTCTGTTCAAACGAGCAGAGGCAGTGGTTATCTTCCATGTATAGCCATGAGCCATTGGTAGACATTTTCCATTGATCTTTCGGGGTGAGTCTATCAATAGGGTAACAACCGTTGGCTTCCCCGCAAAGTGGTACACGTTTAATTACCCCGGAGGGATGATGGACCTAAGTAAAAACCCGAACGAGGATTTGGACTCTCAACCTACTGATAGTGAGCTGCTCTCTCTACGGCTGTGCCACGTGGCTAGATTCTGTGTATGACTGCAATTGCTTGATCACACCACTACTGGTGGATATTATTACGAGCTACTCTTCCAAGCTGGCCAGATGTCTTTGTAGCGACGGGAGTGCCAGCACTTTTTACCCCACTAAGCAACCTGTCGATCAAGTGTTTGTTACTGTAATACGCGTGTATTGTACGTGGATTTGCATGTGAATTTTGATGCAGGCTCTTGTATCATTTTTGCCTTATTGTATTTCAGGGAAGCAGACAAGATTATTTTAACCACCTGCCAAGAGAAAGGAGCAAATGGAGCTACATTTACTGAAATAGCCAAACTGCTTGGTAATAAGAGCTCACAAGAGGTACAGTATTTGTGTGTGTTTTTTTAACCTATCGCTTATACAGTGTGCATTTATGCAATAAAAATCACTCAAACACGTAAATAAATAAGTAATTAGGTAGTGTACACCGCCAGTTCGCATGGGATTAAACCAGCTTTGCAAGTGCATTAGGGTGATGGTCTCAGCCCAGTCACCAATATAACTGCACAAGCAAGCCATATTAAATGTGGCTTTCCATTTAATTTGGCATATTACAGTTCCGATGATTTTTACTACCTACTGTGAGAGTTATATGATATTTTACATGACGTGGCATAGCTCACTCCAAGTTTGAATGGCGGCGTATTGGTGAGTGGACTGCACTCTCAACTCGACAGTCAAAGTTCAATTCCTGGTCACGGCTAACATCAGTGGCAAGTGATATCTGAACCGGTCATGGCTCCCTTTCAGCAACTTGTACTCACTCGCGTGGTGATGTATGATCAAACAATCCCGATATGGCATATGGGACCTTTCATCCTGCAGAGGATTGACAAAGGTGCTTTCAATTATTACAATAGGTGTTTTTTCATAATGGAGTGGAAATTTGTCTGACTTTATGTCGTGTCTGTTTAGGTCTGTATAGCCTTGGGTTAATGACAGCTGCCTCTCAAGGCAATGTTCGTCATGCCATAGTTTGCTCCTGTCTGTATACTTATTCCTAGTTGGCTGTGGTGTAGTATTATTCAAATAGGACATAAGCTTAGTTTTATTTGGGTGGAGTAAAAATAATTGCAATTGTATAATTCATACATTTCGTTATACCATGTTTGAAATGTTTAACAAATTGTAGCAATTACAATGCTTGTATGGCATAATGTAACAGAAGTGGCAAAAGTGATGAGATTATAAAAAAAGACTACCTTATCGTTGTGTGCACAGTTCTTGGATGTGTATGCCTGCAGTGGAGGCTTTTAGTCCTTCCAAATAATAAATCATGGGAATTTTTTCTGTAGGTAATGTGATGTTCATGTGTAGCTTAACAAACTTAAGAAATATACAGTTCTTAACAAACTGCAATGTACGTTTATATGAGCAATGATTCTTCAAACATTGTGTAGCAGTCGTTGTATGCCTTATACATTTTATGGAATTTCATTACACATTTGACAAATTAATATTAAATGCGATTTGTATTTTCTAAATTGATGAGTTACATCTGTTCATTTTGCTAAAGGTATTTCAAGCAACATACCATTTACGTGTGTTCTCTCACACATCAATATATCAATCTGATAAGGCCCCTCTTAACTCACTGACTCACTGTACACTGTCAAGAGATTGACTCACGAGTAGAACCTTAACAAATGAAGCATGCGTTCATTTATGGTGTGGGGTTAGAGATAACAAACCGGTGCATTAAGTAGCAGTCTTATTATTGGGATACTTGACCACAGTACTGTAATATATTGTTTGGGTCTTTCGGCAAAGTCACGTAAGACCCAAAGAATATGAATTCCTGCAGTCACGAAAGCTTTGAATCAAGATAATACTGTAATATATTTTACCCATTGCCATGGAAAACCATACAAATAAAAAGTACAACTTCTTGTAACCAAGAGACCATTGACATCCTGCTGTCCAAAACATGTTTTGTCAGACCACATCTGGATTACGGCTTTTATCAGTGAATATTTACAGATCAATTCAATCCCTCCGTATGAGTCTAATAAGAATGGCATTCATTACAATAATTGTATGAAGTAATTAAACTGTACCAGATGTATCAAAGTCTCTTTACCAAATGTTGACAGTGGACACGTACTTGACAAAATGTTATACTGGCAGGAACCTCCTGGTTACACCAGCCCACAGGGTATTATTGTGTTCTTCCGTCGTGCAGGGAGGGGCTGGGTGGGGGGTGAGAGGGAGGGGTGGGGCTGGGTGGGGAGGGGCTGGTCACCCCGTGATGCCCTTATAAAACTCAACGTTTAACCTACTCACGCCGGCGTGTGCCCGCCCTCACAGTCGGCCATATTTACGGAATACACCACGCCACCATTGACCCTGGCCATTGACCGAGCAACCCAACGTTCCTACCAGCTCCCTCCGCAGGAATGTGTTTTGGCCAGAGTATCGACACCGCACTTAAATCACTAGCACAGTCGACGCTCTTCTGCCATCTTGACAACAAATTGACAAATTGTGATGGTAGCCAGTGGTGGAAATTCCACATTCCAATGGTGGCATTACTAGGTTCATGAATAAGCAAATCCAAACACCAGGTGCTCCATTTCATTCTGTTGCTCAGGAGCTTGACCACGTATAATTAAGATTTAAAACCATAATAATAAAAAAACATTCACCAATAATACTGTGGCATTTAAAGGATATATATAACTGGTGACAGTAAAATGCAATTCGGCACGTTATTGTGTTTATACAAGTAGGTCTACCTTGAAATCACTACATTAAATACAAGATGGACCTCAAGTAAGTCTTTCTTTTTTAAAGGGTAGATACTTTGACAAAGGAGAAGCCTATATTAATAAGTAAATTGTTTATTGGCACACCTTGTTTAACATGATGATCCATATAACTTTACCACTGATATTCTTTTTTATTGAAACACAGGTATTGAAACAGACTTATTAAGTAACGCGTGGATGCTTAGCACATTGGCAAAAGGTGTGATTTGCCTATTGTAACCGTGTATCAGTGTTATTATGAGTGGCTTTAGTTGACCTGTTTATAATGTTTGTCTCTACAGGTGTCCCGTCGGTTTCGTGAGCTCGTCAGGTTATTTCACACGGCGGCAGCGGCGGTCTCTCCATGCCACCACTCAGATGAGGAGGAAGAAGAGGACAGCACAAGCAACAGCTTGGAGCCACTTTCCGACAGAGACTCGGTGGCCACAGATGATGAGATTAGCTAGCAACATTTCAGAAGCCCCAAGTATACCCAGAGTACACACCGCCCACTAAGCAGGCAATGTATGGTGTCAACTGGCAGCATTAATGGCTGCTACATTGCAAGATGTATATATTTTTTAAGCGATTAATTCATGACATTCCGTATCACCTTAAGCAAGGAGGCTATAACAATGGTAGATGGCAGCCTACAGCACGGAATGCACTGTTGATGTTAACAGATACTTTTCTAATCAAAATTAACACGAAGAAATGGCCACATTAGCAGTAGTGTGCAAACATAAATATTTAAAAACTTGCCACATTTGTCAATAAACACTGCCTAATAACATATATATTTATATTAGGTTGAAACCTCAGTCAATGTCCATAACAGTGTGCATAATTGTTTTCTATATTAGTTTCAGGCATTGGCCCTTTTCCAGTGCAGAGGAAAGGGATATTGCCCAAAATGCTTATTTTTTATATATAGTGCTCTTGACCAATGTGATTTTTTTAAATTAGTAAAATGTATATAACTTTCAAAGTGAATTAGTTTGTTGAAAAAATAGAACTGAGTTTCTACCACATATGGAATGGATTCCATCAAACTTCCAAATATTGTCAAACACGTGCATTTGTGGCCAAAGGCATGTTAATCTGCTGCACTATATAGCTCTCATGCTAACTAAGCGAATGTTTTGCATTCTGGTAGGCTTTTGTCATATGTGGGCAGATATCTCCTAGATGTTAATGGAAAAGTCATAAAGTATTCATATTCCTGAACCGGATCCGCGCCGGAAGGTATAATTATAATAATATTATACATTTATAACACCATTGAACTACTTGATTTAGTGATATTCAGCTCACGGTTTGGTATATTTTCCTAATTGCCCTCAAGATTGCTGCTTTTACCCTTATATTTTGTGAAACAACACGTTTCAGGCTGGATATTCAGTCTGATTCTCGGTGCTCTGAGACCATGACAGGAAGCTGTATAATTTCTATGTTTTTCTAAATTACTAGATATGACCTCGATCAAAATGTGTAAGTAAATATTGACATCTTTAATTTCTTCCCTGTGTTATAGTAGTTCAATTCTTTTTTTCGCACCGTATTAACTGGATATTTTGTGCAATATGTTTGGGTGAATTTTGACAATGGTGTTTTCAATGATGTTTTGTTATGGTTGCGTTTTGTTGTACATATCAAGTAAAACCCTTTAAATATTTGAAGCACCATTATAAATTACTTATGTTTTAAATGTTGTGTATTTACAATTTTGCTTATTAAAGATGTGTGATGGTGCCACTTAAAATTGAAGGAATGTCATATGTAAAGTTGCCGTTTCTTTTAGTGCTGCAAAAAAAAATGCCTGAGCTAAAAGTTGGTGCTTAAGGTAAAATGTGAAAAGTTGGTCGGCGTATTAACTTGAGTAAAACACTGCCCAGAGGAGGTGTTAATCTTCATTTAAATCTCAAATACATGCAGCACTTTAGATCTTAGAAAGCCTGGTGCTGCCGTGTTTCATACGTGTTCACGTGACTCTAAACCTGTTGTGTTACGACCAGCAGGGTTTTTTTTTCGATAATAAAAACTCCAATCCACGGTGATGTGCAGGGCACCACTTGGACGCTATATTTCGCAGGGAGGGATACCACGTGAACACTAAATTTCGGGACGCACTACAAACATCCTGGGACGTGAGTTTGCGGTGTGGTACAGATGACAGAATTGTTAACTGCGCAACTACATCAATATGCAAACAAAAAATGCGGATTGCAGGAGGACCTGGTCACCTGATCAGCAACTCCAGAAATTTTGCGACATGTGGATTTTAAGAGTTGAGCAATGTTTTTTCCCTTGCATCCAAATCGAGCACATCGGCCATGTGCCTACTATCATCACCCAGGAATGTCTGTCCTTAATGGTCGTGGTGTCAGTGCACATCGACCAGCCCCCCTCATTAATATTCATGAACAGGTGACGTCCTCCAAGTGGACACCCCCCACTCCATTATTATTACCTCCTATAATGAGCTAAGAATGTGCCACGCTCGTGACGTCACCACGTTGACCAGCCCACCATTGATAATCATGAACAGGTGACGTCCTCAAAATGGACCCCCCCCCCCCCCCATTCATAATAATTAGCGGGTGACGTCACTCCACATGGGGGGGGGGGCCGAGGCGCCTCCTCCTCGGCGTCAACTTACAACCCTCACTACAAAGGCAGAACCCTCACGTCACGTGATCTCCGTAACGCTGTTGAGACATCGAAGTAAAAAGGACGTCATGATGAACAAGGGATTATAACCTTTAAATGAAATCGGTCTGTGTCACGCGCCCTTACAAACTGCACACGCATTGATGCAATGAATATCACGTCGCGGTCTGCTTTTCGCTTGCAAGTTTCACCTGCTCATGGGTATTAATTTGGAGAGGTATGGGGTGGGGGGGGTGTCCATTTGGAGGACGTCACCTTATGATTATAATTATTAACTAGCTGTACTACCCGGCTTCGCCCGGGACTTGTATCCACCACGGCCGGCCGCCTTTGTCTCCCCATTGGCGATGTTAATACGCCACACCAGTTACTCGTTTGAGGCTGAGTCGACCTAGGGGAGGTTCAAATAATCTTGACCGGTGGTGGCCATGAGCGGGAATCGAACTGGGTTCGCCGGGTTGGTAGCGCAGCGTAGCGTTAACCACTACACCCACCGCTCCTCACACACACAGACGCACAGACACACACACAGACAGACACAGACAGACACACAGACAGCACGCTAACCACTACACTACCGCTCCCCACACACCACACACGCACACACACAGACACACACACACAGACACACACACAGACACACACACAGGCAGCACGCTAAGCACTACACTACCGTTCCCCCTACACACCACACACGCACACACACAGACACACACACACAGACACACAGACAGCACGCTAACCACTACACTACCGCTCCCCACACACCACACACGCACACACACAGACACACACACAGACACAGACAGCACGCTAACCACTACACTACCGCTCCCCACACACCACACACGCACACACACAGACACACACACACAGGCAGCACGCTAAGCACTACACTACCGTTCCCCCTACACAACACACACGCACACACACAGACACACACACAGACACACAGACACAGACAGCACGCTAACCACTACACTACCGCTCCCCACACACCACACACGCACACACACAGACACACACACACAGGCAGCACGCTAAGCACTACACTACCGTTCCCCCTACACAACACACACGCACACACACAGACACACACACAGACACACAGACACAGACAGCACGCTAACCACTACACTACCGCTCCCCACACACCACAGACACACACACAGACACACACACACAGACACACACACAGACACACACACACAGGCAGCACGCTAAGCACTACACTACCGTTCCCCCTACACAACACACGCGCACACACACAGACACACACACAATACACACACATACACACAGACATACACATACATACAAACACACACATACATACACACAAACACATACACAATACACACACACATACATACAGACACACACATACATACACACAAACACATACAGACACATACATACACACATACATACAGACACACAGACATACACATAAACACATACACACATAGTCATGACCTGGCTTTGCCCGGGACTTGTATCCACCACGCCCGGCCGCCTTTGTCTCCCCAGTGGCGATGTTAATACGCCACACCAGTTACTCGTTTTGAGGCTGAGTCCCTCCCTCGCCACTCTGCCTCCCTCGCCACTCTGTAGAGGACGTGAAATTTGTATGAATTTACCTCAGAGTGGCGTGTTGGGTGTCGAGGCCTAGCACCGTGCAGAGCCTCCCGCCTTGCCTGATTTTCCCACCCGGCGAACGCTGGGTACGGGTGCCGGTCCCCCCCCCCCCGCGCTATTAAAAATGGCGTCCACCCCGCGGCGAAAAGTTGCTACTCGTTGCCAGGGGCAACCGCCGTCCAATGAAAGCGGCGAAGGCGTCGTTAGCTGTTGCCAGGGGCAACCGCCGTCCAATGAAAGTGCGTATGGTCCGAAATCCACACACACATACACAGACAGACAGACATGCACGATTTTATATATATAGATGAGGGGGGCTGTTAGATGTGGAGTTACGTCACCTGCTCATGATTATTAATGATGGAGGAGGGTGCTCCATATGGAGTGACGTCTCATGATCATTAATGAGAGGGGGGTCCATGTGGAGGACGTCACCTGCTCATGATTATTAATGAGGGGGGCTGGTCGATGTGGAGTGACGTCACGAGCATTAAGGACAGACATTCCTGGGTGGTTTTCGTCGGTATAAGCTACGCGCGCCGGGTCTCATCCAGTGGGTTCTAACCAGAATATTATTTTACACTTCTATAAGGTGCAGCATACCAACAAAGGGCTTCAGAGCGCCGTACAGAAAATAAATCAAAATCACTCGCTTATCTCCTTCTCCATATATATAAAAAGGCAAAGTTGTGATTATGTGTGTCTGTTCAAAATGTTGAGCGTACTTCCCGACATGCAACAAACTGGAAATTTGCCATGTGGGTACTTTCCAGACTGTACACCATGCAAAAATTATAACAAGTATAACCCGTAAAAACAAAGTTTTTCACTATAAATCTTTTATATGCGTGGCGGCTAGAGTCCTCTCGTCCTCTGGCTTGAGATGGCTGCCACCTATGGGTCAGAAGATTGTCTGGCAGCATTAAACAATTGGTAATTAAATATTTTTAAAAATGTCCCTAAACAGTGTAAAATTTTGGAAAAAAATTTTCACGGAAATGCATTGTCACGCACAACGAGTCTATGTGCAAAATGTCAGCTCGATTGGATCACGGGAAGTGGGTTAAAACACGACCGAAAGATTTGCACGGTCCTAAGCAAGCAAGCGAACTTAATATAAAGGATTTAATAAGTATAACCCGTAAAAACAAAGTTTTTCACTATAAATCCTTTATATGCGTGGCAGCGAACTTAATATAAAGGATTTAAAAATATATTCGCCTGTGGAGGACACGGGGATCGATCCCGCGACCTTTGGCATGGGAAGCGAGGGCGCTACCAACTGCGCTACTCCGCCACGGCATGTGGAGGGGTTACGCTCTGGGCTCTTACACTCTGACGTTCAGCCAAAGCCAAGAATGAGTTCTATTTGAATATATGTAAAATAATTTTTTTTTGCCTAAAAAGTGTAAAATTTTGGGAATTTTTTTCACGAACATTAATTGTCTGTCACAACGAGTCTGTGTGGAAAATGTCAGCTCGATTGGATCACGGGAAGTGGGTTAAAAAACGACCGAAAGATTTGCACGGTCGTAAGCAAGCAAGCACGCAAGCAAGCGAACTTAATATAAAGGATTTAAAAATACACTTTTTTTTGGGGGGGGGGGGGGGGGGGAGAGCTCAATAATGCATAGATTTTTTGCACGGCAAGTGAGCTGTGACGTCACATCTGTCACGTGACCCGCGCACGTGGCAGCGTAACGCATTGTAGTGTAGCGGGTAGCGCGCTGCGCTACGAACCCGGCGATCCGAGTTCGATTCCCGTTCACGGCCACCACGGTTGACGATTATTTGAACCGGTCCTGGGCCTCTCCTAGGTCGACTGAGCCTCAAACGAGTAAATTGTGTGGTGTGTGAACATCGCCACTGGGCGTGGTGAATCCAAGTCCCGGGCGAAGCCGGGTAAGAAAGCTCGTTTAACATATACGAAACAAGTAGGTTTGTCGTTTGTAAGTAGGAGAATCTTAGCGTTCAGGTGCAGTTCTTCAGGCAGAGCGTTCCAAATCTGAGGGCCAAGGACCGAAAAATCTCGAGCTCAAAAATGTGTTTTGCGAAAGTGTGGCTGAGAGGAGCATGGTCGTGTGTGAGGACCTCAAACTCCTAAACGGATTGTAAAGCGCCTGCAGTTTATCGGTCAAATGTTGAGGCTATTGCTGAAAGAGTGCTTTGATGACGGTATTGCTTTTTAAGATGACGCAAAAAACATGTAACAGGCGGGCCCCGAGAAAGCTACCATCATGAAGAATGCTGGCGAACAGAATAAGCACCTCATTTGATACCCAAACACCCTAACCGCCTGACATTTACATTCCTCGAAGATACTGGTGTTCCATGAACCGCATCAAAACATCATCAACATTGCAACTATGTTCTTAGGTTTTTTTCGGTAAAGTCACGTAGGTAAAACATTTAAATGAATAAAAGTAAAATATTTTTAATTTCTTACCTACGTCGCTTTACCGAAAAAACCTAAGAATATGAATCCTTGCAGTCACGAAAGCTTCAAATCTAGAATTGCAACTATGGCCATGCAACACAAATTCTGGAACATCTCGTAAACCACGTCCGTCTGCGCTCCTTCAACAGAGACAGCAAAACGAAGCAAACCCTCTCCTGAAGCCCTCTCCTGAAGCCCTCTCGTGGCTCGCAGACCTTGACACTGGCATTTATCTCCTGAACATATCGCCATACACAACAATAGAAGAGAACCTCCCTCTTTTGGTCACGTTTCGGTGGGAGGAGGGGGCATGATGTCACGTCAGATGTCTGTGATGAATGCCGCACTTGCGCACCTGCCAGGCAGACAGGAATCCAGCCAGAAAGCAAGCCACTTTTTTGTATAGTCTGATAATCAAAATAAGTCGCGAAACAAACAAAATAGAAACTCTGCGGTACTTTAACATCTTTGCTTTACAGTCTCGTTATGCATTTATGCTATCACTTGCACATTGAATGGCTTCTTTCTGTGTATCTTCACTTACTATTTTTACTTAAGAACGTTGGAAAAAAGGGGATGAAATCACACAGTATAGTAAGTAGCGGGTGTGGTCAAAACAAAGGATCGAAACCAAGACGAGCCGAACTTTTACGGCGCGGAGAGCGCTGGGGAAACCGCACAGCGCCACGCAAGAGCAACTCTGGCGCAGCGGGAAATGCACGCAAAGGAGACAAAACGACAATTTATCCCCCACCAAATGTATAATTTAGAGGTTCGAAATTCCATAAATGCGAATATAAACGTATATCGAATTCATTCACCTGATTTGTTACGTCGTGGCGAAATGACATACTGAGTTGACCTGTAATTAGGGATGACAGCAGCTGTTTATGTTTACGATTACACCCTCATTGGAGTTAGAGATGTATGCTCTTCACTTAAGGCGGATTTGGAATCGGTCGGCAGTAAGAAGACCCAACGTGTATGCACATGTGAATACGTGATTTTTGTTCAAATTGGATAACAAAAATCTAATGATAATATTTTTTTCCACTTTTTTGTGGCAACAAAACAGGTGTTAAGGTGTTAAACACCAAACTGAAACCTTTACAATGAATCATGTCTGCATAACCACAATGCTTATGGTCAGAATGCAAACAAAACACATACTCTGATAATCTTTGCATTGTCCTTGAAACTGATTGGTCCACACCAGAGACAGCTTTGTTTTGAGCCTCGTCTCAAACGGTGTTAGACCAGAGGACCGCCAAAAGGCGTCCTCTGGTCTAACAAAAATCTAGTTTCATTAATTCAAACAGATATAAAATATTAAATAATAAGGAATAGGTTTTTATCGTTTCTGGCAACAAAGCAGGTGTTAAGATGTTCAAACACCAAATAGAAAGCTTTTACAAGAAATCATGTCTGCATTAACCACACGTACTTGTGGTGAGCATGTAAACAAAACATGCTCTGATATAACATATGCATTGTCCGTGAAAATGATTGATCTACACCAGAGACAGCCTTCTTTATGGCCCAGTCTCACCAGTGTAAACCAGAGAACGCCAAAAGGTTGCTGCTTGGTGTTTAAACATCATAACACCTGTTTTATTGCCAGAAAGGCTAAAACCTGTTCTTATTTTTTCATACTTTGATACTGCCAAAAAATGTCCCAGATATGAAATTGGTGTTTCCTGTGTTCAATTAATTAATTGCAATGTTATTTTCGTAGACATGTAAAATGTGCAATTTGAAGTATATACTTTACAGGGTGTGCACAAAGCAATATTCCGATATTAAAGAATTATAATTAGACAGCAGCTTGAGACAGACTTTTGATAACCGCTACGCCACCGCTCCCTTAATAAAACAGTGTTTTGAATATTGGATTGTGCGGGAATTAATCATCCCTCTATATCGCCACGTGTCTTACCAACGACAGTGCAGCGAGCACACTGGCAGAGATGCTGAAGCGTGTGGGTGGTTTGTGCCCCCTAGTGGCAGGCGAAAAAAACTCGGCAGGCTTGTAAAAACAATCTTTATTCACAAAAGTGGCCCCTAAAATTAGTGAAAATAGTTTATGTTTGATTATTATATTCCTGTAAGAATAGGTTTGACTCTTTCTGGCAATAAAACAGGTGTTTGGATGTCAAAACATCAAACGGAAACCTTTTGCAAGGAATCATGTCTGCACTAACCACATATACTCGTGGTGAACATGCAAAAACATACATGGTCTGATAGTTTATGTATTCATAATAGAGGTTTTTTGGGTTATATCGCGTAAATGTGTCGTTAAAAGCCACCACCACCCGACACAGCCAACTAGTAAGGGTTGTCACGTAAACAGAACGTGGCCAATTCCTCACTAGTACAGCACACCGGTGTGTTGGAGAGCCAAGCCACAACATTTACAATCTGAGTACGACGTTTCGCCAGTAATTACAACTAGCTTTATCAGGCGACAGCCAGATTTGTGGAGAAGTCCACCTGTTTCGTTCCTTATATAGAGGCGTAGATGTGTTGACCACGCTTCTGCGCTTTTGCGCAAAGTGGGGGGGGATTACTGAGTCAACGTACATTATGCATGTGCATTATTCGAGCCCTTTGAACTTGTCCTTCCACACCAACGGTAATTCCTATTGAAGTATGCTGCCCTTTTTGTCATACATTTAAATAATGTATTATTTGATGATTCGCTTCCACGCAGCACTAAGGAGGTAGCTATCCGAACGGTTAACAAAAAATTATTTCAATTTTGATAGATCCTCTAATTAGTCTTGGCCAGTAGTAGCTAGTTTTGCACATAACTTCAACATTATCAAAATCAATTGAGTGTCCTTGTTGGCACGCATGTTCTGCTACTGCTGATAGTTGTATTTGGGAGAATTTAATATTTCTCTGATGTTCTTTTAGTATCGTGCTGATCATTCGTCTGGTTTGCCCAACATAGCATTTTCCACACGTGCAGTTAATCCTGTACACACCTTCTGTTGATAGCTTCGGTGATACATCTTTTGTACCAGATATTGAGAGCTCGGGTAGAGCAGCTACATCATGGGACCTCCCTTGCCAGCATCAAAATAAAATTTTGCCCTTTCTGGCAATAAAACATGTGTTAAGATCTTGATTTGAAGCTTTCGTGACTGTAGGAATCCATACCTGATGATGGACGCTTGTGTTGCGCCCGAAACGTCGTGATTTATGTTATATCTACGTGACTTTATCGAAAGAACCAAAGGCTATGTTAAAACAACAAATTGAAACCTTTTGCAAGGAATCATGTCTGCATTAACCGCACATACTTGTGGTGAACATGCTAAAGAACTTGGTCTGATAGTATATGCATTGTCTTTGAAGCGAATTGGTCCACACCACAGAGGGTGTGGACCAATTCATTCAATGGAAGTTGATGCATTTATTTCAGCCCTCGTCACAAACCAAGGCATTAATAACACAAATATAGAAAAACACGTTTATTATGAACGAACAACTACATTGAGATTACATGAACGCACAATATGCAAATCAGGAGTTAGGCAGGGAGGTGCGCCTTCTGATTCGCACGGTTGGCTACGTCCGGTCGAAGTACAACATACATACAACATACATACAACATACATACAACATACGAAGATGTCCTAAAATCGGATTTGAGACGTAAAAATGGTATGATCATTATTGAAAGAGAATTTTAATCTCTCCAAATTGGCTGAGGAAGGCGTTATTATCACTGCCAAATGAGATGAACTACTGGAAGTGATCACCATCTCCCCTGACTTTACAAAGGAGGCAAAAAAATCTAGTTTATTTCGCATTGAGGAAAATAAAAGTCGCGTACAAAAATTTTTATTAAATAAAATAATTGTTGGATGGTTGAATATGCATACCTAGCCCAACTACTAAAGGTGGGTCGGGATCAAATGATGAGTTAAAAAGGCGAATGCATGCTTTTGGATTACTGAATTTGACAACGAAAAAATACAGGCCAATGTGCTTCACGAACAAAGTATCCAACCAGTGTATGTATTACCTGCCTGCTGTGAATATTTGGATCATAAAGCCATTGCAAAGAATATGGAATAGAGGCTCTAAAGTACGCAAAGCGTGGAGAAAAACAAGTTGAGCATTATTACATTGACATAAAGTTAATCAGGGAACAAACACAAATCAGATCAATCATATCGACAGATACTGGAAAGTAAGTGGTCTTGGTAGGACACAATGCGAGATGGGATTATGGCCGATAGATGATGGTGATGTAATGGCAGCCAAAGAGTAGTGAATTACTACCCCGGAGAAGAAGCGATAAGATCAGCTTATGTGCAGGAGTGAGATGAATTGTGATCTTGAAGAAACACAAAGGATGGTGTTTGCATGGGGCGGCCGTCCAGCAGTGAATCATGGTTGCTGCTGATGACGAAAAAGACAATATTTATAAATATACAATTGATAGTGCAATTCTGCATATTTGCAAAACAAAACATCTGCAGAGCACACGTGTAATTGCATGCCCAAAATTCCACTTAATATGTGTGTTCCTCTTTACAACCGTGTCATTGACGAATGCAATTAGTTGATGTTATTTGTGCTCGAGGGCCTATGCCAATGGAGCATCATAATTTTCGTGTTTAATTTTAAAGACAGGGAATGGAAAACAGCATTCATCATCCAAACTGGATTAAAAATATAGAAACATACAATAAGTGCTATACAACAGTACACATCTTACCGAAAAATGCTCGTGATTTCAACGTACTATAATCCAAGTGTCAAAATACAAAAAAAAACAAGTCTGAATGGCTCCTTGTGCACCAGAGCAATGGTGCGTGTTTATTTTCTATCGGCAGCCCACCGAGAGTGGCAAAACGATGGACACTTCCATGGCAGGGACAGGTCTATCCAAAGTAATGCCTGACATTACCATGGATGGTGAGGAATGCATCTTTAAAGTGAGTTACCGTATCTCTCTGAGGACATCAAATATATTTGTTGGGAACAAAAATCATGTTTTTTTTTTTGCAATTTTATTCCATCGTTGATAATTCAGCAGGGTATACATATTCAGTTAATATTCAGTCCGTCAGCGTCTTAGCTTTCCAGACCAATATTATCCAGCAGCTTTTTCTGAAAACACACTCTGGACTGATGTTAACCGTCTCGGTCTCATCAGTCAAGTCAAGCTTTGTAAACAGATGCATTATATTGGTCTGGAAAGCCAATAGGCTAATAGACTAAAACAAACATTTATTATTACGTGGATATACTTTTTGGAGTTTTGCTTGTATACACGTTTACCCATATTGTTCCACAACAATGCACACTGAGTTTGTATACAAATATACATTTTACTCGACAGGAATATGTGAAAATGGATAGATTGACAGCTATGCTGTATGCCCAGAAAATAAATCTTTCTTCTTTCCATTTGCACCCGTACTGGAGGTTTAAATCAAGTGTTTGCCACCGTAGAGAGATGCTGCTATGCCAACTTAACATTCGACCTGGCCCAGTTCGGCTGTACTGACAGAGATGTGCATTTGTCGGCTGGGTTTCAATAATTAGAGTGCTTCACGTGAGTTTTAATCCAGGTTGCAGTCAGATTAACAAGGTGAGCAACGCGTCTATGACTGCAATTACAGTTCACTAAACATATTCAGCTCCTGGAATAGCCATATTTATTAAATTTGCAGTTTTGCCCCACTGGCTCTTCTTCTTCCTCTTGGTGTCGTTCCTGTGCTGGCACAAGCGTTTCAAGACCGATTCAATTGCATCGGAAACTGTATCAGGATCAGGCGCCACGGTCAAGGCTACTGGGGTGGGACGGTTGGCCTTTTCCACAGTGCGATGGCAATCGGGATGTTCAGCAGGAGCCTCTTTGTGTCGCCTGCCTCGTGATCCGTTTTTCTCAGAGACGTCCACGTCGTTACATGCCAAGTGCTGGTTCCTTTCCCCCCCCAGGATTGTGTTAATACTCCTGAGGCTTCTTCTTCTTCTTGTGTTGGATCGATGGCCATCATTGCTTGCCATTTTCTGTGAGGGCTTCCCTTTACACCGCCAATTGATTGGCTCATCGTCTCTAGATGCGTCTGTGAAGAGAACATGAATTTATATACAATTTCTGATGCTTTTGTATTTATTGGCTTAGGAAATAGTGTCACGTCCCCGCTGCAGCATTAGATCAGTGATATCCAAGAAGCTACAACTCACTCCATGGAATAAAATTAGATTTGTTAAAGTTGGCAACGTTTTGCTGCCGACAAAGCTGTGGCATGTGAACATCTCTGAAGTTCCTCGGGAGACAATATAAACAAATAATCGTCACCATCATCAGCCATGATCAACCCACTGCTGGATGAAGGCTTCTCCAAGCAATTGCATTTCTCACGATCCTGCAATATAACCGTCTACAAAAAACACTTGCACATGGGCTGATTTCATTGCTCCATCTCCTCTGTGAACATCCTCTTGGCACGTTCCATTCCTAGGGATACTATGGCTATGAGTGAGGCTACACGGCACTGCAGATGTGCAGTAGAGAGTATAGAGTAAGGGACTATACCTTTAATACAACCTCCCATGGGTCAAAGTGAGATTTGATTTAAGTGACGGTCCGAGTTCAGGTGTTCACATCGTTGGTGTTTCTTCTGAATTACTTAACAGTGTAACGGTGTAGGGTATTCGGCTCGGAATGTCTATTTGTGCAAATACTTTTATTTTCTTCATAATTATAACTCCAGTGCCACAGTGAAGTCTTCTCGCTTTCGGCTACAATATCAGCAAAGTGATTACACATGTACAGCCCTTTGTCCATCCTCTACTGAATAAAGGGCTCCCCATGGAGTGAGTCACAGGGGGTTCATTTGGCCACTATTGTATCACACTGGTCAGTGAAAGTTAGTGAAGGTGGGATAATAATATTCATGAGCATAGACGTATCGTACACATATTGATGTTCCTGCACAACCCCTCTGCTGACCACCACATTAAAAAGTAACTATTTATTTTCTTGGATAGTTTCAGATTTACTGCAGTGCCAAAACATGAATGCTAAATAAGATAATCTTAAATTCTGTCAATAATGAAAACATCCTTACAGTATACTTTGAGTTAGTTATTTTACAGACAGGCTTATAAATTACATCAAATGCTGGGCACACACATACACTTCTAAATATGGAATATACGGTACATACCTGACGGAAATTCATTGCATCTTTGCTTCCTTTCCCACCCTTTGTTGTGCTTTCTTCCATCTTTAAATTGAGCCGTGGAATTTGAGCAATGTCTGGAACTCCACTGCTTGGAAACATTGTCCACAAAATTAGTCTTCTTGGGTGTTTTTCCGCAGCAATCAGATTCATCTTTTCGTAGAGTTTTGGCTGCATTTGCACTCAAAGAATATTTGTAAATGCAAGCATCGATGGCTTCAAGAACCGAGTCATTGGAAGGGCCATTCTTAGTCCACCTCAAAGTGTTTGTGGCTCTAATATGGGGTTTATCTCCAGAGCACTCAGATGTTTTGGAAGATTGAGCATGCATGTGCTGTGCATTAGAGACGATTCTGGGCAAAGTCTTGGGGCTTTTGTGAAACTTTTCCCCAACACTGTTCCCTTTATGCTGCCACGAAACACTGTGGTTTAAGTGTTGCTCACGAGGGAATGCACCTTGAGGAGGCCTGCCCACTGGTAAGCATTGGCCCATGAGACATTGTGCATCTCTGGCTTTGCTGAACTCTGCCAGGTTTTGCCCTTGCTTATGCTTGTGTGTTGAAGGCGGTTTGGACAGCTTGCTGTTTGTGCTGACACTGCTGCAACTCTTATAACTCCGACAATGGCTGCTCACAGTTGCTTGATGGCACTGCTGGATTTGTACATTTTGCAATGTAGATTTCACAGTGGTTGCCTGATGATGAAGGTCCTTCCCAATAAGGTCAGGGAAGGGATTTGAAAAAAATATTGGTGAATATTTGGGTGTAAATAGCTGTCCGTCACATCCAGGGCCTCGTGTGCTGGGCATGTACCGCGATGACTGCAGATGAAAATCATCAACATTGCTGTAATAACCAGCGTCATAGGAAGTGACGGTTGATGAACTTGAAACACTGCTCTGAGAATTCCTGAGCTGCTGAAACCCAACGCTGTTTTCCTGGTCCACTGACCTTGCTGCACAATCCACAGGCGCAGGTGAAAGACAAATGGTCATGAAATTTAGCTTAAACATGCTTGGCAGAACATCTGCAGAAATACACGAGCGCACTTTGTGAGATATCTCAAACTTGGTGAACTTCACCAACAGGCCTCTGAGGTCAGTACGGAAATCTGGGATTCTTTGGGAAACGTGACGAAGGTGCTCTTCATTCCTCTTTTGCCTCTTCATCTTTGGCTGCGAGCCCGTCGTGAGAATCGTGCGAGGATGTTCCAGTTTGTGTGCGAGAACCTGCTTCACGTCGGGGCAGACGACAGGAGCAGAGTGCGTTTGCTGCTCCGGGCTCGTCTTTTTCACACCTCTCCTGCGTTTGATGCGGCCCGATAAACCATTGTTGTTGTCGGTGCTTATCCCGCTGTCGCTTGAGGCCACGCTTCCACCGCACGACGAGATGACGGCCGCCTCGCTCACCATAGCAACACCAGAGCTCGGCACGCACCGCTTGTGGGGTGACGTCTCAATGTGTCTTGGAAACCTTTCACCTCGTTTTTCCATCGCAGGTCTGGCCAAGTCCCACGCACCACTGGTAGCTGATGACACATCCTTTGATGTCACCGAACCACTTCGAATCTGTCTGCCACCCATGTATTCCGCCGACAAACACACGCGGCCGTCGGAAAGTGCCCTTCCTAAGTCTTTTTTGGCTTTAGTTTTGTGGGAATTGTCAGCACGTGCAGACGAACAATCGCTTGGTTTACGTCCTCTCTTCCTGCCAGTGTAAAGTGTGCCTTTTTTGCTTACATTTAACTGAAAATACATTTTTGAGTCAATAATTGTTGATGATGTTGAACCAAGTAACTGTGTTTGCATTTCTCCAGGATAAACGTCAGTGGCATTGCAAAAAATCTGGCCCAACGTATGTTTTCTTTTCATGGATTTCATTTTGTTGCTGTTTCCAATTAATTTTCTATCCAAAAGCTCCCTCAAATATAGTTCTTTCTCTTTTCCCAAATCTACGAAGCCTGTATTCTGAAGAGGTGCAGCCGTCTCAGCATCCAAACTGCATTCCTCAAAACGTCCCTTTCTTTCACATTTTGACACTGGCCGGGAGACTCTGTAACCTGTGTGACATGAGCTGGAGTGGTGAGGAGTGGCATTAGCATTGCGGATGGCACACGCAGGGGAGGGCATTGTGTTTTTTGCAAGTGTTTGGTTTCTTTTGTGTGAGTTGCCTTTTCCCCTTCCAGTAAATGAAGAGCTTTTGCGCGCGTTCACAGATGGATTGGTTCGTAAAAAGAGGCGATTTGATTTTGGTTTCCTGTTCATCGATGAAATAACAGCTTCTTTCAGTGAGCCAGTGACAACGGGATTCTCAACTGAAGTTGTATTTTCTTCTGTTTGCGTGCAGCATTTTCTCTTTTCAGGCGACACTCTGTTCATGTCAATAGAAGTGTTCACGTCTCTGTTTATAGCCACTGGAAACGCAGAATAATCACTCACATCATTCTGCAACACCGTGCTATTTGAGTGTCTATTTCGCCTTGGCAGTTTGCGCACTCTTGTTACACACTTGGTTGAACCAGTAGGTGAAGTGACCGATGATGGGTACTTTGTATTTTGGATAACTTTACTGTCTGTAGATGTCAATGACGTTTCCAGATCATCCAGTGCCTTTGCTCTCTTAGCGACATCTCTGTGCACAGTCACCTTACGCGGCCCGTTCTTTCTTGTTAACGCGGATGCACACTCTGACTGCGTGTCACTCGTTTGCCTTATACGTGGACCAAAACGCTTCCAAGATCCATCCGTTGGAGAGGCCTTCAGTGCAGAATTACGTCTCGCTTGTGCTCGCCGATAAATGGGCGAGCGCGGCTTTAGTTTTGCATTTGACACCACTAGCTCCCTGTCTGTCGCATCTTGGATGGCGGCAGCCTTGGCACGGATGCCGCAACGCGTGTCCAATTTCGTCTGAGCACGTTTACTGGAGCCAGCATGCTCACGCTCAGCATTGATCACATCTGGACTGAAGTTGTGGTCGTAGGCTTTGCAGCCAAAATTGACAGAGGTTTTCATCTGGACTTGGTATGCAGTTTCAGCAACCGTCTCAGAAATCTCCACCACTGGCTCAACCTCAATTGGAACAGTGGCACTGTGTGTTTCCGGAATGTCTCTGAATGCAGGGCAGTCCTGGGCTGTCATCACACAAGCTAAGAGGAGCAAACTCGTCTCTTGCCTGTGACCATCTACGCTATAGGTGTCTGAATCTACACCAGTCGCCAAGGCCTAGTACGGAGCCCAGTGACGCCTTAGCGTTGTTAACAACCAATTCGCTTGAATCATCTTGTGAATGAGCAACACATTGTTTTTGTAAATCCTGACAGACTGATTCAAGACCCATAACATCCTCTTGTAGTTGACTGCACGAGGCAATGGAGGTTGTCTTTTTGGAAACTTCAAACTCATTACTGTCAATACATATGTCGCTCTCCACCGTATTTATTTCTTTACAATCCATCTCTCTCCTCTCAGAAACATCATGAACCAGGACATTATTTATCTCGAAATGAGTTTCCTCCGCTGTTTCTTCTATAACAAAATCACCAGATTGTTTGCTCTCACAAGCATGCTGATTATTTTCTTCGATGCAGAATGACATGGAATCTGCGTCCAGGATCTTCAATTCGGATTGCCGGAGGCATGTGATGGAAGGCGCTGAGTGACACATCTACAGACATGGCTTTATCGCTTCTGTCCATGCTTGCTCAGCACCTCACAACGTATTATCTGTGTGGACGGTGCTGAGTTTAAATGTCATACACTAGTTGCTTCCAATACACTGGGATCTTTGTGATGCCTAGGGTTAGGAAGCATGCCTTTCACACCATTGCTTCTTTTCTCTTCCCTCTTTAAAAATCCAGCAGTGAGTGAATCCTTTCTCTCCAATGAATGATGGCCGTGACATTTTTTCTTTTCACATCAGCTCTGACCCTGTGCGCTGAGCATTTGGGAATGGGCAACAGAAATAAACACATCGTCAGGAATGAGCACATTTTCTCATGGACTTGAAAAAAATCGCAACTCTTTTATTTCGGACAAAGTGTGCCTTAGAAATCACAATGGAAATTCCAAGCGGCATCAAGACACGTTTTGTTTATCTGATGATTGATTAGTTGACCCTAACGTTCACAAGTTCACCAGAGCCTGCAAGGGCTCGCAAGTGTACATTGTTACGTGTGCTTGGATATCGCTAAAAAAAACTCGGGGGGATCACATTGGAAGGTGCTAATGGCCTCGATTGTCCAATGGACATTGACGTCAAAAATCAAAGCAAGCTTTGGTGCTCCTCATTTTCCTTCCGATATTAGGAAGCCACTGGAGATATGCACTTTGAAATCTAGATTGAAAACGAATTTCCTTAGAGCTGCTTTTTATGTTTCGTTTGTTGTCCTTCCCCCCGCACCTCCAATTAGCACAGTTGGCTACGTACGGTGCAAAATAAATTCAAAATACATACGTTAAGTATATTGAAAGAGATGGAGTTAGGAAATAATGCCAATTTTGTGTTTTCAAGCAAGTTATTTTTTTTTACAAAATGAACAACTAATTACTCAAACGATGCACCGCAGTTGAGCGACAGGTCGTACGTTATGGGTTGAAGTGTGGGTATTGCCACCCCTCTCAGGACATCTGAACAGCCTAGAAGAGTAGGCCGAAAATATACCCTCTAGTGGAGGCTCTTCCCCCAGTAGTTTCTTGAGCAAGTAGTTGCATGGCTGCACCTTTAATGTATTGTTTTAATAAATAGGTTACATGTTGTTCATCAAACCCAAACAACAGGGCTTCCTTCCTCTGTCTATTGTGCCCTTGTAAATACAGTGCAAATACAGTGTAAATACAGTGCACATACAGTGCAAATACAGTGCAAAGATGATGCATGCAGAGGAAGTAGAAATGGATGGATTCATCAGAGTTGAATCTGGAACCTGCCCTGGGCTGGATCATGAGGAAAAATGGATTGGGAATGATTTTCTGATCAATGAGTTAACACGTTTACATGCATAAGCATAGCATTTAACGCAGGCTCTTCATAAAATCTAAATTAAATTTAAGTACTTTGAGTGTAGTGCCTAAAACCACTTTTCTTACCCCATATCTGTGAGGGGAGTAATCTGGGTCATTTTCATACGATAATGTAGGTTCGTGTATATAAAATATGGTTGATTTTCATCCGATCCAATCTACATTTCCATGGATTAGCCAAGTCAGTAATGTTGTCTGATCCGGAGTGATTAGGATTGTATGTAAATTATTTTGTTAAAATGTAGTGCATGAATAAAGTAATGCATGAACAATGTTCATGTCATGTTTGTTACACGTGGTAGTAAAATGGAATAGCTGGAGAAAACCTACACATGGGAAACAGCACTCAGGCATCCACAAGAAAGTTAGAATAATAAAACATCCCACTTGCTGTGCTGTCTTCTGGCCACGTCACATCCCAATAAGTTTGGGAGCTTCAAAAATCACTGTGTAATCCACCGAGACCTGTTTCCAAAGCACTGTTACACAAACCATGCCACCGGATTAAAGCAGGGCTAAACGATGCACCATTCCATCGACGACTATCAATTGCTAAGGCTCACGATACATTCAATTGATCACATTTCAAATAATCTATATTTTCTATGTGTTTGAAAACTAAATGTAAATTATATGATGTTACACTTAGACTAATGGAGGGAACAAGCCTTTACAAACGGGACAGAATAGGATAAACAAAAAAATATATACAATGAGACGATATAGTTGAATGACAGCCTTCGATTGTGACTTGATGAGTTGTGAGAAGTCATCTTGATTTTTATACATGATTCTTAAGCATATGAATCAAGTTCATAAAAGAGATTGATGCACTTTGCTTGTCAATTGTACAGATGCATGTACGGTAAATAAATATACATATCTAGGAAAAAAAACTGCATCACTGCTGACTCAGCAAGGTAGAGCGCACTGTTCACGATTTACTTATCAGAAGTGAATTTGGTATTTTTACATTTTGTTTGATGTTTTATCGACGTAAAGTGTTTATAATTTGTTGTATTTAACAGCCTGTATAATTATTATTACAATTTAATGGTTGTCATTTCCACTTACTTAATTGCAAAGAGGACTGCATTTAATATGACCTAGCAAATTCAGCGTTATCAAATATTAATTTTCATCACATGCAGTGACGTTCATTGCCATCCAATTATACAAACCCCAGTCGGCATGTCACGTCGTTAATTGGGTAAATTCCAATAACGATAGTACGCCCCTCCTGCTAATTACTGCCCTTTGAAATGGTAGTGACATCATACATTTGTACACGTTGACTGGGAACAAAATGTTTGGCTTCATCGCCTGTGTTTGCAAAAAAAAAACGAGTGATTTGCTTCCTGCTGTGACGTTGCAACAGCCTAATGAGACGGTGACGACTTATCACGACTGGTGACTCTGATGACACCGCTGACCCTGATGAAGTATCACTCACCGCGTCAACTGCAAACACTTGCCGTTGCCAGTGCCTCCTGGTAAATCTCAGCACAATGTCAAACCCGCAACCTGACAGCACAATAGATACGTCGTCAGAAAAGTCACTTTGTGAAAATTAAAACAATATTCGATGCCCATTCAGTGTGTGTACATTCCTTAGGACGTTGATTTACAAATGTAAAATTATATTCTTTATTGAATTTCTCTTAATGGAAGATCATAGATGACATGTGACGTTACATGGGTACAATAAAGACCTGTCTATTCATTAGTTGTATAATCCAGTCTCAAATATGCCATGATTTGACTTTAAGCAACACAAATTGTACAGGTACGGTGCTCAAAACACAAATAATTTACCTCCCTAGATGTATTTTCCCGAAAAAAACGTAATTTTTCCAAAAAATATATGGACATCCATGAGTACCAAAGTTAAATTCTACATTGGGGCAATTTAAGTGACTTCGTGACAGTTACGTTGACAAAGAGTACAGCATCAATAGATGTGCACTTGTGGGCACATTTTGGTGAGCAATCTTGCACATTAACAAGTTTAGTACATTGCATCACACCGTATTTTTTTTAAGGATAAGAAAATCCAAAGAAAACTTTTACGAACCTTCAAGCAATTCAAAGCATTTCAGAAAATTCTGTAATCCGCCGTAAACTTTAAAGAGTCAAAGTGATTCCTGCCCATATAAGTAGTCACGATCGAGTGTTTACAGCTCCGCCAGTGGTAGATTCCATGGCAGTGGCGAGGCTATTCATAGTTTGTTTAACTACTAAGCTTTTGCAACCAATATTATCCATAATTAAGGGGGGGTTTTGTTGGGTTAGATCGCATAAATATAAATGTGTCATTAAACCCACCACCACCTTGACACAGTCACCAGGGAAATGTCTCAACTCGAGTTGTAAATGTTGTGGATTTACTGTCCAACACACCGGTGTACAGAAGTAGTAACTATTTGGCACTATTCATAGTTTACTTCCCCACAGAGTAGCAGTGTAGTACTAGTTTTATCGACACCAGAAGGATGATGGACTGAGTTGACCCCCAACCAGGATTTGAATGTGCAACCTTCTGATCCACTTAGCCGGATTCTTTAAAAATACAAACAAAGTGTTTCATGTTCCTTCAAAGCAATATAAAGTATCATACCCAATTCCATTATCCACCCTAGACTACCAAACCTAGATACATTTAAAAACAAGCTCCTTTAACCCATGATGAAAGAATGGTACTGAGTGTTTTTTTGCAATCATATTCTCCACACGTAGGGATCACCGATGTGATGCAGTATAGGATGAGCCATGTCCGAAACCAAATAAAGGATGCACGTCGAAAAAAATAACATTTCGCAGAATCATCCTCATTTTGTCACATCCATGCAACCGGTAGGTAACTGAGGTCTTCTTTTTACCACTCACTGTATTGGTGGCCTGATCTGAATGAGATGAAATGTGTTAGTTCCACACATGGACTACTTTGTCTACAAATATATTCATAATTGTCTGTTATCCATTGATTTGAGGATAAGAATCGACCCACAGATACAAAAATAAAATCCGCTGTAGATGGTTTGAGAGCCCACATGTTAAAGATGTTTGATATAACGGCTGTGAATATAATACCTCCATGCATCTGTATAAAGACAAATGTAACGTGTAGGCAATGTCTTGCGCATGCCACTGTTGGCAGAAGAACCTCCACTAGAGCTCCAAAGAGTCCCTCCTATACATGGTATTTTATCCCACTCTTCCACGCTGCGCTGGCCAGATATATTTAAACAGATGGGGTCGAACCACACCTTACCCCACCATACACAACCTGTGGTGATGAACCTATTGATTATACTTCTGGGCGATTTCCAACAATCACTTCATGAGATCGAGCTTGTGACATCTGATTTGCGAGCCCACTATGTAAACCATTACGCCACGGCCCCATTTCGAACTTATGTCCACGATTGTATAAAAAGTTCGACACACAAGTTACATTTACAACACTCGACAGCTCAGAATACACACGTAGTTTACCTCTAAAAAGAATGCTCACTCATGAAATTTGCATCTGGCCACCTTCCAGTTTACAATACAACATGAAACACAGACTGCTGTATAATACCACAAAAAGTTGTACTGTTATTGCGCGTAGATAAATCGACTGAAAATATGTAACAATGGGATACGTGACTAGTAAGAGACTACTTCTCAATGTTGTTAATATTGTAATATAACTCCGCTATTGTTTTGCTAAAACATGTTTTACATTGCTGCAAATATGACAATGGTAAATAGTGACTACACGTCCGCTTTGTGTTACAGTACACATTATTTGTATTGTGCTGTATTTTAAGAAGCACATTAAACTGAAAATGGCATTACATAAGTGCCTGTAACGGTGTGGATATGATCCACTTAACACATTTTCACGAAAAGAAGAACACATGGCAATGCTGAAATCAGCCTTTGGTTCCTAAAATCAGTCTTGCACTGACAACATTTGCAGACCAAACCACATTATTTCAATTGTCCATGTTACAATATTCAATTTCAAATTAGCATCAGGGAGCCATAGAACACAATTGCCTCTCAATGGTAACACATTCATAAACCTCAAAAATAAGCTTACCGCTTGTCTCAATCAACTGCAAAGGAAAGCACACACAAACAAACTCACTGCTGAACTTACTGCACAAACGTCACCACTTTCCAAAGTGGCAGAAATGTTTTCCGGGCAGTGAATACACCTCGGATCTGTTGTTACAACAGAGAGGGCATGAATACGTGTCTGCCTCTTTCTCCTCTGGGCACACAGCGAACTAATAAGTCAATAGCAGCAGCAAGACACTTTAAAACTATCCCTGCCCCCCCCCCCCTTTTTCTTCCATCTCAATCCCACACACCCACACAAACAGAGCCAATCACGACAAAAGGCAGCACGGCTCCCCGACTGCCAGTCAGACAAACATCAACGATTCCCCAAAGCAGCACAAACACCCCACACAGACAGGCAACACCTCCACAGCACACATCATTGAGGTCACAGCACATGTCCCTGAAGCGTTTGGATCTGCTAAATGACATCGGCCTCTGGTGGGTCAGTCTGTGCCGTGGGCGGCGGTACATAACAGCTACAATTCTGCTGTTAAGACAACCTGGCAGTGCTTTACTTCGCAATGTTTCAATTGTGCTGAATTCTGACTACTAATACTATGAAAACTAAAACCTATGAACATTTCCTTTATAAGTTACTAGATAAGGCCCACTGAGCTATATCTATATTTTTCAGAAGCGATCTGGCCACATGATAACTCAAAGAAGGTGCTTATCATGTGGGCATTTATAGTAGGCAATTACTCTATCCAAGTGTTCTTTACTTATTTGCATAGGGGAGGGCACTTTCGCCGATAAGACATCAGTGTGAGGGCCGTCACACATTTGAAACCATTGGGTTTGACAGCATGATGGAATGTTTTCACATTTGTGTATTGTCGGGGGCTGCACGCCAGGGGCCACTCTAAAGGCAATGAAAAACACTGCTCTAAACTGTTGTTTCTAAATGTTGAGGGAAAACCGGAGGACCCGGGAGAAAAATCCACGTGACCACGGGAAGAGAACATGCAAACTCCTGTATACCAGGCGAGGTAGTTAACATCTCGCCACCGTGGCACTCCAATTCATAATTTGCTGCCATTTATCAATCTGCTGCTTGTATGAGGGCCTCTCCATGCCATGTTGGTTGTGGGGGGTTTCTTTGACCAAACGGCATGGTAAAACGACCAATTCACCATGCTCGTCGGTACCGTTTGGTCAAACAAACCCCCAAAACCAACATGACATACATGACAGTGAGCCCTCGTAACTGATCCAGCATGGGGAGGCCTTCGTCCATGAGTGGATGTGGCATGAAGGCCAGCACTGGTTGGCGAAGATGTCCAGAACCAGTGAAGATAACCCTTGCCCCTGCCGTTAGCTGTGGCTGTGAATCAATTTCAGTTTGCTAGGTTAATTGCACAGTGTGCAAACCATTGTCCCACCACTCTACAAAGGAGAACTACATTACAGTACCGCAAATCACTAACATAGGAGGGGTACATTACAGGACTGTACGCAAATGCTACACTTCTCGCAAAGTATTTCTCCAGAAGCCATCAGTGTCGACCATTGCGAAAGTCATAAATGTATTACTGTATGTTAGAAGTTAATACTGTATGTTCCTGAAAGATCTATGACAACACTATTGGCAAGTCCCCTTATAATACCGTTGAAAGTGGGTCACTGTTACAAAATTAGAAAGTGGCTTATATAATGCAGTTTCTGTTGCCTGCAAATTATTTTATCTGCAAGCCAAGCCCATTTTCCTTCACTGTGGGTAAAAGGAGCCCTATTGAGATTGATACAAGAATTATACATTATTTCATATTTAATTTAAACAAACATTGCAATAAACAGACGTAACAATTACCTGCCTTGATGTATAAATTGCATAACATATGCTCTTTTACACAGTACTCATTTCATTGTCCAAAATATTGTTTCTCTGCTACAAATATTTAACAAAATAATTTAATTCAATAAACTAATGAGACCATCAGATCGTCTAAAAGTTCATACACCTTCTTCGACAACAGTGACACATGCATTACTGGATTTGGAATCCCATTATCTCTTGTGGGTCGTATACCTTTTGCATATGGCAATTACATTGACAAGAAAATCCTTTGTGCTAAATCCTTACATGTGACCCCTGTCACAGCAGCTGTGTATTATCGATTAAATGAAGCCGCAAACAGTCACATTGTTGGCACATTTAATGAAGTTGCATTTTATAGGTGTGGGTAGACAACTGTTTATCAATGACAGCTGGGTTACCGGGCAGAAGGGAAGGACAGCTGAAAAAACATGTGCCGTGCCCAAGTCAAATAAATATTGGCTGAACATTGCTAAATGCAAGATGGTGAAAACCTATTGCCAAAGTGTAAATGTGGTTATGTGCATAAAAGTGTCATGCTTGGGAAGGTTTGTAAAAAATGAAAGGATTTTGCCACAATCGTGGGTATTCTGCACGGTATAATGGCTCCGCACATGGGCCTGCGAACCAAGATTCGCTGGATCGTATTCCTGGCATGACGGTTAAATGTATGGGCAAGTTTATGTCGTGAAAATGGTCACACCACAGTTAGCCGATCGGGCGGTTGTGTGTGGTGGGGTAAAGCGTTGGCATTCCCTCATCTTCCAAGACGTTTGGCCAACATGGGAAAGAGTTGGCCAAATACACCTGAAAGATGGGCTCTCTAGCGCTCCCTCTATTGGAGGCCAACAGTGGTGTGGACAAGCAATTTCAAGGCTGCACCTTTATCTTACCACGATAACCGTGGTGGTGTGTGTAATCAAGCAGAAGATTACACTCATTAATGTGAAAAATAGCAAACAACAAAACATATCTGCATACTTTAAACTGTACTAGAAAATAAAATGTTTACATTTTACGGTCCATTCCTTACATTGTATTAATCAAGCATACTGTAAATGTCAACAATAATTGAAAAGTTCCTGGTGATGGGTAGTAGCTGGACTGTCAAGGTCAGGAGATGACCCAAATAAATAGCATCGATAACCAAACTCTGAATTCTTGGTTATGTTCAGATGAGACTCGATCATGTCAGGTCCAATCAAATTCTGAAATTGATTCCAAGCTGATGCACTCTCAATCAACCACCGTCATCACCTTAATTATTAGCAGCATCGCCCCTATTAATAACATAACGAATGATGGCACTGCAACCTGCCAAGGGCTGCTCATTGAGTATGCCACCTGGCTTCAGATCTTCCAACTGGACGCCGACCTCTGGATGCCACTCCCTTGCTCGATTCGTTAAGCTGCCCTCCTGCAGCTTGCACACACAAGTTCCACCTATGGCTGCTTTGTTTTTTTTCTGACTGCATCTTTCCTATGTTTCATTCCATGAACTAAAAACTAAACTACGAACTAAACTATTTTTATTTTACCAAGTAAGGCCCACTGAGCAACCTGGCCACAAATAATAGTCGAAACGAAGTGGCTTATCATCTGGAAATATATAACAACTAAATAGTCTAAACGCATGTTTCTAAATGTGGAGGGAATAACCGTAGGAGCCTGAAAAAAATCCACGTGACCACGAGGAGAGGAAGATGCAAACTCCAAATGTACAACAGGCGTCAGGGTCTGGTTTGAACACAATACTTCCTGTATACCGGACGAGGGAGTCAACATCTCGCCACCCTACCTTTACGTGAAATTTCGTAGCACCGGCTGCATGGACCTATATTCAAGGGCAAAGTACAATCACCATAGTCAAAATGCAACACGAATTTTCATAATTTATAAATTAATAATGACTTTCCCCAACAGACTATTGCCTTCCCAGAAGTCTCCAAAGGAAAATGGATAATACATCTAAATAATTAGAGGACATGTAGAGAACTGGTCAGATGACTGGTTAGAGGACATTTCACAACAGATCATGACTTATTGGGATTTGGGATCATGGGGAGTTACAGCAAAACAGAAAGTGTTTAATGTGCAACATAAAGTAGAAGACATATGTAGTTAATGGCAATTATAGCAAAGGACACATAGGGAGAACATGTGTTCAAATACGTATTTTTTTTTATAAATGAAAATAATATAAATTAGCTAAAGTAGCAAATAAGTAGCGTAAATAAGTAGCATTCCCAGTTACATAACCCAACGATGAATACAAGTGAATTGATTGGCATTTTAAATAGCAAGTAGCAGCAGCAACAGTAGTTGCTTGTTGTGCATATGCTTTTGTTTCTTAGAGTTGGCAGGCAATTATCCATGATCTTACTTATGGCAATGTTCCTAATATGCCATTAGCGGACAAACCCGTAGGTTCCAGCAATAAATCACTTCCTTTGCATTTGTGAGTTTTGAGTTCAATTGATTTTTTTTACATGGATTATCCCGTTTAGCCAGTTTCCCGGCTATTTAACAAGGGAGATCCGTTGTGCGTGAGCACTGCAACCGAAAAAGATACAAAACATCAACATTGTAGATAGTTAGTACAGGGTCCTTCAGGAAACAACTCAATATTTAGAGCAGAAGTAGCGCTGGGATGAAAGACAAAAACTGCCATGGTTTTTCATTGATTCTGAACTATCTGCTCTGATTTATTGAACACTCGGACACTGCAGCTGTAGTGGTTCTGTCAAGTCAATCACGTCCCAATTGCATTGGCAACTCAGGCTTTATGTGATTACATTTTCATCATCGCGAATCACGCTGTAATCAGGAGTGTTGCTCTATCAATGGTGTATTTAATTCAACGTTTAGGTCATTACCGTCATTTGAGTTTTAGATTTGAGTTTTAATGCTTCTCTTTCTCCAACTATATTCAAAGCCTTTGTTATTTTTTTATCACCTTGTCTATTTATTACCACACCAACTAAAAAAAACTACCAGGTTTAAACCAATCAAGCCTGACATTTTTATAACGCTGGCTTTGTTGAGTTTGGATGGAGTTACTGCATCTTTGTCCTGTTTTGCATTCCATCTGTCTCTCAGTGCACTCAGCCTAACACAACGTGCTTGTGTTTCACTTTGCAATGTGTCAAATACGGATTATAAAATTGCTATCCCGTGACTGCAGGGAGCGGTGGCGCGACGGTTAGCACACTGGAACCTGAGTTTGATTCCCAGCCGCAAGTTAACTGAAGTGGCGAGCGATATATTCTGAGCTGGTCCTCGGCCCCCCTTCACCAGCCTGCACTGACCAGCATAGCGAAGTATGGTCGAGCAAAGGCCCATGACTGACATGGAAAGGGAAGGCCTTTATCCGGAAATGAACAAAAAAGTGAAAAACAATCAATGTTTTTGTTACATTTTCACTGAAATTACAATTCTGATCCTATATTTGTAAAATACATACTTACTAGCTGTACTACCCGGCTTCGCCCGGGACTTGTATCTACCACGGCCGGCCGCCTTTGTCTCCCCAGTGGCGATGTTAATACGCTACAGCAGTTACTCGTTTGAGGCAGAGTCGACCTAGGGGAGGTTCAAATAATCGTCACCGGTGGTGGCCGTGAGCGGGAATCGAACTGGGTTCGCCGGGTTGGTAGCGCAGCGTAGCGTTAAGCACTACACCCACCGCTCCTCACACACCACACACACACAGACACACACACAGACACACACACAGACACACACACAGACACACGCAGACACACACAGACAGAGACACACAGACACACAGACAGCACGCTAACCACTACACTACCGCTCCCCACACACCACACACGCACACACACACACAGACACACACACAGACACACACACAGACACACACACACACACACAGACACACACACAGACACAGGCAGCACGCTAAGCACTACACTACCGTTCCCCCTACACAACACACGCGCGCGCGTCCATAGGTACACATACACGCGCTTGCTGCAGACACACACGACTTTCAGGGTGCATACGGCAGTAAACGACTGAAATAATAAAGCGGCAATGCTGTGTAAGGAACGCCTTAGACCCGCATTACACATTTGTGTAATGCGAGCGTAAACACACAAACACACACAAACACATACACAATACACACACACATACATGCAGACACACAGATAGACACATAACACACATACATACACACACATACAAACACAGAAACACATACACACACATACATAGACACACACATACATACACACAAACACATCCACAGACGTACATACACACATACATACAGGCACGCAGACATACACATAAACACATACAAAAAAACCCACATACATACACACACACATACATACGCACAAACACATGCACACACATACATACACACATGCATACAGACACACAGACATACACATAAACACATACACACATACACATGACCCGGCTTCGCCCGGGACTTGGATCCACCACGCCCGGCCGCCTTTGTCTCCCCAGTGCCGATGTTAATACGCAACACCAGTTACTCGTTTGAGGCTGAGTGGACCTAGGGGAGGTTCAAATAATCGTCACCGGTGGTGGCCGTGAGCGGGAATCGAACTCGGTTCGCCGGGTTGGTAGCGCAGCGTAGCGTTAAGCACTACACCCACCGCTCCTCACACACCACACACGCACAGACACACACACAGACACACACACAGACACACGCAGACACACACAGACAGACACAGACAGACACACACACACACAGACACACAGACAGCACGCTAAGCACTACACTATCGCTCCCCACACACCACACACGCACACACACAGACACACACACAGACACACACACAGACACAGACAGCACGCTAAGCACTACACTACCGTTCCCCCTACACAACACACGCGCGCGCGTCCATAGGAACACATACACGCGCTTGCTGCAGACACACACGACTTTCAGGGTGCGCACGGCAGTAAACGACTGCAATAATAAAGCGGCAATGCTGCGCGAGGAACGCCTTAGACCTGCAACACATTTGTGTAATGCGAGCGTAAACACACAAACACATACAAACACATACATACACACACATACACACAAACACATACACACACATACACACACATACACACACACATACACACAAACACACACATACATGCACACAAACACATACACAATACACACACACATACATGCAGACACACAGACAGACACATAACACACATACATACACACACATACATACACAGAAACACATACACACACATACATAGACACACACATACACACAAACACATGCACACACGTACATACACACATACATAGAGACACGCAGACATACACATAAAGACATACAAAAAAACCCACATACATACACACACACATACACACAAACACATACATACACATACATACACACATACATAGAGACACACAGACATACACATAAACACACATACACATGACCCGGCTTCGCCAGGGACTTGGATCCACGATGCCCGGCCGCCTTTGTCTCCCCAGTGACGATGTTCACACACGACAGCAGTTACGCGTTTGAGGCTGAGTGGACCTAGGGGAGGGCCAGGTCCGTTTCAAATAATCGTCAGCGGTGGTGGGCGTGAGTTGGAATCGAACTGGGGTCGCTCAAGCAGCTTAATGACTGTTTGTACAAAGAACATATAAAGAATCGATTATAATAACCAGGCAAGAGTCCACATTATAGACTGCCAGTACACGCACTCAGCTTCATAAGCAGGCTAGAGTGTACATGATAGAGTGGCAGTACGCTCACCAAGCTTAATAAGCAGGCTACAGTGTACATGATAGACTGGCAGTACGCTCACCCAGCTTAATGAGTATTTGTACAGTGAACATTAAAGTAATCGATTGTTGGCGCGTTGGGTTTAAAAGTAATATTAATAGCACACATTGTGGTGGGGGTGTAGTGAAGAGTAGGAAAAACTTTGATGAATTTACCTCAGAGTGGCGTGGTGGGTGTCGAGGCCTAGTAGCGTGCAAAGCCTGCGGCCTCGCCTAAAATTGTCGGCTTGGAAGAGGCAGGGTACGGGTGGCGTGCCTTCCCCCCCCCACCTCAGCGCTCCAACAATACTGTGTAATGGCTATTATTTAATTAAATACGGAGCTTATGAAAGTGGCGAAGGCGTGGCTAGCCGTTGGCAGGGGCAACCGCCGTCCAATGAAACTGCAGCCCTTGGCGAAGGCGTCGCTAGCCGTTGCCAGGTCCAATGAAAGCGGCGAAGGCGTGGCTAGCCGTTGCCAGGGGCAACCGTCGTCCAATGAAAGTGCGTATGGGCCGAAATCCACACACACACACACAGACAGACATTCACGATTTTATATATATAGATTAATATTGCCATGCACATTATACTTGTTTAGTTTGGAGTTCCATTTATATTGGTAATGGTTTTGCCAGACGTCCCGTAGAGTAGGGAGTTGTAATAATTGAGCATTGTCAATACTACGCTACACGCCACCATGTTGGCTATATCCCAACTCAATCATGGTCTAACGTGTCACAGAGCCCTTATATGAAAAGTGCAGGAACATACTATATGTTGCACATAGCGATCAAACGACATATTCTGGTCGAATATGGTGCCGAGACTCTTTAGAGGAGTAGAAAAATAATGAATCATGGAGTCTGCAACCACCACACCTGATCCTCCAACAAATGTTTTCACCTAAGCCCGAGTGCCACCCAGCAGAACCTCCGATTCTTCTGGATTAACCAGTATTTAGCTTCGTGCAAGCCACACGTGCACCCCTCACATACACCACCCGCGTGAATTGTTTGAGGTTACCGAGGCACTCCATATCTAGCTTTAACTTCACTGTGGTGTACAATTGTGCATCATCGGCATGTTGATGGAACTATATTTCATGCGATGAGATGACATCGGCGATCGGAAAGACACATGTTGAAAATAGGAAGGGGCCGAGGACAGACCCTGTGGTTATGCCAACAGCTGTATAATGCATGTGTAGTGTACTAATTCAGAGACACGAGTAGGAGGCACTCTCTCTATTGTTTATTCCGGCCTTCACAGCGATAGGGGATAACTGCATACCGGGTCAGGCCAGCCAACATGCTTCCAGACCCACAGCTTGAAGATACGAAGACCACGACGACTGCAGCACAAGTTCCACTCCAGATGGCAGCAGCCCCGACTGTGATTCGGAGCTCGGGGTGATTCCAGTCTCATGTGACGAATACAAGTAGAATATCTTCTTAGTTCTTTCGGTAAAGTCACGTAGAAGGGAAGTAATAAAATAATAAAAATAAAACATAATAAAATAAAATAATTCTCACGACGTTTCGGCTACAACGCAAGCAGCCGTCTTCAGGTGAAGAATGAGACAATGCCAAGCTAGGAGCTTATATATAAGCTGCGTTGGAGGTGGAGGAAAGAGCGCCTTAACAAAAGAATGTGCATATGAAGAGGCATTTAGCATATTCATGCATATGAAGAGGCCTCTAAATGCCTCTTCATATGCACATTCTTTTGTTAAGGCGCTCTTTCCTCCACCTCCAACGCAGCTTATATATAAGCTCCTAGCTTGGCATTGTCTCATTCTTCACCTGAAGACGGCTGCTTGCGTTGTAGCCGAAATGTCGTGAGAATTATTTTATTTTATTATGTTTTATTTTTATTATTTTATTACTTCCCTCCTACGTGACTTTACCGAAAGAACTAAGAAGATGAATCCCTGCAGTCACGAAAGCTTTAAATCGAAATTTATACAAGTAGAATAATTCATAATTGGAAAGCGAATGCGACGCATATAATGAACCAAGTCTCACACTTCTCCTACCCAGACTGCATTTGCCTGTTTCGTGGAGAAAGCACGAACGAAGTCACTTTCCATCTCATTCGAATTAGGAATAAATCCATTAGGACCACGTGTCTCGCAAGACTGGTGAGAAAGCTGCCTTCCCTGTTGGTGTCTCTGGCAGAAAAGCTGCTGCACTGGCGAAAGAGCTTCCAGCACTCGGAGTGAAACATCGGACATCATGCTGTACAACAAGCAGGACCACTCGAAAGCACACCGGAATGCCACAGAGCCCAACCGTAAACACCTCCGCAGTTGTATGACTCTCTGTGTCTTTTTGCGGCCCCGAACAACCACGTGGCCCCTGGGTGCTGCAGTTTGAGCAACCCTGCAAGTTGCTGCTGCAGCAGCAAAAAGTGGCTGCTTGAGCAAACGTATCAAAGATTGATAATTGGTTTTTTACCCTTCCATCTGGCAACAAAACTGACACCTTTTTTTACAAGGAGTCATGTTTGCATAGACCACAATACCTGCAGTCATAATGCAAACAAAAAACATAACTCTGATAATGTGCACTGTCCTTCAAGTTGATTGGTCCACACCCGAGACAGCTTTCTTTAGAGCCTAGTCTCACATGGTCCAACCCACATTATCTGAGTTATGTTTTTTGTTTGCATTATGACTGCAGGTATTGTGGTCTATGCAAACATGACTCCTTGTAAAAAAGGTGTCAGTTTTGTTGCCAGATGGAAGGCTAAAAAAACAATTATGATATTTTTTACTGGCAAATGAGGTTCCAATGGTGTATCAAACATTGTTGCAGCAGACGCATCCACCGGGCTGCTGGGAAGATGCTCTCCATGTAACATAGATCCCACGTTCGTTGAGTTGGCAGCATCAACAAAACTGAGAAACTAACGGCACGCATGTCAACACGACGATAATGCTTGTGTTGCGATGCCATGTCGCTCGACCACTTAAGAACCCTTCACAAACAAACAAAAAAACTTGCCATCTGTGACCTACAAACATGCATACACAGGAGCCCCACCGAAACAAATGCATTGCATTATACTGTACTACATATATTAAGGGATATTCGTTGTGTGAGCCCCTGTCTGTATCATGTGTCGTCATACGACCATTATGCACCCCCTAACCCTGTGGTGTGAACTTGTTAAACTCTGAACAGGCGTAGTGAACTGAAGCAGGCTCACACATGGGCACTTACTTTAATAATGTTATGGGTGCTAGCCCAACTGGTTAACTTTGAAGAAAAACTGCTACTAGTATTAAATATTGTACCAATATATATTTTTTACTTGATTATGAGAATGTATAAAGGTGTTGAAATTCAGTCGTGGGGGTGGATGGGTGGGGGGCTTTGCCCACCCCCCTGGTTTAAAAAAACTGAACAGTTCACCAGCAATAAACCATGTTGGAGGAATTTACAGCAGCAGTGTGAAAAGCGGGGTATACACAAGTATTCCCTCGTTATTCACTAACTTGCTATCAGCGATTTTCGCTATCCACGAATCACATGTGGAACTCTGCACGGCTGCATCGAGAGAGAGAGAGAGACGAAGAAGTGATGAAATAAAGCGACGGTACAGAATGTTATGCGAGAAAGTGATAATATAAAGCGATAGGATAAAGTTACGAGAGAGACAGTGATGAGATAAAGAGATGAGAGAGAATTTGATGCGAAGAATTTAAGAGATAAAGAGATGAGATAAAGAGATGAGAGAGATAATAAATAACGCGATCTAACCCAAAAACGTTTATTATGAATAATATTGGTCGCGAAAGCCTACGTGTTAAAATTAGAGAGGTAACTTGTCGAAGCTTTAGAAGCATCTGCAGACGCTGCGCATGCAACATTTGTAGGCTAATATCATTTGCTAATCACGAGCATCATTTCCTCCCCTCACACACGCACAGTGTAATGTAGGAAATATCATAACATCAGAAGAGAAACTGCATTTGATTTTACAACACATTTTAGTTCGACTTAGTTCAGCAAATGCAATATATTTAGTTATGTTGTTTTGGTAGACACATTGCTTCTTGTGTTTTATAAAAGTAATATGCTTTTTGACAAGATAATATGAGTAGGATACATACAGTTGTGTTCGTGTAAACGTGTAGAGAAAATATTTGTGCAAGTCTTTTGAATAATGTCAAATATATATTCAACAGAGCAGTCTGTGTTACTCAGAATCAGAATCTTTATTTAGACTGGAGAAATCCGATGAGCTATGAAACTCATTTTCACAGTTGTTCAGTATGGGCAGCTCAGCAAGTTACAACAGCAAACAATACAACAAAAACGAGAGAAGTGCAAATTGAGAAAATTGTAAGAAAGTAATAAATAAATAATGACATTAGATAAGTCCGATTTATCCAGACTGGGAAAGACGGCAAACACATCAACAAAACAGTCCGAGACCACACCAAGATAACCCACACTCCCTGAATAATACTGGTAGGAACCTCCTGGTTACACCAGCCCACATGGGATTATTGTGTCCGTCCGTCCGTCGTGAATCCAAAAATGGGAGGGCTGGGGCTGGGTGGAGAGGGGAGGGTGGGGAGGGGCTGGGTGGGGAGGGTGGGGAGGGGCTGGGTGTGGAGTGGGAGGGGTGGAGCTGGGTGGGGAGGGGCTGGTCACCCCGTGGTGCCCTTATAAAACTCAACGTTTAACCTACTCACGCCGGCTTGTGCCCGCCCTCACAGTCGGGCATATTTGCGGAATACACCACGCCGCCGTTGACCCTGGCCATTGACCGAGCAACCCAACGTTCCTACCAGCTCCCTCCGCAAGAATGTGTTAATGTGAGGTTCAGTTTAACGTTTGCGGAATTAGTTAATTTTGTCCTCTAGAGTTTTGGATAGGGTCTATACCGCGGATCCCCTTTAGAGCGCAGTCTCCTGCACCAATACATTGCTGCCAGTAATCACACACCTCTGGAGGCAGTTCTGGAAGTCTTCAGCAGGAAAGTCTCGCAGATAGCTCGTCATACTTGCACCGTCGACACATTTAGGCCCTCAATGTCTCCGAAACGAGTTTCAAAGCAAAGCTTTGGCCATCGCATTCTCTTCTTAGGCTGTTGTAACATTGCAAGTATTTTGGATGGTGACTTATCCTATTTACCACTATATTTCAAGTTGAACTGTTGCTCTGTATTATTTGATGTTGAACCATCGAATTTTGATGTTCCCTTTGATAACCCATGAGGTGCCAAAGTCATATTGACAGGGACTACTTGTTATTGCTTTGCTGAAACACATCACTCTGCAAGTACGCACAATTGGAGAGCAGGTAAGAATGATCTACGCTCAATTTTAATGCACCATGCATTTTTTATCCCCTGTCAATTTTGAAAACAAATACTGCCAACTTTGGGCTGGACTAGCCAACGTGGCAACCGGTTGTACTGAATAAGTTTAACCCATAGATGAACAGTGAGCATGCAAATAAATGGACCCAGCGGGCTTGGTTGATAGTTAACAGGCATGAAAAAATAAGAATAGTTAACAGGCAGCTGAAGGTTGCTGTCTCTTACACCAATGGAAAGTGAAGAACAGCTCACAGTGCGACTGTGGTCACCAGTCTCAAACCATAGACCACACAGTAACGCCACTCACCGCTTCGATCACTTGCTGGCAGTGTGAAACTATGGGGCCTGATAGGAATTACAATTTTGAAACAATGATGTTTTGTACCAGGCCTTTTGTTGAGTTGAGTGACATGTTTTGTTTTGTGGCAGCCTGGTTGTCATCACAGAGCAGCAGCGTCGAATTAGATGGAATAATAACTCTCTTGCGAAGCTGTGACACGCAGAATTGTTCATGTTGTTTTATGACACTCTCAAACCCTGCTGGGTTGTGAGATGACCAGTAGGAAGCACTACAATGTGTTAATCTACCCATAGGTACGAACCCTCGAGTTTTAAGCCTCTAGGCGGGGGTTTTCTCAAGGCACCCTGGCTTTCCCACCACATTCAAAATCCTCAAAAGGAATTTACCATTGCAAAATCTTCGTGAAAACGAGTTTGTAGCCTGGGTGAGGCTTTCCTGGATACAATAAATAAATGATATTGTTATTACAAACCTATCTGCTACTGAGACACAATGTCCTGTTGGAAGAAATATTTGGCAGGCCTGACCTTCATACTTTTGTTTTTCTCATAAATCTGACCCAAACAATTATAATCTCTAGTCCGCGTATTTGGGAGGAGGCTGACCAGTCAGCAAAGGCTGTCTGGAGTTCTTCACTATTCGTAGCAATACATCTATAGATGATATAGATCTATAGATGATATAGCTCGTATAGAGCTAGTTTTACTAATAGCACCTCCGATTAGCACAGTTGGCTACTTACGGTGTGAAATAAGTTCAACATACATGATGATAGTAGTGAGAGAACCCTGTTTGATAATAGAAAGCTGACAATGTTGATAAACCATGATATTTACAATACTGTATAATTTTTGTTATAATACATTACTTTTGCTTGACAATACCAAATGCATATATGATTTCTATTGAATGTGAACTATTGTATTAAGCAAATGTATCATTAATTTAAAGACACCCATTTGTGGGTTCACTAGGGCCTATATTGCAAGATAATAATAAACTTGAAAATGAGAATGTTTAAAAAAAACTGATGCAAGTTGAAGAAAAGAGATCGAGAGGACGGCAGAAGAAGAGGTGGGGCGATGTGATGCGATCGGACACGGTGGCCCGAGGAGCAGAAAGAGATGGCGCAGGACAGGGCAGTGTGGAGAAGGTTGGCAAGGACAGCGGACCCGACATGAGTGAGACAAATGCGTGATCATTGTACCATTAGTCCAAAGCGAGGTTACACTGATGTACGAATGTCTGCGCATTCACTGTACGTGTACTGCACACAATACAGATACTAATTATTTCATATTGGTGGGGGAAATTGCGGTAAGAGATGATGACCGAAGGTCAAGACTGACATTGCAGAGGCAGCAAAAGGAGGGTTACCCAAGAGTAAGCCGACGGTCACTATGGAGATGGAGCGATGAAATCAGCTAACATCCAGGAGCTGGTTGTATTTGTTGAAACACGAGGCCGTGAGGGATGGTGATAAGCGGAAGAGGAAGGTCAAGTCTGGGCTTAAACAGCAGTAACTTAACCATGAAACATGATGGTTGTGTAAGAGAGCATGCGTCATTATTTCAAAACTGTCTTCCATCACAATACTGTGTTTGGCTTGTCAGATAAACACGTAAGACTACTGCTTCTGACTGGCTCTATGGCTTAAAAGAGTTTGCTGGGCACAAGCCATGGGCTATGCCTAGCAAAGTGGAAGAAAATAAACGTTCGTCATATTTATCGTATTTCTTTAATTGGTCAACATAGCTTTGCTCATCTCGTAATAGTGGTGCTTCACAAAGAAAAGGTACTTACAGGCCAATAGTTACAATGTTTGCTATTTGTATAATGTACAATTTCCTTTTTGAGGTCGAATATTCCATTTGTAACTTCATATAATGCTGATATTCATGATAATTATTGAATTGAGCTTTGAGTTTACCATGTAAGCAAGCCCAGGGTAAATTATATATTGAATTTCATTACTGCCTGTTAAAGATCAACATTTTCAAAATCAAATGCATTTATGCAACATTTTGTTAATTTCCTGAAGCCTGTTGATATGTTTAACGACTGCACATTTCAAGAGTTCTTTCAGAATTTTTATTTTAAAATATTTGGTGAGCATTGAGGTATGGATCACAATGCTCCCACTCAGCACTCCTTCGGGACTAAACTATGAAACTAAACTATGTTTTTTTTTAGCAGGTAAGGCCCACTCAGCTATATAGCTCTTTTTCAGAATCGACCTGGCCACAAATGATAGCTCAACCAAGTGGCTTATCATGTGGAAATGTATAACAGCCAAATACTTGAAACACTTGTTTCTAAATGTAGAGGGAAAAACCGGAGGACCCAGAGAAAAATACATGCGACCATGGGGAGAACATGCAAACTCCAAATATACAGGCGTCAGGGTCGGGATCGAACCAACGAGGGAGTTAACATCTTGCCACCGTGGCACAACCACGTCCTCAGCATTCATTGGCACGATTCCACCATCGATGGAAAGTTCCTATTCTTTCTTGGCTCTGTTGTTGCTCTTTCATAACCTCGCTCATGTAGATCAGGCACAGTCACATGGATTCCATAAAAAATGAAATGATTAATTTATTTAGTGTTATTCATACAAACTGCAATCGCTGAGGAACCACAGACAAGCTGGAAGGCTGTCAGGGAGTGAGCTGGTGCCAACAATTTATCTGCTTTTCTCTATATATTGAGACATTTGCAGGCAATTCATATTTATACGTATGGGAGGAAATAAGAGCACCCGGAGGAAGCCCATGCATGCGAGGGTGTAAGAATATATCACGTCCATACAGAAGGGACAGATGATTTCATTCCACACTTGCTGTACTGCATTCTGCTGGTAAGCCAGGGTATTGCACCGAAATTCCCACGGGAAGGAGTCTCGCAACATTTTATCATTTGTCCGATTCACCAATCCTCGCCTCCACAGTGGCTGTGGTGGTGCTAAAAACCTAGCACTGGTTTCCTGTCAAATTCAGAATTAAAGTGCAAAATTGCCATTCTCTCTCATCGTGCCTTCTTTCAAGGTCAGTCACCGTATCACTTTGCTCCAAGATCTGCTGCTGATCGTCCCCAGAACTGAGACTGACCCTGGCAGAGCGTTGTTCTTCCGTAACTGCTCCTGTCATTTAGAACTCTCTCCCGCTGCACATACGAAGCATTCGAACTCCCTATACCTTCAGGAGTCAGCTGAAGGTGCTCTGCAATTGTTCGGGCTGACACATGAGGAATCGTATGCCTGTTTTCCGTTCCTCCAAGTTCGCGACAAAACAACAATTTGTTCATTTCACAAAATGTGTATGTGTTGCAATTATTTGTTATTACTATTCTTTTGATTATCAATTATGCAAGCGCGGCATAATGTGTGGTGGAGTGGGGTCCTCCCGTGATGGGATTGGCACCAATGAATTGAAAAATGCAGAAATGAGGAAATTTTAAGTAAAAAAACCCGCCATCCTTTCAAATCGAGGTGGAATGGTTATAAAAAAACAACTTCGCAATCCCCAACGTATCACTGGAATCCCCATATTATTAGCAAATATTACGTATGTGGAATGATATGGAGGACGGACAGCCTCATACATTTTATTTGGTATTGTATTGTCAGAGTCAACGAGAGGAAAATGAACTCTTGAGGTTTTGCACAATTGTGGATGTTCCAGGTCACTGAGGCTATTCATGTCCACATCGTGTTCACAGGAGGCTCTTCCATGCTTCAACTCTGTGTATCACGTGCAACAGTCAAGAGTTTCCTATTGTGTTTTGTCACGACAAAGTGTATTCCTTGAGGATTCTCGTTTTTGAACGTATTTTGACTGTTGTCAATTGGGATTACTCATTTATTTCAGTTAGCAAACAACTGTAAAGTTGAGTTAATCTATTAACGGGAAATTTTAAAATAATTCAAAGTACAATAATCCGATGTACCACTAAGTAATGCACGTTTAAGTGTATATTCAGTGAACTGTATTCAACATTTGTTACAGCACCACTCCTTGTCAGAACACAACCATCATGTTTGATATAAATGCATTGGATGTAGTATAACACAAGCAAGACAAATATCCCCCATAGAGCTTTAACAGCATATCGGAGCAATTGCTGTGAGCAAGCAGCTATGAATGCTGGCACGGCACACGAAGGGGTGGGTGGTCAGCAGCGCGCCCCCGACCGCCTTTGTCTCCCCAGTGGCGATGTTTATCACATTTACACTCCGGTCGCCGGGTTCGTAGCGCAGCACGCTAACCACTGCGTCACCGCTCCTCGTATATAGCGTAATACACTCAACACACATACACATAGTACTGCATATACAATAGGTGCGAGCAGCGTGCGTATGTGTATCGTATGGCTGTGTGCATGCATGTGTATACTTAACATACACTTCATCCGAAACATGCTGTTGGAATAACAAATTGATAAATAAATGTGTATGATGCATGGGTCCGCCTAATGGCTGGGGAAGGGATAGAGAAATGTGCACACCGTGGGATACAAACTTGCAAGCAAGTGTCGACAGCTCCCTCCAGTGACGTGATGGGCGCAGCAAGGGCGATTCGCTAACTACCTCGCTCGGTATACAGGGAGGTCACGGGTTCGATTCTGACCCTGACGCCTGTATATTTGGAGTTTGCATGTCTTTCTCCCTATGGTCGCATGGATTTTTCTCCCGGGTCCTCCGGTTTTCCCTCCACATTTAGAAACAACAGTTTAGGGTATTTGGCTGCTATAAATTTCCACATCATAAGCCAGTTCATTGAGCTATCATTTGTGGCCAGGTCGCTTCTAACTACATAGCTCAACGGGCCCATACCTGGTTAAATAAAAAACAGTTCAATCGTTTTCAAACCAGAAGTATAGACACTGATAGAACATTTTAAAAAAATACTTGAAAATGCACAGAGCATGGAGATGAGCCATGCCGATAATGTCACCGAGGAGCAAAAGAGGAACACATTTGGGACCTCCTTTGCAAGTCCCAAAATAACGACAATAGGTTTTCCCCTTTTTTCTGGCAACAAAACAGGTGTTAAGATGTTAAAACACCAAACTGAAACCTTTTACAAGGAATCATGTCTGCATTAACCACAATACTTGTAGTCAGAATGCAAAAAAAAATACTCTGATACGATATGCATTGTCTTTGAAACTGATTGGTCCACAACAGAAACAGCTTTAAGCAATGCAATGCGATATTGTGGCAGTACAACATAATGGCTGAAATGTATAAAGTTATTGTCATTCATTCGTTGAGATACAACATTTTAGGACTTACAGCAGGGGGCAGTGCTTCACAAGGTAATGTGCATTTCAAGTAACTTTGTCATTGTAATATTAACAGGTGCGTTTACTAGCTTCGTGATAGCAATATCAATGTTTAAACGAGATTAAGTTGACGGTAGCGTAAATTCAGTTGACAAACATGTGGCTGGAACACTAACGTCCTTTGACAAATGCCGAGGCAGTATGCATGGTATGAGGCAAATACATCTTGTATGCGATGTTATATGTAGCAATGTATCGCTTCACTACTCAGGCACAAATCCCGTAGGTCAGTATCATCCGTGTTTTGCATTCAAAATGCAGGGTGGATATGTTGCGTTTGCAATTTTGGCCTTATTTGTAAAACATAAAAACGATGCAACTTGATTCAGGCAGTGGGGATTAGCGGGATAACTCTGAAGGGTAATATGGAGTGGAAAAGGTGCGGATGGTCACACATACAGAAAATACTGAGAGACTTAACACGGGTGAGGAAAGTATTTTCATCCATTCTTACTCCACTGTGCCTTTCACGAAAGCTGGTCTGGCCATGTTTGTTGTAGTACGGAGTTAGACTTATGTCCTTAATCTAGGTTGTCTTGTGGTTGTTGTTGTTTGACTTGCATCCCACTGGGATTTTTGCACACAGCGTTGGTGTACGGTGCTTTTTTGCAATATTTTTCTGTCTTTTCTTGGATTTTCTGTTTGCACATAGTCACACAGTCACTTTAAGATGTTTTCTTGTTCATGTTTTAGTTTTTTTCTTTGTTGCGGTTGCACCCGATTCAAGAGCCGAATGGCTCACAGGGCTATACCTAATAAATGCAACTGAAAACACCCAGGGCGCACAGTAGGCTATCGGGCCATTTGCTTTTGAGATACGCAGAGTATAAAGATATGATGTTAGCTGTGACCTTGGCCGAGACATTGCAGCTATCGTAAATGTTAGATATTGAGGCTGAACACTGCGGTCTTTCCAGACACGCGTGTGATAGATGTGGGTAGGGATGGGGCTTTTGCACCTTGATCACAGACATCTGTAAGTGCCAGAGGACTGGGCCAACACTGCTGAGATCCTGGATTCAAATCTGTCACGCAGGATTCATTGAACTCAAGTGTCGTGAGTTGATGGTCTCAGCCTGGGTAACCAACGATGGCACATACAACACATAACTAAATTTTGCTTCCAAATATGAATACAATGTTTTGATGCACAATGTAGCAAGAGTGGAGGCAGGCCGTGAGCACGAGCAAAGTTGTGCTGGCTGACGGGTGGTGGATGGTGTATGAACAGGTCCGGCGGCAGCCGATTGTAACATGTTACCAGTGTGCTGGTGGTATAATTATCAGCTCGAGTTCTGCTCGTCTGTGTTTTATACATATGTTGTTTACGTGATTCGTAGAAAATAACGATTTTATCATGTAAAATCTTAATTTTAGTGACATATTTTCGTTTTACTCGAATTCTGGTTAAATGCAACTGTATGCATTTTTTGGAGGTTAAATATTGTGGATTAAGAAGCATTTTTAAATTACATTAGAAGTAGTTACGTGACATCATCTTCCAGGGACAAAAGATGTCAGAGTGAACCCTGGTTCACGACATTGGTGGCAGCGGTGGAATCTTTAGTAATTATAATAGATAAATATGGATGTAGACAACATTGGCATCTGAAGTGATGGGGGTGACGCCATGGCGAGATGTTAACCCCCGTGCTCGGTTTGCAGGAGGGCATGGGTTCGACCCTGACCCTGACGTCCAGGACTGGATGGGCCATAGGGCAGTCTAGGCAAATGCCCGGTGGGCCGGTCCATTCCATAATGTGAATAATATAGTTGTTTTTTAAGTCCAGAGACATATTGAATTGGCAAGGCAGGATTGTGATGTGGAACATTGACTGTTTTAAAGGGTATAGAAGTAATCTTTAGGGTTTAGACAGAGATTCTATTACCATTATATTACTGTTACGATATGCATTGGAATGTTTTGACTTTAATACAATAAATCATAGCTATTCCTCTGTTTGTTAGAATACACGTGTGTATTCGCAGAATAGTAAAACTTTTAATTGAAAGACAGGGTAGATAGGCAACATGGACATCCGGAATAAAAAAAATTGAGGTTTTGTAGATGCAGTAAGGAAGAAAATCTACAGTAATGTATAGGGTACATCGAAGATGGAGAAGGGCATGTTACAGAGACAGGCATTGGGGTGGTATCCAAAGATCGGCAGTCAAGGGGAAGACCAAAAGCCAGAGGGTGCGATACTGTGAGAGGGGACATGGCGAGGTTGGATGTCAACTTCACAACAACTATGGACTTTAGCAGATTAAGGAAAATTATGCTGAGGTGTGGTGGCCTCTGTGGCATTGGGAACTGGGGTGGGGGCAGAGGGGGGGGATAAGGTATCCAGGTAGGAAACATGATAATTGTCATGAAGAATAACAAACCGATATGGTTTACGGGACATTTAGATCACAGGATCTCCAATATCAGCTTGTTGGAGCGTCTCATTATGACTGCATCTAGACTAAGCACTCAAAAAATAAAAGACAACACAGGGAGGAAGAGACCTTTCGGCAGAGGCCATTCGTCATTGTAATGAGATCAGCTAAAATACCACGGGCTCCATCCTCAAATGGGGCATGATAAACCAAACATAAATTTCTCCAGCTGATGCCTAAAGAAAAACGCTCTCCTGCTACTCTACAAACAACCCTGGCAATTAAAATGTCCCTCAACAGAAAACTAATATCCTGCCCTGACTCATTTGAATATAATTTGCATTACTCATTCGAGTGAATGTCACAATTGTCTATTACTTCCGACCACTGTTGAGCAGCAATGTTCATCAGTGAGTAAGTGGGAACTCTTGTACTGCATTACAATTGACTACATACAAACGGAGGTGATAAAGTGTCGTCCGTTCTCAGCATCGAGTTAAAATGCAACCAAACATGGACTATATCGTGATAGTTCATAAACGATTTAAAATTACGAAAAAGACTGAGATTAGATCAAATATGAAAGTTGATGACATCATTCAAACTCTTGGCAACAGCAAGTGGGCTTCAGCAGGACACGTCTCGAGAAGGGATGATGACCGATGCTCATGTGTAATGATGGAGTGGTCGCCAAGGAATGGAACGCGTCCACAAGGGACGTCTGCCAGAGAAATGGAGCGGTAAAAGGAGCTCGTTACGCAAGTGCTCGGTGGATTGTTACATCGCAGGGTCATGAGAGATGGCAGCAGTTTGGGGTGTCCTTCATCGAGCAGTAGAATGATCATGGTTGACCTGTAATTTCGTTCCAGCGAAAAGCAACGTCACCCATGCCAGGGAAAAAAACAAGCTGTTTCGCAAACAAAGAGTACCCGTACAACAGCTGAGCACTTTAGAGACCTACAAAGTGTCTAAGACACTGTGGAGTTCTGTGGAAATTCCAAATAAAAGTCTCATCGACGACCCCACCATTGCTATGCGCGGCGTTGAACTGCCAAGAAAACGACGTTGCTCCATCAACCGTTTCAGAACAGCAAGAGGTCGCTGCGCACAACTCCTCCACAAGTGGAGCATTAAAGACAAGCCACGGTGCGACTGCGGCCACACGAACCAGACAATGGACCACGTTGCGATCAACTGCATCCTACGCCCGCTCTCCGACGGGACTGAGCCGTGTTGTTAGTCGCGTTCCTCCTGAAGCTATCGCGTTGTTCACCACACTTCAACTCGGGCGTGCGATTTGCACAGACTTGCCATACGCTAGAGAGAGAGTGTCTCAGATTCAGAATGTTTATTCGGTCCGGAGAATTCCATTGAGCTGTGAAGCTCTTTCACACAGGTGTCCAGTTGGGGTGGGTCAGCGAGTTCCAAGCACGCATTGATTCACTGCCCAGAAGGTTGATGCGTTATCACGGTTTGTGGTACCGAAGCAAAACTTTATGTCATGTCTACTTTGCATTGTTTCATTTGCGTTGCTACTATTTTATCTGTTTCCTTTGCACACCGAGTCACTTCATCCGCGTCAATGGAAAAGCAGCGTATAATCATCATCATTGTTTGAAATGCATACGTTGTACATGGATGTTGTCGCGCACACAACTTGCTTGGCACACGTATTGTCAATGTAGGAATATTATCTTTGCCGCTTCGTTACGTACCCAATAAAAATTGAAATTCCTCAAACGCAATGAACCCTCGCAATTACTGCACAGCACCCAGTGACATCCTGGTTTACAATGCATAGCAGACGCACATAAATGAACACCCATTCATCACTTGCCAACTCCTGTATACATAACCTTCGCGTGTCGCTGAAGTATTGATCATACACAGCATACTCGACAACTCGTAAAAAAATAAAATGTCTTGAAATTCCCCAGATTTGCATTCGTACCTCTTTTTTACACTTTTACACGATAATGTCTAACTCCAAAATGGCCATTTTTGGGTTAAACAAACACAGGCTAGGAGAAGAGGCAATGCGATTGAATGTTAATTCTTGAATCAAATGTCACAGGTGAGCCCTAACAATCACCATCTCTAAGACCTAAATTTGACGTTTCGTCAGCACCCAAACAATCAATTAAGAATGTAGGTTGATAAGAATCATAATGAGAATATGTATTAATACTCGAGGAATCCGAGGAGTGATAAAGCTCTTTTTCACAGATGTCCAATCGTGGGCAGGTCGGAACGTTAGAACAACAAACAGTATAAAAAACATAGTAGTGCAAAGTATATGAAAGGTAAACAAATCACTTATAAATATACAAATAAACGAAACTTTGTTTTATCTTACCAGGTAAAGCCTGCTGAGCTATTAACTTATTTTTCAGAAGCCACCTAAGCACAAATTATAGCTCAACGAAGTGGCTTATCGTGTGGATATACATAAGCTGCAACATAATCTAAACAATCGAAACATGAGCTTACATTGAAATACAACTACCATGAAACTACAGCATTTCAACACTGCTCAAAAATCTCCCCATTCTGCGCACCATGTACATTAATCCGAAGCTCTGCCCTTTCCTGAATATCGCAAATTAATTCATAGCAATTTTGTCCCGTAGAACAATAGGAGCTATCCAAACGAATGCAATAATACATGTGATATTTTGGTTTGTGTTTACTTTTTTGGGCGCATACTGTTACAGGATGCCCTAAATGGGTGCAGTCATTGGGGTAAACAGCCTTACTACAAATGTGTACATCAGACAAGCAATTTGAAGTCGACATTTCAAATCGAGCGTGTATTTAATTTACAACATATGCAAACTATATGTTAATGTTACATTTAGGCCAATGGACTGAACGAGGAAGGAACAGTGACAGAAAAAAACAATAAAAAGTGAAAACCAATTGTGCAATTTAATCATAATGCCGAAAGCTGACAATTTATGGAACCGCTGAGAAATTAAATGTGGAATCACTGAGGCGTGATAGGAATTGCTAAGGAGTGGATTGTTACGTGCCTAATGAGCAATTGGACTTAGTAAAAAAAAAGTTACAATTTTAATCAAAAAACCATACACTACTCAGGCCTCATCTCTCCCAACTCCCCCACCCTTCCATGCGTGCCGCTGGGAGTAAGATGCCATGAATGATGAGCAGAAAATGCTATTTTGCGATTAACAATCCTGCCAACGGTGTAACCACGACAGCGAGTCACGGGTGTCACAGAAATGTCACGCTCCTCTGTGCGTGACGTCACCGCACATTGCCCTCTTAAGCCACGGCGTGCCGCGATTATTTATTGCTCAAAGTGCAGGGGTCATTGCTATGGGAGTGCAACCAACATTTACTCACCGCTTGGTATGGTGCCGCCCTGAGCCAGCGATATCCTGCCGCTTGATATGTCAGAACGCCAATGTGCTCTGCCCCATACCAGTTGATACTGCTCAAGTTCACTCGAGTCCGGTTCATTAAACAACACTTCTGCTTTCATTCTGTCGAATTTTGACTGATGACATTTACTCTACCTAAGGGTCACCGTGCTCCACTTCTTCCGGGCCGTATCGCTTTCTTGGCAGCCATGGATGAGGCGGTAAGCATCCAGGGCAGTCTTAATGTCAGTCTAGATGGCATGTGATATAAGACATATGTGGTCATAGTACAATATCAAATCAGGGTTTCCGGATGAATCAAAGGTCAGAGAACTAAGCCCACATCACTGAGTTGATGGTTTCAGCCTGGACAGCAAGGACTGCACAACATCACATTAAATGATTGTTTTTATTTATTTCGAATCTTATAAAAATAAATCTCTGGGTTGACTGCCATGCGATGAACATTCTCTATAGTGCGACATCTCAGGAGTATTTCTGAGATATCCGTCTTTTTCATGAATATATTCCAATTGTATACTTTTGGCGTCATACCAGGAAGGATATATTTGAAGCTCACGACGAGTATTGTATCATCCTATGTGTTAGAGAACAATCCTTGGAGGGACGATAGAACCATTTCAATGTCACACTAGGGGGCACACTTTTCCACATGCACCCGTGTATATAGATATACCAGGGCATTTAAAAAAATCTTAATTGTAAACTACTGAAATAAATTAATTAAGGTGTCCAGTTTTGGGGGACGTTGCACCCCCGTGCCCCCCCCCAAACTCCGCCCATGATTGAAAGGTCAAGTGCAGTCCTTCCAATACAAAACGAGTCCATTTGATGGAATATTTGTGTGATTAAAGGTAAAGATACAACCCTGCAATTCCTTATTCACACTGCTGCTGGCAGAAAGGCCTTCAACAGAGTCCATTCGAGATATGATTTGGCCTACTCTTCTACGCGTCTTGCATTAATGTGCATGTGAGTAGCCCATAAAGCCTGGAGTTCAGTCACAAACACCAAGAGTGCTACTATATTTTACGCTATGTATTTTTTAGAAATATTATGTTTTAATTTCTAACAAGGTTTTTGGTAGTCGTGGTTAATTGTTGTAATATTTTTCAGGAAAAAATAATTCTGACATTTTTTTACTTGTTTGTCTGTTGATTCGGGGCCCCCCTTTTGTGGCCGACGGGACCCCTACAAGTCCGGTGTAATATTTATGGGACATTTTTTCCAGTATCAAAATGAAAAAAAATATATATAGGTGTTAAGATGTTCAAATAACCCCAGCTATTCATACTTTGATACTTGCATTGCATGTGTGCTGTTCACCTTTTGGCGTTCTCTGGTCTAGCACTGGTGAGACAAGGCCATGGTGTAGGCCAATCAGTTTCAAAGAGAATGCATATATTATCAGAGTATGTTTGTTTGCATGTTTTGCCACATGCATGTGTAGCTAATTCAGACTTGATGCCTTGAAATAGGTATCAGAAAAGGTAAAGCCTATTCTTATTTTTTCATCATCCAGTGCAATAACTGACACAAACCGTGGCAGAATGTCTTCACACATATCTATGTTATTCATTACTTTTTTTTTAATGTGTACTTCATTCACAGAAATGCTGTCTGAATTTGGGAGGTGAAAGTAACACCTCAGCTTTGCAACACACACTTCCCCTGTGGTGCACGGTCGCATTTTCTCTATATCCTTTGTGGTTTTGGTAACTCATTTGATCGCTGCCAAGGTGAAGAGGTCATGGTAACCAATCATATTGATACAAAAACACTTCGCTATTCCAATCTCATAGTACATTTCACAGCTGTCATAATTGGTGCATTCGACCTTTGCGTGGCTTGGCTTCGCGAACGAGATCTAGGAAGGACATCCACGTCTTCTGCAGGCACGCTGGTGGCTGAAGAGGCCTATGCGGGACAAGCAGGTCCTGCCACAACAGCTGCAAGTCTAGGTCTGATCTGGGATGGGTGCTGAGGGATCAGGGTTCTTCATTCTTCTCCTTTTGTCCTCCATACGGGCCCTTCGAAGAAGGAGGTGGCCTGGTGGACTGTGTGCCTCCAGGAGTTGCGATCAGCTGCTTGTGTTGCCCACTGACGGTGATCGATGCTGCAAGCAGTGAGGGACTTCTTCAGGGAGTCTTTGTATCGCTTTCGTGGTGCCCCTATGTCGCGATTCGACCTTTATAGTTTAGCATAAAGGGTTCTGGCCGCATGGTTTTAGGTCTTACCCTAAGTTCCGTCCCTTAAGACCTAAGTTCGGTGCCTATCTCTGTAACCTGTACTCCTTTATTTGCATGTTCTATTCTAAAGTTCCAAGTTGCTTACCCTGTCCTGCCTTGCAATTTGTAGCTCTTTGTGCATGCATCTACATTCAAAGTCCTGAATCTTATTTTTTTCTAAGTCTTTTGTTTGAATCCAGATTTCTCACTGGAACACAAATGTAATTCTGCCTCACATAGCCATCATTTTAATGCTAAAGTTGATGTCTCTGCTCTTCCACAATGTTTTTTTCAACGGTTTTATTCAATCGTTTTACGTAACTTGATTCCTGTGTCGTGGTCAAATCTTGTAATCAAAATTTCGTCTACTTCCTATTGTCCAATCAATTCCAAATTTTGCACACGTACTCAGATCTGATGACAGTGCATGTCTGTATCAAAAGCGGCATCAATTAATCAATTAATTGCCTCGTTTCAAGCAATTACAATTTTTGTGTGGACGGCTTATTAATTGTATATTTGTGTAGGTAAAAAACGCCGCGGTCCCTAAACTGTGGAATCGGTTCGCACAAAAAGCAGGCGCCGCGTGTCTCAGGCGCCATTGACGTACTTCTTGACCATGAGTTAAATGAAGTTGTTAATAAAACCGTTTAAATTTTTTTTTAAGGAGTTTATTTTTAGTCCATAAATCCCACTGTGATAACGCCTTCCGTAGAACTAGATCTCCTCATAATGACCATATTATTATTCATTGTAATAATTTGTACTTGATAGGTGCCTTTCACAAAGTTGCTTTGAGTCGGGACTTAAGAATATCAACAGTTGGATAGCCTGATTTCCAATGGAAGGGAGTTCCACAATCAGGGGGGGGCACCAGAGTAAATGCCCGATCACTCCAAGAACACAGTCGAGATATGCATGAAAGGGCACCATCGGCAGATATTAAATACCTTGAAGGGGTATAACATTGAATTAGCTCCTGAATATCTAGTGGAGCTCGCCGTTGTAAGGTCTTAAATTAAGCAACGTGATCTTAAAGTCCACTCGTTTAGAGACTAGAAGCCATTTCATGGATGTTACTTCATCACACAAAATGTTCTCCTGATTCCACTTTCTCATTTATTGCCGATTTGCAGGATGCATGTCATTGCTTATCTGCAAGAGTCAGTCTCTCCAGCAACTAGCAACGCATAGTTCATTAATCTCTTATACTGGTAGTAACCTCCTGGTTACACCAGCCCACAGGGGATTATTCTGTCCCTCCGTCCGTCGTGCATCCAAAAATGGGAGGGGTGGAGCTGGGTGGAGAGGGGAGGAAGGGGAGGGGCTGAGTGGGGAGGGTGGGGAGGGGCTGGGTGGGGAGGGGCTGGGTGGGGAGGGGCTGGTAACCCCGTGGCGCCCTTATAAAACTCAACGTTTAACCTACTCACGCCGGCTTGTGCCCGCCCTCACAGTCGGGCATATTTGCGGAATACACCACGCCGCCGTTGTTCCTGGCCATTGACCGAGCAACCCAACGTTACTACCAGCTCCCTCCGCAGGAATGTGTTAACCCAAGCAAAAAAACCTGCATTCCATATAAGACATATCGACATTTGTTGACTCATAATAAAACCAGGCACATCAACCTTTTTTGAAAAACAAGATATTTCAACTATAGGCGAGGAGATCGTAACTTTTATCAGCCTGAAAATTTCCCCACGATTGTGTAGGCACAGAACACGTTGAGGGCAAAAGGAAGAAGCGACAGAGTGCCCGATGTTATCGTAATGACTATTGATGTTCTCAGCTGCGCTATGCGGATTCATGACATCTTTGAACACTTGTGTTCATTACCTTTTTGTTGAATAATTTACGGTTTAATGTACTTCTAATTCTTTTAAACTGTGGATTTTAAATAACAATGATAATAATATACAACCTCTCAATTAAATCTGCAATTTTTTTAGCAGTTTAATGGATAAAAAAATATAAAAGCAATAAATGTATGATTATTTATTAATGAAAACTTGGTCTCGTTAACTGAAAATGAAATAGGTCGCCAGAATAATGTTTAACACTGCAACACGGCACAGTAATATTTCAACGGGGGTATGCAGGATACGACTGTGCCCCCCTCCTTTCTCCCAACTCACTTTTACTGAAATAGCTACGGATGTTTTTCACACTTATACACTAATATGTAGGCTATAACTATATACATTATTTTAATTACACCGTGTATTGGGTTTAGAGGAAGACAGTCTCACAGTGGCAGTATTAATAAAAACAAATTAAAGGTACACTACTCACAAGTTAGCATGCGTCTTGCTTTCATGCTGGCCCCATCGGTCTAGGATTTCCTCAAAGTGAGTCGGAGATCGCGTAACTTAATGCTGCTCTATTTTACATAATAGCCAGATGCGTTCATCGGGCTTGGCCCATGGTAGACCGCCGGTAATTTTTTGTTAAATTAATACATATTTTGAATATTTTTTCTTGACATGTACTTGTTTATCTGTTGATTCTGGGCCCCCTTGTGTCCGACTGGGCCCAGAACGCTGCATACCTCCAATAATTGCGTGCCCTGAGTGATAAGCGATACCATTCAGTAGTTACTTTTACTGCCACTCTGCATAGTGCTGTAACATAATGCCTCTTGTCGAGGCATTTCACCTTGAAAGATAAAAAGGAACAGCACGCAATTCACCAGCCCATTGACGATAATGACTATACACACACGTACACATTCCTTGTTGTATATGTTATTCGTGGTTCACAATATGTTCAAATCAAGATAGGATGTTATTGAGCAGAATTTTGCGCCACCTTTAAGCTTATATTATGGCATTACATCGGTATGAAGTATAAACTTCTTTGCAGATCTAGGTGTATCCGTGCGCTGCGAATAATTATTAACAGCAGTTTGGTATAAAAGTTGCCTGCAGGGCATGAGTGTCATTGTCACAAACGGTACAAACAACGCATTGATGTGGGTGAATACATTTGGCTTCACCTTGGATTACTTTGAAAAATATATATAACGTTTATGCGATATGCTAATGTGAGAATTCAGTTCCACGCAGGAATGTTTTTTTCCAGGGTTGAAGGTCACGTTGAGGACAATTCCTGGCTCCAATACAAAAAGAAACGAATTTGCAGGGCCCCTGGTTCTTGTTTTTCAATATGACCTGTTAAACATTTCAGAAATATATAGTTTATTTTAATTGTGTGACAATCATTTGTTGAATATAGTTACTTTAAGCTTCGTGACATGCTTGCGATATGTGTTTGTTTTGCGGTTATTCATACTTAGATGTTTTACAGTGCATCACGAGCGTGATAAGATTACAAAATACATTGTAACGTGAGAGATAGCATGTGGACACGGAGACGCACAAATGTTTGTTGATAAAGCAAACTGGACACCTTTCTGAAAATACCTCTTTTAAAGGTCATGAATAGAGTCGATATAATAGGGGCCGTCCATAAATGACGTCACGCACGGGGGGGGTCAGACATTTGTGACGATGTGTGACGAGGGGGGGGGGGGGTGATAAATGTGACGTCACATCAAAATGCGTAACTTTAAATAAATATAGACAACATGTTGTACTTAATTAAATAGACTTTTTAATAAATGTTTTCTCCTACAACATCAGAGTGCAGCGCCACATTAATTACGCACTACAGTGACAATAGTTTAAAGAGATTTGAAGCATGTTTTATTTTTTGGGGGTGGGTGGGCATGCTGGCCTTCATAGGGGCCGTCCATAAATTACGTCACGCACTTAGGGGGGGGGGGTCAGACATTTGTGACGATGTGTGACGAGGGGGGGGGGGGTGAGAAATGTGACAACTTATGTACAGACTTGCCACTGAAATACTGTAAGTAGAACGATTCCAGAAAACCAAAGCTTGGAAAGTATCAAGCGCAGACCAACAGGCCCAATAACCAACGAATAACAGGAGTATTTGTATTTCGATTTAAAGCTTTCGTGACTGCAGGGATTCATCTTCTTGGTTCTTTCGGTAAAGTCACGTAGAAGGGAAGTAATAAAATAATAAAAATAAAACATAATAAAACAATTCTCACGACGTTTCGGCCACAACGCAAGCAGCCGTCCTCAGGTGAAAAAACCAGGTCCGTCGAGGCGACTGAACGAAACAGCACACGAGTTTGGAGCATATATATAAGCTGGGCGCCTTGACAAAGGAATTTGCATATCAAGAGGAATTTAGCATATTTATGGGAAATGCAGGAATGTGATTAGTACTACATATGCATGTGCATTATGCAGGATTAACAGCATCAAAGGGAGCTGCAGGTACTGCTGCTGCTGCAGTTGCTGCTGCTGCTGCTGTTTCTGCTGCTGCTGCAGTTTCTGCTGCTGCTGCAGTTTCTGCTGCTGCTGCAGTTGCTGCTGTTGCTGCTGCAGTTGCTGCCTTATCCATTTGTAATATAACACTATGTATTATTTTACCCACCCTAATGTGTATCACACTGCTATATATTTACTATATAATTACGACACCATACATTACTCTGCACACTGCACCATGCCAGTGAGTGGAACGCGGTCTGAAAGTCACCGTAAACGTGAACCCAGTCAGTTAAGATCCGAAATGGTTTATTACGTCCTTCCAATGATTGCTAAGCCAGAATCCATCTTCTCGGTTAAAATTGTCTCTGTGTTTGTATATGTGGATCGGATTCCCACCACCATCCATCCCAGAAGAATTCCCTCATCAAGACTCTATATCATAGAGCCCAATGCATTTCCGACCAGGAACACATTGGCAGTGAACTCAAACACGTACGCCAAGCTCTTAAGGCTAATGGTTACTCCGACTACACAATCCGCAAAGCCATCACTCCAACCATCAAGAAGGATCCTGTTGAGGAGCCTTTCAAGACCATCACCTTACCCTACATTGCTGGGGTCACAAAAAAGATCTCCAAAATCCTGATTAAACACAAGATCCAGGTCCGATTCAACACAGTACATAAAATCCGTGATCTGGTACCGTCTGTAAAATATGTGGTTCCAGACATACAGTACCCTGGCGTCTACAAACTAAGTTGCCTCTGTGGTAGCAGTTACATTGGGGAAACCAAACGACATGTCTCGGACCGCATCCGTGAACACAAAGCAGACCTGAAACACGGTAGGACAAACACCTCAGCCGTGGCAGATCACTGTTACAATTCAGTGGGCTCACATGACATTGACTTCTCCAAGACAGAGGTTCTCTGCAAGCCATCTGGCTATCATGAAAGATTCGTTCATGAGGCGATCCACATATACAAACACAGAGACAATTTTAACCGAGAAGATGGATTCTGGCTTAGCAATCATTGGAAGGACGTAATAAACCATTTCGGATCTTAACTGACTGGGTTCACGTTTACGGTGACTTTCAGACCGCGTTCCACTCACTGGCATGGTGCAGTGTGCAGAGTAATGTATGGTGTCGTAATTATATAGTAAATATATAGCAGTGTGATACACATTAGGGTGGGTAAAATAATACATAGTGTTATATTAAAAATGGATAAGGCAGCAACTGCAGCAGCAGCAGCAGCAACTGCAGCAGCAGCAGAAACTGCAGCAGCAGCAGAAACTGCAGCAGCACCAGAAACTGCAGCAGCAGCAGAAACTGCAGTAGCAGCAGAAACAGCAGCAGCAGCAGCAACTGCAGCAGCAGCAGTACCTGCAGCTCCCTTTGATGCTGTTAATCCTGCATAATGCACATGCATATGTAGTACTAATCACATTCCTGCATTTCCCATAAATATGCTAAATTCCTCTTGATATGCAAATTCCTTTGTCAAGGCGCCCAGCTTATATATATGCTCCAAGCTCGTGTGCTGTTTCATTCAGACTCTGTCGCCTCGACGGACCTGGTTTTTTCACCTGAGGACGGCTGCTTGCGTTGTGGCCGAAACGTCGTGAGAATTGTTTTATTATGTTTTATTTTTATTATTTTATTACTTCCCTTCTACGTGACTTTACCGAAAGAACCAAGAAGAGGAGTATTTGTGTTGTGTCATCAAGAAACATTTACAGAGATTACGACACACAATGCACTTTTCACAAACCGTTCCATTGCAAGCAGAGCCTGCCATTGCTAGCCAAGCCTGACTGAGAACTTAAGCACACAGAGCATGTTGTGTACAAGACGTATCAACACGAGCCCTTTCAAATTCACACCACCGATTACCGAATGCCATGGCGTGATAACGCACTTGACTTGCAATCGAGAGGGTGCCAGTTTGATTCAATATACCCGTGTATACGGTTACTCCACAATGTAGGCAGCGTGTGGTGGGGTTCAGTGTGGGTACTCAGAACCACTTTTAATAAGCCATTCCATTGGGGAAAAGTAGGCCAAAATACCCTGCTAGGGGTGGGGGGGGAGTTCCCTAAGTTCCCTCTAGTGGAGGAGGCCCTTCAGCAAGCAGTGGCACGAGGAAGCGATTGCAGACTTGCGCCTTTTAATTCTAAAAGCATAAATTCGTATTATTGATTTGTGCTTGAGTTTGCAAACACAGCAGTGATGCCATATTCTCCACTGTAATAGAAGTCTTGCTTAAGAATTGGCATGGGATTCATGCAAAGTTGACAACATTCTACCTTTTGGAAGTGGAATAATTTCATTCGTAAGTGTAGACATGATGTACAAGTCCCAGACTTCATTTGCAAATACGTGATTGAAATATCGACATCATATAATAAAGTTTCTTCAAAGCAGTTAAATACATCGGACCAATGGGCTTTCAACATACTGTTCTGCAACGCATTATTATAATGCAAAAAGAAAAACAAAACTAATTCATGTCAGTTAAAACCAGGCCAAATGTAAGGTATTGGGAATAATGTTGACATTCTTTAAAAAAATATTATTTTCGGTATGCAATTGTGCCTTGTCGAACACAAATTGAATAATATTATTCAGCCTTTTGCCAGTCTACCGCTGGACGAAAGCTAAAACCAATGTGTTTTCACGAAAATAAAAAATTCACACTTTTTTTTAAAATGAGAATTAAAATATTTATTTTAACTGTAAAACAGAAATGGCACTTTTAAAACATTTATTACAGTTGACAATGTTGGTTTTAGCTGGAATATACTGCAATATTGTGGTTGCGAGTGTAAGCATCAGTATTTTAATGGGCATAGCGTCTCCTCTCAAAGCTATGACACGAGAGCCTGGATAACCTTGAAAGTCTCAAGGAAACTAAATCTATTTTATAACGTAGTTTTATAATAAAGTAGTGTTTAAAAAAGTAATAATAAACCCAACAATAATTGTTTTGATATATTTAAAATCAATATTCCCTTTTTATTCGTCATAAAGCTTTTAACTTTCGCACACATCTCACGTTAAGGCATTCGTGAAGGTTCATTTAATAGGCAACTCTTCATCATAAAGCTTCAGTGTAATGGATTGCAGTGGCTATGCTTTCATGAATCCATGAACTAGCCATTGTGGTCAGGCACAAAAAGTAACTGAGGTGCAAAGATAAGGAGATGAGTGTGAGAATGGTTGGAAGTTGAATGAGCAATGATTATTAAATTCATTTGGGCATGTTGAAAGGTATGCGGATAGAGGTTAATGCACTTTTATACGTAACATCATTTTAACATAGCGAAATTTGTTTAACCATTTTCTTGCATTGCTTCGTCTAATAGAAGTGGACTATTTAATTTGGAGCTTTCGTGACTGCAGGAATTACTCTTTGGTTCTTTCGGTAAAGTCACTTTAACGAAAGAACCAAAGAGTACGTGGACTATTGCCTATTTTAATAAAACTTTGTTCTAGATAATGGTCAATACTTCGAGGGACGTGTTTATTTCATAGACGACATTCTTTGCCACATTTAAACCCCATAAAACACATTTAGCCAATAATCATAACAAAAACATATTTCCTACTTGAATTAAACAGTTGGCATTTTAAAGTTATTGTTTTCCGCATTAATGCTCTTATGTTTAAAGTTGTCTTGCAACATGGACGTGTTATATAGAACATTTACACATTAAAACGCTTTGTTGTACAATTTAGTGAGCTTAGATTAATGCAAATAATTTTGGAAATTTAATCTTCAAACATTATTTTCTGTTTGAGTGGATACTTTGATCAGAATTCCTCGTCTCCAATTCAGAACACAGTGGCTACTTTACTTTTTTGTTTTACAAAGATTGATATATATATACTGTATATATACATACTGTTTACATACAAACATATTGTATGTAAATATTTACCAGATAAATACAAAATATATTAACACACCATTCTATATATTCATTATGTATACACACATGATAGCAAGAAATGGTATTCTGTTCTAGTTTGAATAATTAACATGAAAGTTTTTTTAAAAATTAAACATTAAAAAAACAACAGTCTCCAAAATGGAATTCAGCAGCCTGCAGCATTGGAGATATTGGTTCATTTCACTATCATAAAAGTTTATGAGCATGCCTTGTCAAGCCAGACTGCATAATTTACCAGACCGTGTCATGGGGCCCCTAAAAGTTACAGCAAAACACAACAGTAAAACATCATGCTAATAGCATTTGCAGTGACGTTTATTCAACATACACGTAAAAAATGTACAGGTTTTAACTTTTATCTGTCGTTTCGCCAAAGCACCTTCAAGAAAGGCCCGAGCATTGATGACACAAATGTGTTTTTCCCTCCTACGTCTCATCAGTTTGCTAAACGCAACTACAAGCTGCATGAATAGTGCAATGTAAATGACTCCATAAGTCAGTGACCTTGTACCAGTGAGATGGATGAGACCAAAGTAAATTTTGTAAAGGAGATCTTGGGATATAAATACGTGAAAACATCGGCAGAAATCGTAGATTGCAATTGACCAAAAAAAAGTACAAATGAAATATATACATAATAATCATAAAGTATTGTCAGTATTGTATTATGATTGACAATCAGTTTGCATCAGGGTCAAATGAAATCTACTTGCCCTTTCTATTTGAAGAAGCTTTGTGTGCTTATACTTTCCTGCAGCAGAATGCCATTGTCCCTTTCCTAAATTATGATTGGCTTTCTGGATGGATGTGAAATGACACTGCACATCCCCCGTTGGAAAATTTGTAACAAATTTAGTTTAATGAGTCATCATCATCATCAGCTGTCATCAGTCCACTGCTGGATGACGGCTTCCCAAGCCGTCATCATCTCACGATGCATACAAATCCTCTAGCACCTGCACACGAGCTGATTTCATTGCTCACAAACCTGCGTAGCACGTGTTCTCGGGCTTGTGCTCTCTTTTTTTTTAACGAACATCGGCCACAATTCCTTCGAGTGATGTGTCGTGCCCAAGCCCACTTACTTTTACAAAGTCAATATGATGTCTTCAACTTGCATATGGTCTCTAATCCATATGTCCATTCAACTGTCTCTATTAGTACAATTCCAAACATGATTCATATGCACATTTTGTAGATGTATTCCATTTCCTTATCGATGTCCATGTATCTGATCCGTATGTCATAGCAAGTAATGCACACTGATTAAACAGTTTCTTTCATAGGTACAGTGGTTCATAAAACACTCATTAATATCACACAATCGAATTTTAGCCATACTCAGGATTGGAATGCATAACACACAGTACCACTGTCCCCACCGCCCCTACACATCATCATCACCACCAGGATCCATGGGTAGATAAACCGTCGGTGTCCACTACACATTTTTTCAGTTGTTTCCACTTTCCTCTGTCTCGTGCCATTATGCTCAAGTAGTGCCACATCTCCATTGCACAATCTCTAATGTCGCCAAGCCATTCTCTGTTAGGTCTCCCTCTTTTTCTGGATCTTACCATTTTTCCAAACAACACACTTAAAAATATCTTGTTGTTGTCCATTCTACATGTGTCCAAATAGTGTCAGTTTCCGTCTCACCACTGCCTTCATCAAGTCTTCTTCTATGTGCACTCATTGTATTACTTCTGTGTTGGTCACTCTTAGCATCTAGTTCAGATGCAGTATCCTTCTGTAGCAATATATAGTTTTTCTATCATTAAATGTTTTATGTTGTGTAGTATACACCATTGCCATCTCTTCCATTGCATTGCAGACTTCACAAACCCCACTTGTACGTGATTGCATTACAGTAACAGTGTCTGATGAGAACTGCACGTGATATTTGGTTGTAACTAAAGGTGGGAACAAGTTGCTTTATTTAGGCGCTGACGATTTAGGTGCTGATGTCCCCTCCCCCGCCTACCCTTCACAGAGGATGTGATTGTCATCAAGTGTCACATCAGCTCAGAACAATGCAGCCTTGAGCCCCACACACGATCCTGCCAACCACTTGTCCAAGCCTCCTGTGAAGGTGATGTTAATTATTTTTTTGTAACGCCGGAACATGCACAAATTCTACTCCTAACACATTCCTGCGGAGGGAGCTGGTAGGAACATTGGGTTGCTCGGTCAATGGCCAGGGTCAACGGTGGCGTGGTGTATTCCGCAAATATGGCCGACTGTGAGGGCGGGCACAAGCCGGCGTGAGTAGGTTAAACGTTGAGTTTTATAAGGGCACCACGGGGTGGCCAGCCCCTCCCCACCCAGCCCCAACCTCCCAGCCCCTCCCCACCCAGCCCCACCCCTCCCACCCTCCACCCAGCCCCTCCCCACCCGGCCCCTCCACACCCAGACCCTCCCCACCCTCTCTTCTGCACCCAGCCCCACCCCTCCCATTTTTGGATGCACTACGGGCGGACGGACAGACACAATAATCCCCTGTGGGCTGGTGTAACCAGGAGGTTCCTACCAGTACATGATATTCCCAGAGAACAAACCAATGTGACTACCCTCACTGCCATAATAGAATTTTCATTTCTGGGAATCAAACCACCAGGCATTTAAGCATGGCACCAAAACATCCACCCCCTCCCGAACAAAAAGTTTAGCATGTTAACATGATTTTACCCATCGTACCGCTATGCTTAGAGAAGGCTGTAGGAACAAATCTCGAGGGTGCAACACATTTCATTGTATTGGTTCGGTTGTAGCAATACTTTGAAAATTGAAAGTGAAGTTTACGTGATGTATGACAGGCTTCCTTACACTAATATTTGGAGTTATTTAACCATAATTCACCACAATGGTCAGAGAGAGGTTCGTGAAGAGTGTTAGCCAGACCAGTTCAGATGTCGCTCGCCACCGATGTTAACCATGACTGAGAATGAAACTCAGAATACTACGTTCATAGCACAGTGGATCATTCACTGGGTCCCTGTGAAGATTAAAATGGAGTATGATAATTGTATTCTTAGTTCTATCGGTAAAGTCACGTAGAAGGGAAATAATAAAATAATACAAATGAAACAATAAAATTCTCACGACGTTTCGGGCGCAACACAAGCGTCCGTCATCAGGTAGGAAAGCATGGTCTGCTGCTGAGGCAGACTGTTTTAAAAGGCTTGAAATGGGTGTAGCCCAAGGGTCATAAAGAAGTGGGCGGGGCTAGTGATGTTAATGTGAGAAATTAGCATGTCAATGTAAGATAGGAGGAGAGCGGCCTCCTCGACGAGGGCATGGAAGTGGCTATGTTAATGGGAGGGATTAGCATGATGTTAATATGAGAAAATAGAATGTAACTGTACGCTAGGAGAGCGGCCTCCTCGACGAATGAGTGCAACCTAACGGGTGCTTGTGTTGCGCCCGAAACGTCGTGAGAATTTTATTTTTTAATTTTCTTCTTCGTTATTTTGGTAAAGTCACGTAGAAGGGAAATAATAAAATAAAATTAATGTTTTGTGTTTCTTATTTTATTATTTCCCTTCTACGTGACTTTACCAAAAGAACCAAGAATATGAATCCCTGCAGTTAGAAAAGTATTAAATCGAAATGTACGATAATTGTGTTGATGATAAAGTTAGTCATGTTGATGATAAGGGCAATAATGAGTACGGTAATGTTGAAGATAATGATAATCATATTGATGGCGATGATAGCAAAGATGATAAGGTTAATGACTGACTATATTGATTGTAAACATAACCAGTAAGCTATTTTGCTGTTGTGTGTCCATCTCATCTACAATTAAGAAAATGTTTCATGGCAGTATTTGGCTAAATGCATAAACCAGTACACATTTCAAGACTTCACATTCACATTTCTATAAAAAAAATCAGCCCGACTTGCAAGAAGCGAGAGCAACAGGACTTTATTGGTTACAAATGTATAAGCAATTATGAAATATCAAGCTCAAACCTTTACACATACACAAATGCTGGACAATATTGTGTATATTGATTATATTTCACTTCACCTTTTTGAAATAAGAGAAGACTTTTCTTAACTTTGGCCCCCATTCACCTCGTTCCACCAACCACAAATCAGCCAAAGGTCGATGACTAATCCCCTTCGAACACGTGATCTAGTACACACGTTCAGCATCAAGAGAAATGCTTCATTTGTTCATCAACAGGACAGCCAAAATTAAATTTACAAATATTCTGTACATGTGCTATGAAGCAAAGGTATACAACATAAATGAGGGTCAAAATGGCAATTTATATTATGACTTCCTTTCTTCACTGTGAACATAACACACTTTTTACATTTTACAATGTGGTGTAATTAAAACAATGGACTTCAACAGAGAGAGAAAAACCTCACCACCGAAAAAGGTAACATTGTCTTTATCCGAAAAACCCCTTTGATATCTTATGCAATGGACTATTATTATATGAGTGATAATAGCCAGAACATTTTTAGTGACGTTTGAAAAATATTTTTTGGTATATAGTGTCTGGCAAAAAATGGGCAATTGAAATACAGTCATTGATATTTGAGGATTGTATAAGCTAGATGGGTGGCTTGTATTGTGAATGTGGTGATTGGAATTAAACTAAAAAAATGTCAGCATAACCTTGCACATTCATGCGAAGAATGCAACATTTTCTACCCATATTTTTATAATTGAGGATATAAATGGGCATTATTAAACACTGTTGCTGATTGTTTTACGTAAACGTAATTTTTTTGTTCAACATTGCAAGGTAGTCAGCATCTTGCTTGGAAACAAGCTCCCAGCTCTCCTTAATAGCGTATTTCCACCAAACAATATATTGACTTCACCTAGACATGTAGTTCGGACCATGACCATCGCTGGCAGTGACTGATTTAGACTGTCTTTAAGGTAGGCTAATTGGACACAATAAATACATTCATCACAAAAGTGTCAGCTGGCATTACTGGTGTCTCATATAAAGGTGTGCATCAACAGTTATGCAAGATGTAGAGGTGGTTCTTTGGAGATGGTTGCAGCGAGATTTGATGAGTCTTATGCTAATACAATTGAAGCCCTGTCTCTTGTCCTTCCATTGGCAGGCGGTAGTAATGTTTAGGTCCAGTGAAAGGAAATGGTATTGGCTCCTGTCTTATTATTTGTGTAGCGTTTTTGAAAGCAACAATATTGAAACAACGCAATGTATAATGCACTCTCCTCCTACGTCAGTCAAAGTGTTCTGAGTGTCCTTTGCGTGTGCTGTGAAGCATGGTCATTGTATCAAACATTGACATGAAATATATTTACTTATTTTTTTTTACGTAGTGTTAATATCACTGGTGGTGAGGATTTTTAGTCAGTGTTACCAACGAAGTTAACTATTCTTGATTTTTAACAAAAATGTCTAAGTTAATCCATATTTGCAATTAAATATGTTTGTTTTTCTAAATATAAATGTTTGATGCTGACAATTCAGAAAACAAATGTGATAGCATCCTTAAGCTAGCACTGTAGCTTAATAGGTAATTTCCCAGCTATTGAGTGAAAGTCTTATCTTGGTAAAAAAACTAAGTTCTGGTGGTATGCCACATCTATGGTGGACAAATGATCACATGTGGCCGATCGTAATCTGTGAAAAAGCTCAGTTTTCATATTTTTTTTATAACACTGTTCCTTTACGTTAATAATTATGACATTACTGAATTTCCCCCAAAATAAATAATCATATTAAGAAAATTCATTACTTGCAAAAACCTCCCCACAGTTAAGTTTCAGCTTTTGGATGCCATCGCTCTCATAGCAAAACTACATTGGGCAATGCAGAAGGGTTAAGGAAAAGTCAAACAAGCAGTCAACTGCATATTATCCTGGTGTGATGGACGCAGCCTTTAATCCATTACATTTGTGGATGTCTGCATGGAAATGAGACACCCACCTTTGACGAATTGAGGAAATTAAGTTCTTGTGGAGTGCAGGAAAGCAAGTATGTTTGAGCGTGAGTTTCCTTCCACATGCAACAAGAAAGCTCAAAAAAGAAAGTGACCAAACATACCACAAGCAGGACCTTCATGGAAATGAGTACTGGAACTCAGGATACATTTTGACCTCCAGTGGTTTGGAAAGAGGATTAATGGACTAAGATTTATCATTGTAAATTACTCGTTTTTTCGGTGGGTTAGTTGGGTTCACCCCCACATCCTTCTTCGGATGGTGGGAGATGTAGGCCATGCCCAGCATTACCAACGCAGCTGATGGTGCCAATGTCACCAAGCCCTGCCCATAACCTCAGTGGCAAAGCATGGGAAACCGAGATTAAAATGTGTTCATCCGATTAGTTGGGTGATTTATCCCATCACCAGTTAAAGATTTCTGAATTAATCAGATAGCCCACATCTATAACATTCAAACACGTTTTTAATTGGAGTTTGCAACCTTATGTAGACTATACAATGGAATGAGTTGGTTAATGTCCCATATTCTTTTGGTCTTTTGGTAAAGCCACGTAGACAGATCAAATAATACAAAATAAAAATAATAACGTCCCATGTTTAAAACAATGCACATGGTATGTACAAAAAATATCTATCAATTTCCATTATGCCAAAAAACATGCATAAATACAATACAATTTAGATTCATGACGCATTTAATTATGACTGCGTCTCAAGATGCTATGGAAAAACAATGGGCTTATTGATTTTATAAAGAGGCAGTCATAGGCAGAGGAGAAAAAGAAGGTCTTGAGCCTGTACTTGAACAGGGACAGGGAGTCAACAGCATGGATGGCAGGGGAAAGGGAGTTTCACACTTTTCGTGAGGAGTAAATTCGTTTGGCAACATTTAGCTGGATGAAATTAGAACCAGTCTAAAGGCTGGATGTGAGAGTGGACAGGGATGTCAGGTTTATGGAGCTAATGGTGATGTAGAGCTGGGTGTCATCAGCATTGCAATGATGGTACATATTAAATCTATGGATGAATTTGCAAAGTGGAGGTGTGATATATTGAGAACAGGGGGTTGAGAATGGAGCCTTGTGGGATACCATAACACGGTGGTTTCTGATAGGAAGACACACCTCATATGGAAACATTAGGAGGGGTTTGTGAGATGAGAGCAGATCCAGCAGATAAGTGTTCCAGAAATTCTTATGTAGTATTGAAATAGTTAAGGATTATGAAGTGGTCTATGGTGTCAAAAGTCAATATATTACGAGGAGGGCTCATGATGATAGTGATGCAATGTGTGATGAGAGAAGGGCATTTAGCACTCATAAGACAATAATTTGAGCAGAATGGCCTTGGTGGAAGACAAACAACGAAGTGGTTAGTCTATAGCATAGACTCTATACCTATCTGGCAAGTAATCATTTGGATCAGAGACACCATGATGGAAGAGATATTTGGAGAAATGGGAAAATATCTTCTTTTTAATAATTTTTTGACAAAATGGAGGTTGGATATAGGACACAAACTTGCATGGATGTAGGGGCACAGTGTTGCGTTTTAAAAAAAAATCCAGAATGCAAGTGACAGAAACGGTATTAAGAGCTAAGTACTATATAAAATTATACATTGTAACATATTAGATGTAGGGTGGGCAGGCCGTAAGCGATGAGGGAAATGTGTTTAATATGGAGATAATTGTAGTAATGTTGTTTAACGTAACATAATTAAGGGTACGTACTGACGTAAAAGGACAGGCAATAGGGGCAGCAGTCTGACACGAGAATATAATTCCCAATTTATTTGGAATTATGTGGAGACATGACTAAAACATAACCTAATGATATTCATGCAGGTGCATGTCCTACTGTTAACGTGTTCAAAATAGATTGTCATCAATTCGGTCTATGCCTTGTACATGTTTATGCACATTTTATACTCAGGGAACATGCATCCACTAGATATTCAATTTAGAGTCAGAATATATACAGTAGAATGTCGATTATCTGCGTGTGGTGTATGCGATTTGCAGATTAACCACGCACCTGAGATTTTGACATAAAATAATAACTGATGGATTGTCCCTTGAGCCCAAATTAATAAGCTGAAAACAGTTAAACATTTTTATTTTTTGAAATGTTTATTACAAGTTACGCGCTTAAACCGAACAAATATGTGCTCCGGTTAATCCGAAATCTACGTGACCGCATCTACAGTACAGTAGTTGTATATCTTTACAACAGTGGGTGGAGTTTGAATGATGTTGATTGGCGTGGCTCTGCTGTCCACTTAGTGGGCACAACGCATCAATCGGTCGATTCTTCACATCAAATTTGAGTTTGCTCTTTAACAAACTACATTTTCTTAACTTATACATAATTTATACCTATATTAGTTGTGTTTGGTCCTTGAGATTGACGGAAATATATATTTTGGGAATATCCGCGAATTTTCATTATCCACCGCCGTCCTCCCAGTCATTAGCTCAGATAATCGAGTCTACCGTATATAGACTTGTATCCAGTACATCTTCAGTATTCTGCTGACGTTTATGCGAATGGAAAAATCACATTTGGTTTTGAAATACATTAGAACAGCAGTCTCACGTCCCATCTGGGAGTTGCAACCCACAAGTGACATAACAAGCGTTTGACATTATTCCACGATCTGTTTTACACGACGACCAAACAGCACTCAACTTCATCTGTGTAGAAAACTGAGTTATTTAGTCTCTATCTTATCTGGCTGCTTCGTGCGAAAACATTTGACATTTTTTTCCAATTCCACCGGTTGTTATCGAGGTAAGACAATCAGAATTTGTTAAAAAGAGTGAAAGCCAGAGATTAGAACTTAGGATTTTAACAATGCTCACTCAGTATTCCGACATAGGCATTGAAACACAACTCACCCAGATTTATATGTAGATACAGATTAGATTTAAAGATTGTGATTAGTCGCATAAACACCTTAAGGGTATTTCCCTGTTCTTTAACCTCATGATTATTCAAGTGTAAAGGTGTTGCACGAAACTAAAGAGAAAGCTAAAATGTTTACTTGGCCCCTTGCAGGTGAAACACAATTTATTTTTAGGACCCATTTTTACCCCTTTTCCGCTGGCAAATTTGAGTTCAGCCAGTTGGGTGGTTTCCCCACTGGCTATTTGCAGAGCCAATCCGAAACCAAACAACGCATCTGAATCTGGCTCAGGGCCATTCGGGGCCAAAGGAGTGTGACACCGCTCAGAAAACTGTGAGGAAGATGAATCGCCCATTTTAAACTCAAAGGCGGCCACGTTGTTTACATGCGCCTAAACGTGTGCAATGCATGCGACTATGGCAGCACGGCTCGGATTCTGCAGTGGAAAAACAAAACGGTGCCTCTTGAGCCGCACAGCGCTGGTTCGGCAGGGCATCAGCCCAGCTCGGTTGTACAGTGGAAAGGATGTATTTGACATTATTTAAGTAAAAAGAAAGTGTTAAATTTACATAAATTTGGCTTTGAACCGAACCAAGACAAGGCGCATATAAAGGGAGAATATGCAGGATAATAATGTGGAATAGTAATTTAGAAAATATGAATTCTGGCATGCAAATATGTGTCAAGTTGTGAAAATAATGTAAACAAATGTATGACATTTTTGCGTGATGAGTTCAGAACTTGATATTTTTCAACTTTGGGTAAAAATTTGAATTTGAATTGTACGATCCAAACAACTGTGCAAGAATGTGACCCAATTAAGATAAATTAACACATTTTCTGTTGATAGGACTATGTTGATTCAGCTAATCAGCAGGAGCCATTATTTATTAATTTATTTCAAGAGCAAAGAGCATTTGTGTCAAAACATAAGCTTTACTATTGATTTATTTTATAGTATGCACGACTAATATAAAGATTCGTTTTCCTCTGGAATATGCTGCAGCCGAGGTGACAGAACCGGGGGGACATCTCTAGGCATGGGGGAACAATTGCATATTTATTTGAAGGGTCAATTGCCACTTTTAAATATTGGTGTGTGTGGTGAGTATTTACAAAATAAAAGCAAACCCCCTAAAATCATACCCTAGCTGGGAATCGAACCCATGTTTTTTGCGTCTCGAGTAAGAACCCGTATTATCTCACTCCATGTCTTGTCCTGGCGATGCTGCTTTGAGTATAAAATGACCTAATATATTCTTCTCAGTAACTAACCTTTTTGCTCGAAAAACAACATAAATGAAGCTAAGCATACGTTTTGTTGCTTGTATAGTAATGCAGTACAGTATTTTGTCATACATTGTTAAACAATCGATCAAATATGATCGCGCTCAGCTGGATTTTGCCGCAAACAGAAGATATCCAATGAAAACATGAATCCGACTGTCTGTATGTTGAACTTCTTTTGCACCATACGTAGACAGCCGTGCTAATCGGAGGTGCGGGACTGGGCCTCATGTGATTAGGTCCCATCAGACCAAACAGTGTACCCCTCGTTTAATATGGTACTAATTACAAAAATAGTATGATTATCACTTTAAACGTTATGATTATAATTGTAATATTGTATAAGTTGTGACTTCTAAAACCACCCCAATGTAGTAAATAATAGGTTTATTAATTTAAAACTCTTATTTGTAATATTAGTGGTTATACATTTTAGGACTGGAATAACTTTTTTGATATTAGGTGATATCTTCACTATCTTAATTAGTAAGAGTATTATCAGCCTTGTTATGAATCAGTTTTAGGTCATATCTTCACTGCTATATTCATAAAACAAATATTGCCAACATTGTTATTAAATCTAGGTAGTATTTACAATGTTGAATTAATTCATATTGCATTGTCAGCATTGTTATAAATGATGTTGTCAAATGTTCGCTGTTAAATTAATTTAGTATTATCAAGCTTGAAATTAATTAGTTTTAGGTCATTTTCATCGTTATATTAATTTATATAGCATTGTGAGCCTTGTTTGTGTTGTAAATTAGATACATTGTTTGTGTTTCTGTGGTGACCACCAGAGGAAGAGTGCAATAAACCCATCTGCAAACCATGTGTAATGAGGACACATTTGATATTGAGCGATTAAATATATGCATTCGTATGGAAGCTATTTTTGTTAAATGTCCATTTATGCAACATGGCATTGGGGTGTGAAGCTGCTGCATAAATATATTTATTAAATGGGATTTTAAACATTTAATGTATCAGATTTCGAGCGAATGTGTTCACAACACATCTATGTTACATTTTAGTGAAAAATGTGTGTTTAAAGGGAATTATACATCACATTGCAAGTTGGGTGAATTTAATAGAAAATCACTTTAGAAACAAGACCGCTTTTCTCACATTTTACTAGCATGTTAAAATGAAAGTGTCTCCATTGCGACACTGAAGAAAGGGTCTCAATTCCACATTTCTATGGCAGGAGCCAGCCCTCTCCATAGTATGATCACTATTGTGTATATTAAAGCGATAAAAACACATATCTATCGGAGGGGTGCAATGGAATCATTGCTCTCTTCTTATGAGTAAAGGGTAAAGAGGGAAGTTGCTGCGTTGCTTAAGCCACCTAATCCCTTATAAATATCCTACTACCACTAGTTACTCTTTTCAGGCAAACGCTATTTATTTCTATAAATACAGGGAAACATTTAAATGGAATATCTGAGAATAATTTCGTCCTGGTGTATGATTATGTTGCAATGTTTTTTTTTATGTTACGTAAAATTTCTTCCCATTATTTACAGAGGTTGTGTCTGAAGCAATTGCGAATTCTGTACAATCGGCTGGAAAAGTTAATATTCTTGTCACAAAATTGCAATACATATGTGAAGAATATGAAAACCTGTTTTAAATTTCAGTTATTTTGTAAAGGTTTTGTAATGAGCCAAATTAACACAAATACTACAGAATCAGATGGACCACATATCCTGTAATGATTTCTCCCAAATTGGTCAGATTTTCACATCTTAAATAAGAAGTAATGGTTGATTATTTTTAAATGTATTCATATATGCACGATGAAGGCAATGGCATGCACACCTATAGCGAATATTATTTGAATTTTACTGCAGAAGTAGAGCAATAAGCCACGTTGTCCAATCCTGACCATTGTGCTCAAAATCGTAATAAACGGAATGAACATTATGCAATGATCAGGAAGTGACATCACAGGTCTTTGGCCACTGCCCTTCATGGATCTATCTGATCCAATCAATATATTTTGTGCTCCATAATTCAGCTACTTATTGAGCCCTCAGCTCTAAGCTTTACCGCAATCACTGTACAAGCAAAGCATATTTTACAGTTGGGTATTTGTGTGCAGTCATTGGTGTCTGGGATGAGACTTAATCTCCCTACACAGTGGGTGCAGTCTCAGAATTTGAATGGTGGATCTCAGCGAGGCTGGGCTCAGAACCCTGACACAGACGTAGCATTCGTGCGTCTCGACTCTACTTGAATCCCACTGCCATTTATTCTTAAAAAAAAGTATTTTAGAAGCAGTACAAGCTTGAGCAAGGTATGAAAATATAATAAAAAAAGAACTGAAATCTAAAGATTAAAATAAAATACAAAATTTCCAGGATACACTTGCCATGTATTTGTTATGGTGCCCAGCACTGAATGAATCTGTCACGGCAACAGACCATATCGACTAAATGGGGGAAAGATGTGGTTCACAATAGAACTTAATTCGAAACAATGTATAAATAGTATAACCATTTCTAATACGTAATTTTAGATAGTTTTGTACAGTTATGTAAAGTTGTATATTCCCTGATCAGATTATGATTAGTTACTACCAATTTATTACAATGCTAAATACACATTCGTTCAACATTCTTATTGTTAAATTATTAACAATATACCCTGTATTCGTATAAAATGTGTACAATTTTCTTGTCTTTTTGGAAGGCATTTCCCTTAGAAAATATGTTTCGGAAAGAGCTTTGCTTGCAAATTAATGTCATGATATATATTTTAAATAATTTCTTAATCTGGGCCCATAACTATATAGTGGTCACATCTTTGCCGTCCACTGGAAAACGTTATACGTTGACAAGTGAATGTTGGAATATACCATGTTTGTTATTGGAGTGCAGTCAATATACTTTACTTAATCAACTTCTGCAGTCGACATACTGTGAGAAGTACAAGCAGAAATACACAAGAGATGATTGAAATAAAAATGTTAATACAATTTAATCACAATACCTATAAACGATTATGATTTAACTGTCATTGATCTAATTTACCAGCTGTGATACTGTATTTAAAAATGTGCACATATACATTGCTATACTACAGTAGTTACACGTTGTATTTCCATAATCATAAAAAATAAACATTCATGGATTGTCACAACATTGTGAAATCCATCCATTTAATTCTGTGCCCTCCCCCACATCTGCCAAAGCATCAGGGGCTCGTTATACATTCCGGCTCGCCCAACGTCGTTTGCGGAGATAACATTTCAAAGTGTAGAATCTCCGTTCAAGTTGGAATAGTAGAGGCCAGTCGTCCCATTTTCACAAAGCTGTGGGGGGAGAAGACAACAGAGGAGAGAGTCAACATATCATTCCACAGTCACCGCTGTTGCACATACGACCCACGGGCGTTGCTGGGAAACCAGTGTGTCATGTAGGGAGTAACCATAGCGATAGCCACACTGTTGTAAATGAAGGCACGCCTAACACACACGTAAAAAAAGACCAGACAGATTCGTGTCTGTAGGAGATCGGGCTCTTGAAGATGGAAGATAAATGAAGGGACAGCCAAATACAAACATCGAATTTGACAACTGAGCGCTGAGGATGGGTGGTAATTCAGCCCACAAAATAGTCACGGTGTTGGTAGGACACGACCTGAACAACAATGCTTGTTTACCTTTAATATATAAACGAAAAATGCGCCCCCCCCCCCCCGCCATTCATTAAGCTACATAATTGCAAAAAGATGGTTTGTCAATATTTACCCTTTCAGCGAATTATGTGTCAACATTAATCGAGGTAGTCGTGTTACTAACCCTGCAATGTAATTACGAAAGCTGATGTTGTCATACTTAAGATAGCAGTAATAATTTACAGCTATTTGTCAGTCCACTGCTAAATGAAGATCTGCCCACACCTCTCATACCATGTCGGGTCACGAGGGTCAATGGTCAAAATACTTCTCCGTGCTGGTCGGTGCAGATTGCTAAAGGGGGGCTTGGAGGGTGGCTGAACCGAGATTTCTGGGTTCAAAGTGGAGTGCACCAACCACTGAACCTGCCCGTCCTATGTGCACAACTCTATCCAAATAACGATGTGAGATGACACAGAGTGATCAGTTGAAGTAAATCAGGCGATGCTAATCACGATTTTATGGTTATGGTGTAATAATACACGAGGTGCTGCAATAACAACCTGTTTATGATTTTTGTACTCGAACTTAAATTGTTTACATTTTAGTTAATTTTACACACTGGACCAACATTGCCATATTGGTACTATTCAGGCCCATTTCATGCAAGCGTGAGGTTTTTAGCGGTAGTAGAATCTATTAAGTTTAGATATAACAGATGTTAGGAAAAGATTACCATGTCGAATTACACACACTAACATAAAACTACCCACTACAGCTGTGCGTAATATCGACTTCAGCATTTTTTCTTGCTGTGGTTGTTCCACCCGATGAGGATTGCTTGTGTTGCGATCGAAACGTCGTGATTTGTTTTAATTTATTTTATTTCTACCTACGTGACTTTACCGAAATAACCAAAGAGTATGGATTCCTGCAGTCACGAAAGCTTTAAATCAAGGTATCACCACATTTTTTTCTTAAGATCACACCCATATTATTTGTTACCTATTTCAATTAGATCAGATTTTTTTTATGTCAATCCTTCGAGTGCTGACCCTATCCTACAATGAAATTCCTAGCATTCTTCACACGCACCTGTATCAGCAGGCAATAAACAATCTTCCGTTTCAAATGGCTTGCGAATCAGACTCTGATCTGTATTAGTAACACAGTTGTTACTCCCTGCCTGCCTTTGACAAGTAATATCCTCATGGTAATGTTGAGCTCTCCACTCCTCAACAGTGGTTCATGTAGTCCAGCAACAATGCACCGTCTCTTGTGCTTAATCTTGACATGTTCAAATTTAATATTATTTTGTAAAAAAAAAAATGTGCCCATGAACCAGCACTGTGATTGGTTGGATGATGCCACGTGGGGTTTGACAAGGGTCATCATGGCAATTCTCCACAACAAAACAAATGTGTCAAATTTGTATGCGTACAGGCTTGCGGATGTCAAATAAAAAAATACATACGAATTGATTAAAATTGTAAAGGTAAATAACACATTCATTCTTGGGATATTTTTCAAATTTTATTTTACTTTTTCTACGCTGCTTTAATCTATTTTTTCATAGCCTGAGTAGGCCACGCATATCATGTTAGATGCCCTGTCTCAATTGGGTGACCACCTAAGCAGGTAAGAGAGGAAAATAGGGTTCTGGACCTCTCCTGTGTCATTAAAGATATGGGCGATACTGTAATTGACTGCAATAGCTCAATAACATGCAATGATGTGGCAATACATGCGCAGCAAAATTATAGTTCATTATTTAACCGAGACTGTTGTGCAATCTTTGTCACAGGTATGTGCAATAAATTACAATGTGTAACTTCAGTTGTAGATTTTTGTTGTTGTTCAATAACGCCCTACTAAAAAAAAATTGCTTCAGTAATATGACTTGAAGCCCACGGGGTTGTGCAGAATTGTCGAGGTTCTACGCAGCTGAGGTATGTAATGTTCCACGTGGTGCAGGTCAGATGGGCATTGACCCGAAACATGGATTAAAACCTGACAGTCGCCTAGCCACCAATGGTTATTCATTCACTGATTCATTAATCTGTTCATTACTCATATTCCAAAAAAAGTATTTTGGCAGAATGGTGGCAGTAGCATACCAAGTGTCACTCGGCTTATCTCGATGTGATCTCTCTAAACAAGAAGGGCTTGAGGGTTTAATTTAATGATCACTAATTAAATTCCTAAATCATTTCTTATCAAAAGCCAAGTTGTTGGCCATTTAGCTATTAGTAGTAGACCTTCATAACCAGTTCACAGCACATTGAGAGCAGACAGAAGGAACGGCGTGGTTTCTTTAAATTAACAGCAAAAACTATTAAATTCAACATATATTAACAAAACACGGTAACATTTTTACTCGGAAAAAATATCCAACACAATGAATACATTTGAAATCACAACATTAGCGAATATTTTATTAATTTCTAAACATTTGTCGTTATGCTTAACCAACAATGACTCGTCACACATTGCAGCCTGAATGAGCGGGAGTATTGTATATATATTAGTTACACCATAGACACATTTTTTCAAGTTTAAATTCGACCACTCAAGATGTTACAATTTTGACCAGAGTACTTGTAACTGTATAAATGTCACCAAGCAAACGTGTGCAATTTTAAGTTTACAACATTGATTTCCCAAGAGTGCCACAATCTCCGTGTACAGAAAATTGCACCCACACTGGTGACTACATAGATACAAAATAAAATAAAAAAAGAAGCTAGATTTCTCAATGGACTGTGTGCCTGTTTAAACACACCCTGCCAGTGATATTACACACTACTCCAACGATGTCTTTGGAGTAAATTAAACTTACATAAGCTTTAACTTGGTGAGTTGTTTCCCATTTGATATATTTCAATGTCAAAACAATGCTAAGGGAAAAAAACATGTTTGCTTGCTATACATGCCAGTACAAAACATGCAGCACATCGATGGTTCTAAAGTTGGCCTCGTGAAGTGTCAATGGGTTCCACCCCACTGCCCATGACTAAATCACCCAGAATGCACCTGATGACATCAGGTCTCAAAAGCTAAGCAGGTTTGAGCCTGAGAAGTGCTAGGGTTGGCAATCACAATTTGCTACAGATTGTTAGTATCGGCTGCTGGGCTGCATAGTGTGCAGGAGAGCAGCATTGCAAAAAAGCCATTGTTGTACAATACTTATGTATGCTCCCACGTCTATACTCCTCCACGTTCACCAACCAGAGGTAAAGTATTGGCGTGGGGAGGCCTTCATCTGGAATTTGGTATCCCACCCTAACAAAACACAAGTTGTTTGTAATGGAGATGATTATGGGGTGGAGTGTTTGTGTTAATGTCTCATCCAACATGAGAATAGTGATTATGATTATAAGCATTCATGGTTGTGTATGTACACCTTTACACTGCATTTACATACACAAATTATGAGATATTAACATCTTTTATCATGTTTGCACATTTCCACTATTTGTAATGTGCTGTACTGTATTTGTAATCATGAATAGTTTGCTTTCAATAAACAAAGATATGATCATTGTTATTCTTTTTCAACGTTAGACTTTATGTGTAATGTGTAGGGTGTACACTATATGAATATAGTCTGGTGTGGAGAAAGAGTGGTCTGAATCAAGTATTTCGAGTTTACTATTTTTAACTTATCTCACACAATATACAACAAGTAGTGCAAGCTGACTCTTGTGAGATGTAACTGAATCGATATACGCAAGGGAGAATCAACACTTTAACAGCTATCACAGTACTACATCTACATCGAATTGGAACTTCTTAAACTTTGGAATGAAAATTAAATCTTACAAATAACTGGCCCTCTTGGATGTAATGTTTAGAACTGACAATACTGTGTTTTAAAGATACGTGAATTAAATAAAGTTTCCTGTGAAATGTGAGTAGACACTCCATCTTTTTCATTCGTGTTATTTGCGTTGTTTGGTGTTGTATATATTCTTAAACAGGTCAGTGCAAATTGGATTAGCTCTTAAGTATTATTTATTTACTCCCCATTCAGCGCTACCACGCAGAGAGATATTTGCACTTAATTAGACACACGCGCCTCCCACACGTACAGAGTTGGATTGTGGGTTAACTCCAACACATGCCTCTTTGGATGAATGCCCCAGAGGTTTTCACAACACACAGGAGTGTTCCATATTCTGGGTGGGTCGAGCGACCTCAGTAATTACGGCCCACTCTGACCAGTGACATGGAAACAGAACGCCTCCTTTAATAAGGCGATGAATTCCAATTGATCTCACTGCAACTTTTGTAGTGACAACCGATGGTAGCAATGTGATGTTAAAAAAAAATGTCAATGCATTCAAATGTAAAATGCCAATTTTGAGGTGCTGGAGCTCTTCAAGGATTAGGCAATAAAGCACTCGGATTAGACGGACGGTCCTCGACTCACGAAAGCAATTCGTTCCTGAGACCCGTTCGTAAGTCGAGCGGTTCGTAAGTCGGAATATAGTAATCTACTGTATTTAAATGCCCCCCCCCCCCACACACACAATCACTCACTCCCAGCACGAGGCTCGCTCAGCTGAACAAAATAGTGCCGCGGTTCAATTCGCAAGTCAATGTAAAAAAAAACTAATATTTCATGGAAGCTGGTTCGTAAGGTCGAGTGTTCGTAAGTAGAGGACTGACTATAATGTCACATTATGAACAATAAAAGTTAGTTCCAGGTGACAGGGAGACATGATTTAGACATGTCAATAGACCAGGATGTCTGCATTGTTCAGCTAATTACATTTTATGATATATTTACTGAGGTATCCAGACAATATATGTGAAACAATGTGGAATCTACTGCATGTGGACAATACACAAAGATATTCAATAATTTTCTTTAAGTTGACAGCTACAGGCAATATACCGTGTAGATTTCTTATTTAACAATTATGTGCAAGCTGTGTAAAATCAACATTTTTAAACAATTCTTATTCTTAACACGGTAATATGATAACCATGGAATTCTCATCGTCGAATAAACGAGGCAGGATAGCACTGAACGTCTTCCCTCCGCTAAACGTCTTGACAGACAATATCCATTCTAGATTTGAAGCTTTCGTGACTGCAAGGATTCATACTCTGAGGTTTTTTCGGTAAAGTCACGTAGGTAAAAAAATTAAATTAATAAAAGTAAAATAAAACAAATTAAAAAATCACGACGTTTCGGAAGCAACACAAGCCTCCGTCTTCAGGTGGAACCGTCACAGCCACGACAGCTGTATCAAGTAAATGAGAGATCACAAGAACTACTACCCCGTATATCTAATGGTTGAGGGGGGGAAGGGCCAGGAACGGCACACTTTTTTTATTAATATGGTAAGGTGAGGCTTAAGACAATATCCACACTTGTTCCCCGAGCAAAATGGTCACCCATGCCAATTACACACAAACATGGCAAAAATATACATTCTAAAATGTATGAGTAAAACTCTCCTAATCTGTATTGATGTGTGGGACAATATTCGTGGAGCCTCATCCGCGATACGCCGCGAGTAAAACTTCTTTCCGCCGTGAAATGAATTCACAGAATATCGTAGAATAGATGAGTTTTAACCACGTGACCCCTCAAATCCCAAAAAAATGTGGATTTTAGTGTCGGTCTATTTGGCGTTGGCCCCACCTATATTGCCCATAATATACATATTTTCTATGTTTGAATGTATGTATGCATCCATTTGGACATGTTCATATTTATATTGTATGTATCCATACGTAGGTGTAAATATGTATACACCTGTGTATACAATCTATATATATAAAATCGCGAATCTGTCTGTCTGTCTGTGTGTCTGTGTATCGGACCATACGCAGTTTCATTGGACGGCGGTTGCCCCTGGCAACGGGTAGCGACGCCTTCGCCGCTTTCATTGGACGGCGGTTGCCCCTGGCAACGGGTAGCGACGCCTTCGCCGCAGGGTGGACGCCATTTTTAATTCCCGTTAAAAATAGGCGCACGCATTAACACGCGACTGAGGTAAATTCATCAAAGTTTCACGTCCTCTTCACTCCCCCCCCCCCCACCACAATGTGTGCAATTACTATTATAGGGTCGGTCGATTATAAAATTATAGCGATTAGACAGTATTATTGTAGCGCGGGGGGGGGGGGGGGGGGGGGAACGGCACCCGTACCCAGCGTCAGCCGGGTGGGAAAATCAGGCGAGGCCGGAGGCTCTGCACGGTGCTAGGCCTCGACACCCACCACGCGACTCTGAGGTAAATTAATCAAAGTTTCACGTCCTCTACAGAGTGGTGAGGGAGGGAGAGTGGTGAGGGAGGGAGAGTGGTGAGGGAGGGAGAGTGGTGAGGGAGGGAGAGTGGTGAGGGAGGGAGAGTGGTGAGGGAGGGAGAGTGCTGAGGGAGGGAGAGTGGTGAGGGAGGGAGAGTGGTGAGGGAGGGAGAGTGCTGAGGGAGGGAGAGTGGTGAGGGAGGGAGAGTGGTGAGGGAGGGAGAGTGGTGAGGGAGGGAGAGTGCTGAGGGAGGGAGAGTGCTGAGGGAGGGAGAGTGGTGAGGGAGGGAGAGTGGTGAGGGAGGGAGAGTGGTGAGGGAGGGAGAGTGGTGAGGGAGGGAGAGTGGTGAGGGAGGGACTCAGCCTCAAAACGAGTAACTGGTGTGGCGTATTAACATCGCCACTGGGGAGACAAAGGCGGCCGGGCGTGGTGGATACAAGTCCTGGGCGAAGCCGGGTAGTACAGCTAGTCTATATATATAAGTATAGTATGTGTATATATTATATGTATGCATGTGTGTATGTACCCTTCCCTCACCTACTTGCGACTTCTCCGGTCCGCGATAACATTCATGTAGGAGTTATCGCGGACCGTGGGTGCACAGCAAATTCTACGATTCAGGGTCAAGAGGAAGGTGGATTAGAGGAGTTCTACTATCCATTGCTGTGCGTTCACATGCTTACCGGTACAGTGGGACAACATCACACGACACTGAATAACAATACAATAATTACTATAGTTTACTTGAATAGTTTTTTTTCCACTGAATTGTATGCAATGACCCCAATCGTATTTCAGATATGCATACCCTGTTTTGCTGGCAAATTTATAAAACAAAACAACTCTATGCTGATGATGAGTTGAACATATTGCGTCTACTCTGTACACATCGCTATTCTACAAATGAAACGTGTAAAGGCTGGCGTGACAGCTGAGGCGATTACAAGGGTCCCATTTCAGAGACAACACTGATGGTCGTATTTTGTAACATACAAGTTTAAACAGGGAGTTAATCGATGTCTTCGTGAGAGAAAAAAACACACTCAATGCTGTCTGCATGAGAATCATACATGGAATGATTACGCTTAATATTTTTGAATTCTCACACGTGCCAATATCTACCGATGGAAACTTGTTCATGTGTTAATTAAAACAGTTAATGTCAAGTTTCTTCAAAACATTAAATCTGTAAAATGAAATTTCCAACTATAATCCCTCCGCATTCTCTCTACTTTTAAGGTCTCAAACTTGAAATGTGTGTAAAGGAAGCATTTATGGAAGATATGGTGAGCTTTTTATATGTATTTGCGTTTTTCTTCATTGTCACTGCAGCCACATATATTTTTTATCTGTTTGTACAATATATTTTTTTCGCTGTTATCTAACATTGTGTTTCCATATTCTGTGGGTAACATGATAATTAGTAAGTTAATTTAAACAGATAGATTTTCACCATCAAACAACCGTTTACACAAATAACCAAGTCAATCATCTGCCTTGAACAGAATATGAGTGTTAAAGCATTCAACGATGGATGTCAACTCAAGAGGTCCCATTTGGCCATCCCCGAAGCAACCTCCATTCCTATTCTTAGCTCTCAACAAAAGTAACCAATCTGCTACAGCCAAGACACCTGTATTCACTGCCTTGGCCTCTTTTTTCCATCAAAAACAAAGATCCCCCATATAGCCATAACAGAATTTTGGGGAAAGTACTGTTAGCAAGCAACTATGAAGGCCGGCACAGCACACGAAAGGGGTGGGTGGCTAGCACCACGCCTGGCTGCCTTTGTCTCCTGAGTGGCAATGTTTACACACCGCACCAGGTATTAATTTGAGGCTGAGTCGACTGTGCCACCACTTCCCCCTTTTTCTATCAGCTACTGGAGCAGATGGAACCTGGTAAGGATGGTCAAAGTAACACAGACGCAAAAATACCACTTTTGGTGGCAGGGTTGCACCTTACTCTGCCAGACGAGTCTCTGGTTCGACAAAATAGCATCCCATTTATATTCCAAGGTTCTCTAAAGGGACTTGGTGACACATTCATTTGGTTGTGTTCTCAGTGAAGATATCAGCATCCAAGCCTCTACTTCACACTGTAAGTTAATAAGCACAATTACTTTAAAACGCATATATTTGTATTTCAGTTGAGATGACAGCAGCATCCAACACTCTGGTTGTGAGATTCCATGGTATATGAATCTATTCAAGACTTCTATATTTACGTCACATAGGCAGACAGCCTGGATAACATCATGCAACGGCACTGAAAACCGTGAACGTTAGCTTGAAACCAGGAGATTCATCATCATTGTGAACGAAAGCTCCAAAGTTAAGATTGCAAATACTCACTTCATCAACATGGTCAAGGTCAGTGACCCACAGCAACATATAGACAGCGAACACTTTAATCTACGACCTAACCAAACACTCAGTCATCGCACGCATATCCGAGTTCAGGGCAAACATGTACTTCTTCCCTGGTCCAGCATTTTTTGAGAAATGTACAATCACTACACTTAACCATGTAGTTTTAGTCTGAAAGCACATGCTAATCATCAAACCAAAACATTTGGAAGAGATTATGCAGTCACAGGACCTATCAAAGTGGTGTCCCTCTAAGTACAAAATCAAATGCCCTCGACTGATCAACATAGACGACAAGCAGCTTCTGATATAACTTGCAATTAAGCTCATCAAGGATACGATTATCAATATTTCATCTGTTTTTTGACGTTGTAGATGTGAAACCTAACTGTCGAGGCTCCAGATGACAGCAGGTGGCACTTCATGCAATCCTCGACTTATATCATCACCTCCCACCTTCAACAGTCCACCACTAATACAGTTCAGTGACTTTGCCATTCTGAAGTGTGCACTGGCAACTGAGGGACTTCAGATGCCTTATATTTGTTGTTAAAGTCCAGCTTTCTGACGAGCACAATAAAAGAGACATTATTTCTGCCTTCATCTATATCTTAAATGTAACGTTGTCTATACAGGTAGTCCTCTACTTACGATGGAGATGCGTTACGACGACTCCATCGTAAGTCAAAAATATCGTAAGTCGAAGATGGCCTAGCCTACCCAGGAGTCTTAAAGAATGGTGATAATTTAACAAAACAGAGCAATTTACAGTACCGTACTGTATAAACTATATACTGTATGTATTAATTGCAATACTGTATCTTCTTGGTTCTTTCGGTAAAGTCACGTAGAAGGGAAATAATAAAATAATACAATTTAAACATAATAAAATTAAATTCTCACGACGTTTCGGCCACAACACAAGCAGCCGTCCTCAGGTGAAGAAACAGAGCTGTCGGAAAGACAGCACCGTCGTATTATTTCCCTTCTACGTGACTTTACCGAAAGAACCAAGAAGATGAACAGGGGCAATTTTTATATATAAATTCGAATAGGAACCACGAATAGAGCTCCAGACATCACCTCGTGGATAAGAGCAGTTTTGCTAGATTTATACAAATGATGAACCTGCCATCCATATGAAATGCTAAGGAGGAGATTTTATAAAAATGTGCTGCTTTTTGGTTATAAAGACGAGCTGATGCAAATACCCAAGTACAAGGTTGAAACTGGAGGAAAGACAAATAGAAAAACGCCCTTGCTTGACAAAGTTTGAACAGAAATTATTACTTCAGCTATTTATGCCTCAGTGATCTATAGGGATAGCACCAGTGGTATTGGCAGCTCGCTGCTTCTTGAATAACACCCCCAAGGCAATGCGAATAGTTTAATTGTAGTATTGTTTTTAAAACAATAGGTTTGAAAGCGCGATTCAACTGATTGATGCTAATCAATGGGCATTTCAACTGGGAAGATTAGATTACTCATTGGCATTTCGTTTCCCATATAATCAATTGCTTAGATCTTGTGTCCATTGTTCGTATTTGCTGAGTAACATCGGGTTGGCTGATCAACCTTTGAAGACAATGGCCATTTTAAGTAATTTCTGTTTCACCGGAAGGTGAGGATCACCCCATCTGTAAATCGGCTCTTTTTATCACCCACGTATATTTCAAATATTTGGAAGATGGCGACAGACAGAATGAATATGATGGTTAATGTGAAGACTCTGATTCAACTTTTAATGGAGAAGAGAGCTTGAGCATTGAATGCAATCTGCTATTCTTGATTTGCTCATTAACACATTTTCACACTTCTGGGAGGTAGTGTACAGTGCCATAATTAAATGCAATGCTCTTTTCACAGCCTGCTTGTATATGTTGTCCTATTTTTACTCTATTATGGATAAGAAATATTACCAAACAAATTAATCTGATTATCCATGATACTGCAAATAATACGTCTAGAGTAAGGTTTACTCATCCAAAGGGGTCTCCCAGGTCTACCATAAATGACAGGAGCTTCACCACAGCACTGTATAAATATAATATGAACATAACTGCTTCAGATACCACTGGATGTCGCCTTGCCATAACCAGGTGTCAAAACAGATCTCACAGAACCTAAAGATTCAATAGTTTTGCACTCATGCATTGTGAAACTACCCCTTCACAAGGCACACAACGAAGATTGATCACTCATTAGACTTCCTCGTCCGATATATAGGTTATTGTAGAAACTGAATACGAGATCATATGTATACAACTGGTGGTTGCTTTTGCACTCCTAATTGTCAGTTGTTGTGACAAGATGTGTTCATATCCATTTCCTTCTATAAACCCTCAAGGCCAGTGATACGATTTTCATTAATAATTTCTGCAAAGCAGACATGAATATTCATAATAAACGTTTTTGGGTTAGATCGCGTTATTTATGTGTCGTAACCCTCCACCACCCGACACGGCCAATCAGCAAAAAAGTGTCACGTTGACAAAAGACAAATAGTTCACTACTTTATCCCACCGGTGTGTTGAAAAGTGAAACCACAACATTTAACATTTTTGAGTAGTACGACGTTTTGCTGGTAATTGCATCCAGCGTCGTCGGGAAATTCGCCAGAATGGTGAGGCTCTGCTCTGGCTCCCGGTCTTAAATAGAGCAGCAGCAGGATGACGTCATCATTTAACGTCACACTTTTTTGCTGATTGGCAGTGTCGGGTGGTGGAGGGTTACGACACATTTATAAATAACGCGATCTGACCCAAAAACGTTGATTATGAATAATATTGGTCGCGAAAGCCTACGTGTTAAACAGACATGAATAACTGTCGTTCGTGGCGTACATTTACACCAGTTTAGTTCAGGAAAATGTTCAAGGAGGGATCTAGTCTAAGACATACTAATCTATGACTTGCACATGATGGTCTTTAATGTCACAACATAGAATTTATTAAATTTTGTCAAGTGAATGGGAATCAAATTGATGAATATATACTGTGAAGTATGCTAGCTACTTGCATATGTATCTATTTTGTAGTTCTGTCAATTCATTAGAAATTGATTTAATTTTAAGTTATCCTTTTAGAGATTCTAATGGTGATGTATATATATATAACATGTCCACCTGTGTTCAATGTTTTATGAATAATGCTGTTTTAAAATATAATTTTTCTATTTGAACATCTTCAAACGGACATCTTCAAAGGGTAGTGTTTTATTTATTTACCCCAGCATCTGGATCGTTTAATACAGAAAACTGACCTTTTTAAAGTGTACTCGTCCTTTTAAAATGTCACCTCTAAAACAGGCTCATCCACACTGTAAATTTTGCATCTGCTGAGCATGATATCCAAAGTTCTACATAGTTGAGTTTCTTATATAAGTCTAAATGCAAAGGATAATGTCATAAAGCATAGCTTTAGTAATTACAGTGGTGCAACATGAATGCCCAGAATAAGCACCCCTTTCAAGACCCAAACATCGCACCTCTTGGCTTTGACATTTCTTGAAGACCCTGGTGTACATACTATCAACTGCATCAGAACATCAACAGGCCGAAGCACACATATTTTTGAATGGGAAGTTAAAGACACAAGCCCCAGTAGTGCGATTATGGCAATGCAACCCAAACGGTGGACCTGACATTCGTAGTATGGGCTCCTCCAATGGAGGAAGAACAGCAAAAAGTAATATTAAACAAAAACTTTTTTTTAAACACGCTTTTATGAAATGTATGAGTAATGGCAGAACTCCACGACTCCAGGAAGTGGCCACGAAGCTTGCCATAACGTACGGGACCGTGGCCAATTACAGCCAACGTGAGTTGAGCGTGGACAATTAGACCCAAGCCGAAACATAACATTTGAAAAATAAGGTTTAAAAAAATATGTAATTTTATTTTTAATGATATAATATAGTATTGCCATCAGTATGACATAAGTATACAAAGTTTGTTGTCGATACCACATTGGGAAGTGGGTTAAAATTGAGTTACAAGATTTGAGGATACAACAACGACAACAACAGAGTGAGTTAATAAAAAGCGTGTAATAAGTATAACCCGTAAAAACAAAGTTTTTCACTCTAAATCCTTTATATGCGTGGCGGCTAGAGTCCTCTCGTCCTCTGGCTTGAGATGGCTGCCACCTATGGGTCAGATGATTGTCTGCCAGTATTAAGCAATTGGTAATTAAATATTTAATTTGTTTTCCCTAAACAGTGTAAAATTTTGGAAAAAAAATTTCACGAACATTAATTGTCACGCACAACGAGTCTGTGTGCAGAATGTCAGCTCGATTGGATCACGGGAAGTGGGTTAAAAAACGACCGAAAGGTTTGCACGGTCCTAAGCAAGCAAGCACGCAAGCACGTGAACTTAATATAAAGGATTTAAAAATACGCAAGCTTTCTCCTGAAACCCTCTCATTGCTATTTAGATCCTAAACATATTGCCATACGCAAGAGAATAATTACACTCAATCATCTGCAACTAAACAACGTGGAAGAAAGCACCGAATAGTTTGCATTCATTTAATTGTAATCAGGACGATAGAGTCGAGTGGTTAGCACACTGTGTTCTGAACTCAGTGACCTGAATTCAATTCTCAGCTACTAGCTTTTTTGCCCGTCCAAGAACGGGTGTATATTGCAATCAATCTGAAAAATTCAATATAAAAATTGTTCAGCTCATGATTATTAATGAGGGGGGGGGGGGGGGGTTGCCCCGTGTGGAGTGACGTCACCCGCTAATGGTTATTGGGGAGGGGTGCGGCATGTGGAGTGACGTCAACCGCTCATGATTATTAATGAGGGAGGGGTGCGGCATGTGGAGTGCGTGACCTTCTTGTGCGTTCGTGTAATTTCCACGCGGACATGAATATTAATGAAGGGGGGGGGGGGGCTCTTTTGGAGTGACGTCACGCACGGATGTAGCACTGTGCTGCGTAGATTTATTTTCTACCATCACTTTCTGTAAATAAACGTCATATTTGAAGCGACTTTGCGTAATAAATTATTTAATTCTGCTCGACCTTCCTCTGAGTTAGTGTAAAAATCCACCCACTCATGAATATTAATAAGGGGGGGGGGTGACGTCATGCGCGGGACGGACAGACATTTATGGGTGATTATAGTAGGTAATAGCTAACATTTGTAGCTTGTGATATGTAAACCAGTCCCAGGCTGTCCCTTTGGCAATCTGCACTGACCAGCGTGGAGAAGTATGGTCAAAACAACCTCCATGACCGACAGAGCATGCCAACGCGTTCATCCAGCAGTGGAATGAAAAAGGGCTGTACGTTATTATAATTATTTAAATTAGGACACAACTTTTAATGATTGAAACCGATAAAATACCAAAAAATATCTCGACCAGGCACAGCCACGTGGGTTACTGTAACGCCCAAAGTTGGACAGAAAAAACGAACAGAACAAATATGCCTCTCGTGACTATGGGAGATTAAATGTGCGTATATGGCCTTAGCCTGGGACAACTGCACGTTAAGTATATAAATCCACTATGCGAAACCTGTGACGTGTGTGAAAGGGAGCGCATGCCAAAGGAATGCTTTAAACTTATAAGTCAACAGTGATATGGCTTTGACATTTTCCAAAACGACCTGTACGTGCCGACTTGTAACAATGCCTTGTAAAAATGCTACGCGCAACTGAATCTTTGACACAGGTTTCCAGCTGTCCTGGTTTTCCTAGGATCATCTTTTTGAGCTAGTTGTCCTGGGAAATCTGCAAGTCTTCTCGGCACATTAAAAGTCCTGGTTTGCGGCTGAATTTAGACGCTATATGAATCCAAATTGCAGTGTATTGATTGTACAATATGCAGAACCTGTTCTGCAGGCTGTAACATTTGCACACAGCTGTGCTCATACTCTCACGTTCCCGTGCCAAAGTCACACCAATTGCACTTCAATAGTAAATGCATACTGATGTGTGTAAGTGCATTCACAATTACGTGCAGACTAGGCTTGTGCTCCCAATTTCCATATCAAACAGAAAAAACACATGAAAATCAGACGTACATGCAAAACTTTTAACGACCCAAAATACATTGGTTTAGATCACAGCACAGTATTGCGATAAAGGGACGTGAGATCACTCATGTGGAGTTATTTATGCTGCTTTCCTGCCAAAAACGTTGTCACGTGGTGTCGCGTGACATCGCTTGTGTGACAGTACAACAGATAAATATATAACAGAATGTAAATTCGAAGATCAAAAAATGTCTTATTATATTTGAAACCCAAAATGTTTTAACCCGAAACTCATCATCGACAGGACAAACATATGCCACCGTAAGCAATTATATGTACGCATACGTTGCATACCTATCTGTTCAATACAATAATACTCCTAACAACATTTCAACCATTTGCTAATCCACTGCTGAATGAAGGCATCTTCAAACCATCAATCATGGAGGTTGTTTGATCATACTTAATCACACTGGTCAGTACGGTGCAGTGAAGTTGGGCCAGGGGGTGATGGGGACTATTTCAGATATCGCCTATCACTGCTTGCCACAAATGAACCACAATACCATCCTGATCTTGTCAAGAAGCAAAAATCGTCACACGGACTCCAGTCATCCTCATAGGAGCGGTTTTTGGCGAACCATCGAACAAAGATGGTCACCGCTTCGTGCACTTTTAGGTGCGCTTATGTAGCCGTCTGTAATGCACTTCCTTCCGATATTAAGAAGCCCCTGGAGCTATGCACTTTTAAATCTAAATTGAAAACTAATTTCTGTAGAACTGCTTTTTGTGTTTAGTTTGTTGTCATTCCCCCGCACCTTTCATTAGCACGGTTGGCTACGTACGGTGCGAAAGAAGTTCAACATACATATGAAGTTCAACAAACATTAGCCTTGGTGGGAATCAAACTCGGGTCTCTGAGATTGTAGGCCAGTGCACAAACGACCGTGCCACCACTCTGCTGTTGAATGCAATATACACGTATGACCTTCTATGTAAGTTATCGTGCCACCCATGTCACCCTACCTCACGATATTTCCTTCCTTTTGCAAACACATGCTGCGCGTCAGTCACCCAAGCTCCAATGACGGTTCTTACAGCATCTCATTACCTTGGTTTTGATTTTCTAATTGGACACTGACTTTGGACTGCCAGCACTTCTTGCCACCATCCAGCCCATGTGCAACTAACCACTGTCTACAATATAAATATGCAGACAACATGTCTCTTTCATCCATAATAAACTTGTTTTGGATTAGATTGCGTAAATATAAGTGTTTCGTGAAACTCGGGACCACCTGACAGCCAATTATTAAGGTTTGTCACGTAAACAAAACGTGCCAATTAGTTACGAGTTCAGCACACCGGTGTGTTGGGAGAGTAAACCCACAGCATTTACAATTCAAGTACAATGTCCTGCTGGTAATTACAACGAGCTTCATCAGGCGATAGCCTGAATTGTGGAGAATTCTTCCTGTTTCAGTCTTATATAGAGGGGTAAAGGTGATGTCATCACTGTAAGCCTGTCCTAAAATGAACAATACTTTTAAATTAAGTAAATTATATCTTCATCTTAACTTTCCACATTTTCAAATCAAACTAATCTACAGCCTGAAATGGTGCATAGTCTCTTACTCTCAAACCAATGATGCTGCTACCATTCAAATGACAGTGAAGACAATTATGAATAATGTTATTAAGGGGAAACACGTACATGATATTAAGCTATGATAAAAAATAATTGTCCTTAGTAGTTATTGTGCTTGTATACCGTCAAGCTCATTTGGCATAAATGTGCTCATGGAAAACAGAATGCAAATATGAGTTGCATCTAGAGCATCTAAAAACTAAATTATCTATGGCCTGTGTTACCTGACTAACTTACAATTGAGTAGTAATGTGGGCAACCAAAACAAATGAATATCTCTAACTTGTTAATAAGAATTAACAATATACACATTAGTTCATTCACTCACAAATAATATTCATAAGGAGTGTAACAAAATAGATTAACATCTTCATATATGTATGTCTCTCCACGTAAAAATAACAAGATTTTCTTACATCGCCCAATGGCCGCACTGCCTTCTGGGAGTGTGTCATTTCATCATCATCGAATCAGTGCAATGGACCTATCAAAAGACATGTTGTCTATAGACATATTGTCTGATTGATCTCTTTTGAATTCGACATATAGGTAGCAGTGAGCCATCTTTGCTCAAGCTCCATCTTGCAGCTGCATTTGGCACTATGGACCTTATGGTTCAATCTCCTGGTATATCTTCAGATCCTTGTGAACTTTCAAGTATTAGTTTTAGCCTCTGTTTAGATGATACCTCTCTGATTCCCATGTTACTATTCTTGGCTGTTCATGTTAGGCTGTAAATTGGTTGCTCTTTGTTGTACATCCAGCAATTTGTTCTGGGACCAAATTTTCAATTCGAGCATTCCCGACCTACTCTCCAACATCAGTGTGTGCAATCTTGGAGACGTTATTTATCCTAAGCTCTTATTCGCTTCCAATATAATGTATCTGTGCGGAACCTCCTACCTTTACCTGCGCAACATCTCCCATACCCTCCACTTCCTTGCCACACATGCTGCCGAGACCCTTACGCCTGCCTTCACCTCAATTTAAGAATACAATATGTATCTATGCATTGCTACGAGTCTGGCATATAGGTAGCAGAGATGAACTTTTCACTTAAATAAGTGTTGGAATGTAATTTAATAAAGAATGCAAAAGTGTATATATGAATAAAGAATGTGTGTAGTATACATTGGAGTGTAAAAATAAAATCTAACTTGGGCCTTTTAGCATTTTTGATTCGTGAAAAGTATGGATTTTTTAACATAGAATACTCTAATTAGAGGACTGTATTTCATTTTACTTGTGAAATTAAGTGGGCTTGGGCAGGACACATTGTGAGAAGGGATGATGATTGATGGGCAAGATTGGTGATGAAGGTGGCAGCCAAAGGACAGAACGCAACCAAGAGGGCCGACGATTGTGAAGATGAACCGATGAGTCGATTCGTGTGTAGAAGGCAAGATGGACGGTGAAATCGCAGAATGTAATATCACTGGATAGCAAAGGCATTGGAAATGTTTTACCCAGCAGCGGGTAGCCAATGGCTGATGGTGATTACATTTAGAAATGATGTATGCACATACATTTACATACTTGAAATACTAAACCGAGTAAAATAAAATACGCTTGTGAATGGTCAATGGGATTCCCTTACATTCCCCAATTGTTGATTTTGAAAGAAAACACTGGGGATTTGGACTTCACTGTTGCAGGCGCGGACAGTGGAGCATTATTTCTCTTTGCCTCATATGCATTTTGTGCGTGGAATCCTTCTCCATATCTCTCCACCATCAGCCCCCTCCCCCCCAGGCAACGTAACTCCCTTAACAGTACCCCATCCTGCGTGTAATCCTGTACCACAACCATCTCCGCCATGCCAGCCGCCGGTGCTAACCGGTTGCCACAAGCGCACAATAAAAGCCTGCGCAAGTTTCCAAACGATATGGGTTCACCCCACCCCCCCCCTCTAAGGCACGATCAGAACGTAAAGATGAGCATGGAGTAAGCACACAATCTAATTTGCAAACACAAATCCTACACAAAGACGACTGTAGGAGGATTTAAAAGGGCCACAGCAGAATCCATTGTATGTAATGACAACGGGGTGGTAAGGTATTTCGAATGGGTGTTTGCATTGACAGTGCACGAGACGGACAACGTGGTAATGTTTTAGCTTTTAAATAAAGCTAAACGAGCACATATACAGTACGTGCATTTGCAGTGTCTGTACCTGTGGCGCTGCCTGAAAATCAATCATGTAACGCACCTGCTCCTTGTTCCCTGAATTAATCATTTACTTTGTTCGGATAATGTTACTGCCATTCCCTGGGCCTCTTGGAGACCGGTGCGGTCAGGCGACTGGCACGTGGACACTTCAGGTATCCACGCACTTGGGCGCTCGTTAGCAAACGTCTAAATTTAGCCACAATAATGAGAACTCAGTATTCATTAGGATCCGGTGGCAAAAAAACAGCGTTTGTTGTGTAACGGTGCAGTGCATATATACACACACACATACAAGGATTAAACATGTATTCACGCTTGAAATTGGAGAATTCAACTTGATCGTTCAGAAAACTGTTCTCATGGAATTGAAACATTCATTAGAGCTTTCGATTTGAAGCTTTCGTGACTGCAGGGATTCATATTCTTGGTTCGTATTTCTCTTCTACGTGACTTTACCGAAAGAACCAAGAATATGAATATTTATCAGAGCTGTTCACTCCCACAGCCAGAATCTGTACGTTTGCTCTAAATGCAGTAAACAGCTGGCACTCAGATACAAATTATGGATTCATAATTTATCGTATCGTTAACATGCTTAATTTACATCACTGAGATTAGAGTTTTATATATTAGTTCTCCAGACATCCCATGCTTTCGAATTATTATATGAAGAGGCCTTAACCTGACTAAAGCTGACTAGAAGCTTTCGTGACTGCTGGATTTCAGACTCTCAGGTTCTTTCGGTAAAGTCACGTAGATAGGAAAATAAAGAAATAATAGATCACTACGTTTCCATCGCAACAACAAGCGATCGTCCTCAGGTGATCGCTTGTTGTTGCGATCGAAACGTCGTGATCTATTATTGATTTATTTTTCTATCTACGTGACTTTACCGAAAGAATCTAAGAGTCTGATGAAAGCTACTACGCTAAATATGTTTGAGTTTTTATCAAAGGTCTGTATTACGTTACAATACGAGTATGGACATCAAATATAAAATGTGCTTCTCAGTCTTTTGTATATATATTTACTTAAAAAGTGAAGGGTAATATAAACAAATTCATAAATCAATTATCGATCACCTGAGGCGTGATTATTGGTAATCTGTGAAGAGGCACTTCACAGCTCATTGGATTCCTCAAGTCTATTCTGACTGACTGAATTTACGAGGTGGGAACTATGGATTAAAAATAGCACCCATAGATATGGTAGATTGTGGTATATACAGTATAGTAGAATACATACGCTCATAAAAGACACATGTTAAATAGCATGTATGAGATATGTAAGTAACGATGCACATACCAGAAATTCAATTAATTGTCACAATTTTGAGTTGCAATTCGACTCAGCAACACTTTTTTTTATAATGTTATTTATCCATTGCAGCCTTTGCACTAATAATTGATAATTATTTATCGCATTAGTTTTTTTATGCCATTCTTACAGGGCAAGGCTCTAACAAATGTGCTTGGTTCACAGACACAGTTCGCAACAGTTTTAGAGTAGGTGGCCATGTTGCTACGTGCAATCCCGCTTGAGTACAGTAATTTGCAGGTGATTTTGAAATTTGGAAAATTTGGAACACGACCCCAGGACACAATGGCCTACCCTTTTCCATATGATGTCACAGGATCTCGAACATCAACTGTGAAGCGGATGACGCATATTTTTAACAGTGACTACAATACTATCTGTACTGCGCTGCCTGTCCCAATGCTCTTGGCTGTTTCCAGGGCAAATTGTCTGTCTCACTGAAACTGTGTCTTGTTTGTATTGTCAGCTTCCTCTGTTCTCGTATATCCTCAAGATACATTTCCATGTTGTGTCCATTTTACATCTTACAATTGTGATTTGTGATTTAATGCGTGTATTCTAAGCGTACACATCTATTTTAATCTATGAATCAAGAGAACGTTACAGGCCTGGTAAATAGATGGGCCAGCAGAAACACATTTGCCATTCTGCAGTTCGAGCCCATGGCTTCTCTGGCTAATTCTATAGGTGTATTAATTGTAAACAATGCGTGCCATCCCGCACGTCTGACTATCACGAATGAAGTGCAACATACAGTACACACATTCAAAGTGGGCATTAACGAGCCTGTGATATTAAAACAAATGGTTGGCCATGTGTGCCAGCATCATGATCAAAATTGTAAAAAAAAAATGGCTTTCAAGATACTTAATTGCATATTAATCGTTGCTGGTACAGCTAACGCTTATCAGGACACACATGAATAAGAGCCTTGAGATTCAGTGAAACATTCCTGCGTGAACAAAAAATAATCATACATGGTGTGACAGTTGAAACAATGGGCAAGTTTCTTAAATCCACTCCCATATGTCCACTCAGCAGTATAAGTGGTACACACCACAACTAATCAATTGGCAGGTCACATAGTAAAGCGTGGGTAGTCCCACCTCTTTTAATATATCTATTCAGCATGGAAGAATAAGGCAAAATACCCACTGCAGGGGCTTTATAGAGCTCCACCATATGGAAGCCCTTTGTCCGGCAGTGGCATGAGCAAGCAATTGCAAGGATGCACCTTTAACTTTCTTTACCATTTACACGGTAGCTGTATGTGTACTGTATACTGCACATTGATGTATCAATGTAGCCAGGGACTTATGATGTATCCTCAGGAACATGCTCAATGTCATGCCATGCAATGGGTACGATGGAAGCCCGTAGGTGACATACCTCGGGCAAGCTGTGCTGCTTTCTGGAGTGGGCGAAGGTGGAATGGGAATGATACATGGGGAATGAGTTTTGTTGCTCACTTGGACAGTAGCTGCTGTTCCGGCCAAAACATTTACAGCGCCGGCAAAAGTAGATCATCTGTAGGAAAGCAAAATAAAAATTTGTGAGTTATCATTCAAAACATACAAAACATATACTGTATTATCAACGCATAATGTGTTGTTAAAAATGTCTAGTTAACATATAGGCTTTGTTATTTTGAACTTACTAAGATAGACTGGTTCGTAGCAGATATCACAAAACCCTGGGATGTTTGGAGACAATCTACATTTTGTTGTTGTTGTTGGTGGTGTTACTTGCTGACCCGCTCCTACTGGACATCTGTGAAAAAGAGCCTCATAGCTCATTGGATTCCTCCAGTCTAAATAAAGATTCTGATTCTGATAATCCCGTATTGAAAATGTCTAAACTATGGCACAGTCAACTTGTTAATGATATGTTTTGGGAAAAAAACCTCATTACATTGAGGTTAAACTTTTATTGTTGTCTCTGTTTTGTAACAGTGAATAGATTGATCTGTAATGAATTAAAAAGACAACCAATTCCCTTGTCATTTTAAGAACCTCAATGAAAGTTAATTCGTGTTTTGTTTGGACCAACAGTTGGCATCCAATTATCGCATGCACGTTTTAGATCCTACATATTGTAATAGTATTTTATTCAGGCTTTCGCCAGGTAATACAAATACATTTATAGAGAGGTAATGAGCAATCGTGTTCTCCTGGCTACTTAAAACAAGAAAATGGGTTTCAATTTGCAATAAATAATAATATTTTTTTATGAAATACAAGTATATAACTTGGTAAGAATCTGAAATAAATAAACAATGTGTTGCGTGTTTCCCCACCAATATGACAATATGGTAGAGCGGAATTGGCCTGCTATCTGCTGGTGTCAGCAACACACTTTATGAAAAAGTAATTGGAAAATGTAGTTATTAAAAATATTTTGTATCCAGATACAACATTTTATAGACCTAGGTTAAAGAAAAAAAAAATCTGAAAATTTGTCTTCCAATCAACAGTTTTATTTTTAGGATTTAACATCTGCTAAGCAGCCTGGAAAACCCACCAGTACAAACTGTCGTAGGCCTTCGTCTATATTTAAAAAAAGATTAATACATTCTTTGAAGACTAACCCTTGCAGAATATGATACAAATTTGACGTAAGTTCACTCATTCCGGGCCAAATATTATTAGATGTGCTCGTGGCATGTGCAACCAAATGTGCAAATTTTATATCCCATAATATCCTGTGAATGGTGTCATGTGGCTTATTTGAGAACTCCCAAGAAGTGACATCACAAGTCTTTATATCGTGCTCTTTAAGGGTCCACCTTGGACAATCACTGCACTCTGCTCCATTCAGCTGCAAATGCAAGTGAGTAGTCTGCCCTGCGACTCTCCGTAAAATACGATTTGTTTTCCGAGCTGGGTGAAGCTGAATTAATTTAAAGCCAACATTTACATCGTCATTTGTGTATGCCTCAGTAAATAGGCGGAGACAATCAATTAACCACACATGAGCACATACTTTTACCTGACATCAATTTGAAACCAGGATTTCAGCAGCTTTAAGACATTTCACAAATATTAACCTGTACATGGCTAAACAACAGTTAACTTGCTCACTCTTCATTATATAATTACAATGGCGAGAGTACTGAATAGTGATCACAATAAAGAGTAAAATGAGAGCAATGAGTGCGCCCAGGCTTACACAGCCGATGAAAAGGAATATGTTGATGAAGAGGATCAGACTCGTCATGACGATGAGAGCGATGCCCCAGTCTGGGAACAAGTTCGGAGCGCTTGTCGTTGTTGTGCCTTGACAAAAAAATAAAACATACATTTTTAGTTTTAGTGTGGGCTTGCGGGCAAAAATAAGATATTGTAAATGCACAAATTGAGACATTCTATTAATTATCAGGCATTATTGTACCACTATACCTGTACATTGTTTAATTTCATGCATTGGTAATTTATGGGATAAAAAGTGACCGATTTAAAGAAAACAACCCTATAGTCAACCCAAGTATGTTACATGGAACACTATTTATTTAAATATATAAAAGTACTGTATCCATATACAGTTCTTGAATTAGTGTCATATCATGATGGTAGCATTTTTATCACCCACATATTTTCAAATGAAAAGGTTTCACCACTTCATGAGTAGCTGGAACCTGGTATATATACATTTTTTTTATTATTATACCAAATAAGACCCACTAAGCTATGTGGCTCTTTTTCAGAAGCGACCTGGCCACTAATGATAGTGGCTTATCACCTGGAAATGGAGAGCAGCCAAATACTTTCAATGCATGTTTCTATTACGTGGAAGGTAAAAACTGGGGGACCCGGAGAAAAATCCACGCGACCACATGGAGAGAGACATACAAACTCCAAATGTACAGGCGTCAGGGTCGGGATCGAACCCACGACCTCCTGTATTATGAGCTCAATAGGCTAGGAACCCACAAGGTCGTGAAACCCTAGTCAACCAGTTGAGCCTTCAATAGACCAATGACATCCACATGAGGAACGTGAGTAAAACGCGAGTAAAACATGAGACACAACAAAATATCCCCTGTTAGGTCAGATGCCTGCATTTACATGGTGTGCACTGTGGTGGCTGTAAAAAGAGGGTTAGCCGATCTGGTCTCTTCAGCTGAGTAATTGGGGCAGGGTGAAAAGAGGCTATTTAAATTAAAATACATTTTTTTTGTTTCCTGGATTAACTTTAAGGTCCAAGTGAGTATAGCGCAACGGGCATTTCCCTACTTTCTACCAAGCAGATGAGGCAAGAATAGTGGGCAAGTGAACCATCATTAGCAAGAACATTGTGAAAGTATGTTGCCAGGTTTTTATTTTATTTTAATGTAACTATGATGTTAGACATTGTGATATGACTGTAGCCGAAGCCTATGCACCAAATGAGGCTGTAGAAGATGAATCCATACAGAACTTGTATGACCGAATACAATTTTTGTTGGATACAACTCCAAAGCATAATGTTGTCAATACACAAGTGGGCCCTAAGTATGACAAACACGGGCATGTGCTTATCCAGCATGGCAAAGAACAAGAAGACATATTCTTGGGCCTTTCGGTAAAGTCACGTAGATAGGTTGGAAGAACCAATTCCTCAACCACATCAATTCCATACACCCAGCCATCAAATTCACCATGGAGGTGGAAAAGGATGGCAAATACCATTCATGGATGTTTAATTGAAAAGAGACCAGATGGCTCAATGGGACACTATCTACAGGAAAGCCACCCATATGGATGCCTACCTAAAATCTGACTCCCACCACCATCCATCACAGAAGAATTCCCTCATCAAAACTCTACACCATAGAGCTCGATGTATTTCTGACAGTCATCACCTAGCCAGTGAACTGGAACACCCAACCGTTGGGAAAGAACCATCTGAGGACCCAATCAAAACCATAATCTTGCCATACATAGCAGGGGTCACTAAAAAAATTCCAAAATCATGAGCAAACACACGATCCAAGTTCTATTCAAAACAATACATAAAATTCGTGATCTGATCCCATCTGTGAAGGATGTGATCCCTGACATGCAATACCCAGTTCCAACATAAAATAATAACTGAAAATGACAGATATAATCACATGCTGCAATTGATACTCAGATTGCACTGTGACCGATGAAGAGCACAGTCCTTTTTTAAATCCGGGTGTAGAAACAATAACTTGGTTATTGCAATGATAAGAGTGATAATGGTAGGCACTTCGACAATAACCCTACCCTATAATAGTGACAAGATTTAGCCTTCACGACGTCAAATCTATTGATGGCAAACTAAATATTGGGAGTGTGGGTGGTGCTCTCAGCGAGTCAACCCAGTCAGTTAACTTGTAACATCTGGGCCTGTCCCATGACCTCCTGCCAGATAGACTTCGCCCCGTCATATGGCCTCAAAATACACCGAGTCTGACAGAGTGCTGTGGTGACATCACCTCCTCCTCTTTGTGGTGAAAGGCGGATGTTGTTTTTGTGTGTACGTGTAGGTGTGTACGTGTAGGTGTGTATGTATGTGTGTATGGGGAGTGGTAGCGTAGCACTACGAAGCCGGCCACCCGAGTTCGATTCCCGCTCACTGTCAACACCAGTGACGATTATCTAAACCGGTTCTGGGCATCCCCTAGGTCGACTCGGCCTCATATGAGTACCTTATGCGATGTGTAAACATCGCCACAAGTGTGGTGTTGGCCACCCACCCCCTCATGTGCCATGCCGGCTTTCATAGATACTCGCTAACAGTATTTGCCCCACCATTCTGTTAAGGCTATATGGGGGTATTTGTCTTTGTGTATGTAGGCATGCATTTCTGCCATTTATGTCTTTGTACAATAATTTGTGGGCGTATTAATGGGTTACGTACATTTATTGTGTGGGAATGTAATATGGTATATATTAAGTAGGTTTGCTTAAAACATACATTGACAAATGTATATTTTATATATAAAAAGTTATGTCATCAGTTTATTTTTGTTTTTCACTGAAAGAAATGTATAGCTTCATATCTTGTATTTTGGAAAAATCCAAGGGAGACTTTAGACGTTTCGATGTACAATCAGAAAACTATGACTTGGAATTTCACTCCCCCCCTCCTCCTAAGTTTTAAACCATTTAAGGGCATGTGGGGCACAGGAAGTTGAAAAAAGTGAGCAACTCTACTGGGACAGCAGGTGTGAGATCTAGAAGAAACTGATGATGAAACATGGTGGAACTGCATAAACTAAACAAACATGTTTTTATTTGACCAGGTACGGCCCACTGAGAAGCCACCTAACCACAAATGATAGCTCAACGAAGTGTATCATCACGTGGAAATGTGTAGAAGCCAAATACTCTGAATGCATGTTTCGAAATGGTGGAGGACCCAGAGAACAAATCCACACGACCACGGGGAGAACATGCAAACTCCAAATGTACAGCAGCAGGCGTCAGGCTCAGGATTGAACCCACGACCTCCTCTACATCACGCGAGGTAGTTAACATCTCGCCACTGAGAAGTAGGAGGCAGATAACACAGACCTGAACAAATGTTATCATATCATTACAAAGAGAGGATACATAAAAAATGGGAGTAACTCCAGAGGGAAAAGATTGTTGATTAATCCAGGTAAGGTGTTTACCGGTGTTTTGAATATAAGCAAATGTAAGCTCGCTTCATGGAAGACCAGATTAGCCTGGAGATATACTGTGTTTACTGTTTGCAGCGAATAAAGAAGAGCTGGGAATATCTAAAGATGCATTACCAAGACCTTAAAATAGCATATCATTTTGTTTGCAGAATATTGCAAAGTTATGGAATTATCAGTAAAGTAATCTGACTGCCTTAGAACTTGTAGAATGGAATTCCAGCATGTGTGCAGTTAGATGGAAATAACAACCTTTGGAAATAGAAACAACCTGGACTGGTTATTATATAAAGCACAATATGGGAAAGTTTAATGAGTTTATAACAGTTCAAATTAAGAAAAATATTCCCAAAACGGCCTTCAATTCCTATAGCAGATACATTTTTTGGAATGGGAATATGTTTTAGACGGATGGTGCAATTTCGTATCAAACAGGTTTTCTTTTGGTATTTACCAGATTTTCTTTAAAAAAATCGTAAATGGCATAAAATTGCAATAAAGAGGGAACTTTATGATTTGATGCCTTTTTTAATGCGCAGCGCGGATCACTTCAAAAGGGTGTTCATATATTCTACTGAGACATGCTCTTTAACCATTAATGTGTAACATGTTTAATGTATCATGAATTGCACAGGTTTGTGCACATACACTGACACAACCCAATAAGGCATTACTTTACTGTCTGAAATATTTTAGCTATATTAGTATAACACCAAGGTGAATATAATCAAGTTTACCATTTCCTATATTAAGATATTGCTTTCAATTTGACAAACATCCCTAGACATGATCCTCCTGAGTAATAGCCTTGAGACTCGGTGAGGCTTATCTGAATTAACAAAGGGCATTACTATTATACTATACTAGAACCATATTAACTATATGGGTCAATGTGTACTATGTGTACGTTCATTAGGATTCAAGAGTGATGGATAAGGCTTTTTGTTGAAAAAAGCCACGTCAATCAAAAGAGGCAGAGGATATGAAACATTCACGCAGTGTTGCTCTCTCTACCATACAGTACCATGGGCTTTACCCTGCCAAGCAATTCAAAAAAAATCAACAATTCAACAAGCAACAATAACTAATTAACAACTACATAATGAAACAATATTATCATCGAACAACTGGCACAACAACCGCCTGAAAAAAAAATCTATAACAACAATAAAACTGCAATTGAAGAAAATATACACGTACTCAACAGCATCCTACCCAACAGCAATTCAATAACCCACAAACGCAATCAGGTGACAATAACGACTTGCTGCACGAAACAGCAATCAAGGAAACAACTCAACAACCAATGACAATCAACCAATGAAGAACGAAGTAGCCTGTAACACATTTTTGAACAACCAAAGACGAGATTATTGTAATAACAACCAAAAGGCAACCATAAATAAAGATAACACTTCAAATGTAACCAGATGCTTAAATTGAGAACATGTTTTTTGATGTTACTACATTTTGGATATTTCATAGTGGTGTCCTGCTGTACGGAATCAACATACTTGTTACCTGCCAAGTGTAATAAAATTACGTGAAGTCCCAGGGGCATCTTTAACGTTACATATACACATTAATTGTCAATTGTTCGTAGAATACATGGTCAAATGTAAAAAAAAACGAAATGCTGATCAAAATTTGTGGATATAAAAATGTAAGTAAGTTGCATTGCCTGTCTAAATATTAAATGACAAAAATAGTTGATAGCATTGAAGGGTTTCTTTAGAAAAGCATAATTGTCAAATTTTTTTTTATTACAGAGGTCACGAACATTTTTATTGTTTGTGTTGATTTCACGTGGAATAGCCATTGGGAAGACAGTCTCTCCTGCATACTAAGTGTATGCATCTGAAATGACACCCAGGCAGGTTGAAGTGGAATCGAAACCCAGGCAACCAATGTCAATCAGGGAAAGCCTCTGTGTAAAGCCTGTGAGAACCCATTGAAAGCATGGATGGGGGTGCTTTGTGACTTACTTGTCGTTTGCGTCCCAGAATTTACATCTATAGACATTTGAAGCACAGACATACACACGCATATTTTAGGCTCATAATATAGCAAAAATAGCAATGATAATAATAATACCGATGGATAACAAGGCTATGAAAAACATTCCTGAACCAAATTAATATGCTATTACTGAAACGTTTGTTTAGCATGACCATGTATTTAACATTACACAATATTAAGTGGATGAACCAAATTAATAAGGTTCATGTAAAATAGGAAAAACACAGTTTATATAAAAAAAGTGCAGTGTTCACACTCTTATTTGTGATGTTTGTCAAAGTAATGATACAAATCAAAAGATCATCATGGCCAAAAGCCCTGATGCTGCCACACCTCACCATCACTTCCTTTCTCATGCCAGATCCTGCAACTGTCACTGAGGTCTGCCCTTGGTGCATTTTTCTTTCAAATTATTAGCATTTTCTGCATAGAACTCTATTCAATGGCCAGAATATGTTCTTCTCGTTACTTTGTTACAGTGCAGATATGTGATTCATGAATTGGGTGAAAGGTAATGGGGGTGGAAATTTCCAGTCACAATAACCTCTTGCAGAAAGTATTCCATCGAATTCATAACCAAAGTGACACAATGTCTAAATTTGTCTCTCTCTAACCTGATGCCTGTGCTCTGTTAACTTAGTCTGCATTCTTGCCAGACCTTCATGAGTATATATCCAGATCAATGCTTACATGTACTGATATCCTTCTGTCAGGTAGAGCTCTAGACCTGCGTCAAATGCTTTTATGATATTTGTTGCCTTCTGGAACTACAGTACATGCCTACGGATCACACTGCGATGTTTACTGTAACTCTAAAGTGGCTTAAAATGGCCACCTATTAAGGACAAGTTTGTTTTTGTTCAGTTCATACTATGGGGCACATTTGTTTTGTGAAAGAAAAATCGTATATATATGTAAAAAAAAATTTGGAAAGTATAACAAACGTATATTTTTATAAGACAAATGGTGCATTTGCAAAAACAGGATACACTATAGCGGTTAACATTGCACATGTAAATAGCTGAACTTAGGCCTATAGTGTACACATAAATAAAAAATTCTCACCAGTCACTTTGATGCTATCGAGGTTGACTTTCAAACGACCAAGCTGATCGACTTCTAGTCCTTGCTTAAATGTGTCTAGAACTCCCATACTATTGACAACTGGGTTGTTGGAAAACACCACCCTGGTTTCTGTATCAATTGATCCTTTCCTAAAAAAAGACATTCAAGCATTAATACACATACAGTATATATGTATATACATTCATGCCCTCTAAAACCAGCCAGGAGAGCATTGAGGGTCTTCTTTTGCAATAAAGATCTGTGCAGATGTAGAGAAAATATAAAAGGGACTGCACTGGTAGTGGTATAATGTGCAGGTACATTTCACAAATAAAATATACCACATTAAGCATTAACAATGCTTTCTAACAGAAAACATTTATGGTAGGTTTGGAAATGTCCAAATTCATAGCAGCACAGAGAGACAGCCAAATAGGACTGTCTGACTTCGAGTTTGAGATACCACATTACACCTCTGATATTAGCACGGTTGGCTAAGTACGGTACAAATTGAGCATTTCTGATAGGGTGTGTGTGCACAGATATGTGTGCTGGGGGAGTGGTGGCGCAGTGGTTAGTGCACTGTGCTATGAAAGCGGGAACCTGAGTTTAATCCCCCCCCCCACCCCATGGCTAGCATCAGTTGTGAATATCTAAAACAGTTCTGGGCCTCCCCTAGGTCGACTCTGCCTTAAACATTAGCCATATGAAGTGTGGATAACTAGGTTAAGGTCTTGACTTAAAGCTTTCGTGACTGCAGGAATCTGATTGCTTGTGTTGCGATTGAAACGTCGTGATATTTTTTATAATTTTTCTATCTACGTGGCTTTACCGAAAGACCCATAGAATGGGTTAAGGTCAATGCTAATGTTCTGTCCAGAAAAAGATGGGAAAGTGTTTTTCTCATGTCATAACTAAATGGACATAAAAAAAATACATTTAAGGTGTTACTGTTAGCCATCATCCAATACAATAGATAACGATCGTTGTTAAATTGTAGTTTTGTATAAAAGAGGAATTGACGCAAATTACAGGATAAAAATTCCTCTTATCTGTAAATCATCATATTTCACAGCCACTTTACAAAATATCACACATTCTAGAAATTACATATTTCCGTAAATTCTACAGTGTTTAATGGCAATCAGAGGTGTGAATAAAACATATACATTGCTTAGGGTCGATTACCAGCATTTCTATTTTTCAGAGGTTGTGCAAAGATGTGGGAAACACGGAGCCTAGTTCATAGTATGTACTGACTTGCATCACGCACGTTTGAACCTTGGATAAATAAGACACTTGACCATCAAATAATCATGGGAGACGACAAATACAATACGGTAAATGCCTCTTAGTGTTAATAACTTCGTACAAATTGTGCATTTGGAAAAATAATTGACAAGAAGCCTTGGATAGTAATAGAGGATACATGTTTTATCTGAGATTGGAGGCAGTGAATTTATCACCAAAACCAGCACCGGTTGAATACAGTGACATGCAGTACATGTTCCGTTGTAATTCCAAATTTAGCAATCATCACTGTCATCAGCCACTGTCCATCTCCTGCTGCATGAAGGCCCCCCCATGCTGCCACCACCCCGTATGATTAATTTTACTCCTGCACATGAACTGCTCTCATTGCTCCATCTCCACAATGATTGTCCTCTCGGACACATTCCCTCCTTCAGCTGCCATTCCATCACTAGTCTTGTTATTAGTGGTGTGTGTCCTACCCCAAAAACCCAATTACTTTTCTTCACAGTCACTTTGCTGTTGCTTATTTGAAATGTTCGTGTGCTCCTCTTTTGATCTTTCAGTTAAATGCTCACGAGCTTGGAATTTTAGGATTGCATTAATATGTATCAATACGTTACTATGTATGCATGTGTGTTGAACTTATTTCGCACTGTACATAGCCGACTATGCTAATGGGAGGTACGAACTATGTTAATATGCAACATATTCTCTGAATTACAAACTATTGGCATGTTTACTTTGTTGTTATAATCATACATAGTGTAGTGTTAGATGTGTGTATGTTGTATGCACTTACGAAAATCGCTCCACTGTCGTGCTCCTGTATGAATCCTTTAAAGAGCTGCTTTTGTAGATATTTCCTATCTGCAAAGCATAACGTTTCATTATTTTGTCAGAAAAGGGCCTTTTGAAAATACAGTGTATTTCATAGTAGGGTCCACTTTACACAATGCATTTCAAAAGATTCGTCTTAAATGTTTTTTTTTAAGAATACAACATTACACTGCAACAAACATTTCATTTGGGACCCTTGATTCATGAATGATCCTTATTTGAACGCACAAAATCTACACAATGCTATTACATAGGCTTTTGTGGCAATGCTATGCAATTCTCTGATGTGTTTTTGGGTTGTGCAGCATGTTGTTCGGTATGGAATTGAATCAAATAGTTTTTGAAGAAGCTCCAAGTAAGTGCATCGAAACGTCAGAAATCATGCTGAACAACACCTGAAGCAACCCTAAAACACCTCAAAGAGCAAAATATACACAATGTACAAATGTCATAATTACTGTTATAAATTTACTGAGAAAATACATTACCTCAATGATGATTTCTTTTGACAAAATCTGAAAATCATTGGATGTCTTGTCGTTTAAGGATTCGTTAAATTGATCGTTCGTAATCTTAAATGTAAGGTTAAACGTCGGCAATGTTGGTGGTGCCAGTGTTGACATGCTGGGCACATTTGTTGAGACTCCGGTCGATGCTGAGCTTGCAGTTCCATTCGGAGTTGCTGCTGACATCGTAGCGGAAGACGAACTGGTCACGTTCGTAGAAGGGCTGGTCGCGTTCATGGACATTGTTGTAGATGAGGTAGGAGCACTGCCACTTGCCGTATGAAATGTTTCTGTGGCTGTGGTCGCTGAAGCAGTTGTCACTGTAGAATTTTCTGACCCTGGAGATGTGGTCACAGCCATTGTGGTGGAATTGACTGGAACCACAGTACTGCTACTGAGTGAGGCAGTAGTGGTACTCTCATTGATGCCAGAGCTGGTTGTCGAAACATGTGTTGTGCTCGTACCCTGAGATGGAGTTGCAACCGCAGTGGATGTGTCATTAGTGGAAGATGTCGGAACATTTGGAGTTGACACATTGTGAGGAGAAGTAACTGAAGACCCTTCTGTGGAAGAAAACGCCGTCGTATTATCTGGATGGCTGGTGGAGGCAGATCCTGCGTGGCTTGTGGACAGTTGTGTTGTTGCTTGGGTGACATTGATACTGGACGTGGCATTATTCCAGGACATTGTCGTCTCAGACATCAACGTGCTTGCCGTGAGATTTGATTGGGATGTGGCTGTACTTATATTTACTGTAGGTGTGGTGGTGGCCCACGATTCTGTGGTCAGGGACATCATTGTGGTAGTATTTGATGTCGTTCCTGTTACTTGACTGGCAGTGGAGTTTGATGGTGACGATGGACTCATCGTCGTGGCGGGAGTGGTGTTGTTCCACGAGTCTGTTGTCCCAGAGGTCGTGTGAGATGTGGTGTTGTTCCTTGAATCCGTGGTCTCAGCCATCATAGTTGTATTCATCGATGTGACTGCGGGCGAGCTGGTGACACTGCTTGCTTGCGATGACATATCAGGTGTTGCAGCGCTCGTAGCATTGATCGGCTGTGTTAGCGCGCTCACGCTTGTTGACTGCGTGGTGCTATTCGACGATTCTACTGTTCCAGATGTCGCATGAGTCGTGCTGTTGTGGAGGAGCATCGTAGTCTCAGGCATCATAGTTGTATTCATAGTGGTCTCGAATTGAGTGCTGGTAACACTGCTCGGTTGCGATGATGTATCCGGTATTGCAGTTGTATTAATGGCGGTGTGTGAGGAAGTGCTTGTAGCATTGTTTGAGTCTGTTGATGTGCTTGCATTTGTTGATTGGGTGGGAGTGTTCGATGATGCTGTACTCGCATTTACAGTTGTTTTAAGTGTGCCCTCTGTTACAGTATTGGTAGTCTCATGTGATGGAAATGTCGTTGCACTTATGTTCAAAGCAGATGTGGTGTTGTTCAATTGTACTGTGGTTTCAGACATTACTGATGTCTCTGTTGTGGGACTGGAAGTAGAGTTATCCTCCGGTGTTTGAAATGATGTTAAAGAATGGGTACTGGTCTCAGTCTCGTTATTTTGAGATGCAGTAGTGAGATGAGACCCACCAGTTGACACGAAAGATGAGGTATGATTTACAATGCCAGTTGTTATTGACATCGTGACTGTTGAGTTTTCACTCGGAGTTGTTGATAAAAACGGTGGCTCTGGCGTCATAGAGGTATTGAGGGGCATGCTGGTGGACGACCCAGTCACATTTGCTGTATATTGCGTGCTTGTTTCTGGGGTTACAGCTGAAATAGGCCCGGTCACTGATGGCCCTTGAGTGCTCTCTGTCAAGGTAGTTTCATTAACCGAAGTGGAAGTTACAACGCTATGCGATGTTGTGGTAGACACAGTTGCTCTATCGGTAGTAGCATTGGGGCTGGCTGCTATGGTGGTTTCAATCGTTGATGTACCATTAGATTCTGCGGTAACAATTGGTGAAACTGCTGATGGTTCTGGAGAAGTCTGATGTGGAGTGGCAGATGAAATGGCTGTGGTGTCAGTCACAATTGACACTGTACTCACTGATCCTGGGAGGCCTGTAGCAGATGTGAGCATCTGCGATGAAACCGTGGCATGAGATGTTACGTTCACGGATGTGGTTGTTTGATCTAAACTTGATGATGATGTAGCTACAACTTGGTGGGTTTGTGTCCCAGTGTTGGAAGATGTTTGCTGGATGGGTGTGGTTGCAAATGTAGTTGTGCTAGGAGCAGTACTATTTGTATCTGTCATGGATGTTGACACATTTGACGCTGCTGTAGACTCCACAGTATTTGACTCAGTCGCGTGGCTTATGCTTGTTGTAGACTGTGCAGCTAAACGTGGCGTCTTGGCTGAAAACAGATGAACAAAGTACTATAGTTAATATGACATCCATATATCTCTAATCAACTACCATTTAAATCTCTTAGTGACCACTGATATGACATCCGATGGAAAATATAATGGCTATATATAGACATCTTTCAACGTATTTTCACATGGGGATGATAATATATTCAGTTACAGGCACATATACTGACACGTCTGCACCTTCATAGGCACTGTAATCAGAAAGCTTTCAACTGTGATCTTGGCCTCAAGTGCCAGTTTAAACTTGGCCTGAAGCGCAAGTTTAAACTGCGGTAACAATATAGGCACGTGCACCTTTTAGCGTCATCTGGTCGAACACCATATGAGACTAGGCTCGAAGAAAAGCTGTCTCTGGTGTGGACCAATCAGTTTCAAGGACAATGAATACATTATCAGAGTATTGTTTTTTGTTTGCATTTGATTGCAAGTATTGTGGTTAATGTAAACATGATTCCTTGCAAAAGGTGTCAGTTTTGTTGCCATAAAAAAGGGGGAAAACCCTATTAGTGTATTTTGGTACTGGCAAAGGAGGCCTCATGATAAAATATAGGCACACTTCAGCTATTCACACGAATGCAAGGGGGTACTTTTGCCAATCGTAAGAATATGGCCCCTTTCATGAATACAATGAGGCTTATTGTGTAGGTGGTACACTGACAGGGCACAGAGAGTGGTTGGGCTGACAGGATAAGGAAAGAGGCCTTTAGCTGATGAGGAACGGAGTGAGAAGGTGGCAGCAGACCAATGGGTCGCATAGCAGGTCGCAGGAATAGTTCGTAGAAACAGAAGGTCTAAGGATACAAGATTAAAATGAGTTTTGGTATGCAGGTGATGCTGGTTTTCAGCTAGTATTTTGGCAGTGTCATTAATGGGAGTGGTTAGGTGAGAGGTTTCTGTATCTTTATCAGCAGGTGTCAGCAACAAATATAATTGTGGGGATCGTAGAGGACACGGTAATGTGCATACTGTAATTATATTAATTAACTTTTGTTAACCCAGGAAAGCCAACCTCACTGAGTCTCATGACTCTTTTTCAGGAGGATCCTGCCAAGTTTTCACAGTAGGGCCGATAATTTGTATGTATATTCCAATTGAGTAAACTGCATTTTTTTCACATTTGGCAAATTTGTACCTTGTCTCCAGCACACACAATGGCATACTCTTTGCGAATGACATTACAGGATCTTTAATGTCCACTGTGAAGCAGACGGCCAATGTTTGTATGGTTAACACACCTGCAGTATTAATCAGGACGACCACTGGATTCGAACCACGAACCTCTACAACGAACGCATTACCACTAGGTCATGTCACCATCCTGTGTACTGTGTATTTACATAGTATTGGGTATAATGCAACGCCTATACTTCTTAATTTTTCATGTATTTATTTGCGTGATGTACAGCACCTTGAGTATTTTGTAGGAAGGCACTTCATAAATGTAATTAATTATCATTATAAAGCAACTTAAAAATAGCAAAACGAAATCGCAGACTTACTCGGGGAAAAGTTGTGTCTATTCATATCGCACATCCATAGATCCCAAGTATTCTCACTTTTGCACTATTGGTCACAGTCTGATCGCGAAATCTGTCGGCGTATGCACCAGTGCAAGGGTATTGATAATCCCATGTACTTCGATCCAGAGAGCGTGAATTAATTGGGGTTAATATTATAACCCTTTGTCAATCCACTGCTGGATGAAAGTCTCCCAACTCTGTGTTAGTTGTGGGAGTTGTTTTACCATACTTCACCACACTTGTCAGCCATGGCCAGGAATCTCACTCTTGTGAACTCTTTCTATGCGCAGTGTAAGCACCAGTGAGCATTAGCTCAACCCCTATTAAAAGTGATACTGGGATGTAAATAAGGACATTTTTTCTACATGTTTAAGATTCCACAAGTATACATTGGGGAAAGGTTTACAGCTTCTGCAGACCATATATAAAGTGATCATCAGAACCAGGGACACTGTGGGGATGATTAAAATATCTGTGATTGGTGGAAAGGCAGGTGGCAGAAGTGCAGAAAATTAGGGAAGAAAAATCATTGCGTTCAAACTGGACGAGCCATAAATAAGATTAGGAAAATTAAACACGATTTGGTTTGACAGAACTGATGACTTTATTCACAGTAGCAAGTGGATGAACTTTAAAACAAAAATGGGGACGGCAAGATGTAATTTTATATTGTTAACAGACTTAGTGGTGATCGTTCACAACATACAAGTTCAATACCTATACGGGATGGCAGTGCTACAGGATTTTCGGAGAAGAACAACGTTTCGTGGATGCGGTGCAACTGATTTAGCAGGAAACTGAACAAGGAGCTACAATATCCATTATAATCGCTGATAATTGTCGAGAGAGCACACTTTATATTGGTTGGAACCTCCTGGCTACACCAGCCCACAGGGGATTATTGTGTCCGTCCGTCCGTCGTGCAGGGAGGGGCTGGGTGGGGAGGGAGGGACTGGGTGGGGAGGGGAGGGTGGGAAGGGGCTGGGTGGGTAGGGGCTGGGTGGGGGGTGGGAGGGGTGGGGTGGGGCTGGGTGGGGAGGGGCTGGTCACCCCGTGGTGCCCTTATAAAACTCAACGTTTAACCTGCTCACGCCGGCTTGTGCCCGCCCTCACAGCCGGGCATTTTTGCGGAATACACCACGCTGCCGTTGACCCTGGCCATTGACCGAACACCCAACGTTCCTACCAGCTTCTTCCGCAGGAATGTGTTTAAAAATGGCAGAAATTAATGACGAGCTGGAGAACATAGAATACATTTAAACAGAAGTAAAATGGCAAAAATGTGGCAATCCTTTAAGAGTGTGGGGTTTTGCTGCTGATATGTTTAAGGAAAAAGACATGCTTGAAGTATAGAAATGAATTACCAAGATACAGGGTGTGGGCTCAGTTTAACATAGGATTGGAAATATCATGGGCTCATTACTAATGTTTATGCAGTGAGCATAGAATATACATTTTTTAAGCACAAAGAGATTGACGTGACGACAATAGATTGGTGCCAGAAAGATATGCACTACTTGGACATATTGGCACAAGACAAAGCAAAGTGTAAACAAATGACTAAATGTGCAGTGGACACCAAATGGGCTATCTGCCCATGGATCGTGATGACCATGATGATGCACAAAGATTGACAGTCTGGAAACGGTGTTCTACCAATGTTTCAATGAAACGTGTCTGCTTGTCAAAATGACTTTTTTTCTAATCAGGAAGTATAAAACATACGTAAAATAAATCTTAGACTTCCTCTCTAAATATACAGAATTTCAAGAATGAGAATATGCAAGTGTTTGAGTAAAAATTCCACTGAGTCTGTTATGCCTCTGGGATCAATACAAGAGATACAGTACAAATGTTGTTAACAGTCGTTATCATATGGAGAGACTGGTCCCATAGTAGGAATGTGGACTTCCCCACTGGTTCCGTGTCACTCATGGAGACATCACTGCAAAATGCTGCTTGACCTATGGTGACAATGACTTTTTGTTTTACAAATAATGTAACAATAATAATGTTTTAATTTACATATAGAGTAATGGTCATTTTCCTATGTCGCACATACAAAAATTTCAATTACATATCATCGAACTATAATGTGACATTTCCATCGGAGCTAAATCCAGATCAAATCTGCAGTCAGCCTTATCCAAATCCGGATTGTATAACAACATCAAAAGGTTGTGAATTCTCACAGCAGGTTATCCCTCGCACACATTCACAGGATACAGTAGTTATCAAAGTATTAAATATAACAAACAACCAAGTAATACATGCATGGGGTGGACTGGTGGTTCAGTGGTTCGTGGACTGTGCATTGAATTCAATAATCTGAGTTCAATTCGTGGTCATGGCTAATATCAGTGGCGAAAGATATAAAAACTGAAACTGATTCACCAACCTAAACTCACCAGTACGGTGAAGTATAGTCAAAAAACCTCCATGACCAACATAGAGTGGGTAGGCTTTCATCTGACAATGAACTCTATGTGTCCTAAAGTATTACTACTATAATTATTCAATAAATGCCAATAAACAACAGAATATTCATGACTAAAAATAATGCACACACATTTTCGCACGTCAGTTTTCATCGTATTGTTCACAAAAAATATACTCCTTTTATCTGTGAATGTCACCTTTGTTAATCACAGACAATGGAATGGATGTAGCATGTGGTACAGGAAAGTGGCTTATCCAGGATAACTGTGGATAACTTTCTCCACGAGGTAGCGTTGTCGGGTAATGTGTGTGATATAGTGTAAAGCGTTGTGCCTCACGGGAATGTGGTCGCGTGAATTGAAATTTAGAGTTGTTGTATTTCAAAGTACACATTTTGTCTTGATGTATATGCATATGTGCCAGAATCTGTGGAAATATCTGCTACGAAGTGGGTGCCGCTGATGCTGGCTGATGAGGGTTGATCAAGGGACCACACACACACACGCGCGCGTGCTTGCGAATACATCAACTCTGATTCTCAGTCCACACTCTTTGCCACCCTTTCCCCACCTTAGCTTTGCGAATGCTGCCTCACATTGATTATCTCCGGACATGTGTCTGGAGTGCGGTGAGTTATTTGATCAGAATGGGTCCGTTGCAAATAAACATTTGGCAGCTCAGCAGTATTGGTCCAAGCAAGCCTGACTGTTGAGACACGTCGAAACCGGGCCAGAGTTGATTCGTGTTGAACCAACGTTGCTGAAATGATGCCCTACCAGAAGGCCATGTGGCTGATACAACGTGTAATGTGGAGGGACACAGATGCGCAGGAGGCATATTGGCTGCTTTTTTTATTTTGCTACTGATCGTCTCCACAACGATGCTAATGCTTGTTTAGTGATAAGCGTTGATGAATGCTCATCCTGTTCCCCGCTCTCCCTTCAATGGATGGGGTTTGTGCCAGTCACAACAGTTGGGGGATTTCAAATCGATGCTGTGGTCAAAAGATCTAATTTTAGTCAATAAAAGGCTAAGCCATTTACACGTAAAGTGTACAAATATAATTTTGGCCTAAGCTCATAAACATTATAAAATCCATAATATAAACCTCCACCCAACACTCTGCTGGGGTTTTTTTTATTCGCAACAATCTTACCTTTACGTTACTTAATGAAAGAAACAGTCTAAAACAATGTAATCTACAAATGCAACGCTGCGTTTTGCCAATCACAACACTGCCACACTTGTGTTAAAATTGACAAAACAGCAGGTAATGGTGAGTAACAACAACAGCTAATGTTGCAGGTAACACACACACACGTTTTGTTGAATATTTTTTTTCTTTTAATCGTAATTCAAAACGTTATTTTAAATCAAACCACATATTTGCCATGTTCAGTGTTGGGGCTGGCGTCATAGGCGGGAAGTTTGCTAAATACACCTTCACTGTATAGCATTCATCATCTGGCAGCACAATCGTTATAACCTTGACCTCTATTGAATACAAAAAGCCGTGCCCTTTTGTTTAATTACATTGTCTTTCAATGCTGTCCACTATATTTCACGAGTCTTGATTTAACGTGTTATATTGTCTGCTGTTACTACGTCTTTGATTAGTTACGTTTGTGTATACTCTATTATAATGCTGTGCTTCTTTAGCTGTTCAATTAGTTATCTAATATTCTTGCAACTATTTGATTTCATTGTTGTTTTTCTGCTGCAATTTTGTGGTCGTTTTTTTTCCCATTGTTGGTTTCGCTGGCGGAACAATTGTCTATTCATTTGTTGTGTTGATTCTGCTGATGGAATTATTTTAGCCTTGGTGTATTTAATTGCTGTTTTGGATCTGAAATCTGACGCGGTGAGACGACACTCAGGCAGTTTACAGCGACAGTGTGTCCCACGATGACAGAAAATTGGACAATTGGAACTGGGGAATAACATTCAGTTGATTTACTGATTAGTTTGTTCGCTCTCACGCAAACTTCAGCCTGGCTGAAATAGGCAGATTATATGAAAAAAACATTTCCTCACAAGGCTTGAAGCTTGGACACACATTTGCTCATCCATTTGTTCGTATGTATAGCTTATGCCCTGGCCTATACTCGCTGCACTCAGGCTCTCGCCTAGAAGCCCGACCTGAATTTGAGTAAGCTCCCTTGGCAGGGTGTGTAGTTAAAATGAGCGAGTCTCAGGCCAACTGCACTTGCTTTTGTGTGCTTTGTTAATGTGTGTATTTGTGTATGTATTTGTGTGTTGCTGTTTGTGTGTGCAGGGAATGAGTGTGTGTCAGATGTGGGACAAATATTTCAGGTTTGGAGGCTAAGTACAATACATACGTCTCCCCATATATTCCCTGCACATCAGGGAAGAAGGGTCAACACTGTAGAATTCCACACCATTGTCCCTGAGGTCCCAGCACAATATAAAATATACACATGCGTGTATTTACACGTGATTACCACCTTGGCACAGCAGCGACTGCCCCTCCCGTGTCACTCCCCCTATAGACCAGACACATATGTTCTTCTCGTCATGCCCTTGCCCTCTGACCTCCCCCCCTCCATCATTTTCCTCTTACGTTCACATACCTTCTCATGGCCACATATTACCACTGGATTACAGTGGATCGGGGTCTACAGATCCAGATCCGCCAGATCTCAGCAGTGTAGCACCGTTTTGTGCTATTTGATACCACTTTGTTTTGAGCCGTTGACATAGACAACACTGCTGGCTGGCCTGATTGCATGCTACGACCGATTAAGTAACATATGCTGACACTACAGTAGTCTTAACTGTTGCAAGCAGGTAAAACTTAAAAAATATTTAGCAAATATTATAACTCTGTAGTTAAATGTTAGGTGACAAAGTTATTGATTCATTTGTCATCAACATTACGGCTTTATTATAAAGACACCACGTGTGCAAGAGAACATATGGGGCAACAACAGCATTCTAAGCAACAATACAATCTCCTGACTGTTTAATTACTTACTTATCCAGGAAGCCACACTGAGTCTGACTTTTTTTCAGTAGGGTCTTGCGTTGGGGTTTTAATTTAAAAATGTTTTCACCTACTTAATGAGTGTTTGTATAAGTGGGAAGAAACCGCAGCGCCCAGAGAAAACCCACACATGCGAGGAGGCAACACTCCATACAGATGGAAACAGATGGCGATGCCTTCTCTTGGCCAGGTAGGGTATGGAAGGAACCTCGACGCCCACGAGAAGAGAGATTTACACCATTTAAGCGATTCGCCAACCCTAGCCTGTACAGTGCTGACTGATCGGCATGCGCCACATCTACAGCTTGCTGTGTATGTGTGAACAGATCACGATGCACTGCAGGCTTTCAATGTATGTATGTTGAACTTCTCTCTCACCATACGTAGCCAATCGTGCTCGTCGGAGGTGCGAAATTGTATTGATACCTAGCAAGCTATCTAGCAATACAATTTAAATGTCAACATCAGTATTATAAAACTAATTGCACGAGGGCATTTAATATATCCTCATCGTTGTTATTACATGATTTATGTCACTAATAGTACAAAGAAGCTCTCCGTTAAATTACGGACTTATTGTAATATTAGGTTAATGTAATAACAAAAAATGTCTGTTTTCATTTTTTATTTAAAAATCTCACCTTGGCGTCAGGGACGGACTAAAAAGCCGGGCGGTACAAACCGACGGCCAAATGAAGGACGGAGGCCCGCCCAAAAATGTGCACGTCCAATAAATGCAAATGGTGTTCTTTAGCGAATATAAATCATTCGGACTTGGTAATCAATTTCAAAATTATGGACTTAATAATATAACCCTGTTACATTTTAGTAACAAAGTCACTGATTGTGTACGTGTCAACCCTTCATACTGTATGGCCCGTTCTTATGCGATTGGTCAGCCGAAAACACCATCAGGCATTAGTGCTCATTATTCACATGGTACATCCGAATAAATATTCCTTCACACTGGACATTTAGTTTTACTTAGACCTTTTCAATTATCATAATCGCTGACGGATGAAAGCCTCCCGTAGATGTTGCCATCTCGTACGGTTCTATGACTGGCACAGTAATTCACCAATAACCTCTAAATGAGATTATTTCATCGCTCGATCTCTGCCGTGGTCGTATACTCGGGTAGGTTTCTTCATTCGCAATGCGCGTTACCACTTTACTTCGCTTAATATGATGCGACTAGTTTAACACGTAGGCTTCCGCGACCAATATCCATATTATGGATGATGCATCTAACCTCCGTATGTTATCCATAATAGAGGTTTTTTGGGTTAGATCGCATAAATATATTAATGTGTCATTAAAACCCGCCACCACCCGAAACACAGGCAACTAGTAATGTTATCTAAACCATATGCTCATCTTGCTACCTCTTAAGTTTTAACCCTAAGTGTGTATCTCTCCATGCTTCATGTTATTCAATTTTCTTCGTTAATGTCCACGTTTCTGATGCGCATCATAGCAGGTAGTATCCGTTGACTCATTACGTTATTCTTTAGGTACATTGCTTTTCATGATCAGGTTCAGGTTTCCAATAGCACTCCAACCAGCTCTCTGTCCACCTCTTTGTATCATGATTTTAACCCCGGTTCACTTCAATAAATGCCCCAGGCACATATCCTCCAGTTGCATCCCACTGGTAGACATCTCCAAATATTTTCCAAATTTGTCGTGCGTGACCTTTGTTTTGCTCTTAATTATCCTGAACCCAACGTTGCAGTCTTCGTTTTTTAATGAAGATATATCGATGAATGTGAAAACCCGATAATCAATGTTTCTCAGCGTCTGAGGGCTGCCTCAAAGCATAAAGAGGATCATGAAGGTGCATTTTACTCGGCAATACGGTGGCGTGAAAAGCTCCTATCTCTGGCCCTTGATCCTACAACTCCTATTGTCTGCGAGGCTAGTCCGATTTAAAATGCATCCAATTTATCCATATGTAAGCCTATTATCATTCTTTTTTTACAGCTCTGTCAATCTTTTTGCTGGATAAATCCCCAGCCATCCCACTCTGTCGTGATGGTCACGGAGGGTTGTTTTCCTTGGCTTCATCGTGCTGGTCACAGTGAGGGTTGGTGAAGTAGAGAGGGGTTGGGGGGCGGTAGAATCACTCGCCGCTGATGTCAGTCGTGACCCAGGTACCACTACGCCACCTCTCCACCCGCATAATTGTTGTTTGGTACGAAATGGGCATCTGCGATCACCTACAATAACCGGCGAGGTGGTGTAAACTAAATAACGGAACTAGCCGAGTTCAGAGATAATATCATATTGATTACGTTATCGTAGAAAATGTTAAAAAGGATTTTGAAATAGGAGTCTTTTGCCTTTTCACAAATATGATTAAAAAACGACAGGGTAACCCACACCATTGAATCTCTCAGAATACGTCGTCGTTACTTCCCTACCACAGACTACTGCTGAAAATGTATTTACCATTTTGCATGTGATGTAAAAAAGCCCTCCCACAAAATATAAACATTCTCGCCATTATTTGGCTCCGGCCCCTCACTCACCGAGCATGACGACGACGAACATCAGAAGCCAGGCTGCTCCAGGTGGGATGCGGGAGCGCACATGAAGGCCCCCCATGGCAGAAGAACCTCCGAAGCTGCCCCCCGGATGAACGGTGGCCACGGCTCAAGATGCCGCCGCCGAGCAAAACCCCCCGAAAAAAAAAATCTAATTTGGCGAATGCCAACGCCCTCTTGCCAGGTGCCGGTGAGTGGGGTTCTGCGGAGAGAGACACACGTCCTTTCAGATGAGACAAGCCACGGCCTCGGCTTCTATGGGGCAGGTATCGGTGGGGGGGGGTGGAGTCCAAAGAGAATCTGACGGTGGAGGAGGAGGGCTGCCACCTGTCACGGCCCTGTGGGTCACGTTACAGCCAGCACGTAACACTCGTGCGCAGACACGGATACGCACGACTCTGTCGGGGAAATCCTATTTGAATGGCTTGTAACGTCCACGGATTCATATTACCTATCAACCAATAGAATAGAACGGCTGATATAAGCCTCCGCTTCCCCCTTTAATGCTGACAATGCACTTCAGTCAGCAGCAACAGGTGACACCGACCAATACCGTTCGCTCGCATGGAGCAACCAACAGCAGCGTGCAGAAGAGCCGATCAATTACTTCGCTTCCACAGAGAGAAACGATCAAATACAGCAAACAAAAAAACCCAACGCACCTCTACGCCCAATGCAATTCTTCAGTATCCCAGCCACCCCCCCGCCCCCCGCCGGGCAGATCTTGTGCAAGGATCTAAATATCACCAATATGACAAGAGTCGTCTTCGTCGTCTGTGTCTGTGTGTGTGCAACATACAGCAGCCCAGACTGCGCAATGTGTGGAGGGAGACGACGAACAAATATACGACGGGGCCAGCATCACTGGGGGAGAAACGGGGGGGGGGGGGTGTGGGTGGAGCGGGTCAGAGAGAGAGATGGGGGGGCGACTCCGCCTATCGCCCCCCTGCCCCCCCCCGCATCGCAAACAAAAGGAATAGCCCCGCCCCTCGCAGCACCCCGCATCGCAAACAAAAGGAATAGCTCCGCCCACTGCCGCGCGCACACTGCGGCTCAGTTTACGCAGTCCCCATTGCCGCACGGGACCCACAGTCCCACACTGCCCATTCGTGCTGTGAAGATGACAATGCCCCGGTGACAATGGCACCGGGACATTGTTAACGCGCGCCGATTACCGAGACAAATTCGAGAGACCTATTGCATTGTGCCGCGGTGTGATCATTATTATTGATCTTGGAATCCAGGGGTCGCCCGTTTTTTTTTTTGGTTCATTCTATCTCCAGTTGAAACGATTGCACGGAGGGGTGAGTTTGTTGGCTTTCACCTCGGCTGCCACTCCGCAGTGGTGAAGTCGGTCGGTAGGTCGCATCACTCTGTAGAGGAGGCTCTCTGGAACTCCTTCCAGTGGACACCTTTCCACCAGCAGTGGCGTGAACGAGCAACTTCAGGGCTGCACATTTACCGCATTAGGCCTTCAACGTGTAGATTTATAAAGACAAGTATAACAAAAATTTTATTTACCAGGTAAGACCCACTGAACTATACAGCAATTTTTTTCAGAAGCGATCTGGCCACAAATGAGTGGCTTATCATGTGGAAATGTATAGCAGCCAAATACTCTTGAATGCATGTTGATTGTAAATGTGGAGGGAAAAAAACCAGAGGACCCGGAAGAAATCCCCGCGTCCACGGGGAGAGAGGGGTACACACTCCAAATATACAGGCGTCGGGGTTGGGATCGGGAGCGAACCCACCACCTCCTTTGCACCAGGCTACTCATCATCTCCGTTGGTAATGGGAGAATTCCACGTTCTTACGATGAGGGCCAGAGAACCACTGTTGATAATATACATGAACAATTAATACATGTAGATGGAGTATATAAGACGTGACTAAAACACAAATACATACAATTTCACGCATAAATAGACACGTACGTGCAGTATTACAAGTGGATATAAAACTCTTGCACATAATGTACTCGACATGCATAGAGAAAATACGCTAGAATAATGATCCCCCACATCGCCTTTTATAGACTGTTAGGGCAAAGTATTATTATTGATCCAACCATCCCTAAAGCACAGTACACAGCAGACCATGCCACTGCCTCACCGTTAACATCATATGCATTGTCATCATTGTTAAATTGCGCTCAGCAATATTTGGATTAGCGCTACAATTATGCACTTGGCTTATACGGCAACAATCCCACGCATGGTGTGAGATGACAGAGCCTGGTAGGTTAGCTCGGTCTGTTGGTAGGGCGAGCGTGCTGATGTCAGCAGAGCCAGGTGAGGGGGATAGGTATGCAGGCAAGAGTCCATGAAGGACGTTGAAGATGGTGAGTCAATGCGATCTTGAAATTGATCCAAGATTGTATTGGGAGCCAGTGGAGGGATTGAATGATAGGGGTTATGTGGTTTGAATTAGAGGCGTGGGTCAGATGTCTGACTAATTTTGAGACATCTGGAGTTGGAAGTGAGGGATGTGGGCAGAGAGTTGCGTTCATTCAGTCAGAATTTGATGTAGGCATGGACAATGGCTCTCTACTGGGATGAGAAATGGCAGATGTTGGAGATGTTGAGCAGAAGGAGGCATGAAGCCCCGGAGCGTTGAGATATTTTGGAAGAGACGAGAGCTTGGGATGAATGACAACTGCAAGGTAAACCCCTCTGAAAGTGAACTCCTCTCATCCTGCAACTCCGATTATCCAAAGGCTGCAGATGATCTGCTGTTGACTTCTCACAAACTTGTAATAATTTTATGGACAGTGGTCGGATTATGATCCACATTATCGCAAACAAAGATTTTGAACTTGCAACCTTCTACCAATTGTGAACGGAGCACTAACTTTAGTGCCACCTGGCCTCGCTTTGATTTTACACTGCCCTAGTTTTAGCGTGTAACTTTTACCACCGGTGTTTATAACACAACAATAGCTGCACATTTCTATGCAACTTAGTTAACGCTGAGAAAAAAATTGCTTTGGGTTAATAATGTTCATACTGCACAGGTCTGGGTCTAAAGTTCCAAGCATTACAATAGGATTCTTCAGAACTGTGACAGTCCAGCAACATGTAATTTAACTTGCAATACACTATCGTGGTGTGATGTTTCGCACACTGGACTTGCAACTCAGAGGTTGCCGTTCCGATCTCCTTGCGTAGCATGTTAAACGATGGCCTTCTGTCCACCCAGAAGCCAGAAGTATTAATGGTTCACACAACAGTTGATCGGCAGGTCACATTTGGTGAGGCATGGGGTGGGTAAATCCCACCACTTCCAAGACGTAAGCTCTTGAGAGCTCCCTTTAGTGGAGGCCCTTCTGCCAGCAGTGACGTGGGCAAGCAATTTCAGGACCGCACCTTAATCCTTTACGAAATATTTAAACAGCAAAAACATGTTTTTAGAAGGTATTGCAAGAAAAGAAAAACAATGTAAAATTAACAGAAACATTAGATTAATTAATATAGTAATATAAATCATACAAGTGTACATTTTATCACAGAAAGTCGACCCCGCAGCAGCACCCGGATCACTGGAGTAAAGTGGGCCACCGCGGCTGCACTGCGTTAATAATTATAATAATAAAAAGTATGCGATATGCAGCTGCCTATCTGGCCTCTCTATTGGCTGCGAAAAAGAGCGATTGCAAATCTATTTAAGGCACTGTTAGTGTTCAACTTATTGTAATATTGTTTACTGTAATGTCGTACAATGCAATAAAATGTACAGTCTGTGATCTTTCAGGTGACTTCCAGGTGACTTGGCTCTATAAAATAAAACGCTTTATGAACATTAATAATTAACATGTAATGGACACATTTCACTTCAAGCAGTTTCATATACATCCATGGCTAATAATGTACATGAGCCAGACAGTATTTCTGCTTCATATATTTTGTCTCTCCACATAGAATGTAAAGTATTTTTACACATCAACCCATTGGCACCATGGCCTTCTTCAGCATTGATTCAGTACACGCATACTCCCCACTGGTTTCGACATGCAGTGTTGAATCAGCAGAGTTAGGCTTGCTTGAATCAATGCTGATGAATTTCCAAACGTTACAGGCAAAGAACCTCTCTTTAATATGCGGAGGAAGCATGTTGTCTGCTTATCTTGACTTATATTCTGCACGACAATTCTAGAACGATTATTTCTATTTTGTGATGTGTATGAGATAATTTTACATTGAACAAGAACCCACACTAATGTGTCTGTAGACAGTTTCTAATCATGGCATACTGCCAGGTTTGATGTATAGACAATCAATATGGATACGTTTAAATAATTCTAACGCGAGATTAGAGCCAGAACAACAGAACGAAGAGCACTTGGAAGACAGCCATCATACTGTGGAGTGGGTGTGGGCAGCAGTAATCACAGGGGGCGTCACGCTGGCGAGATGTTAGCTACCTCACCTGGTATACAGAATGTCCCTGACTCCTGTATATTTGGCGTTTGCATGTTCTCCCCGTGGTCGCGTGGATTATTCTCCGGGTCCTCCGGTTTTCCCCTCCACATTTAAAAACATGCGTTTCGAGTATTTTGCTGCTCTACATTTCCACGTGATTAGCCACTTTGTTGAGCTATCACTTGCGGCCAGGTCGCTTCTGACAAAGAGAGCTATATCGGTTAGTGGGCCTGATCTGGTAAAATAAAAATAGTTTATAGTTTTGTTGAAATGATGGCCAATGGTCAGGACGAGCGACAAAGACATTCTGGTAGCATGAAAACTGCAAAGATGGAGCCAATAGACGAGTTTTCTTTTGTGCGGGAGCAAGCAGGGTTGTGAGAATTGTTTTGAAGACTAGGGGGCAGTATCTCTGGGGGGAGGGGGGGGGCAAGAGTGTCCATCCATGAAGGCTGTTGAGAGGGCCTCATTGAATTAAACCCGGCGCTCATTATATTTACCTTCCTAATACCGATCATTGATGGCAGTAGCAGTTGTGGTTTCACTTGTGTTAATGGTGCTCTTGGAGGTGGTGATGACAGTATTGGTAATTTGATGGTGGTTGTGATTATGTTGCAATTTTAGTAGTTTTTGTTGTATTTGTGGTGATGGTGGTTGTGGTGGTAGTTGATTTCATGTTATGTTTATTTGTTGATGGTGGTGATGATGGTAGTAGTAATGGTGGTTGTTCTGTCGTTGTGGTAGTTTTTGAGATGTTGTTGTCATGGTGGTTGTGGATTTTGGAGGACTTTAAGCACAGCATTTGGCTTTCTCTCCTGTCTAAGAGTTTTGAGGGGCAACGTGCCTCCCCCCCCAAACATGTTTCCATGCCAATGTGAATTCGGTTAATTAAAATCAGTGTAGCCAGCCTGATTCCAATGCGTCATATAAAGAATGTAACAAGGCAGTTACTTTGATACTTCCTCTGAGTCATGGGCATGAAATAATCAACCCGAGGGTGACTCAGGGGTTACAGCGCTGAGCTGGCCTAGCTGAGAGGCCGGGGTTCAAATCTAAGCAGCCATCTTTAGTTAGACTGGGCTTTTAAGTCCTGTAGCGTGAGTTGACACTGTCAGCCTGGTCACTAATGGGTATGCAAGAAAATCGAATTCAATTCTTTTATTTTATTTACAATTCACTTTTTTAATTCTAACTCAGTGATTACATTAAATTCTAACTATATGATTTCACTGCCCTGAGATAAACATCGGTATAGCAGATTGCATGAGAAGTTCAGCAACTCGAGCATAGAGGTAAGGGGCCGTCCATAAATGACGTCACGCACCTAGGGGGCGGGGGGGGGTCAGATATTTGTGACGATGTGTGACGAGGGGAGGGGGGGGGGGTTGAGAAATGTGACGTCACATCAAAATGCGCAACTTTAAATAAATATAGACAACACGTTCTACTTAATTAAATAGACTTTTCAATAAATGTTTTCTCCTACAACATCAGAGTGCAGCGCCACATTAAATACGCACTACAATGGCAATAGTTGAAAGCGATTTGAAGCATGTTTTATTTTTGGGGGGGGTGGAGGGGGCAGAACTTTGTGACGGCATATTTGAGGGGGGGTCTGGCTTTTTGTGACGCCGTGTGACGATGGGGGGGAGGGAGCAAAAATCGTCGAAAATCGCGTGACGTCATTTATGGACGGCCCCTAACTTCAAAGGGATATCAAAAGTCCCCATGGTTCTGGGATATCACCTGTTGTTCTCTAATACAGGGTGATCTACTGCTCTGCGAGGGGTTTGAATGGACATTTTTATCTCAGGATATGATGCGAAAAAATGAGACAATATTGGTGAAAAATTGACAAACTATTGACATTTTTAACCTAAGAATATTTAAAGATCTCTTGAGCTTCACAAATATATATGCTTAAACGTAATTTGCATCAATAAACACAATTCTTCATATTTATATTTTTTCCTTCAGCTGTCTACATTTTTTACAACCAGCTTTGGTAATAACAGGTGTCCTTGGGGCAGTGTTTCTGTTTAGCTAAAACTGTTTTCAAGGTCACCCTCTAGAGTTTATACCTTTAAAATATGTACAGGTTAACTGGCTTGTACATTTCAGTGGATGTCAAAACATGCCATCATTATTCTTGCAAAAAAGTGCTAATTCACTGACATTTTGTGTCACTTGATGTAATATTCCCCATCCCTGTAATTACATATGTAATGAGCGACTTCCGCGACAAGTCGTATTGAGGGTACTCTTCTTTATTTCACGTACGGGCACAGCACAGGTCAACGTTATCTTCTTCCTCTTCCAAGTAAACACTTTATATATTAACATTCTACAGACTACACACATGGTTGATCACACGGTGGGCTCTGCCGCTGGCTGACGGCGTGACGGGGAGGGCGGTGTAACTCGGCAGGAGATCCGCCACGTGGCCGAACGACGGAGAGAGGATAACGGCGAGCAGCGACGCAGTCAGGACCCAAGACTCCACACACCGACCCCGAGTCCATCTCCGCTTATATTGCCGCAGGCGGGGCCAATTTATAAGGTTTGTCAGTAAACAAAAGATTTCGATTTAAAGCTTTCGTGACTGCAGGGATTCATCTTCTTGGTTCTTTCGGTAAAGTCACGTAGAATTGAAATATTTTATTATTTTTTATTTTTATTATTTCAATTCTACGTGACTTTACTGAAAGAACCAAGAAGATAAACGAAAGATGTCAATTATTTACTAGTTCAGCACACTGGTATGTTGGAGAATAAACCAACAACATTTGCAATTTGAGTACAACGTTTGGCCGGTAATTACAACCAGCCTCATCAGGCGACAGCCAGAGTTGTGGAGAAATCCTCCTCCTGTTTCATCAGCATTTACCGACACATTTATATTTACGCGATCTAACCCAAAAAAACACCTATTATGGATATTGGTCGCAAAAGCCTACGTGCTAAACTTGACAACCACCATCACCGACACGGCATGAGGATGCTTTTGTTCAGCAGTGGATTGACAAAGGACTGTAACTTTCTGCTTAGTATGAAACACTCACTTTTGAAAATGACGTGAATATTTGTTATGTTTCCTAGGCATGCAAACATCCCCCCCTCCCAGCAATTCAATTACGTGTCACCTTTTGGGGGTCGTGATTATATTTAACAATATTTTTTTTGTTTCACATTTGACACGTTTAAATTGTATAGTTTGTGTTCACTCTATTTTTTAAATGGAAGATAACGCGTATCATCAGTTTAGCACCTAGGCATTCGCGACCAATGTTATTCATAATGAAGGTTTTTGGGTTAGATCGCGTAAGTATAAATGTGTCGTAACCCTCCACCACCCGACACAGCCTGTAAGGTTTGTCACGTAAACAACGCGGCAATTAGTTACTACTTCAGCCCACCAATGTGTTGGATTGTAAATCCACAACATTTACCATTTGAGTACGACGTTTCGCTGGTAATTACATAAACCATCGGGCAATTAGTTACTACTTCAGCCCACCAATGTGTTGGATTGTAAATCCACAACATTTACCATTTGAGTACGACGTTTCGCTGGTAATTACATAAACCATCGGGCAATATGCCAGAATAGTGAAGCAATCTACCTGCTTGATGTCTTAAATAGAGCAAGATGACGTCATCGTTGTGAACCCATCAGGTGCAGAGATCAGAGGCAGAGGGGGGTTATTGTAATTATATAATAGATTACTAATCAGTTAATTAGCATGCGTTTCCTCTATAACAGGGGTGGGGAACGTCCGGCCCGCGAAATCATTTGGTGTGGCCCTGCCAAGGCAACTGCAGGTGGGACTCGAAATTCAATAAATCTAGGGGCAAACCTGGAAAAGCAGTTGCGAGTAGCAACATCATCAATACCAGTTTACACCACACGCCTCGCCAAAGAGAAGCAGTTCCAGCCATCACATTATGGGTAAGTTAATGAAATGTTTGACCAAATATAATAGGCTAATTTTTTATTTGATAATTTTGTATGGCCCGCGAATGATGTTATCAATATCCAAATGGCCCTTGGCACTAAAAAGGTTCCCCACCCATGCTCTATAAGGAATACAGGTCTAAGGTGATTTACTTAATAATACGCCTCCAGGCCGCACTAAGCATGTAGCTGTCAGAGCGGTAAAAGTTATTTGTATTTCTCAAATTTTTAATGGATTCTCGAATTAGTGTCGGCCAATAATAATTAGTTTTACACAACACTTCAACGTTATCATAATTGAGTGTCCTTGTTGGCAAGCATGTTCTGCAACTGCCGACAGTTGTGTTTGAGAGTATTTCATATTTCTTTGGTGTTCTTTAAGTCTTACGCTAATGTTACATCCCATCTGTCCAAGATAGCATCTGCCACATAAGCAATGAATCCGATACACACCTTCTGTTGATAACTTAGGCAATTCATCATTTGTACAAGATACTAGTTTTTTTTATTTTGTGTACCGTGACAAATCTTACTCTGATTTTTTGTTTTTATGTCACATTGATACTTATGCGATCTAACCCAAAAACTTGTATTATGAACTCATATCATGTACAACATAATTTGCATGAATCGTAAACATATTCGCAGTGCACAATGTTATGCAGTACATGTATATAATGATTAATAATTAAGGTTGTTAAACAACAACTGGTAAATGAGTAACTATTTTTAGAATTGATTACCGGTTCTGAAAGTCATTTCAGTAATGGGTGCACCGATTGGCGCGCCAGACATATAAACGGTGCGGTGACTCAAGTCACCGCGTTGTACATTTACCCCTCGCTTCCCATCGTAAAGGTTAGGGTGCAGCCCTGCAAGTCCTTTGCTCGTGCCACTGCTGGTGGAAGGACGTCCACTAGAGGTACCTCTCGAGTCTTTCTCTCCCACTTGACATTGCCCAAATGTCTTGGGAGAGGTGGGCGTACCCACAATTTACCCCACCAACACGTGACCTCGCAATGGATTCACTGCAGTGTATTCATTTATACTGCTGAGTGCAGAGATGCGGGCGGCGGATTTAATAAACTTTCCCGATCATTTCATCTGTTGCACTGGGAGATAGATTCGAACCAACGACCTCTGGGATTTCAAGTCGAGCGTGTTAACCATTACAGCATGGCAGTTGCCTTCCTTTCTCAGTGAGAAAACGTTTTCTTTACATGTCTATTCCTCTATTTCTATGTGTGTTTTTTCGGCCACTCGTGATAATCCAGGTTATAAGAGTTGTGCATTTATAAATGTACTTCCTTAATTCACGTCTCAATTTAACACACAGAGACGTGTTAAAAAGCACACAGCCTTTATACATTATGCAAAAACTCTCAGCATTTCCTGAATTATCCTCTTTTCTGAGGTCATCATGCAAATGCATTTGAGTAAATGACCAACAGCAGCAGTGATGCAATGATAGACAAGTGTGGACCAGTTTCATCATCATTGGGATTCATCAGCATGTTATAGTCACGAATGCCCACTGCTGTAGAATCTGCCTCCAAGAACTGGCTACATACGATGCGAAAGCAGTTCAACATACATACACACAATTCCCAATATCCACACTATTCGGTCCATAAGCTTGGCATATGCCAACAATAATAAAATATCTAATGATTGGATAACCCCATGAAAAATACTTACAAGCCGACCTTTAACAATTTCAGTGAGAATTAATTTAAATTGATCAATCGATGCATCTTTACGTGCCTCATATTTATCATAGGTGATTGGCTGAAGGCATCATTGCAGTATTGTTGACAAGCGATTTTTGAATGTGCTTGACATGACATCTGCACACAGGTGTCCTGAGTCTACCGTTGTCATTAACACTATATGTATATATAAACAAATGGGCGACTGATTGTTGTTGTTGACAGATTGTGAAATAAAGTCTAAGTTGGGGACTTATGCGCATGTAATTGACAAATATATAACTTTCCACAGATGTCGATTTAAAGGTTTCGTGACTGCAGGGATTCATCTTCTTGGTTCTTTCGGTAAAGTTACGTAAAAGGATGTGACGTCACATTTCTCAAACACCCCCTCCCCCCCCCTCGTCACACATCGTCACACATCGTCACAAATGACTCACTCCCCTCCACCGAGGTGTGTGACGTCTTTTATGGACGCCCCCTTCAACCAAAAATAACCTATCTGTGGAAATCTTATTGGTTCTTTCAATAAAGTCACGTAAAAGGAAAATAATAAAAATAAAACATAAAATAATTCTCACGACGTTTCGGCCACACCGCAAGCAGCCATCAGACTCTGCCTTCTCGACAGACCTGTTCTCCACCTGAAGACGGCTGCTTGCGTTGTGGCCGAAACGTCGTGAGAATTATTTTATTATGTTGTATTTTATTTTATTATTTTCCTTCTACGTGACTTTACCGAAAGAACCAATAAGATTTCCACAGATGGGTTATTTTTGGTTGAAGGGGGCGTCCATAAAAGACGTCACACACCTCGGTGGAGGGGAGTCAGTCATTTGTGACGATGTGTGACGATGTGTGACGAGGGGGGGAGGGGGTGTTTGAGAAATGTGACGTCACATCAAAATGCGCAACTTTAAATAAATACTGTATAAACAATAGAATTGTTATAACAACACTAATTCTGATTAATTTTCATTATTAACTATTTGATCATTTAAATTTACTAAGGTCACTTTAAAAATTTTCCATGAAGGAGCATTTTGCTTCTCCATGGGATAATGGAGAATCATGAATTTTGTAATTTTTTTTTAATGATTGTTATTAAACATTTTGATTTTAATTATTCTACCAGGGCTTTTCATTCTGTGGAATGAATACGTGATTGCTATAATTGTACTCTCCATTTTGCTTCGTTCTACTACGAAGTTTCAAGTATTTTTTTTCGTTATAATTACTTTTAAGATTTTATAATTATAAGAGAGTTTCAAAATAATATTCTGAACATCTGCAGTTTTAGTTAGACGTTGAATATTTTCAAGTGAATTTTATGCTAAATATCAGTTTTTCAACGCCTTTTTAATACGTGTCTTCTCCTACAACATCAGAGTGCAGCGCCACATTGAATACTCACTACAATGACAATAGTTTAAAGTGATTTGAAGCATGTTTTATTTTCAAAATGGAAATATGATTTGGGGGGGGGGGGCAGAGCTTTGTAACGTCATATTTGAGGGGGGTCTGACTTTTTGTAACGCTGTATGACGAGGGGGGGGGGGGGTCAAAAATCGTGCAAAATGGCGTGACGTCAATTATGGACGGCCCCTGATGACAACTTGGAAAACAATGTCAATAACTGGCAAAGTGTTTTAATACGTTTATCATTCATTGGAAGGCGCTACCAAAAAAAAAACCTGTAAAAACAAAAATACTCCTCATGCCATTGGGGTTGTGGGATTTTGTATTACGATAGTTGGTCATGCTGGTCAGTGCCAGCTGGTGAAGGTGGGAAGCAGAGAATGTGGGACCACAATAACCGTACAAATGTGAATTTCGCTGCACTCTCCTCTGCTGCCCAACACATAGCCCCCACAGCCGAAGAACAACTTCCTGCGCATGTTGGTAACGCTTTGCAGGCATTCTTCAGGCTCGAACCTGCTGAGCTTCTGCGATTTTACGACGTTGGGTGTATTCCCGGTAATTTGGTCGTAAGAATGTCATGACTCACAAATGACGGAGGATGTAAAGTCCCACGCACAAAGGAGGTTGCACCACGTGTTTATTACGGAGCATTTGTCAATGTTTACAACACGGCATTTATAATAGTTCCTTTGTTCAGCAGAGTAGTGACAGTCTCATTAAAACCCAGATAACACGGATTACATGCACAATACCGAGAAAGCCCCTCACTCCCCCCAGTAGCTTTTTGTGGTCACCAACAGCCCATGTATTTTGGAACCTGGATTTTTGTCAGATATTTTAGGTGGAAATATTACCCTCATTTACATTGTTGAGGCTATGATGAACACATTTTATATATATAAAAAACACATGAAACGAATAACTCAAAGGCCGTATATCATGTGAAATGACATGAAAGTTAGCTGTGTGGAACACTATCGCATGACGCAATATTAATTAAGCAGCGTGCTTTTCTGTTGTCAAAACATGATTATTGTGGAAACGCACAAGCATACACATAAACACGAAGACAATGATCCCCTTATAGCCTTTAACACTATTGGGTCAAGTGCTATTCGTGGGCACCTATGCAGGCGGGCACCGGACACTAAAGGGTGGGTGGCCAGCACCACACCCGACCACGTTTGTCTCTCCAGTGCTAATGTTTACACATCAGGTACGCGTTTAAATCTGAGTTTACAGAGGGGAGCCCCAGGACAGGTTAAAATATTTGCTACTGCTAAGGGTGCACTGACCACCACACTACTGCTCCCCACAACAGCAACCGCCTTTCGTCACGAAGTGGCAGTGACATCAACCACGGCGCTTGTGCCAAGCCATGTGAACTTGAAGGCCACGTGAAGTGTCGAACGCCCGCTGGCAGGAGATCATGGGACAGACCCAGGTGCCAGAGGTTGACTGACTGAGATGACTGGCCCGATGCACCACCTGTGCCCCCTACTGTGCCAACTTGTTGTGTTTAATCCGCCCGACGCTCCACTCGTTGTTGTGAGCGTCGCTCCTCTGCCCTCCGTTGTTGCTGGAGGGCATCTGCCTCCCAGCTGGTCAGTAGCAGCGTCCTTCACGAGCCTCCTCCACTGAGGCCGATCTTCACACCGCTGGTACCAGTCATCGGCAAGTCCACTCAGCTCCACGTCCTCTTATACCACGTAACTTCATCTCATCACTATCCCGTGTCACGCCAGTTTAGCCCTCTCTATCCGGCCAAACAAAAGCTATTTCGGCATGCAGTGGCAGGGAATCCGGTCTACATGACCTAGCCAATGCAGCCTTGCCTGCCGGAGGAAGTCATCGATGAGACTGTGTCTAGATCTTTCAAGGATTTGTGAGTTCCTCACACAATCCAGCCTGGTTAAACCCAGGATGGATCGTAGGCAGGCTAGCCTGAATGTTTCTCACTGGCGAAGATGTTATTTTAGGGGGGGTCCACGTTTCGCAATCATAGAGACGGGAGGGCATGACCATGGCCGAGAAGACCTGAAGCTTCGTGTGGAGTGACAGACCAGGCAGATTTCACACAGCGTGATGTAGCTGACGAAAAGATAATGCCTGCTAAAATGATTCCGGAGCTAGTTATGAGCACACTGCCTAGGTATGGAAAACTCTCTACTCTCTCCATAACTGCTCCATCACCAATGGGCAGTTGAGGGGGTGGAGTGTTTTATGGCACAATACCGAGGCAGGTGCTAAGTTTTGATGAGGCTGATGGTAAGGCCCCACCACCTCTTAGTGGCACGTTCCAGGTTCAGCAGTTGCGTCTCCAACTCCTCCTCTGAGTGAGGAGCAATCACTACTTAACATGGTTGACCAATAGGGAGCCATCCCTCGACTGCATCCGGGCATCCATCAGCCTCCCATTGTATCTGTACCAGATGGAGATTCCTCCAGTACAGTCACTGAAGGCTTCTCGAACTACGTGGTCAAAAAATATGTTAAATAATGTGGGAGCTGACAACATTCCTGTCGCACCCCAAGGTGAACAGGGAATGGCTCCGACTCCACACATACACATCAACACACACACACACAAAGCAAAATACCGGGATTATATCACACGTGTGGTTTGGAATATTCAGAGATTAAACTATTTCAAATAGGAATGAAAACCGAAGCCCAGTTCATGATTTAGGGGGGATATGACATTGCTGAAAGCTCGGTCATGTAAAACGTGTTGTGAAACCAATTTTCAGTAAATCATAAGGTGTTTAACTTCCTCCACATGACATTAACCATGCACAAATCCATTCCGAAAATGCCAACCGTGCTGCTCTGAGTTGAAAGATATATGTTGTTTAACAGATGAGGCCCACTGCACTATGCAGCTCTTTTTCATAAGAGACCTGGCCACAAATTATAACTCAACAAAGTGGTTTATCGTGCGGAAACTTACATCAGCCAAATACCCTCAACGATTGTTTCTAAATGTGGAGGAGGGAAAGACCTGGGAATTGGGAGAAAATCCACGCGACCACATGGAGAATATGCAAACTCCAAATATACAGACGTCAGGGTAGTTAAAATCTCGCCACCACGGCTCCCTTTACAAAACAGCATCATGACACAAGATAAAGATGACTAATCGGACTTTAATTCTTCTGTTACAGCTATATCCATGTAGATATTCGTATGTGTTGCAAAATGGTTCCACAAAGAGTGGATTCATGCTGCAACAGTGTGGCACCATTTGGAAAAGTGGGTGCGAGGTCTATTCCCCATGGAATGAGTGCATCTTGCCAAACTCCTTCTGTAAATATTCGAGCTTTGATGAGCCACAACGGTTGTGCACCTTGATTTTATACTTGATAGTCAAACGTGTGCCAATGCCACCGATGCCACACCACAACATCACCATTGATCCTCACTACTGAAAGACCCCATACAAATTGCAGAGTTGACACTTTCCGTCCAAGGTGTATTTTTATAGTAACCCACCCATAGCTTGATGTTCTCTCCTTGGTTGCCTTACCAATCGGTGCACACTACAAAGTATCTCTCGATACCTGCCAATCTACGTCCTCTGCACTTAACCTAAAAAAATATCACCTCCTCTTCATGGAGACATCAACAATGCTTGTTCGCTATGTTCTGCTGTGAACTTCTGATTTGCAGCCCTTGTCATCGACAATACTTGTAACAGCTTGCTTTCGTTTTGCTGCATGTATGTATGTACATAATGTTGAACTTCTTTCGCACCGTATGTAGCCAACTGTGCTAACTGGAGGTGCGGAGAAGGACAACAAACTAAACACAAAAAGCAGTTTGAAAGGAATTAATTTTCAGTCTAGATTTAAAAGTGCATCACTCAATTGACTTCCTAATATCGGTCGGCCGCAGAAGCGCATCTGAAAGCGCATTATCAGTGTTATAACAAACATTATTCCTCTCGTTAACACATAGCCCCTTACAGGGAATGAAACCTCTATTGCATTACAAGTTAGTTCCTCTTGTGAATTAAAACACATCCAGCTAACATACATGCAACCGAGTCACCTAAGCATACCTATCGATAACTAAACACACAATGCCCCTTCAATTCCACAGTCTCATTACTCACGAAGAAATGTGAAACATTTACATATTTAGTGCGGCTGATAAACCGATGTGTATGTCATAAAACATCTGTATGTCATAAAATATGTGGAATATGTTTTCTCAAAGTGGTGGGGTTCATTGTACCACAAAAAGTGGTATATGCTCTGGTAGTCTAAAGGCCCCGCTAGGCCACGTGGGATCGCCAAGTAAAAGTTAATCTCTTTCCTTCGAAAAAGAGTCATCATCCACAACGTCAGCATAACATTTCTTTTTCTTGACAAGGCATTCTTAATCATCAATGTGGTGAGTGCTATTTGAGTAGTACCTGTGCACCACTCTAAAACCAGTTCCTTCATTTATCACAACTTGTGTCAGAGCCATAACGTCTGGTCGGGCGCTGTGCGTGTATGGCAAATATTTACAGTGCTATACTGAGACACATTTTCCATGAAACCACCAAGTAAAGCAGTAAAAAACCCAATAATGTTACAGAAGAACTTATATAAGTCTGTTGCCCTATGATGCAGTAATCTTGTCATGAAATCAACACGTAAAAATAAGTAAAACTTCCGAACTATGAAGAAACCTAAATATAATTATATTTGAGTTGTGCGCCTTTTGGCGTCATCTGGTCCAACCCATGTGAGACAAAGGAAAGCTGTCTCGGGTGTGGACCAATCAACTTCAAGGACAGTGCATATATTATCAGAGTTATGTTTTTTGTTTGCATTATAGCTGCAGGTATTCTGGTCTATGCAAATATGACTCGTAAAAAAAAGGTGTCAGTTTGTTGCCAGATAGAAGGGTAAAAAACCAATTATCATATTTTTTACTGGCAAATGAGGTTCCAATGGTATCATTATATTCAACATTGCAATTTAGAAGATAACTGTTGAAGAGAGCCGGGCAAAGATTCGTGGTAAAGCTGTGAGAAATATTTAGTCGAAGATAAATAAGAACTTGAAACTAATTGTTGCTATGTTCAAGTAATCATTGCACTCACACTGCTAGTCACCAAGTGGGGCCCATTTTAAAGACCTAATTAGGATTCACGTGTTTTTTTCCACAGACTGGCCTCTCCAAAATAAGAATGTATAATTTCCATTGCTCACTCTGGGCTGTAAACAGAAGTCATTACAGCTCTCTGATGCATTTTTGGGTTGTACTTCTCATTGCTGAGCATGATTACTCGTGATTTTCTCCATGCGCTGAGAGCTTCCTCACTGTGGACAATTATATAGTAGAAATAATAATGGCCAAATGCGTATGTGACCATGGAAGCACTTTAATATAGTTGAACACACAAATCAGATACCATGCCTTTACAACTTGGCTAAACCCATGGAACTATGAAGGCAGTCATGTATTATACTGTGAACCTGCATGTGAATGTTATATTAAACGTGTGCCAACATCATATATCTCAATGTCCTGTAATCTGGTCGATGTGTCTTTAGAAGAAAGTGCCGAACGAAGCAAAGAACCGAACGACTGAGCACATTTGTTTATTTTGATAATAATAAAATGAGGGAGAGAGTCATGTTAAAGATCCCGTGATATAATTTGCAAGAGCAGGCCATTGTGTGCTGGCATTATTTTCCAAATATGGCAAATTCGAAACATTACCCACAGATTATTCTATTGGAATATACATCATGACCTCGACTGAAAAAAAAAGGCAGGACCCTCATGCAAAAAGAGTCACGACACTCAGTGAATCTTTCCTGCACAAACATAAAAAAAAACACTTACAAAGGGAGGGTGTTTGTGCAAATTGTAATCTCGTGTTTTACGAGTACATTTTTATAGAGTGATACTATAATTAATATCAGAGCACATACCGTACAGGTCAACTATTATTTCATTTAAAATTTTTATTTTTTAATGCTGCATAGTTTAAGTTTAGTTCAAACATTAGCAGCAGTGCAACATTACATTAAATATAGTTCAGTTTTAAGTCAAGGAGGAATGGCACTGCAGCCGAAAGTTAAACTTTGGAGATATTTCATAGTTTAGTCTCCTCGTGCTTGGCGACTTGAATTACGGAACTTATTTCAATAATTATTTGTCGATTGGGGTGCCATTGCTTCTCAACTAAATTGAATGCGATTTTATAATGCTGCTGTTTCAACTAAACGTAAATGACGTAGCAGTAAAGCCGTTTGTGGAATGGAATCTATTATCACTCTGTAAAAATGTACTCATAAAGCATAAGATTACCAATTGCGCAAACGCCCTCCCTTTGTATTATTATGTTCATGTTTGTTTGTGCAGGAAAGCCTCACCGAGTCTCGTGACTATTTTCCATGAGGGTCCTGCCAAGTTTTTGTTTAGTGGGGGCCACAGTATATGGAATAATCTGTGGGTAATGTTTCAAATTTGCCATGTTTGGACAATAATGCCGGCACACAATGGCCTGCTGTTGCAAATTATATCACGGGATCTTTAACATCCCTACCTCAACACAGTTTCGAGCTCTCAGCTTATTTTCTGGTAAATGAAATAATAGTTGACCTGTTTGGTACGCGAAATTACTTGTGCATAAACATGGGTAATAATCAGTGTTTTTATACAGGATCATCATTCTCGCAAATTGCATCTCACAACACTGCACAATCCACCACACATGGCGATGTGTGCATATTAATTCGTTTTAGCCAATTATTACGTTTTTGTACACGTCGAAGGAAACCGGAGCGCTCGGAGAAAATCCGCGTGTGCGACGGGGCAACACTCTATCCCGTACAGATTGAATCGATGTAGATTAGTCTACACTTTGCTGTACTGATTTCTTTTGACGAGTCAGGGTATGGGACTTTGATACCCACAGGAAGGAAGTTTGTGTGATCCACCAACCATCTCTTCCACAAGACTGCTAACAATAATACGTAAGTCAAAAATTTAAATTAATGAAAGTAAAATTAAAATAAAATTAAAATCACGACGTTTCGGAGGCAACACAAGTTTCCGTCTTCAGGTGGAACCGTCACAGCACGATTGCTGTATCAAGTGAGAGAGATTCCAAGAAAAACAGTCCTTGGTTGAGGGTGGGAGGAGCCAAGGTAGGCCCTGAATATTATTATTGTGAGGTTCGGTGCGGCTGAAGCACGCTGTTAGGAATGAGCCTTTGTTGAGAAAAACTAGGTGCGGCTGATGTAAAGGTGCGTGTAAAAGGGACTGAGCCTTTTTGTTATGTAGAGGTGATGCGGCCAGGAAATGCCAGGAAATGAGTCTTTGTTGTGACTTTACCGAAAAAAACCTAAGAATATGAATCCTTGCAGTCACGAAAGCTTCACATCTAGAAATAATACGTAATAAATAGCAAGGCGGCGATGTTAGATAGTCAACATTATTTTCCACGTTACTTCTCTTATCCATGAAAAACGTGAATAGGACAAAGTTAGCACCAGCAGAAACTTCGTAGGGGTTACTCCTCTTGGATCTGCCGAGAACATGGACAAAAAGGGAAATGTGGAAGAGTGTAGTGTCGTGGTGCAATGCCATCAAGAGTAGCAGCATTTGCCCGAGTCACAGCACGATTATGATATTCATCATCGTTGACATCTTCGTCATTATCCTCTTATGAAACATAAAATACACAAATTGTATAATTTAGCACCCACTACAACCACCTATGGGTGGCACCTGTTACTGAAAAAATGTGGATAATGGACATAAGCTACAACTAAACTATTGCACAGTAATACCTCGATGTGTATATCCGACAAAACGAAGTTGCGGTTAAACGAACTTTGGATTATTCCCATCATTTTACACAGAAATAAAAAAACCACTGAAATAAATAATGCACGTTTTTATCTAAATAAAACAATGCGATTAAAATAGGATATGGATTCTTGAGTGTTGCGCATCGCGATGGTCGTAGAATGTTTGTTGACATTCGTCTCGGCCAATCAGAGCACTCCCCTCAACTGACAACAGATCCGTCCTCCCACCGAAGCCCAGCGCGGACTCGGCGGTGTTTGGTGGGCAATGCAACCTCATGACTGCACGTAAAACTACACTGGTGAATTGTGAATATATTTTACAGTTAACTACGTTTCTATAGCGTTGGTATACGGTGTTTTTTCTGCAATATTTTTGCTGTCTTTTCTTGGATTTTCTGTTTGCACTTAGTCACATATTCACTTTAAGATGTTTTTTGTTCACGTTTTTGTTTGTTGCGGTTGCACCCGATTCAAGAGCTGAATGGCTCACAGGACTATACCTAATATACCTAATAAATGAACTTGAACTATTCTTTATGTGAGTTTTTTTATTTTAATACTGTGCAGTATAAAATACATTCACGTGACTTTACCGAAGGAAACAAAGAGTATGGATTCCTGCAGTCACGAAAGTTTGAAAGGAATTAATTTTCAATCTAGATTTAAAAGTGCATAACTGAATTGGGCTTCCTAATATCGGTCGGCCGCAGAAGCGTATCTGAAAGGGCATTATCAGTGTTATAACAAATATTCTTCCTCTCGTTTACACATAGCCCATTACAGGGAATTCGACCTATATTGCATTACAAGTTAGTTCCTCTTGTGAATTAAAACACATCCAGCTAACATACATGCAACCGAGTCACTTAAGCATATCTATTTTCTTTACAAAATTGTCTTTGTTTACAATATGAATGGTAAGTTGTGAAGTTATTATGAGATGAAATGGCAAGTTACGAAGGCTGGGAACGCATCCTCATAGTACTAATGTTATCAGTAATTCAATATACGAAACTTTCATATACGAACAAAGCTCCAGGAACCCATCTCCTTTGTATATCGAGGTATTACTGCCTTCACCGGGTAAACCCACTGAGATATCTGCTCCTTTTCAGAGACGACCTGCCCAAGCATGATCACTCATCGAAGCGGGAATTTATAGTGCCCAAATAATCTAAACGCATGTTTCTAAACGTGGAGGTGAAAACCGGATGACCCGGAGAAAAAAAATCAACAGCACCACGTGCGGAGGAGCATCGAAACTCCAACTACATCATAACGATGACAAGACTACCCTCCTGTGGCTAATGTGTGAATGTGCACACGAAGCTGCCGTGCTTTAACAATAGCGATGAGTTACTGAGCAGGTCTCAAAATTTGGGGTCAGCATGGCCATCAGCAAACGCTTTGGCATTAATCGGTCGTCGTGCCACCGGCTTTCCAAACTGAACTCAGACAGCACAGCTTACAGCACAGCTGCCTCAGTTCACTGCAGCCTCATATACAAGTCACCTACGTGACTTTACCGAAAGAACCAAAAAGTATGGATCCCTGCAGTCACGAAAACTTCAAATCTAGATTCACAATGAGCTCGTTGCTAACTTGACGAATATGATTCTTCCACTTCCAGGACGTTCACAATGTCCACTTCAAACCAAATCACATCACCCTGTATTATTATTGTTGTATTAACATTTACACAAACCCACATTTCACCTCCAATATATAGAAAACACACTTCCCCTTATTCATGTAGAATTCGATTTCACTATTTTGCAGAATTATTGTGATAACCACAACACGGGACACTGACAAAGAACAAGGAGAACTGGAAATGACTATATAATATGGATAGATGCATGCATGCAGGAAATTACACCAAGGCGAATAAGAACACATATTAGAGAACATATGAACGAAAGATACCTTCGTGATTATGACAAATAAAGGATCGAGATGAGACTGGTGACAGAATGGCTGCCCAAGGAGGGAACGTGCACGGCGGGATAACCACAGGGGCGCATTCTGGAATTGCAAGAGGGTAAGGGATGGCAAAGGCATGAGGCACAGTGGTAAAGCCGCTCAGTGTGCAGGCAGTGCAGCTGCAATGAGTGCCATTAGCAGGAGCGGCTTAGGCACCAGGCTAAGAATTGCATGGAGGGTGGACAGGGGACGCCGTTAATTTTTTTTATTATTTGCACCACGGACATTTGTTGGTAACCCTACGTCACTGGCGAGGAACCCTTTATTCAACAGTGGATAGGTGATGGATGTTGACGATGTTGACGATTGTATACATGTATGTATGTTGAACTTATTTCGCACCGTATGTAGCCAACCGTGCTAATTGGATTTCAAAGTTCATAGTTCCAGTGGCTTCCTAATATTGCGATGTCTTTGTAAATAAACATAGAAATTAATAAATATAATTCTAGATGCTGCTGTGATGTAGCAGTGCACTGGACTTGCGATCCAGAGGTTGCCAGTTCCATCTCCCAGCGCAGCAGTTGAAATAATGTGCAAGTTAATTAAATCGGTCCCGCCTCTGTCCACCCAGCTAAATTAATTAGTATGCCACGGTCGATCGGCAGATCACACGTGGTGTGTGTGGTGACTCCCACTTCTTCGAATATGTCTGGCCAGCATGGAAAAGTAGGCCAAATACCCTCTAAAAGGACACTCTAGAGCCCCCTCTAGTGGAAGACCTCTTAGCTGCTGTGGCGCAATTACTGGGCTGGACTTTTACCTTTTAGTTATATAGTAATTGCCATCACCATTAGCAGATGCTGAATGAGGTTGTTGTTACATTACCCCATTACTGTATGTTATTGCACTACATGATTGATTCAGGTTTCTGTTGACCCCGGCTGTCTGAGGCGCTAGAGTTAAGGCTGTTTAATTAATAACTTGAAGCATAAAACACGAAGTTAGGAATACATCTCTGCACAACTGTGTTTACAACGAGCAAGCAACCTGTAAATGCAGGGCCACAATTGCACCCACAATAACTGTGCGTGCCTTGCCCAGGGAGTCTGATAACGTCAAGTGTATTCGGTGACTGCTGCCTGCCACTAACATTTGCAAGGTCAGAGGTCGCTGGGTGGCTCAGATGATTAACGCGGGGCGCATGCGGGGATATTTTAACTGGGCTTGCACCACTGAGTCTCCAACACAAACACAACGTACAAGCAGGTATTCAAGTGCATTTCAGTTTTAAGGATTCGGCTCAGACAGTGGTGATCGTAAGGTAGAAAAAATTAAAGGGTCAGCTCTGTAATTGCTTGCTCATGCCACGGCTGGCAAAAGGGCCTCATTATAGGAAGCTCTAGAGAGCCCCTCTCAAGGGTATTTGACCAACTCTTCCATGCTGGTCAGACGTCTTGGAAGAGTTGGGAGTGCTCACATTTTACCCCGCCACACGCAACCTGCCGATCGACTAACATCAGTGCACCCATTTACACCACTGGGTGGACAGGAGCAGGGCGATTTAAATACATTCCTGCGGAGGGAGCTGGTAGGAACGTTGGATTGCTCGGTCAATGGCCAGGGTCAACGGCGGCGTGGTGTATTCCGCAAATATGCCCGACTGTGAGGGCGGGCACAAGCCGGCGTGAGTAGGTGAAACGTTGAGTTTTATAAGGGCACCACGGGGTGACCAGCCCCTCCCCACCCAGCCCCACCCTCGCCACCCAGCCCCTCCCCACGCAGCCCCACCCTCCCCACCCAGCCCCTCCCTCCCCACCCAGCCCCTCCCTGCACGACGGACACAATAATCCCCTGTGGGCTGGTGTAACCAGGAGGTTCCTACCAGTATAAACGTTGCCCGTTGTTTCAACTGCCATGCCAGGAGAACAAACCGGCGGCCTCTGTATTACAACCCCACTGTGCTATTACACCACAGCAGCAGACCATCGATGATCGAATACAAGTTAAACACAACTCAAGTGAAGTCCAGCTGCAATGACTGATTCAGGAAGTAGGGACAATGATTGCCACCACTTCGCTACTAATCCACCCATGTGTGTTCTGATTGTTGCCAGCTTGCCATGAGGGTCCCCTACATCGCGCTGTGGCAAGGGAGGGCCAGTGCGAGCTCGATGTGGCCCCCACACATTTCAGCTGAGCAGGAGCAGCAGTGGCCTCTGTGTGCTGGAGATAATTGGCAACAATGAGCAGGATCCCACTCTTGGCTCGCTGGGGGAGCTCAGTGGCGCGACGTTGCTCTGCTGTGGCCCAGTGGAGCAGGCACTGCAGGTGTGTGGCAGGCTAAGAATTAGGCATTGGGTAGCTCCATCAGATGGACGGTTTCCCTCGCTTTACACGGAAGTCGATGCGTTCCAATAAAAGGGCGCACAAAGCGAACCCGCGCGAAACAGCTGCCTGACGAGCAGCGCATGCAGTACCCGAACAATGTCGTTCTATGTACGACCGCACGGCCACATGTGAGTGACTTCAAACGACAACATGGATGGGGAATTTTGGGTTGAAATAGTTTCGCTGCTTTTACGCAAAATCGCACAAAGCAAATCCGCATAACGCGAGGGAAGGCTGTCCTTATAACATGGACGTTATCAGGACAAGACGCGACAGTGAGCAGTGGGACCTAAGGAAAGAACATAAAGAATACTACAACCCCAATTAGTATGGGTGGGGAGGTTCACAGATCACAGAACCCCCCCCCCCCCTCACAGATACGAGGGGTAACACTTATATGGATTCAAGAATCAATTGATGTACCAACACCCATTAACCTCACAGCCCAAGTCGAGGCAGTCTCGTATGCGAGTACTAATCAGGTTCAACTATGGCTCAGCTTCCGAGATCTTATTAGATTAGAGAAATACCGTACGGGGTGATTTTGGTCATACATACATGGCACGATACGTTATAGATTAGTTTGATCCTTTGAACCTGGAACTGGATGAAATACATTGGAGCAATACACACGGTCGTGCATTGCCATTTGTTATTAAAATGGCAGCATTTTTTTACCAAGTGTCCATTTATGAATGCTTAAAGTTAAAGAGTTGAATGTGAAAATCCACATTCCCATGGTGGACACCATTCTCTCTCCAAAGGACAGACAACTTGACTGTTTAAAAAGGAGCGGCCATGTTTTTCCATCCAAGAGAGATGATGATGATGAGTCGATGACTAATCGGGATTTTAACTCCAGACATTCTCTATTTTGAGATGCCACTTAACTTGCTCATAGTACAGTGCAATATACAGGTGATCCATTTAAATTTTTCTAAATGATTTCTAATGACCATATTACTTTCATCTCAACCAGTAACTAATTATGGTGAAATCGGTTAAACGATTAAGGAAACATTCAGTTCGATGGAAGATGTGTAGAATCTTTAATATAAAAAGTTGTATTCTCTGTGTCCCGTTTATTTGTTGGGTATTTAAAAATGGATCACCCTGATCCATATATGTTTTTGAATCACCTTGCATATTAAGAATCTATAAATTCACTCCCATCAATTTAGCAAAACATTCTTATTTGGAATCACAATTCAAATCAAGTATATATAGTTTTATTCATTTTGGAGCTCGTAAAAAAAATCATTGAGACAGAGATAATATACCCATAGCAATCTATGTAATGCATTCTTACACAATGAATGCACATATTATGCAAACAAGCAGACCCGCAGTTGAGTAGACTCGTCAGCAGATGGCACCAGGATTCCTTAACAGAGGCTTGTGAATACTGTAATGCCACTGGGCAGCTCGTGACAGCCACCCTCCAGCAATAAGAGACCCTTAGCATGACCCATAACCCAGAGCAATGTGTCACAGTCGGGACCACAGGTGATCTGTGTGTCAATCAACTCAGTTAACCCCAAATGTCCCCATGATTTCGTGACAGCATGACGTCAACACTTCACATAGCCCCTAACAGCACATTAAACACTGGCAATACTGTAACACCACTACACCATAGTGGCAATAGGGAATATTTATTTTGTTACACACTTTAGAACTTTGCAGTTAATTATGATATGGGGAACCTAACGTACACAATATGAATACTATATGATTTATTCTTCCTTACTATAATGTGCCAAGTAATTAATTGCATGACTAGTGTGCAGTATTCTGTTTCATTAAAAAAAACGAATTCTATTGCATACATAGAGCAAAACAGTATTCTTTAAAAAGCTGCGGTTTCTTTTTAAAGTAAAATATCGTGGCAACAGGTGGGGACCTATTGCGAACCTAATCTCCATCAGTAACACAGATCCTAAAGTAGTCGGTGATTGACAGGAGGCTTAAGACTGCCAGCTGTAATCAGAGGGAAAGACGGAAGGATATTAAGTTCCCGAGTTTAGCAGTGTCGGGTATGACGGAGGATGGAGGAAAAGCTGATCACCAGAGAAACGGAATATGGATGGTGAGACAGAGATGCACAGCAAGAGTCCATCAACAGACACGTGGCATAATCTACGAGATTTCCAAAGAGCTTTCATCGTAGAAACACGAGTAGAAGAGGCTACGGGAGGCAACAGAGCGACATTGAGATACTGGAAAGAGATACAGACAAGAACATTATCTCGTCGTGAAACCACAGGATCATGCATTTGGTAAAATAATATCTACACACTTCTAAATTTTGCCAACATTTTCAACAACGACCACTTGTCTATCCACTGCTGGACAAAGACCACATTTACAGATGTAAATCTTTCATAGCCCTGTGAAGTTACAACACGTTTCACTCTTGCACATGAACCTATGTGATTGCTCTATTGTATGTATGTACAGGGACTACTGTAGTTACGACCGAGTTAGGTTCCAGAGGCCTGTTGGTAAGTCCATTTGTTCGTAAGTCCAACTTTACTCCTGTCGATTCCTAGCATGTTGTACGGCATGCACACTAAACATGGAAAAATGGCTTTAAAAGATATATAATTTCCAGTAGATGGAGATGCCACTGGTTCTTCCTGTTCTACAGATGTAGATGCCACCACTGCCATCTATTGCGCAGCAGTTGAACTTACGACTCTCGGTCCGAACAGGCAACTGGACTTACGGACAGGTTTATTCGTATCTTTCAGAGGTCGTAAGTCGAATGTTCGTAAGTAGAGGAGTCCATGTATGTTTAACCTATTTTGCATTGTATGTAGCCAACCGTGTTAATCGGAGGTACTCATATGTAAGGTGGTCCCTCTTGCAGGTCCATTGACTGGCAGGCTGTCACTATAGCCTTGTCCATCAGCCATTATCGTTTCAGTTATGTGTCCTAGTCCAGTACCATTTGTTACAAGTCAACATAGAGTATTGTCTCTGATATATGTCACGTGTTCCTTGGCGATATTCCAGGCATACATCTCTGCACGCTTTTGTGCACTTTTCAGATGTGTCTATGTTTTCTTTGTCAATGGCGGTGTTGATGATCCACATATCAACGTTGGCAGTATGCACTAACTGAAATATGTATTTGTCAAGCTAAAGGTTGGCTGTAGCGGCTCATGCTATGCCCACGAACGAGCGCCTCTTGGAACCTAGGTTTGGATACTGGGCAGTATTCAAGTGCGGATAAACAATGAAGTGTTCAATCAATTAAAACACAACCAGACGATTGTATCGATGTTTTCACCTGAATTAAGTTCAAGTTTATTTTGTTTAACCAGGTGGGAACTCAAGAAACCAACAGTCTGCTTTAGGGAAGTGACCTGGGTCGTTATCCTGCAGTCAGCGGCGATGATTGCTGTGTGTAGTCTCATTTGAGTAATTTGCAGGTCATATTTGAACGGGCAAATTTGATCATAGAGGGACACATAGTGGCCTGCTCTTGCGAATCACATCAGGGGATCTTTAACGTCCGCTGTGAAGCAGACGGCGCGTATTTTTACAGTTATTACGCTCGCAGTAATAATCAGGGCGGCCGTTAGATCGGAACCGTGAACCCCTGCAACAATTGGAAAACGCACTACAGATAGGCCCATCATACTAGCTCAGTTATAAGACTAATTAAATATGATATAGTAGTTTCATCGTCAACCACTCTCATAAGTATACGTTGTGCAAGACAGATATTTAAAGTATTGAAGATATAGCCTATTTTAGCTATAACTCTTTTCTTTATGAATCTTTTTATAAGCATGTTGCACCCTATTGACATATCCATCGCCAGATAAATCTTTGCACGTGAGATACAGTAGTTACAAGGGGAAAAATATAACTTTCATGCAATCCCATTGACATACTATTTGTTCTCTGTCAAACACAATCTTGATTGAGCATGCAAATGCAACCACAGCTCTAGATTCTGAGAGAGAGCACTTGGGAAGGAGGTCAACGAAGGGGAAGTTGATGCTGAATGGCAGAAATTCGGCGAAAGGCATTGTGAACAGGAGGTAAAGACAGAGACCTGGGGCCAATGAGGACCTTGGTATGGGTCATGCCGACAAGGCCAGCGTGGCCCGGAGCTGAAGGTAGGCCGATGGAACCCACGGCAGGCAGTGCGTGTAAAGCAATGCGGCCTGTATAGAGAATACTTTAGCTTTGTGGTGTAATCTTCTCCATTGTGATGTTATACTCGTGTGTGTAGAGAAGTACAAACACGTCTCGCCTTGCGGAAGTCATTTTGAATGGAATTGACAAATGACAATAATGTACGACTAAATTCATAGATGTTTTCTTCAACATTTTTTAGGACGAAAATCTTTCCTATTTTTTTTTTCCCAAGCACTACTGGAACCCACACGGGGGACTGCGCAGCAAGTGACCTGTGGCTGCTTATGCACATTGACGGTTGTCCGTCCCACCCATTAGCTGCAGCCACACAGAGTGCACTTCCCAGAGCTCCTTGTTATTGGCAAGAGCCCCACCGAGACTATTTGTTACACTTCCCAAGCAACATTCTCCAGCCTGCGATTCATATCAGCAAGCTCTGGGCCATCCACATCCCATCCATCATTGCGACCTTCTGCACAGTTCTGACCGAGCACTGCCAGTCAACCCAGGCTGTAACCAGTACGATGAATATTGCATGGGGGGATATGCAATATTAATGTGTTACTTTGCATTGCCTCTGAAATGGTTTGTGTGAGGGAAACCCTAAGTCGGTAATGTGAAGTAAAGTAAAATGCTCTTGAATTGTGTTAATCTCTTCGTGGACACACTGCATATATATATCGTTGTGGTATGTGTACTTTTGTTTTGAAAATTAGAACTCTTTTTTGCGTGAAAAATTTACCTGAGAATGAGTTTGTGTATTTATAAGAGTTTAATATGCAGATAATGCTTCACCAAGTATTGATTTGACCCTAAACAAGGAGAAATACGGTAACATCCCTGTACTTGATTGTGTTTCATGAGTATTTCAGTCTCCTCAAGGTGTCTAATAGTAGAAAACAATTGAAAGTCAATTAGAGTGATGTTAATCCAGGTCGAGTGATGAATATATCTTGCACTGCACTGTATTTCTGATGTTTGAAAAATAACTCGAATATAAATCTTTCCCAATGTGTAAACACCCATCTCATTTGAACCATTTCCCGACTTTAGGGAATTTACTTACATTGATTTTATTACACAATAGCATTGATGTTATTGTGGTTTACATTGATTATCTAGAATAGTGAAGTAAATATGTATCGCCTGTCATGATAATAATAATAGTAATAGTTCAATTTGTAACACGCGCAAATTTGCAGACGTAGTGGCCGCAACTCAGAGGCGCGGAGCGTAGCTCAGAGTCGCTCAAAAGCATGATTGTAGAGGTGAGTTTTTAAGTGTCTCTTGAAGGAGGCGATTGAGGTGATGCTGCGAATGTGCAAAGGGATATCGTTCCAGACTGTTGGGGCTGCCACCGAGAAGCGGCGCGTAGACATGACCATCCTGGATCTTGGTATCAAGAGGAGGTCGTGAGTCGCGCTGCGCAGGCATCTGACGTAACAGCGTGCAAGGTTAGTGGAATACACCTGCATGCCGTTGCATCACGCAGTATGCACATATCCTCTCGAGAAGAATTCATCAAACAAGAGGCAATGCCCGTTCCCTCTATCTTGCCTCAGCACGTTGCCTAATTTAATAAGCCACAGCAAAACACCATTAAAGGTATTGATGACAGAGAAACAATTGGGCTGTCTGCACAAGAGAGACAGATTACATGGGCAAATGGTGTATAATGTTAATAACGAGTTCCACATGTGAACAAACACTCGACTTTATTTCCAGGACACAAGCAGCATTTGGTAAAAGACTTTTGGTTGAGATAACATTTTGTCACGTACAGTTTATTTATAAACTGTGTAGTGTAGGCTGCTAATACATATTTGTAGGTGCACGATATTACACATAAGCGACCAAAATGATACAATCACAAGAACAATATTGTACTGGATGTATTCACAACGTCATGCCTGAAACACGAATCACTATTAATCCCGTTAACATGTTTATGTTGTTGAATACTGGATTTCTTAAAATGATGCTCCATCTATATCATACATTTCTGTATACTTCCATGATATCCTTTCAAAACATTATTTGACAGCATCCCTCATAAAATGGCTTCGTTAAATTGGACAGAATACAAAGAAAAAGAACAAGAAAGAGTAATTCATACTTTAATATCTAACGAAGGACCATTTCCTTTTTAGAGGCACCACCATGTCAACACCTAGCCTAGGGCAGATGCAGATGTTTAGTTTGAGTTTCTGACAGAATGAAGTACGTAAGTATCTCATTACAAAAAAAAATTGTTCTATTATTTTTCATTTACATGAAAGACTGCCTCAAGTTTCATTAATAATTAGAGCAGCCACTAGAGGCCGCTATACAAGTAAAACAGGAATATGATGAATTCATGTTTTGACATTCACATGCTCGATGTTGTCTGCGCCTTTTGGCGTCATCTGGTCCAACCCATGTGAGACTAGGCTCTAAGGAAAGCTGTCTCGGGTGTGGACCAATCAACTTCAAGGACAGTGCACATTATCAGAGTTATGTCTTTTGTTTGTATTATGACTGCAGTTATTGCGGTCTATGCAAACATGACTCCTTGTAAAAAGGTGTCAGTTTTGTTGCCAGATAGAAGGGCAAAAAACCTATTATCTTGTCTGTTAAGGTTGTATGTAATGGTTATGCGTGACCCCTGCAACCACTAGAGGCCGCTATATTCACCAGAATGAATAATTAGAAATGATTTAATTAAATCGTGACACTGAAATTTGACAACTCATACATGCATGAATGGTAAAAGATCAACTCTTAGACACTTGGTTTCATGCATGAGATAGAAAAACGATGTAAGAAAAAAGTAATCGGATGCACCTATAAGCACGCAGCAGCCAATCCTAACACTGCATTGGATTGGGGCATGAGATGTTCTGCAAAAGCACCATGAATCACATTATCAGAGTGTAAACCCCACCCTCTAACACTAATGTATGTCGTGTGTGTCTGTGGAAGCACATGCTATTTGGCTGCTAAGGTAGTGCATCAATATTTTGCTATATTCTGCTGAATATAGCGTTCTCCTGAATGAATATAGCAAACGCCACGTGACATATTTAGATGGCGATTGCCATCAGTCATGCAGCCCATTAGTGTTTGTTTAATGGGCTGCACACTGCTGATTATTCGGAGATCCCGAAACCAGGGATTTGTTTTTAAGCAAATTTTACTTTCACAGAATGCACGTTGGTTGATATAATCGTCTTTTATTTTGTTTAGAGCATTTATTTATTTATTTAGTTACTTGAAGATACAGTATATCAGTCAGTTTTTTGTTGTTCACACAGGGAGGCTGGGAATATGTATATCCATGGCAACACGTTGGGTTACATGAGCCTTTCATATAACAAGTTCACTGTTTCAACAGCAAGTCCATCGTCAATAAATATACTCCTAGGGGAAGGTTTATCCATGCTGTGTCAGTAATGGTAGTTGTATGACTGCACTTCACCATATGAGGGGCGGGCAAAGGAATTGGTTCAGATATCACTTGCCACTGATAGCTTGGGTCCTTCCAGTCTTGGTTCCTTGAGATCGGTCCTTGACCCCGAGGCCAGATAAAGGTCGCTCTCTCAGTTTTTGTCCTTGACCTTGTCCAGGTCTCGGGGTCTGGTGTCGGTCGCAGGACTTGGCTTGCAGTCACCGGCCTTGATGCTGGCCTCAGTCTAAAGCAACCAAAAGAACAAGAAGATCTTTTTTTTCTTGCGAATTCAGTAAAAAAAAACGCAATCTTTCAAGATCCGCAATGCATGTAAATACGAGACAGTCCTGAATAAATAACGTCACGAAGCAGTCCTTAAAGAGCCACATGCGGCTATTTAAGGTTGCCAACCCCTGGTCTAGAGGATGCGGCCTTGAATTGGCCATGACACGGCCTTGACCTCGCTGTGACCTTGTGGTTCCCAGCCTTGGCCTTGTGGCTTTCGGCCTCAGCCTTGGCCACAGCTTTGTGGGTCCCGGCCTAGCAAACCCAAGTCTGCCTGGTTTATAAGGTAGATGACCGTGCGCGCGTCCATAGACCCACATATACCGACACATGCAACGAGTTTGTACATATAACATCCCTGTCCCTCAATCCACATCTCCACCTCGATCCTTACATAATTATCCCTTCATCTCACTTCATCCACTGAAGTTTGAAAAAAATAATAATTCGCAAGCATCTTTAGATAGAGTCTCAGATTGTACATTGAACTGTACATGTAACTGGCTATCCCACTCACACCTCCCAATGGTGTCTAAACTTAACTTTTTTTTATTTTAGCACGTAAAGCCCACTGCATAATTCTTTTGCAGAAGTGACCTGGCTACAAATGATATCTGAACGAAGTGGCTTATCATGTCGAAATGTATAGCAGCCAAATACTGTTCTCTAAACGCATGTTTCTAAATGTGGAGGGGAAATCCGGAGGACTCGGAGAAAAATCCATGCAACCATGGGGAGAACATACAAACTCCAAATATACAGGCGTCAATGGGGATTGAACTCACAACTTCTTGCATACCAGGCGAGGTAGTTAACATCTCGCCAACTTGGCGCTGACTTAAGTTCATCACGATGGTGGTGAAATTTCACACTGATGATGACTACAATATTTTATCTGTAGTCGTAACGTCTCACTTATTAAATAAAATGCTGTTACATAGATAGGAGGGCACGTTCCAAAATCAGTATGCATTGTTCATTGCACGAATAATATATATTTCTAAGAGGACATATAAGATGAAAAAATACGTGAATTTGTGTAATTATATATATAATACCTATGCAAGAAGTCGTATAATGCGATAAAAATAACATATGCTGTGATTCCCTGCAGTATCAACCGATAAAACATGTATTATTGCCGATCAGCTATTCAATCCGTGAGATTAAACTTGTTGCAGATGGCAGAGATGATAAATGCAATGCAATAATTCCATTATATACACACACACACACGGTAACTGAGCACAGGATAAAAGGCCCAACACCTCAAGCAGCAAAAACAACCAGCAACATATATATTACGGTTGTAATAGACAAGAGTTAGCATGCTTCTTGAATTGGGCAAGGTTTAAGAACATTGGAAAAGAGACAATTTCATATTCTGGCAGTGTTGTTTAGATCTGCAATGTGGTCGTTGAACACAATATGGATGACTGAATCTTCAACATGCTGGACGCAACGAGTGAAGTTCACAGGAATGGTGATGGTGGCAGGGATAGAAAAGTGATAAGGAGGTTACTAACCGCTGGTGAGTAAGTGACCAAAGTGAATCAGTGAGTGTTGGTTGGATCGTCAATTATCCTGACTGCTTTAGTTTGAATTATATTGAGTGCAGTAAGGTAGATATGATAATAGTATTCCAATTTTGTAGCAGATGTTGTGCTTTGTATAGTAGTCATAATTGTTTGGAGGTAATACAGGCTTTGGCTTAGCATATGGAACGTATGTAAAAAAGGAATATTCCTGGAAAATATGGAATAATCGTGGACATCAAAGGAATTAACCTATTTCAAAAATATGTACCCAGATATTATATAACCATGGAATGATGCAAACAACCATCATTCTACTGAAAAGGGAGACAAGTGATTTAAAAAATTACAGATACTTTTACATCCTATCACATGTTTAGTTTATAATCTTTGGGTCTTTCGGTTTTAGTTTAGTCTATTATGTTTTAAGTCAGCTGGAACAAGATTGGGAAGAATATTTCACCCAAGCAACCGTTGAGCACAGACTAAGTGTTTCTAACCTACATTTAAAACTAACAATAACATCTATGAGAATCACAGTTAAGAGACAAACAACAAATATACTATTAATAAGATTATTTAAATAACGTGTCTTTTTACTTAAAATCTCAAATAGATCGGAGGAAACAAAATTATTGACAATTTAGAGATCAAAAAAATCACATGGGCAAGCTGCATTTACAAGATGCATTTCTACATTTAGTTAAATATTAAACCTGATCATAGGAACGACAAATTAAGTGATGAGCAAATATTTTATTCAGTGAAATCAAGGTCAAACTATAAAAAAAATTAAAATTTTAAATAATCAAAACCATTTATAGAGTTGGAACAGTTGGGCTGAGATCACACAAAGAAAGTTAATAAATGCAAAAAAGGAATCACTCGTAAGTATAATTAAGATATAATAAATATAGACGGGGAAAGGATTTACCATGTCAGATTTGCTGACAACATAGTCATTATGCCAATGGAAATGAAATGTAAAAAATGATTGAAAGGCATGATGAAGAGGGATGCAAAGCTTATGTAAAGATAAATATCAGTTTCCCACAACAAATAATTTCTCATATTAAAACCAGTTTTCCTGTCCAGGAAAAACTATTTATAAATCATTTGCAAATAAAAGCACAATATATGTGGTTTTCATTTTAGTAGAAATATGATGAAAACGGAGTGATTGTAAAGATCACAATAATGAACAGGATATATATTTTTTCTCAAAGTGAACACCGTTTGAAGGCAAACATGCCTATGCCTATTCATTGTCTAATTGACAAGCCAAGTCTACGAGCAACTTGGCTTGCATTGAAGAAGCCAAATTGGGGCAATATGTCAACATGTTCCAACGATCACTGGAGCAGTGCTTATCTCCACTAATTTCTCAGAGCTGGTCGTGGAAATTCCATACTGATACAGTGGCGTGCGGCCGTCTTTCAATACAATGACTACTGACACCTGAATACATGGTACATATTTTATTGATCCCAGAGAGGTGGTGATTGGCTGAGTTGATTCCTAAAGCATGCTTCGGCAGACACCGTAACCCTATGCGAGAACCTCGCAATAGAGTGGGAGGTTGATCAGCAGGGGGCAGTTCGTAACCTTTATGGGGCTGAGTTCACCCATTGGCGAGCTCCTTGAGTCGCCGCAATGTCAAATTTCACGACACAATTCAATATCAAATTTCAGGATATGATGATTATCACAATATCAGTTTTCCATATCCTTGCAATGTTGTTTCATATTGTTACTGTATGTTTCTGTGCTTTGGTGTATGAATAAGGATTGGAATATATCTTAAATTGCAGTTCACTCAAAGGCAAGCAAGCATGTCATGAGTCTTATTTAAGTCTTTATAAAATTGCAGCTCTAAAGCCTGTAACATTTATAAAGCACATGCTGTCAATTGAACCAACACAATTATATAGTTGATTTACGAAAGTGATGACGTCCTATAATTTCCTTACCATGAATAACTCTGAAAAAAAAATTGGATAGTGATCATTTAATGGATGAAAGCTCTTTGTTTTAAACTTTCATCAATATGTATCTTATTTTCTAAATATGTTGTCAGGAAATACAAAGCAAAAATATAACGAGCAACAATATCACGATGTAACAAAATTCTAAAAAGCCGACGTTTTGATTGCCATGGTTTTTTCCTATATAATGAATTTTATTGTCACTTATTACTTTAACCCTGCAAGCTCCATTCTTAAGCTGATGTTTTATATTTATTTGAACTGCCTAATTGCCCAAATTAATAACGCCAATTGAATAACCACATGCTCAGCTGAAATTTTAATGATGATTTGAGTAAAATTTGTAGATACAATTACCTTTTACATGTTGTCACTATTATATTAACGATTTGCATTAGTCAATACTACAATTTCAAACTACTGTATAAGATATGATTTTTACGTATTTAGATCTTAATATATGTAGTAATTGCAATTTGCAGCTCTTTCTCAATTCACTGACGGGATAAAAATCTCTCCTCCCCATGCCATGCCGGCCGTGGGGTTTGCTGGACTATACTTCACCACATTGGTCGGTGCAGGGTTGAACATAATTCCACGAGAAATGGTGCCCTTAAAATTTGTGGTATTTGAAAAAGTGATGAGAATATAAATACTTTATCACTTGAGTAAAGCTGTCTCTCAATGGATGTATCACAATGAAATAGCAAGTGTATGTGTATACGTTAAAAAGATCAAACAATATGCATATTTGTAATTTTTTTCTGCACAGATCAAATAACTAACCACTTACATGCACTCATTCAATCACCTTTTATTGCTATAATATTGTTGTGTTAATCATAAGAGCGTAGTGTTTTCAATCAGCATTCTACCTACCCTCATACAAATAGGTTGCCAAACTATAAGGCACATGTTTGAAAAGTATATACATGGGTACATATTTTAAGTGTATACGTGTATTACCAAGCCTAAATAGGTGTACACATATTATGGAATGTAGTGTTATATGTGACATCAGTATAGATGCTTATAAAGGATTGTGTTAGAACAATGGAAAATTTTGAGATGTGGGTGTGGCGACGAATTGGTATAATCAGTTGAAGTTGGCAATAAATAGACAATGAGTAATAGCTCGAGTGTGTCCACAGAGGAGAGAAGTCACGTGAAACATTTCAGAGAAGGCAAAATATCTCGTCTGGGCATACTTGTCAGAGAGGAAGGTTTGCTGAAAAGGGCTCTAAAAGGGAGGATGCTGGGGGGAAAAAAGTCAAGAGGTGGAAAGGTGCTGCTCGATTATTTGAAAGGGGGATCTTGTAACGAAATGAAGAGGAAAGCGTAACATCGGATAGGATTGAGGGAACTTGAGCCAAGAACCTGCCACGCAGCAGAGAACTGAAGGAGACTTGTATCAAAATTGCAGTATTTAAACAAATATAATGCGCTGCTTCTGGAGGTGAAATACACACAATGACGTGTTCTCTATTAATTTAGTTAGTGGCATATTCAAAAGTAGATGAGATTCGATAATTAAAAATGACAACAGCACAGTTGATACTTAAGAGAAATGTAAATGTGTGGTTAATCCTTTATTTTACCTGGTTGGCGAAATGTGATGCCAACAAATTGGCTTCCTCTCGAAGGACAAAGCTTCCCCTGGGCTTCCCCCAGAGTCTAACAATGTGCAATGTCTTGTTTTTGTATACAGCGTCACGAGACGTGGTGGCACTGCATATACGCTTCATAAATCCCAATTGTATTATATCGCACATTGTAAAACAGTTTGCTGAGAAAAAAAAAGCACTTGCCAACGGATTGTCGGAGAGCGTTTAGAGGCGTTGTGTTATTTCTCTGCATCGGAGCTTACGAAGACTAAGATAAAGGTGCAGCCGTGCGATTTCTTGATCACACCACTGTCGGCAGAAAGGCCTTTCACGAGAAGAGTTCTCCAGAGTCACTCGAACGGTGTTTCTCAAACTTTTGTTGGCCCGCGGACCACTCAGACCCCTGGTGAAAAAACGCATTCACTTCTCTCTACACACCACAAATACAAAATGATTCATATTACTAGAACATAAAACTTGTTTTTTTTACGTAGCTATACGTTTTTTTAGGGGTAACATTTAGATCTTAAGGTTGGGGTGGTTGTGATCAAGGTCGTTTACCTAACTTAATTTTTTTTTTAATTAAACATCATGAGTAAATATTAATTTTCGTCTGAAACAGAAGGTTATTATTGCCAATCTTGATTTGAAGCTTTCGTGACTGCAGGAATCCATACTCTTTCGGTAAAGTCACGTAGGTATAAAATAAATAAAATAAAACCAAAAATAATATATCACGACGTTCGATCGCAACACAAGCGGTCGTTTATTATTTTTTGTTTTTATTTGATTTGATTAATTTTCAACCTATGTGACTTTACCGAAAGAACCAAAGAGTTATTATTGTCATTAATGTCCGGATCAACCTGCATTGCATCACAGCCACGCGGACCACCTGGAGGATCGTCGCGGACCACCGGTGGAGCGGGTGGTTGGAGCTCGAGGGAGCGCCACTAGAGGGAGCGCTAGAGAGGGCCTCTAGATGGTTGTTTTGGCCAGGTCACGTGTGTGCCTACCACGCGTGTGACCTGCCGATCCACAGTGGTGTGCCCATTTATGCCGCTGAATGGACAGATCATTAATACGCTGCAATAATTGTGTGTTTCTGTTTTAAAAGGCATGCCATGAATCAACATTACCACCATTCTAATTCTCATATTTATCTACTTGCCAAGTTTGATCTTGGAATAGATTTGGCTACTAACAGCAGTAAGCACAGAAAAGAAACATCATCCGATTTAGTATTTGCAGTATAAACTCTTGCTGCATTATATGATTGTATATGCACACCCTTTTATCATAGATAATGCTTTGTTAACAATAGTTTCACTAAATATGAGGGAAATAATTTAAATCAGACAACTGTGTATTTGGCATAGAATGTTGCGCACACTAAATCAACCTTATTTTGGCTCATTGGGTCTTAAAGATGCTTTCTGCAAACTCAATTCATCCGAAAAATCAATAACTAAAATAAACTCTACGCGGTGAAATCATCAATATTCATTGCCTCACGCATGCATCTTGTAATGCATATTAATAAGCTCGTAGATGGAGCCCTACCATTTAACACCCAGCTCGTGAGTGACATTGCTGTTCAGCAGCATATCCACCTCCACCCTGTCCCGACTTGTACTTCGAAGTGAATGGCAGGCAGGCGCTCATGAATCATTCACGGGCGAACAATGTCATCGCTTATTTATTACCGATGACATGAATAGATCACTTAAAATTAAAATAAAAGCGGTGTACCGAAGTCTTCAATTTTAAAACTTTGGCGAAGATGGAAAACAAGCGCATAACTTGCATTTGACGTGGACATTTACACAAAAAAGGCATTCTGGTTGTGAAGCATCATAATATAGGACGTTATGTACACTGTATAAATTGACGCTGTAGTGATTCAATATTGACCTGCAAGAGACACGAGCTCGTTCCTTGTATGGACTTTCATAACACGCCTTGCCGGGTGGTTGGTAGCGCACACCTGCAATTCAGCACTGTGGAGGCAAGGCTTGGAGGATCGCACAGATGTCGTGAAACTCCCATCCTTTGGGCATTTGAGATTGTGATATAGCCTAGCTTGCCATAAGATAACAGGACATCAAAGTGTGGACTAATCTCCATCTGTTTCCATCTGTACGGGGATCGAGTGTTGCTCCCCTTCTTGCACGCGTGGGTTTTCTCTGGGCACTCCGGATTGCTGCCACATGGAGTTGGCCACACATTCAAATTTAAGGCCACAAGCGTTTGGGCAATTGTTGTACCAATTCTGGCTGCCTTCCCAGTCGTCCGTGGTTTCCTGCGCCTCTGAATCTGCGGAACAAACTGTGTACGTCACAATTTTAGAATGAATACATTTCCAAATAAATATGTGGTATCTCAATAGGCCGCTATCTGGTTAAATAACACTGCTTTAAAAATGCAATGAATATGTACGGTACTAATTGTAAATGTATTAAATGAATAGAATTACATTTTTTGCAGTCCTTAAGGACACTTAACTCATTACACTTTGTGTAATCGATGTATCAAAGCCTACCACTTCTTCCTAAAGCCGGTTGGTTTTTCTTTTCATGGCAGCTGCCGAGATATCGATGAGGAAGGCACTAGTGTTAGACGCTTTACATAATTTAACACCAGTGGTCCGGGTTTGTAATATATGTGTAATGAGGTTTAAGAAAGAATGAAAAAAAAGAGAAAGACCTCAAATGACCCGTATTACTTTGCAATAATTCAAGCATGATGTATGCATGTTGAACTTCTTTCGCACCGTACGTAGCCAACCGCGCTAATCGGAGGTGCGGTGGAAGGGCAACAGACTAAACACAAAGAGCAGTTCTCAAGAAATGAGTTCTCAATCTAAATTTAAAAGTGCTATAGCTCCAGTGGCTTCCTAACATCGAAAGCAAGAGCTTCATCATACTGTTTGGTTCTTTCGGTAAAGTCACGTAGGTATAAAATAAAATAGATCACGACGTTTCAGGTGCAACACAAGCATCCTTCATCATGCTTTCCCACCTGGTGACGGACGCTTGTGTTGCGCCCGAAACGTCGTGATCTATTTTATTTTATTTTCTACCTACGTGACATTACCGAAAGAACCAAAGAGTATGGGTTCCTGCAGTCACGAAAGCTTCAAATCAAGAAGAGCATCATCATCAGCAGCCGTTGTCTATCAACTGCTGGATGAGAGCCTCCCCACGAAGCCACCATCCCTCGCGAACTCGCAATGCAACAATCCACCGAGATGACTCTGTATGATCTCAGCTCATCCACTACACCTTAGCAGTGGTCGTCCTCTGTGGCATTCTATGGCTAGCTTCGTCCATTGGCCGTCACCTCCACTCGTGATGTCTCCTGCCCGAGCCCACTCTTAATAGTCAACGTGATGTATTTAATTTATGTTTGTTCCCTGATGTATGGGTTCATCGTTCTGTCTCTCAGTGTAATTCCACGCGTGTACCTCTCCATGCTTCCTGTCACGCTGTTCATCTTTTGTCCAATCGTTCTATGTCAGCGTCCATGGTTCTGATTGATACGTCATAGTGGGAAATATACACTGATGCATTGGTATGTTTCTGTTCATTATGAATTTCAGTATTCCAAAAGCACTCCATCCTGATCTTGCTTACCTCTTTATTTAATCATTTTGATCCTGATCCATCTTTAAGAAATGTATTTAATTGACTATAGGTACACCAGTAAATTAAACCTAAATCATATATTGCTGGATAGGCATTTTCTGCCAACATTCGGGTAAAAAAATGCCGAAATATCATATTTTCCAAACACATCTTCATTTATCAGAAAATGCCTTTCCATCAACATATTAATCAAACGCTAATATTAATTTGTTCAATACAAGTTACAGGATGTCACATTTATCTTTTGCATTTGACTATTTATTAATTAGACAATGTTTGCATTTACATATAATTTCTTACGTGCCATCTGACAATTTCATTATCAGATGCATCACTGGCTTGAAATGATTACGAAATAAGTTTTGTTAAAAGCATGCTTATGTAATTCACAATATATTGTCTTTGAGATCATGACTGTGACGCGGCTGCCGTGTTATAATGGATAGCACGCTGAACTTGCAATCTAGAGGTCACGAGGTTCGGTACTCCCCTTCTGTCCACCGAGAGATATAAATGGTCACACCACAGATGGTTCATTAGCAGGTTGTGTGTAGGGGCGTCAAGTATGGGTACGCCCACCGCTTCCTTTTCATCGAGCCAAAATGGAAGAGTAGGCCAAAGTACCCTCTCGAACAGTGGTTCTCAACTGGGGGTACTCGGACCCCTTGGGGGTACGAGGCAATGTCCCACGGGGGTACGTGAGGGTGATTTGAAAATGTGTGAAATTATATCGTACGTGAGAGTCATTGATGAATAATCATGGATGAATCTGCCAATATAAAATAACTAACCTACATTTTTAATCCGTATGGTAACCTAGAACGATAGAAAAGACCTATCTAAACTCAAACTTGATTTGGCGCTTTCGTGACTGCAGGAATTACTCTTTGGTTCTTTCGGTAAAGTCACGTAAAAAGAGAAAATAATAATTAATTAATAGCATACGAAGTTTCGATTGCAACACAAGCAATCATCATCAGGTACAAATGAAAGAGAAAACAAAACCTAGTAAACTTAGAAATATAATGTAATACAACACAGATAGTCGGCTAACATAACAGTCAACACCCCACCTCGGTATTTCTAAGTTTACCATCTAAACTCATTGATCGTAAGCAATGTGGTTTCCGAGCCAAGCGTAACCAGCGAGCGCGCATGCAGCACGTCTGTTGGCTTTTTTTTTCATTCCCTTGCAGTTACTAGCTAGTTGGGATACCTCACAAAATGGACAATTGGTTAAAAAATTGATGTTCATTATTCATACATGTATTTCTCAGAACCGTGTTGGATCGTGCAAGGCGGTATACTGGGCTGAAACAAGATTCAACGAGAGGCAAGATAGCCAAAACACCTGGTTGAGAACCACTGTGGAGAGACGGTCCATCGAGAGCAGGGGTCGGGAACCTTTTTGACTGGGAGAGCCATAAAAGCCAAATATTTCTAAATATATTGCATTGAGAGTCATAGAGTATTTTTTACGTATAATAAATTAAATATGTCTTACTTTTAATGCAACTTCTGGTGCTGCATGGTTTTGCTGATGGCCTTGTAGTCTGGTTCGTACGTGGTGAGGTTGAGCTTCATGCAGGCGTTGAGGCCCCGTGACCCGTGAAATTTATCTTCAAAACGAATTTCTGTTTACTTTAAAATGACACAGTATTATTAAGCAATATCACAAGTATTTTAAAATCAGTTCCAAACGGATTTTTTTTTTCAACTCAAAATTGTCTGGGAGCCATATGCCGTCACCAGAAGAGCCATATATGGCTCGTGAGTCATAGGTTCCCGACCGCTCTAGAGCTCCTTCTCGTGTCCATCCAGACCTGGTGGAAGACCTTTCGGTCAGCATTGGCACGTGCAAGTCATTCAAGGGCAGCAACGTAAATAACGAATCAGAATACACTATCCTCTGGAGAAAATATATATATATCTTCTCGACGCAGTTAGCCTACCTTGGTTAAATAAATAACATTGATTATTCAAATAGTTGGGTTTTTGAGAGCTGAAACCATCGTCCTCCGTGTTGATTTAGTTGATATTCGGGGAATGTCCTGGCAGAAGTCATCATAATCGATGTCCATCACCAGTGCTGGAAGGGCGATTTTTGAAAAGTAATCAGCCTCCTATTACTGATTACATGGCGTTTGAGATGGGAACCCTACAATTGGTTGTTTCAAAGTAGCACAAAATTATAACTCGATTACTTTTATTATGTCTATCTTCAAATAACATACATTAGCCTTTGTTAACGTCGGGAATGTGTTTGTAGGCTTTGTTTTTCATGATCTGTATGCAATGGTTATAGCTTGTCCTCACATAAACCCATGCAGACGGCACAATACACGTTACATTCCTTTTGAATTTCTTAAAAAAGTAATAATACACTGATTGTAATGAATAAGTTCATGGTAAAGAATACAATCATGCATTTAACACAAAGTAACATGAGATAAAGTTTCCGCCTTTGGTAATATGATTACAAGACAATACGTGTTACTCATAATGCGTTACTTGCAACACATCGCTCACCGACACTGTCAATCGCGATCCTCGACTTGATTTAGCAAGTATACTTCACAACATATGTAAATATAAAAAAATATAATTTAGGGAGAAATATATAAAACATGCTAATACGTGTTTTTCTTTTTCTTAAGTGCTTTATACATGATTAACATCCTCGATAAATAATAATAAAAAATTGGAGCATTCATAGACATTTTTATCGATACAAACATCCACTTGGACTACTCCAAATATCATGACATGCACAATTCAACGTGATTGATAACAGCTATTTCAATTCCAGAAATGCACCAGCCTTGGAAACTTTTCCCCAATAGCTGACGGAGGAAATGGCAAAGCCGATAAAGAGCAAGGGCTAGATGGAGCCCATCTGCAAGGGGTTATGGCAGAGTTTACGTACAAGTATAGCTGCTCGCTCATGCACTTCTCAGCAAGGTCAAATCCAAGCCCAATACACGAGGGGTGAGGCAGAGGGCATTGGCTGGAGCCCAGCTGGCCACCCCTCAATCATCAGATCCCTTCGATGTGGAGCAATGGTTGTTGGCCCTGTGCTTGCGACGCACATCTTGCAGGTGACGCTTTTGTTATCGCGGGGAGGTACGCATGCTGGCTGCTTTTCAGACAAATCCGACGCGTGTTCACGAACAGCAGTGAAACCAGCAGTGTGTCCCGCTCTTTCAGAATTAATGGGCACATTAAGAAGACACCCAGGGGCTGGCCTACAGATTGGGCATGTTTAGAGGGGGGTGGGGTTGTGGTTCGCGTGTGAGGACTTCATGCTTAAGTTGAGAACGTAAATTTCTATTGCGTCAGCGGCATGACAGATCAAGTCTAATTGGAAAGATAAATCCACTTTACTTGTCCAAGATAGCCCTGCCACCACTAAGCAAACAGCCTAATTTGGAGCTAATGGTCCTCTTTTCATTTTAGACCTTTAAATGTATCAGCACATATGGTTGGTGGTGCAGACTTATGCCTTCAAGAGGCAAATGGTCCACTTGTTAATGAGGTTTTATCAGAGACATTGATTTTCCATATTTTGCCTTTATTACTCGATGAACTCGTATATCATGATTTTAGCACTTTTCAGAGTGGAACACTTCACACTCATGTGTGTGGATAATTTTGGTGATGCAAAATAACATGTTCTATTTTTGCAATTTTAGAGATCAGTTGGTATCAGGTAGTTAATGCCACCTGCAGATTAGGACACATTGAGGCAGTAGCAATAATGCACGCACGGTAAGACGTTTCCTCTCATAATAATAGCGTATTTATGAACATATCGTAATATTCAGATAAAATAGGAAATCTATCTCACAGTGCTTATACTGGAGAATTGAAAGATGCCTACTCATGCCTTATCAAATCGAGTTAAACGCCAATTATCTACCATCAAGTGTTGTGGATAAGCACATTTGCGGATAAGGGGCATTTACGTCCTGTTTTCGTGAATTACAACTCCACTTATGCAGCACTAGTATTTGCAATAATTACACATTTTATGGATTTACATGTCGTATATCTACTGCCAGATTAGAGGCTCTCCCACGCTGGACAGTGTGGGTTGGTGAAGATGAGGGGGAGGGGGGAGAGAACAAAATAGCAACGGAATTTGCTACACTGCCCTCTGTTGGCCACAATGCCCAATGCACCTTTCTTTTACACCTGGTGGTCACCCATCCAGGCACTATCCAGTCTAAACCTGGCTTAACTTCAGTACTGCAACTGTTATCCGTAATAATCACGAACCAAGGGATGGATTTGCCACAAGGGTTGTTTAGTTCGCCTCAAGGCTGCCGCGTTGACTGGAAGATGGCAGCAAGTGTGACATCCTCAACGTTATTAAATATCATCACGCATTATCCTCATTATCATTATTGTTGAAATCATCTGCATCCATAGTGTTTAATATCATCATCATAATCACCAATTTGTGTCTTAATCGTCATTTAAAAGCATAGATAACAATATTAATTTAGCACATGACTAAATGTGTGCTTTTTCTCTCTGATTTCTATCCCAAAGTCACAGCAAACAGGAGAATAGCATAGTTTCACTGTATCCAGCTCGACTATATGAAGATCAATACACCACAATACAGGTGTTTTTTTGGGTTAGATTGCGTTAATATATAAATGTGTCAGGTGGTGGCGGGTTTAACGACACATTTATATATTTACGCGATCTAACCCAAAAAACCTGAATTATGGATGATATTGGTCGCGAAAGCCGACGTGTTAAAATCAATACACCATAAATTAACTTACATTGTTTGTAGTCTACAACTACTATCACCTTTTAAATTGTTGTTTCATATAACAGAATTTGTCACAGATCAACATGGCCAATGAACATTATGCACCACAACTCATCACTTCCTTCAATTGGCTCTTAAAGCTATTGCAGTTAACTTCCAAGATACACTCCGACCATATTGTTTCAACTGCTTTCAGGTGTTCTTGGTGTATGTATATTGGACTTATTTCGCACCGTACGTCGCCAGGTGCAGAGGGAAGACAAGAAACTCAACACAAAACAAAACAGTTCTAAAGAAATAGGTGCTGATCTCTGAGTGCTGTCTCCATCCTGCACACGTGCCCCACCAAGATATATTTCTGCTGACATCTTTAATGCTTCATTGCCATTTTATATATTGAACTTCCACGTCGCCTGCACCATACTGCCATGGAGTTACAGCATTCCCAGCATGCACTCATATGCAAATGTCAGAAGCTTCCATGGAAGCTTTTGATGATTTGGATCTCATTGGTCTCGTGTGTCTTTGATAATACTGTGACTAAGCTTATTGCGAGTACCATTGGCTTACTGGAGACGATGTGTATGTGATTGTTATATTAAACCAGAGTTCATATATATGGATATAGTGGGACAAATTGTTTGTTGATACTGCACTGGCTGTGGTACACAAGCACCTTGACGCAAGCGTTGAGTTGCCTGTCATTTCGCAAGAGACACTTATTCATGCAATATTTAGTAAGCAGGCCAACATCATCCAATTCACTCGTTGTGACGAGCTCATAAATCATTTCAGAACAATGGAAATGTCAGGCTTCAATTCACTGCTGCCAAGCTACAGTCATGCGTGTCATGTAGGCGTTTTAGCCATCACAAGAACCCTCTCTTTGTATTGTTACTGTTACTTTTTCAAATGTTAATCTTCCTTGCTGGACAAAAATACCCTTTGCAATGAAACATATTTGTGTGTGTGTTGTTAATGATAATAGCATGCGCACTCACAATGTTTGTAGCATTATTTAGTATTTATAAATGTTTTGTCGTAGATGTTTTCATAGTGATAATAATGAGGACTCACGATGTTCATGAAGCTGTAATATCTTTATGTCAGAATGATACTGGAATGAGATCACAATTTGAACTGTGCAGTAAAATGTTGAAGTAATTGTTATGCCAAAAAGTGAAAAGATGGAGCAATCTTCGCACCTTAAATTTGCACGGTTGGCTACGTACGGTGCAAGAAGAAATTCGGCACATACACATACATACAATCTTCAGCAGCACATAATGATGAAAGTATTTGTAACAATTATAATATGCATATTCTTGGTTCTTTCGGTAAAGTCACGTAGAAGGGAAATAAAAAAAAACATAATAATTTTATCTTATTATGTTTTATTTTTATTATTTTATAAATAAAACATAATCATAATAAAAAAAATAAAACATAATAATGTGATCTCATTATGTTTTATTTTTATTATTTTATAAATAAAACATAATACTAATTGCATCTTATTATGTTGTATTTTTATTATTTTATTATTTCCCCTTCTACGTTACTTTACCGAAAGAACCAAGAATATGAATCCATGCTGTCACGAAAGCTTTGAATCGAAATTTAATTATAATATGTTCGCAAAGACCTTGGACTCTCAAGTCTGAATAAGATGTTTGTCACGAATGGCAGGGTGGACATGAGGAGGTTTATAGAGAGGAAACGAATTGTTTAAATCTTCACATGAGCAACTATACATGTTGTATAGTGGTTTGAGCTACCTTAAGCACTGTCTAAATATTTTGTAATAATTGATGATATCTTCACGGACAGTCGGTACGTTAACAACTAAATATGTTAACGACAACAACACACATCCATTACGAAGGCATGGAATTTGTAATATCTCCCTCAATTCGAATCACTTAACGAAAAAGCATTAATATCCCTTTGTTTCAATTGAGATGTGGACTTGCATGTCATTGCAATGAGCATGTTAACCTTTTACCTCCGCTCCTATGGCAAGCAGATATGTCGGCACACGGAAACATAAATTAGTATTTGACATTCATGGAATGTTTCCCATTCAGGATGAAGTGCCACCTTGTTTCAAGGAAGGGGCAGTCGTGGCCAACAACGGAGAGAGTCAAGCAGAGCAGCTACGTGTGACAGCCTCGCGTTTGTCGTTGTTACCTTTTCTGAAAATAAATCTCATGAAGCAGATAATTATGTATCGGTTGAAACAAATAATAATGAAATTGTATTAAGTAGTAGTCTTCGCGTAGTAAGATAAGACCACTAGATCTCCGGCAGAAATATTAGAGGAAACAATATATTTTTTTTTATGGTTGGCTGGATCAATAAATATTTTTTGATTTACACCTGTTTTATCTGCGGGGGGAAATACAGTACAGAATGTCGTTATGGTATTCACTCAAGTGTTGACTGAAAACGTGCACCAGTAATACACAGAGTGTAGAGCTCTTTGGACAATCCGCTGCTGGATGATGGCTGTCTCATGCCTGCGGATTTGGGAGTTATTTGACCATACATTACCACGCTGGCTATTATACTTTGATGCCATATTTTGTTTCAATATTCCAGTCGGCATCATGTCATGAGGTAAGGAAAAATAAATGTCAAACCCTTGCAGCTAGCAGTTCATAATCCTGTGCCAGTGAGCAGCCACAGAACATCTTAGAACTCCAGTACTTCATTGTGTGCATCCATCAACCATGTCCATTTTCATAATTCTCATATACGAACCAAACAAATTTAAATGAAAAACGAAATATACTTACGTTGGTTTTTTTGTACACAGTTATCAGTGACCGAGCTGAGCCCATTAACTTGCTACGTTTGGGAAACCCAGCTCTCACAGAAGCCTCGGTGGGGCCGTTGGATTGTGTAAAAAAAATATTTGTACTTGAGTTTTTTTGTGCAGAAATATGTTTTGCGTGGAGATACAGACATATTAATACACCATAATGGCTGCATTATGGTATATTACCATAATCTATGTTGTTACTTATATTCTCAACAATGATGCTCAAGGTTATTTCGTGATACGGTTTGATCACGGGTGGCTGCCCGGACTCAATCATAGGATCTCAGGAGGGCTGATCCCTGAGCCACTTGGCCACCTCAACAGATGGATACAATGCCTTGTTTGAGATAGAATTGACAGCATCCTGTGAACGTGCAGGGTAATTGGATAGTTTCTTGTTTAGCACGCTTATCTCTAAGCCAATTTGCATGGCTTCTATTATTCTAATTCAACTGTTGTCTATTATATGTTCAGCTCATTATCTACTGCGAGGCAAAATCTTAAAGCAGCTGGTAAATTTGTGAGAGTAGACTGAAGCATTGCAATTTTGAGAAATAGAAAATAATAATAATACTACAAGATTTAAATAATTAAACATTTGGAATAGCTTTTATTTTTAAGTGGTAATATAAAAAACATGGTTTCTTTCTGTGTCAGAAATTGACTTACATTTCATTTGTAAACTAGTTCAAATCTAAATGAGAATACACCAGATTTCCTGATATCCAACATATAATGTAACCTGCTCAATAGTGAAGTTATAGAAGATACCTGGGTGAACCGTATCATGATTATGCTTATCGAAAAGTTTAGTATTTCAGCGACATCCTTCATAATATTCCAGTTAACGAAGCATTTTGTTGAAATAAAATAATACTTTTCCTAAACGTCTTGAAATGCAAGCAAATTGCATGCAGATATGCCTTAAACAATATCGATCTAATTTTCCATTCTGTTCTAAACAAATCAATGAATTGTATTGAATTCACTGTGGGTATTCATCAAATATAAATAAAATGCATGAAAAACATGTTAGCGGATGGCAAGTGAAAACGAAACAATACTCACGTAAAAAAAAAAAAACACGTGGGAAAATATTAGTATTCATTCACATTTGCACTCATTATATAATCAGTTGAAAGTAACATCTGCTATTTAACTCAACAGAGACACGCAGATGCTAGCAGGATAGTGGGAATCCCTCACAGTTTATTAAATTATGTTTCCCAGTGCTTGCTATGACTATGGGTTTCAGATGTCACGTGTGACAAAAAACTATAAATGATGTAGATTCAAGGGGGGAGATGTCTTTTTTTTCAAAGCATGTGCGAAAGTTCACCCTCGCACTAAGACAGCACAGCAGGTTGAATGACAGGTGTCACGACCTGCTGAGCCTTGACACCGCCTTTCAGAAGAGAATGAGACAAGATGTAGGCGTGCTCAATGGTTCGATGCCAAGGGCGTGGGGTTGGGTGGAAGATTGCCTTGTTCTTCCCAGGTGGTTGATGGGTGAAGTCACATGACAGTAGCTTTCCCTGGTTATGGTTGTCCAGGAGATCGTGGGCGTGTGCATTGATAAGGAATTTGGGACAGCAGTCAAGGCAACAATGAGTTAACGTATTCAATAGAGGCTCTACATGGGGTCACATCATTCAAAGGCAATATGCCACAGTGTGGAGGTTGCTTTGATCACGTATTTGGTATGCTTATTTTATGTTTTATGCTGGGTTTTAAAGACCCAAACCTTAACAAAGGATTACTTCCAATATACGACACCACTAAGTATATGAAGATGGATAATATATGAATATGTATTGTTTAAATTAGGAATGTCCATGAGAAGACCGCAAAATCATGTGTGGCCTTTAGCATATTTGCCACCAAACTATTTTGCAGAGCTAATATTTACATCACTTTATCCAATACATATTATTTGTAAATGTGAACAAGCTGGTATCGTCATGCCCAGTAGTCAGCCATTTAACCTAAATCCCACCTGATAAATGCCTGCAATTAAATTCCATATGTGTTCAAACTGTTCCTATTTAACTAAGTATTTATCTGACAAAGAAGCCAGTGCACCTTAATAGGTCCTCAACTTTTTGAAAGCATGGAGGTTAAATATTTGTAATTGCCTCATCCCCATTGTACTAAATACTAAACATTTAATCAAGATTATGTTGTCAATAGTCACCATTTATATGAAAACTAATATGTATGTTGACAGCTGGAATATGGTAATAATCTAAAGATGTGTGTTTGATTTGTGGTCCTGGAAATGTTAACTGTAATAAACCGGTGAAAGAACATAATATAAAGGTCATGGTTTTAGGCAACCCAGTGGAGAAATATTCCCACATTGTGAACAATAGGCGATGATAAATGCGCGGTTCCTTTCCTGAGCAGAACCGAGCTATTGACAGCCACCCCTCCCGTCTTCCCTTTATTCCACCATGACTCCCTCAGCTTCCACTTTCAGAGTAATCTTACCACACCACGCCACTACTCACACACCTGTTACCGAAAGCTATTGATCAATGCACAAAGTGTTAAGCCTCTGTCAGTTGGTTCATTGGAAATCTTTCAATCCATGGTGATAAAAAGCTTTGAAAATTTCTACATTTTCACCTGAAGCTTTAGCCAAAGGCTCAGGAATACAAATCGCTTACACTTTCGGTTAGCGAAAGCATGTGGAAGCAAACACGGTCAATAAATCCAATGTTGGGGTGACAATGCAATCAACCCAAGAAAATCCTCCCCTCCACTCCGACAAAAATGGAGAAAATGCTTTAGCTTCTAAAAGTAAAAGTTGCCAATCTTGTCTTATTATGTATATTCTATTTCGGTGCTATAATAATATAATATTCGATTACATTGCTCGCTTTTACGCTTTTATCGACTATTAATTGCCAGGTTTTATAGCTAGGTGATAATACTTGAATATAATGGTCTGGGTCTTTAACATAAACATCACAGACTATTTTAAACTCGAGTAATTTCACGTAAAACTGACTAGGCACCTGACTGCAGAACTTAACATGCCAATACGTGTCATATATCATGTGACCATATGTACATTTAGAGGCATAAACACAGAGGGGGCGTGGTGATGCCGTGGTTAGAGCACTGCGCTCTCAACCCAGCGACCAGAGTTTGATTTGGCTGACATCAGTGGGTGAGTGATGTCTGAACCAGTCCTGGGCCCCCCACCTTCGCCAGTTTGCACCGACCAGAATGGTGAAGTATGGTCAAATCTCCTCCAAAACTGGGCCCTGACCCAGCAGTGAATCGACAGAGGGCTGTACATTATACAGTGTGTCATTATTATAAGCGCATAATTTCGACAGTAATAGGAACAGTTGGCATTCCTGAACCCAGTATATATTAAATCAAGGACAGATACAAAATATATAAATAAATCGTTCAGTAATGCACAACGCAGCAGCAATCACCGCACGTCATTTTAATTGAACGCCCGCGTTCATGCGATGGCTGAATTTAGGGTACCGGTCAGCAAGGTGCGTGTAGAGCACCTGGAGTTTTAAACACATCACAAGCACTCATTATTGTATGCAAAACTAGGGGGCAGGGCGGGGGTAGGGTGTGGGGGGGTGACAATATAATCAAGTTAATTGGCTGTCAACCCATTAAAAGACCGTCATTTCTTCACATGATTAGACATGGTCAACACGGTCAGTTCACCGCAATATTACTGCAAAGACCATTATTAAATGCCAAAAAGTGATGTCTTTTTTCACGTTAATATTCACCTGGAGTATACTTATGGGGGCCAGCGGTAATCATAGTCGCATTTACAAATTAAAAGAAGCTGCTGGAGTCCACTATCATCTTCGCAACATTAAGCGGCATGTATAAACTGAATATACTAATTTAGTGGAATATTTATATTTGTAGTAACATTTTAATTAACGTCCCACATCCTTGGCGCAGATCCAGAATGCTGTTTTGGAAACACGCACAGACTCTCCGTGATGCGGATTTCTGCATCAACACGTGGTGGCCCACTTAGTGGCATTCAAGCAGCGTGCCCAACAAACGCCTCATCAGCGAGCCCACCACCACACTGCACAGCTTCCAAAATACACAGCTCATCCGCGAGCCCACCACCACACTGCCCAGCTTCCACACTACGCAGCTTCCACACTACGCAGCTCATCAGCGATCTCACCACCACTCTGCCCAGCTTCCACACTACACAGCTCATCAGCGATCTCACCACCACTCTGCCCAGCTTCCACACTACGCAGCTCATCAGCGAGCCCACCACCACACTGCCCAGCTTCCACAATACACAGCTCATCAGCGAGCCCACCACCACTCTGCCCAGCTTCCACAGTACACAGCTCATCAGCGAGCCCACCACCACACTGCCCAGCTTCCACACTACACAGCTCATCAGCGAACCCACCACCACACTGCCCTGCTTCCACACTACGCAGCTCATCAGCGAACCCACCCCCACACTGCCCAGCTTCCACTATACACAGCTCATCAGCGAGCCCACCACCACACTGCCCAGCTTCCACAGTACACAGCTCATCAGCGAACCCACCACCACACTGCCCAGCTTCCACACTACACAGCTCATCAGCGAGTCCACCACCACTCTGCCCCGCTTCCACAATACACAGCTCATCAGCGAGCCCACCACCACTCTGCCCAGCTTCCACACTACACAGCTCATCAGCGAGCCCACCACCACTCTGCCCCGCTTCCACTATACACAGCTCATCAGCGAGCCCACCACCACTCTGCCCAGCTTCCACACTACACAGCTCATCAGCGAGTCCACCACCACTCTGCCCCGCTTCCACTATACACAGCTCATCAGCGAGCCCACCACCACTCTGCCCAGCTTCCACACTACACAGCTCATCAGCGAGCCCACCACCACACTGCCCAGCTTCCACACTACACAGCTCATCAGCGAGCCCACCACCACACTGCCCAGCTTCCACAATACACAGCTCATCAGCGAGCCCACCACCACTCTGCCCAGCTTCCACACTACACAGCTCATCAGCGAGCCCACCACCACACTGCCCAGCTTCCACAATACACAGCTCATCAGCGAGCCCACCACCACTCTGCCCAGCTTCCACACTACACAGCTCATCAGCGAGCCCACCACCACTCTGCCCAACTTCCACAATACACAGCTCATCAGCGATCTCACCACCACTCTGCCCAGCTTCCACAATACACAGCTCATCAGCGAGCCCACCACCACTCTGCCCCGCTTCCACACTACACAGCTCATCAGCAAGCCCACCACCACTCTGCCCTGCTTCCACACTACACAGCTCATCAGCGAGCCCACCACCACACTGCCTGGCTTCCATCTTCCAAGGAAATAATGGGGAGTGCTTCATTGGATCTGCTAAAACCACAGAAGATGCGATTACCTGGTGCGTAAGTGGAACATCCAAGATTCCAGTGTCTGACTGCGGCTACACACACCGAATCATTGACCAAAGAACATCGCACAGCGCCAAATATATAAATTGATAGGTGGAGTATCTGCAATTAACACGCTCTCAGGCAAAGCGACTGAATGGATAAATCACTTTGAAGTGCTTCTCTATACGTTGCTCTTCATAAGCCATACACATCATTATCATCATCATGATCCCATTTGTCAATCCACTGTTGGATGAAGGCCTCCCCGTGCCATGATGATCATGAGGGTAATTTCACCATACTTCACCATGCTAGTCAGTGTCGGTTGGTGAAGGCAGAAAAGATCATAGAAGTACAGGACAACGATGTAAAGGCAGTCTCCAGGTTACGATGGTACCATTTACGACGATCCGAACCTACGAAGTTTACATAATGCCACCATTGATCGATTTATGGCACAGAAACTTAATTTACGACGCATCTCCCAACATAACTCGGAACACATTGGCACAGAGTCTGGTTTCTGATGTGACTTGGTGGTGAAGCTTTTGATTGTGTCAAGTTTTTTTTGTGCGTGTAGATTTCTACCTATTAAACTCTGTTAAACATACTGTCTGGTTCTTTCGGTAAAGTCACGTAGATAGACGCAATAATAAAAGAAAACACGACGTTTCGGTCGCAACACAAGCGTCCGTCTTCAGGTGAGAAAGAAAGATCTGCTGTTGTGGCTTTATATAGGCATGGGAGGGGGGGGAAGGGGGAGGAAGACGTTTGGCTGTAGGAGTTCACAGGGGCGAGGGGGGGAGGGTTTGTGGCGTGCATGGACGGGTGGGGCTGGAGAAATTGTTAAATATGGCTGATAAAAAATAAATAAATAACACATCGGCAAGTGATGTTTCTACTAGGAAATAGGGTCCGATTTACGACGACTTGATTTGCGACGGGGGATCCAAGAACGCATTGTGTTGTTAAAGCGGGGACCGCTTTTACCGCACTTTGCTGGCCACCACATACCCCACAGCACCAATGACAACCCGTTTTAAGGATGGTGGTCACCCATCCAAAGCACTATCGGGCACAACTCTTTTTCACATCCGAGTGCTCATTAAATTGAGTGTATTCCGCGTGAATTGGTAATAGGCACATGCATACGATACATACAAATTATACCTACGCAATTCAAAGCATGTATTGTCAATTTTAAGTATTGATGTTAATCAATTAATCGATGTATAATTTCTCCCATAATATTGAAACCGTATTGCAATAACTGACTTGTAAAACACATTAGTAAGTGAATCTCATTGGCATATTTTAATAGCTAATGTATTATTCTGAAGGAAATTTGATCTTTCTGTTAATATAGTATATTTATGTATGTTGATGCACATGGCTATTAATTGTCATATGTTTTCTTGCCTGTACTGAATGGCAGTCATATTCATGGCATTCTAAAAACACGACAAGATATTGATGAATCTCTGCAGTCACGAAAGCTTTAAATCGAAATTTAAGGTATTGATGCTACGACATTTGTTCACACGTTCAGTTTTGATACAAATATTCCCCCTCGAACACTCTTCTAAACCTAACCAATTTAGACAGGATTCCTTATCTGCCAGTCTTATCCCTTTGCCCACCTGCTATTGCATAATTTAGTATGTCTGACCTTCCTGAAACTACATGTAATGGTTTTAAAGCATATAATGAAATAATGTATATTCTTTAAACAACTCTAAAAGCAGTGACCCAGGTAGAACACTGGATAGCAATGCATATATTCATAAGAGAATTTACATTTCTTGATCAAGATGAAAGCCCATGTAGATTGTGTGAAACCACAATAATATTTTTTTTGTAGATAACGTAATTTCATTTTATAGATGTACATGCCCTCGCAAAGTGGTATAGGCTACATGTTTACATTTTAGCTTTAAACTCATATATGCAACATGCCACATATTTGGTAGTCAAGCAAAAGATTTTCCCATATATATTGTGTCCTTGCACTATTACATTGTGTGAAATATATCCACTCAGCAAATATAAAAATATTAAATCTTAAATCTTTGCCTGTAGGCTGTAAACACACGTGCCTTATCAAAATGTGCTTTGTCCAGCACTATGCTACGTTTTGCAAAGCAGAATTAAGTAAAGAAGGATTACTGAAAATCCCTATAGAATGTTATTTTAGATATTAACATTATGACTTTGAAGATGCAATTCCTCTACTGTACCTCTAAAAAAGACGGCCAACCATGTAGAGCCAGTGACTTGATGTGTGCAGCAAGCACAGGTTAACCCAGGGTTCATAATACCGTTGTTTTGGGCTGGATTACATAAATATAAATGTGTGGTGTATTCAACGGAGACACACACTTGAACTTGGAGGCAACACGTTTATTTTACAACCCCAACAGGGTAACTACATAACGCACAAAGATAGTGAACTCTACCCCAACAGGGTAACTACATAACCGGATCAGGCCAGTAACGTCCTGCCGGACCCACGATACCGAACGTGACGACCAAAGACTGAAGATCGAGGAGACGTAGCCCGGTGGGTTGATTCCAGAAGACAGCCGCGATCGCTCTCGGGACTTCCCTTTTATGCTCCCGAGCGTGGCCTCGCTCCGCCCTCGGCCACGTCCCCTTCTGGCTCTTGCCAGAAGGTTCTCGACCAAGCATCACGTGTCCCTCGAGCCCCCTTTTGGGCCCCCCCAGACTGTCACGTCCTTACTTGCCCTCTCTCTGACCGTCACCAGAACCATGCCCTTTAGGGCCCGCTTGCATGCCATGTCCACTCTGGTGCCAGAGAGAGGCTCAAGATGCACAGTTCCACTATTGTGACAGTAGCTGGTGCTAAACACCAGAGTGACTCCATTCACGTCGCTACAAATGTGTCGTAGTCCCACCTCCACCCAACACAGCCAATTAGTAAGGTTTGTCATGTGAACAAAACGTGCCAATTAGTTACCACTTCAGCACACCGGTGTGTTGGAGATTAAATCCACAACATTTACAATTTGAGTACGACTATTCTCTGGTGATTACAATCAGCTCGCCAGAATTGTGAAGACATCTTCCTGATTCAGAACCCAGAGGCGTTAATGATCATAATCCCTGCATCTCTTGAGGAATGCCAGTGAAGACATCAGTTTTACCTGATGAATGCAGAGTGTCTAAATTTTTCTGGTTTTAAGAAAAATATTCCCCCCATAACACGTAGGATTTTGCGGCCAATCGAGTAAGGTTATGAATATATTAACGCTCCCTGGGTTCTTCGTACTTGTAGGCACACAGTGATGACATCAACTTACTCTATGTAAGACCGGAAACAGGAAGATGTCTTCGCAATTCTGGATATTGCCTGACGAAGCTGGTTGTAATCAGTAGCGAAACGTCGCACTCAAATTGTAAATGTTGTGGTTTTACTCTCCAACACACCGGTGTGCTAAAGTAGTAACTAATAGGCACGTTTTGTTCACATGACAAACCTTACTCATTGTCTGTGTCGGGTGGAGGTGGGTTTACGACACATTTACATTTATGCAATATAACCACAAAAAACTGTATTATGAATAATATTGAATACGAAAGCTGACGTGTTAAATTAACCCAGTGTACCTGCTATGGCATTCTTCATGACCCACCGCGGTACACCTTCTCCCTTTCACCTATGTTCTCTATTCAGAACAAAAAAGTTTGTTACGTACATTCATGCAACGAATTATTACAAAACATGTGACGGTGCTTGCTCATATTAATATGGACACCTTGTGTGTGTGTGATCCCCAGTGACTTCGAGAGGGGTCTTCATTTTCACGAGTTCTTTCGACATCATGTGGGACCTGTTCAGCAATCATCAGGCACGTGAAAGGGTATAACAAGTTGATTTGCATTTGAACGGAAAAGATTGATAGGTGGGGGAAGGATTGCTGCCGTGGGACTCGAGACCTGGAGTTTTGGGAATCCTGGTTTAACCGCAAACAGCTACAGCGGTGACCAGATTAATTGTCAGGAAAAAGCCACATCTGTAGGAAGCATCAACCAGTTAAGCAATTGGAATGAAGGGGCACAGCACTGTCCAAGTTACGAGAAGTAACCATTAATATTAATGGTTACAAAAATAAACTGTTCCACGTTGCTAGATAATATACAGTTGACGCCGTAATTGCCAAGGGCGTCCAAGTCCACTCATTGATTCAGGAAAAGCAAAGCATTTTCCCTTTGGTTATTAAAATGGAAATATAACGGTCCCCGCTCAGAGTAATGGTGTTGGGATTTTATAATTGCATGACAACAAGGGGAATTGACTTTAAATAGAATGAAGTGAATGTGGTTATTTGTGTGGATGCACTGTTATTGTGGATTGCAAGTGACAATAAGGAAGAGGGTGACAATTTAGAGCTGCATTTCATCTGGACGAAGGACCTTGGGCCAAAGAAATTGACAGCTGTACATCTTGCTGTCAATTCAGGCAATTATATTTTAACAAGCATTGCACCATATGTAACGAGAACCTGCCATTATTTTAATACACTTATTCCAATGCAAGTCAAATGTAATATACCTTTTTTAATACGTCAAATGTATTGCGATTCATTATTTTGCAAGAGAGATCTTGTTCATGGCAAGGTGTCAAAATGTCCCATTTCTCAAAATCGTAATGGGACAGTGCTCAGCTCCATTTATGGCCCTGAACTAGTAGTGGAAATTACACATTCTCATGCCAAGTGCCAACTATTATATGGGGGCAGTTATCTTTTTATAATTCAGCTATGTGTTTCATAATTTGGTTTTAAATATTTTTCGGTGATGTTGGATGAAGAGGTGCAGATTCACGTAAGATAGCAGAAAAAAACATAATTCTCTTTCATAGATGTGTTGTTTTAATCTCGCCTGTGTGGGCGCCATGATGGCAAAATGTTAGCTACCTTGCCTGGTATACAGGAGGTCGTGGGTTCGGTCCCGACCCTGATGCCTTTCTATTTGGAGTTTGCATGTTTTCCCTGTGGCCGCATGGATTTATTCTGGGTCCTCTGGTTTTCTGTCTACATTTAGAAAAATGTGTTTAGAGTTTTTGGCTGCATTAAATTTTCACGTGATAAGCCACTTCGTTGAGCTATCATTTGTGGCCAGGTCGCTTCTGAAAAAAAGCCATATAGGTTTTTAGCTTTTTTAAAATGAATAATTCTAAAACGTCTGCTTCGCAGCAGGTAGTATAATTTGCTAATTGCCAGCATACATTACTTCAGAGATCCCTTCATGTGACGTCAAATGGCACCTTCCCATATACCTTGCAATAAATATCTTCTTTCCATAGAAGGCAAACAAAGTTTCAGATTTTGAAGCTTTGTCAAATTAAGTCACAAAAACTAATGTAATATGATGGATTTTTTCCCAACACTGTCATTGGTGATCAGGGTAAAACCATGAACTTGCTACATTTGAGAACCCGGTCATACCGGACTCTGAGGGAACATTTTTTAAAATTCAACTCATTCAGCCACAATTGCTTTTATATCCCAACTGCTATTGCATAATTTAGTAGACCTGACCTCCCTGACACTGCATGTCATGTGGTTTCAGCAAAAAATGTTGCAAGGATTTTAATTATTTTAACCACCTTAATTGCAGTAAATCAACAGAAAGGTAACACTGGGTAGCCATGCTTCTGGTCATGAGTGCATTTTATTTCCTTCATCCAGGTAAGAGTCCCTGAATATTTTCATCTTTTTGGAATGCACAAATGAGAAACCAAAATATATGTTTTTATAATATGCATTTGTAACAGCTTATAATTAATATAAGCATGTATAAAGTCATTGTTATATGTATATACGTTGTATAAACATACATATACAAGTTTAGTCAATACATACTGCATGTGACTGTTGCTTGCTACACACATCCCGAGTGACATAGCGCTGATAAAAATGAACGTGGACTTTTCTCCGTACGTCCCAAATGATGTAGAGTGCCCTTTATTTGAGTCAGCACTTTCTCCATTATGTGGAATGTGTTTAACAATCATCAGGCATGTTCAAGGTGCCTGAAACCCGGATTCAGCGTGGTGGTTCAGTACTTTGATCACCAAGTCACCTGGCATCTTGATGTGCTTTTATCAAGGATTTACGATTTTAAAAAATGTAATACTGAGTGTCTGAAAACGGGCACATATATGTGTGTGTGTCTGCTAATGCAGACACTGAGTAATGCAGACACTGCTAGCTGATATAAAATGTCCAAATGTTTTCACCACATTGTAAAGTGCGGTCTCTAAAAATAAAAGAATTCAGTCAATGTCAGTCAAACCTTTTTCCAATTCCAGCTTGCTCACGCAGTTGCTTGTCCTCTTCTAAATTGTCCATTATTTTGTTCCCAATGATCATCGTGAACAATTTATATTTGTCTGCTTGGAGGCTAATGGGTCTGTAAGTGTCCACGTCGCTTCTGTCTGCCTTTTTGAAAAGAAGAATGATCGAGGCATCGCTCCAGAATTGAGGCATTTTATTTCGATGTAAATGTTTAGTAAATATGTCAGTTTATTTTGTTCCAACGGTTGGCCCTGCTATGTTGGTAATGTCTACAGTTATTTCATCTGGATTTTCACAGCTCTCCCTTATTTTATACCACGAACGGGAGTCTCCAATATAAGTGTGGAAACCGTTACTTGCTATTCATCTGTAAAATGATTTGAGTACCGGGATATACTGTGTATATATATTTTTAAAAACCCATTCGACATTTATACGTTTATTCCACTAATTTTGGGGTTCTAAATATTGGTGTTAAGGTGCCACCTTTTCTTCCTTAGGAATAACAATTGTGGAAGGACCACTAATAAACCTCCCTTTTTTCAGCGTTCGTGCTTGCGGTGCCATCTTCAATCATTTTTGTGTTGTGTTCTCTGATTTATTTCCTCATTTATTTCCTCACCGTTTTACAGAGTGTTTATACGTACACAGTGTGTATACATACACATATATATAAATGATTAATGTCCCCTACCACCAAAGCAGTGTGCAGTATCCGGTCTGCTGGTTGCCAGGGTAACTGCACGTGGTGTGTCCCACCAAATAAAAGCCCATTAGGTGGCCATTTATCCTGTAAAACACGGGATCATCACACATTTGCACAGGGCACTTGCGATCCCGTATTGGTGTCATATTGAAATGTCAAACGTTCCATGCAATCCCATCTCAACACCACAGTCCTGGTCAGATGGCAAACAAAACAATCAAAATAAAAAATATATAAATTAAGAGAAAGCTGTTCACCCTCACAGCATCATTTCATTAGCTTCAATAAGCACATTTCATTGGTAGCGTGTGGTCTGCGACCTGCCCGTAATAGCAGAATAACGGTGACAGCATCCGTCATGGTCCAGTGCCATTAGCAATCAAATGCAACCTGAAAATCCTTTTCAGTCCTCCGCAAATAATATATGACAACACGCAGCATATATATACCGTACAGCTAGACTATAAAACATTTATGATAGATGCTCTGAGATTAATACAACATTTTATGCAGGAAAACGTGCTTTTCATTCATGATACATTCGAAATCGTATCCTATGTGCCCTGTGCTCATGTCCGTCGGTGCATGCTGTATCAGCATGCCGTCCCTCCAGATACACATGTAGCGTGTGGTGGAAGTGGGCAGATGTTGCGCAAGGATCTGAATCGGTTGCCTTTACAGCAACTTAAGCCCCCTAAACATGTATTAATAATAGGAGTGTATCTACAGAAAATTTTATTGAAGAAAAAAACGTAGAAGCTTGTGCAAAAATAGAGTCGTGGGTAATTCAACAATGTGTTGCTGTGTCGTTTATACCAGACAAACAAGTTGGATAAGTATCCTGCAGGTCAAATATATTATCGACCTCTAATTGGATTTTATCGAAGACATCAGCATTAATGTCCAACACTCCACGAAATAAATAAGACCTCAGTGTCTCATCAAAGGAAATATATCCTTGCATTATGGTACCACCTTGTAGAATGGAGTTCACCAATAGCGAGATTTTTAGTGTGTTCATTTGACGAGATCAAATGGGTATTTGCTCAGTAAGCTGGTCCTGAAGTGAGGCTGCCACACACTCAGCCGCATGTGTATGTATGTAGAGCTTCTTTTGCACCGTACGTAGCCACCCGCGCTAATCGGAGTTCTAAAGGAATGCGTTTTCAATCTAAATTTAAGTCGAGATTTCGGAAGTTGTGATGGGTCAGCTCTAGGAATGGCTTATCAGCCTAATGGCCAGCTGCAAAGTGGCCCAATTTAATCTCCATTATGACGGCAGTTTATGAGATTAACCCTATTAACACGTAGGCTTTCGCGAGCAATATCATCCATAATAGAGGGTTTTTTGGGTTAGATCGGGTAAATATATAAATGCGTCGTTAAAACCTGCCACCACCCGACACAGCCAACTAGTACGTAAAAAGAACATACCAATTTGTCACTAGTACAGCATACACATCTGTTATTGTAGAATCAATTCAATATTCGTGTCAATATAGTATTTAAACTGTTGATCTTTGTTGTATTCAAATTATGGACTGGTGCAGAAAATATGAGAAATTTCCATTCATTTCTTTACTCGTGTTTCTCAAATACTGAAGCTTTTATTTCGATTCCTTTTATAAATAAAAAACTCGCAAAGTTTAATTTACTTATTTAAAATTAGCACATATAGTCGTGTGTGTGTGTGTATCCTGAGTAAGTGCCACATCTCATAGGACATGCTGCTGCACTCTGAGGCTAAAGAAGGAATTTTTAATTATTATTTGTCTGTGAGTGATACACTTGCATATATATACACACATACTATATATGTATATATACACATATGTGCTAAATGGAAAGTGCAAGGAGCTATTAACGTGGCATCCTTGATTCAATTCCTGGCCTTGCACATCATTGGCATTTGGTATTTGACTCTGTCCTGGCTTTCAGTCTACGCATACATAATACATGTGTTATATCCTGCTACGTAATACATATATAGTAGTAGAATATAACACATTTATATATATATATTGCTGGTGTCACTAAGTCAAAGCTTTTAAGCTTGCGGTGAGAATCACGCTACTACTATAGGGAGCAATTATTCATTGATTGTGCAGAAATCATTCCACTCCAGGGTGATGGCCTTGAGGGGTAAAGGGGCACTCAGATGGAGTTGCAACGAGCTCAGAATGTTCCGGCGAGGAAGTGAACAGACTCCTGTAATGACTAATTTCTTCTGAATGTCTGAATTTGGTATCAGAAGGAGATGTGGAGTGGCGACGTGCAGGATTACTGCAGATTTTAGCAGCAAATGTCGTAACGTCGGCATCGCCACTGGTGGATAATCTCAATTCCTACACTGTGTGGACAATTAAAATGCAGTATGGCAAATGCTCTGTATTGGGCACGTGTGCATCAATCCAATGTGCTTTTCACATAGGATTTCTAAACAAAGTGCACAACGCTGCAACTCTGAATAATATTTGCATACATATTACCATAACCTTACATTAACAAAACAGATTTCGTTGTTACAACTTAAATTGAAGTACACTACATTCATTTATATTCACTAAAGTTTATTAACACTTGCCACTTTCATTCAGAACACCATCAACTACTATATACATTTTTTTTTTTGTGATTTGCTTAACTTTCCTATACTCTGCACTTACGTTGTGTTTTTGTATTGTTTGTTGTTGCAACTTTCTGACCCGCCCCTACAGGACATCTGTTAAAAAGAGCTTCATAGCTCATCGGATTCCTTCAGTGTAAATACCGATTCTGATTCTGCTTAACAATCCTCGGCGAAATGCGCATGCATTGACGCGTACGTGCACAGGCACAGTGAATTAATTTGCTCCCGTGAACAAAAGTGAGGCAAGTAGCCATGTAAGTAGCTACAAGCGAAACGACAACCCGTGCGTAGTGTGAGCATACCTCGCCAATGCTGTGTGCAGCAGTGGATGGAGCCTGGACGAGGCAGACAATGGGCAGCAGCGCCATGCCCGATGGGAGAGCATTGCTGCTCGAGGCCAGGTGAACTTGTTTGCGGGTGTACACAACGGCAAGCGGAGAAGCCAACAGCGAACAATTTTCGATTTAAAGCTTTCGTGACTGCAGGGATTCATCTTCTTGGTTCTTTCGGTAAAGTCACGTAGAAGGGAAGTAATAAAATAATAAACATTAACATAATAAAATAATACCGAAAGAACCAAGAAGAAAACAGCGAACAATTTGTCCTGCAGAGCTCCGGTGTCTCCAACACTGCAGGACGAGTAACTGATGTGGCCTTGACGTGGCTTGGGAGTGAGCAAATCGCATTCGCTGAATACGATTCCATTTACAATGGAGGTTGTACGCAAACGTGCGAAGACGAACTGTTCTGTCAAGAAGTCCTTGAGACTACCAGATGTGGACTTTATTTGATTCAGCGAGTGGTTTCACATTCAGGCTTGTGAATAGTGCATAAGATACATGTGGACTCATGCGGAATGCATAGGCTTGTACGGAATGTGTAAGCAAACTCCCGTGCACTATTATTTGGGAAATAAAGTAAATGTGTTTCTTCTTCGAATGCTTTCTATCCGTTAGGCAGTCATTTTGCACACTGGGATGGTGTGGTACCACACACACACATTGGGTGTCCACAAAGTCACGGTGCATGAAAACAAGATAATGTCCCGCTTTTCGAACACCCTCCCTGTGCTGCCCTCCATTCCCAGCATGCAGCTGGACAAATTCTTCCAAGTGTGGGTGGCTGCTCACTGCAAAAACAGTTCCACACAGCTGTTCAGAGTTCTCAATATTTGTCAATCTTAAGCGTGAAGTATTCCCCTTGATAATTCCCCAAAGGGCTATGGTTAGGTCTCTGTTTCACGGTCGTGGACCCACACACTTGCTACGAGTCTTCCCTCTGTTGTTAAATTTGCTCATGTCTGCCATGTTCAAACCCCACCTGGAAAAGCGGTAAATAAAAAGAACATTAATATTTGATGGAATGGGACTGTTGTGGCCACCCTTTATGTACGCTTGTACATACACACTAATGGCAAGGGCACACATGTGGGAATTTAAAAAAAACAGGGAATCCAATCCAGCGATTTAATTCAAACAACCAAGGTTCCTCTGCAATATAGCACACAACATGCAAGTCTTCACTTTTTGTATTTAATACGAGAGGGTGTCCAAGAGATACTTTGTTTTAATGACATATTAAAAAAATTTCATTTTAAAATATAAGCCTCCCCTGTGTATATTAACTCAAGAACATAAAACAACCTCAAATTTAAATTCCATCTTCCTGAAATTGTAGGGTTTTATTTTACATAATGGTAGCTTTTATCTTTTTTTAAAACGCGTGATTTTAGTATTACATTCAAGTCGTTATATCAGCTATTGGAAAGGGATGAGCGGAAGTTGGCAACATTGTGTGTGGTGGCACCTCCGACGAACACGGCTTTGCTACGTACGGTGCGAAAGAAGTCCAACATACATACGAGTAGAGCGTGTTGGGGCTGCAATACCGAATAGCTCTGCAGCTGATTGCTCCGTTTCCATGACCATTGGCAAGCTGGCTTGGTGGCCCAGGATGAACAGCTTAACTTGGATACGTGTCGTGTCCTAATGCTGTGTGAGCCATGAGGCTCTGTGGTCTTCACCCCGCTGACTCCATCTCCACCGCCCCATCCATTACGTAGCATTATTATTTTAAAACAAATAATTGTACGTCATGTGTTTGTAACAACACACAGCTCTGAAGTTTAACTGCGTGAGAAATTCCGTTGCCGATGCATCCTTTCTCCACTTTCACTCTGCAGTGTCACGGCTGGTTCTGAAGGTGGCCCTATGTGAAAGCACGTGGCTTCCTTCTGAAATAAAGCTACACGGTCCACTCGCAAAGGTCGTTTGATGCCTGGTCGAACCTATATGGCTACTGTTAGGAATCTGGGCAATCCTCAATAGACAAATTTGTGAAATGTCCGAGCTTGCGTCCAACTGGCCATGAAAGTACAGCACGTAAGTTTATATATCTATATATGATAATGTGAATGCCGATATGGCATTAATTTCACAGGGAAGTGGTGGCGCCGTTGGATAGTATGCTGCCCTATGACCCTGGCGACTTGGGTATGATTCACAGCCACAGTCAACATCAGCGGAGGGTGATATCTGGAGTGGTTCTGGCTGACCCCTTCATTAACACACAATGTCAAGCAGGGTAAAATATGATCAAACAACTCCTTGATTTACACAGTGTACGGAGGTCTCCATCCAGCAGTGGATTGAATGAAAAAGGGTTAAAAATATTTTTTATTTGTCCTGGTAACTTAGTATTTGTGACTTTTTAATGGATGACCGGAGTGACAGCTTTGTCAGATAGGCCAGGGGTGTGTGGAGGGGCAATGCTGTGGTTTAAATTATTCTGCACAGAAACCTGCATGGAATCAAATATTTAATTGGTTGCCACTCTATTGCATTGTACATTAAATAATAATATAATCATTTGCATACCCGTTTCAGTCTACTGGTGGATGAAGGCCTCACCAAACCCTGTTGGTCATGAGGAGAGTTTGACTAGACTTCACCACACAGTCACGTAGGTAAAACATTAAGATAAATTAAATCACGACGTTTCGGAAGCAACACAAGCCTCCGTCATCAGGTGTGGAGCGGTTACACCTGATGACGGAGGCTTGTGTTTCTTCCGAAACGTCATCAGGTGTGGAGCAGTTACACCTGATGACAGAGGCTTATGTTGCTTCCGAAACGTCGTGATTTAATTTATTTAAATTTTTTGCCTACGTGACTTTACCGAAAAAACCAAAGAGTATGAATCCTTGCAGTCACGAAAACTTCAAATCTAGAATTCACCGCACAGGTCAGAGCGGATTGGTGAAAGGTGGAGGTGGTGGCCAGGACCAATTCGAATATAATTTGCTACTGATGTTAGCTGTGGCCAGGAATTGAACTCAAGTTGTTGAGTTCAGACTGCAGTGCACTAATCACTGTACTATTACATAGACTAACATATTAATCTGTATTAAACCCCCTTACCAATAGGCATCGTTATTTATTATGCTGTATGTCATTTTAAGTAACCTTATAGCAGTATGCACTCCGCAATGTATTTTCTACAAGCAGGTGATCTTATTTTGTTAAATGTTTAATCATTTTAAAATGATGAAGTGCTCAGAAACACATGGCTGTTGACGAAATAGGTTTATTCATTGGTTTTATTGTTCAACTATAAAACTATCCTGTCTTCTCAGAGATAACAGAGATTGCTGTGGTCTGTGGTTTTATCAGACCATGCTAATGGTTGGAGAATAAGCATGGGCACTTGGATGGTTAATGATTGTGTTTCAAAGCTTGGGCTTGGAATGGGTACAGATAGGATCTCTCTCACAGATCACAGCAATTTCCTGCTTCATCTCATTGGAGGCTTTGCCATCTTTTTGGCTCTAAAAATCAAACGTGTCCACCATGGGATAAAAAAATAATAATCCGTTATTGATGTTTAGAATGCCTACCAACATTATTGAATAAAAATGCAACTAAAAAAATACGTTGGGCAGCTATTAATATATAAGTATGATTGTCTTGAGCCAATATGAATTTTAACCAGAAAATATTGGGGAGAGGTAACCGATATTCATTGAGTACATGTATAGAGCCTAAAGAGATCATTCAAAGATGAAATTAATAACATCAACATGAGAATGGCTTACTTTGATGTCAGAAGTATTACGCCTATAATGTTGAAAACTAAGAATCACGCAGTTGGAAGCTCAGCATAGGATCTCACAGTAATTTGTAGGAAATAAAATATCTAATTGGAAGCATGGCCGTTAATTGTAACGACGTGATGCTGGTTTTCCATCTAAACGTAGCTCTATTTTTGAGCAAATCCACAGTTACTGTACTTCTATGCCGTTCATTTGCGGTCAGCATGAAACTGACGGTACCGCACAAAATCAACAGAAGCTTAAAAGCACCCAGAGCACATTGCATTTTATGGAGCCCAGAACAGACTAGTGGCATTTACTGCTGGGCTGTGGCAGGCCCGTTAGGCTTTTACAAGGCCATAAATGTTTCCTGTCGGGGAGGATGAGTACAAAGGCCAGCACCATCCTCTGAAATCAATATGGTTTTCTAAATCTACAGCCTCACTTGCAGGGTTTACAACTGATTGTTTGATTATTTGTTGGCTTAGAACTTCTATGAAACAATAAAAAAAGTAGTGCGCTTTGAAATAGCATTGTTCTTCGATGATGATTTGCATCAAGGCCTTTGCCTGTGATAATCTTTATTTCCAGATAAAATCAGAGAGCGATAAAAAAAAGAACATGATTGCCGTTGCACATTATATGTTCCCTGTAGTTTAGACCCTTTCAACTTTATGCAATGACTGGAAAATGGGGGGCATTGGTTCACGTCGACATTACCCACAATAGCACGCAGCCATCAGAGTCAAACCTTTATGGAAAATTATTAGTGTGATATCGGCAACGCCACTATCTTAGCAGGGTCTTCCTGCCATTTTAATGTGTTTATGTGGGTGGCTGAACACGTGAATTTGCTCTTCTACAGCCAATGATTGTGGTGCACATGATAGTTTTGGTGATCTCCCAGCTAAATTGTGCTGTTCTCTGTGTGAATGCATTGCCTAATACACCGATATAATCTTGCCCATTATTTCCACAAGAACGTCTCACCGAGTCGCAAGACTCACTCTTAGGTGGGCTTTGCAATGGAATGTGTGTCTAATTCCGTCAATGAGTGTTAAGCAATACATTGTTTAAGTAAAACGAAACTTTACACTTTGTCTGCATCGCTTATAATGTGCATGGCTTCGAGCATTTCATGTAATACCTGTATCCTGCACTTCCAGTTAGCACGGTTGGCTACGTACGGTGCGAAAGAAATTCAACATACATACATACATGCTTAGCTATGTGCATCAATCCGTGTGCATGTGTGTGCTTTCAGGACGGATGGCATAATGGCTAACGCACTGCACTATGATGTTGGTAATCCACACTCTTTTAAAGTCTGTGCACATCAGTTGTAAGCGGTATTTGAAGCAGAACTGGGTCTCCTCTGAAGCAACTCAGTCTTTAACGAGTCACTCACTTGGTGTAGGTGAACATCAGCACTGAGGAGAGAGAGAGAGGCGATGTATTGATGACACTACACATCCATTTGGTGTACCGACCTGAATAGGTGACACCTTTATCCTTTACTTCAACGGAGTAAAGACAGTTTTATGACAGATGGCTACACGTGTATTTCTTATATGTGTGCACACGCTCTTTGCTTATGCCTTAGTTAAACCCCCTTGGCGAAGAAGAAGCAACTGAAAATGAAACAGTCCCAAGGGAAAAGCATGTATGTTGGTACATCTAAACCTCTCAAATAACATTGTCCTAGAAAATCAATCTGAACTTCATGGCTTCGCGCGTTTGGGGTGGGAAGCCTCCTCCGTTGATCATCAAGAGCCTCCGGTTTATTGACAGTGCTAGTTTCCAGCAAAACTCAAGAGACAAATTAGCCTGAGTCCTTTATTTCTGCTTCCGACAATGTGTCAATTGCTGCTAGTTTGACAGGGGCATCCAGAGATATCCCCACCACTTATAAAAATGTACTTTTCAGAATGCCTGTGGGATCGAAGCGAGAGCTTTATTTGAGTTATGGGTAGAATGTGACACTATCTTTCTTATGTTAACCATTATGCTCACTGGTGAAATACAGAGCCCCAGGCGCAAGGTATAATATTGTTCCGAAACAATTGCAACACTACTGCTAAGTGGTATTTGTATTCTGCCTATATAGAATTTTTGCAGAATATTATGTGCATCATCATTTAAGTTTAATAATACACCATTTACAAGCATATTTCCGCACAGTGACTTTAGGAATAAACTATTTTAATACAAAGAAGACGAAACATAAGCAAACACATACCAATACGACTTACATCCAGTTATCATCTCTCTGAAGTCATACCATCTATCTTAGTTACATCAATAAAACGGTAGACTACTGATATGCCACATGCAACATGCACGTCAATGTGCTGCCCTCACATTAACCACAGCTCCTATTTCGCTGAGGTTTGGGCTATATACAATTATTTGTTTTTCTGGTACCAGGTTCTGTCTGATATCTGTGAATTCACGGATAAGAATAAGACTGTCAAAAAGATGAAGGAGCCCAGGCCTTGGTAAGATGATTTGTGGGTAAAATAATTTCTTCAAAACGTTGTATCTTCTGTTAATTCAGACAAAATGAAAACGTTTCATATTATCGTTAACATTGTTTCATGGCAACATGCATTCCATATAGACTTTCTCGCATGTTTTTGAAAGCATAAATTTACATAACATATTTTAGTGTTTTAATAAATATACTCAACAATTATTTATTTTAATGGTGATATTCATAAAACTTGCATCGTTGATATAGAATTAATCTTCATTTGAAGCTTTCGTGACTGCAGGAATCCATACTCTTTGGTTTTTTCGGTAAAGTCATGTAGGTATTATAATTACTCATGTAAATTTACCCACGTAAAACTGATTTTGCCCCTGGATGACACCCAATAATGAGAAATGGCAACACCCTTGCACAACTGCACTTTAGAAGAGCAGTGAGTATGTATTGCTTTGTGGCTGTAAAGACGAATGAAATCTAGACTCAAATGAAGCTGCAATATGTCGATAACTATGAATAATGTCAAAGGCACACAAAACATTACTCCAATTTGCTAAATAATCTTCTTTTAAAACGTTTGGAACGCAAATGGACTCATATTATATGTCAAAATAAACTATGTGTAGGCAGCCCGCCCTGTCCCTCTCCTCCCGTGAAACGTAACGAGGTCGGCGAAATAGACAACACAAATAATAAAGTTCTGCGTTGTGTTCTGTCCTCCTGAGAAGTGGGCGACTCCACAACAGATGAGCACCAGAGGTTTTTGAAACGCCAACACTTTATTTAAAAGTGTGCGCCTGCAATAATGACCAGAGACCACTCCTATCACCCTCCACGTTACACAACACCTCCGCTCAATCCCTCGGCCCTGAGTCCACCCCAAATCTCAATCGGGGGTGTGCCCTGTACCGTGAATAGTCTACACCAGTGATTCTTAACCTGGGGTGTATGCACCCCCTGGGGGTGAAAGATGCCCTTTCTTAGACCCAAAGGGGTGGATGCTGCGGTAAAGGTTAAGAACCACTGGTCTACACGCTGCTCAGGGTGGCCTGCTGTGCACGTGAGGCTTGGGGTCCCTATCACTGGTCATCATTGCCTATTATCATTTTTAATAAAACGCAACTGGCTCTCCGCAGAAATTACAGCAACACGTAGCAGAGTGCCCAATTATATATATGATTAATCACAGGTAAGCTCACACCGGCTACACATTGTTGCAAAGTCAAATGACCCAAGTGTCCTTTTTTATTGAGGATAAGAGAGGTTAAAATATGGCAAATCTAAAATCATGGTATCCATTTTTAGTATATGAGTATAGTTGTTCACTTAATCGACCCTGTTATCTACAATTTGCCAGGCATAACTGGATTTATGGCTTGGAATGTAGTTAAGGTTTACAATGCTCCACTGGAAATGCCTTGCAACAAGCACTCTCTCTGCAAATCATTTTACATTATGATCCATGCCACAGTTGATTCCACCATGTAAAGGAAACACAACATGAAAACTTTACATCTTATCACATGTATTCACGATAAAACAGTTTATTCGATAAATGAATGTCGTAATCCATAATTTCCTGAAGTTAAAATGAGTCGAGTTGTCATATAGGCTTTCAGCTCTCTGAGGAATGCATAACTATGAAAATGCAAAAAAGGTCATATTAAATGAGCACAACTTCACGATGAATCTCTCAAGATGCTGGTTTTTTTCTCTATCAAACAAAAATATTCCGTTGTAGTTAGAGGCAACGTGTTGCTAACAGGTGACCAGCTGGCATCGAAAAACTAAACATTGTAAAGCACAAAAACGCTGATTCTTGTAGCCCAACCAGTACGAAATTCGTTTTGTTTTATTTCGTGTGCTGTATGAGGTATTATTCACATATTTGTCATTCACAGATTAGATGTCATAAACGACAGCTCGCCACAACATTTGATATTGCTTTGATTTGTAAGAAAAGTCACATTATCGTAAACTTGACTGGCCATCTCGCACGCACGGACATGTGCAAACCCTTTGGGAGGTCATTTGCAGATTTGAAGCTTTCGTGACTGCAAGGATTCATACTCTTAGGTTTTTTCGGTAAAGTCACGTAGGTAAAAGAATAATAATAAAATAATAATACATGAAAATAACTCAATTAAATCACGACGTTTCGGAGGCAACACAAGTCTCAACACAAGTCTCCGTCTTCAGGTGGGACCATCACAGCTAAATTTACTGTATCAAGTCAATTTAGCTGTGACGGTCCCACCTGAAGATGGAGACGTGTGTTGCCTCCGAAACGTCGTGATTTAATTGATTTATTTCAATGTAGTATTATTATTATTTTACCTACGTGACTTTACCGGAAAAACCTAAGAGTATAGGTCATTTGCACTTTGCACAATTTCTATCGGCTCTTACGTATTAGAATATATGTTCATGAACTAAATGCCAATGTCGAGGTCTGCTAGCCACGACAGGGGTTAAGAACAGAGTTCGGATGGTTTTGTTCCTCCATTGATGGAGCTCAAACTCCAGTGGTTTACTATATCGTCCATATTCTTTGGGTCTTTCGGTAAAGTCACGTATATAGGTTCAAAGAAAATAACAACTACGACGTTTCGATCGCAACACGAGTGGTCGTCATCAGGTGGAGAAGAAAGAGGGGTTAGCCTCTAAAGGCAAACTGTTTATAAAGGTTTAAAATGGGTGTAGCCCAAGTGTCAGAACGGATTGGGCGGGGCAAAAGAGCCCTCGGGAAAACAGATGTTTGTTCTGTTATGCAATCATTTAATGGATGAAAGAAATCGGAATATATATAATCATCCTGTAAAATGAAAGAACAACTGTGAGTTTCTTTCTCTCATACATTACAGATATGATAGTTGTTTTTTTATATTCATGTGCCAGTATCAGTATTCCCTGCAATACCATTCACTGTTTTATAATATACTGAAATATACTTACTTATCTTTCTATTGTTTCTCCAAAAGTTGTTTTATTTACAAAACGATGCAGGTACACACAGAGGATATGAAAGGCATTGACACCAACACAAACACATTACGGATTGCAGTTGCAATGGAAACCTGTCTACACCGCGTGTTTCAATAAACTGTTTCAATAAACTCTACAACCCCCTGGTGTCTTCCTAAGCTCTGATATCCCTGTAAGAGAAGGAAAAAGGGAGGGGTGGAAGAGGGGTGGAAGAGGGGTGGGCTAAATACTCTAATGAATGCTTTTAAGAATCAATGCCCACTGGAAGAGAGGTAGTGAAGGGTTCCATGTTTGGTGGTAAGCTTCCTCCCTGCCCCTTAGTTTTGTACTTAGATGTTCTAAAGTGATTTATTTTTTTACAATCTATTGGCCCATTCCTGCAGTGTTGGGGGAGCTTGCTTTGTTCCAGTTGGCTATAATTGTGCATTTTGCCATAACATTGCACATTTTAAAGAGTGTATTTGTCTTCCTGGAAAGGCTTTGAGGCTTTAGCTTCGTATGTTCGACTGTTGTTATCATGAAAAAGTAGGCCGATGACTGAATCACCCGATTTTCACCCGATCTCCTCAAATCTCAGAAGCTAAGCACAAATGACCCTGGATAGTGCTTGGATGGGCGATCGCGGTGCATTGCAGGTTGTTATAGGTGGATGTGGATCTAGCTGTGTTACGTGGTCAACAGAGGGCAGTGCAGAAAAAAAAACCCGTGTTGCATTGTGATTATATAACTCTTCACATCCACGCTGCCCACCTTCACCAACCCACGTTTACCAATTCGGTGAGAGTATGGTCAAATAACTACGGAGAGGCCCTCGTCCAGCAGTGCATTTACAAAAGGGATGCACAATGTAGATTATTATACCAATCTGTGGTCACCCTGTGGTGAAAAATATTTAGGCAGCTTTGCACCTGTAATATTATCTCAGAGTTGCCACCAGAGCATGACTCGAAGCACATCGCCGTGTCCTTGCCACCAATTTCGAATGATAATAGGAGGCCATTCTCAAATTTCAGCCATAAAGCGTCATGGAAACTACGTACAATAAGATTAGGGATAATCAGTTCACTGATGTTCTGATATCCACCTGCCCGGGGTTAGAATGTCCATTTAAACTGGGGAACATCTCAAACAGCTAAACAAGTCAGTTTATTTGAAATTATTCTGAGACTTGGAGGGGTTGTGGTAGTTGTTTCAATGAGTCTCGGATGCTCCCATTGAAATATTGTATCTCTCCGAGTAGCACATGTTTACACTAAAACTATACATATGCCCACACATTATAATGAATCACATTTCCCTTTATTTTTCGTACATCTTACAGTGGAAATTAGAGAATCTTCTTACATCATAAACAATAGAACATTATGTCGTGATATAAGAGCGAAAATTCCAAGTTTGTAAATAATTATTCCTAACCAGGTTGTTGGGGGGCGCCTATGGCGGGGACAACACCGCATCGAGGAAAATGATCAACGGTGGCTGCGTTAGTGAGACATTTAGCGTGTATGTTATTCAGAGAGACAGAAATAACTGGTAGCATCGGCAGGTAGGATGGAAACATCACAGCCAGTTATGACTTAAACTGGTTAATAACGTCCTTCCAATGATTGTGTTTTCTAACGAGCTGGATGTCTCACTAGCACAGCCACCGTTGCGTTGGTTCGTTTACATTGACATGCTCATCTCTCACAATGCAATGGCCACCTCCACAGCTGCGTGGTCGTCGTGGAGGTGCATCACCGATCTTACATTTTACATTGACATGCTCATCTCTCGCAATACAATGACCACCTCCATAGCTGCGTCTTTGTCATGGAGGTGCATCACCGATCTTACATTTTACATTGACATGCTAATCTCTCGCAATGCAATGGCCACCTCCATAGCTGCGTCTTTGTCATGGAGGTGCATCACCGATCTTACATTTTACATTGACATGCTCATCTCTCGCAATACAATGACCACCTCCATAGCTGCGTCTTTGTCATGGAGGTGCATCACCGATCTTACATTTTACATTGACATGCTAATCTCTCGCAATGCAATGGCCACCTCCATAGCTGCGTCTTTGTCATGGAGGTGCATCACCGATCTTACATTTTACATTGACATGCTCATCTCTCGCAATACAATGACCACCTCCATAGCTGCGTCTTTGTCATGGAGGTGCATCACCGATCTTACATTTTACATTGACATGCTCATCTCTCGCAATGCAATGGCCACCTCCACAGTTGCGTGGTCGTCGTGGAGGTGCATCACCGATCTTACATTGACCTCCAAATTCCACCTCTAGCCCCGACCACTTACCCTTGGGCTGAGCCCATCTCAAGCCTATATAACTTCGTGTTTCAGCAGCTCTCCCGCTGTATTTTATCCTGCCTCGGCAGCTCTCTCACTATTTTTTTTCTCACCTGAAGACGATTGCTTGTGTTGCGATTGAAACGTCGTGATAATTTTATATATTTTTTTTATTTACGTGACTTTATCAAAAGACCCAAAGAATATGAATTCCTGTAGTTACGAAAGCTTCAAGTCAAGATATGAATATACTGTTTAACTATGGCATGACAAAAATAATATACTTTTTACAAATCTTATGTCTCACCGATTAATTACTTGGAATTTTTATTCCTGAAATCTTCACAAGACCATTGCGTATTATGTTTATATGTCTATACATTCAATATACCAAAACAAAAGTAAAAATTACACAACAGCATAATTCACTCTGATACACATTAAACAAGTGACACACGTTGAATCACAAACAATGCCGAGCGAACGCTGTTCAATAAAAAATGTTTAAAAGTGCTCAGGAACCTCAGAAACTCTAATTTTGCCCGTGAGTTTTACATAACAATCGCTCGGGCGATTGTAATCTGCAGGTTAGGATGAAAGAGCGCTATCGCCATCAGCACCCTTCACGCCTGACATTTGGCAAGGATCACTACACTCTGGGTCATCGCATCTCACACACACTCCTCCAGCGGCTGCTTTATTTGGGGACAAGCGGAGGATTTACCGGTCAGCTCTGCACGGCACCCACATGGAGAGATAAACACATCTCATTACCCCGAGGGCCTATGTCCATCAGCCACTGACATTTCTGTAGAAGGGTCTCTTGCTTTTAATGCCGATCCTGCCTGTGATAAGGTAAAGAAAAACCAGTGAAGCCACAACCATACACCTTGAACACTCTGTCTTTTTTGCAGGGAGGTTTCCTTATATAATGTTTTCATGTTGCTGCAGTTTTATTATAACCAGTCCTGTAGCGATATATACATTCACAGAATTCAGCAGTTAAAATAGATTCATTTTTTCATGATACCTGCGTCAAATCATGCTTGCCAGTGATGGTTATTTTTTATTCATGTATAGTTTATTCATTGCCGCAGTTAATCTTGTCCCTGCACCCACCAGAGGCGCTACAGTGCATCACAAAATAAAAGGATCAAATCCTGAATTATTTCGCAACTGAAGTGTGGCAATGTATAATTTTGCATAGTTGTGATATTAATTATATTTAACTGTAATGCTGTTTCTATCCAGTAAGCATGGATTAGATGTAATGTGAAATTTATTTATTTGAAAGTATTTTTTTTTATGTTTAAATATTTCATGATGAACCTATAGTTTAATCTAAATTTGGAGCTTTCGTGACTGCAGGGATTAATCTTTGGTTCTTTCTTTATACGTGACTTTACCGAAAGAATCAAAGAGTAACCTATAGTTTGTTGCAATTCTCTTCTACATTTTGAGTTTTTTTAACAAGAGGAAAAGAAAAAGTTAACTTCTTTCCGAAAAAAACTTAAAGAAAAAACTTGATAGGATGATTGAATTTGTGGGTTGTTATGCTATATGTATTATACCTGGCATATTTATATAATATAGCTCAAGAAACTAGCATGAGATGACAAATGGTCTAGAGGTTATATGTCATGTGAATTTTTAAAATTTCATCCTGTTATTTTCTAAAATAAATTTGTGGATTTATACCAACTGTACTTTGAATGTTTCACGCACACTAATGTACAGTATTTATTTGTGTAAAAGTAATGATTACATGAAAATAGAACTACATTTATTAAAATGTACTTGCAATGTCACTGGTAAATATATATTTTAAAAACACAATTTCCCAGGGTTCAGCAACACTGATTCTGGTATCCTCAGAGCATGAGGATGAAATGCAATGGAAGGTTTATTATGCAGCACACTCTCCCTCCACCATGGACTGGAAGACCCACGATCATTGACTAACTATTGCAGCCAACATTCCATGCATTTTATTTTAATTTAACCGACTTAAATGCGAACCCACCAGCCTCGTCATGGAAGATGGGCAGCATCATTAAACAGTCATCCAAAAGTGCTGTAATGGTTTTGTTGTCCTTCCCCCGCACCTCCGATTATCACGGTTGGCAACTTAGAAGCTCAAAATACATGCATGGTGATTCCAAAGAACACAGGATGAGATGTTATTATCCTTTGTGCAAGCACTTCCAAGAGTTCATGAACAGTGAGCCTGGTGAAATTTGGGGAGCGCATCGTCAGTAGTGAACCTTTGGGTCCTAGGGTGTTTCGGCCTTTCATACTATACACCCTCCCCAAAGGCGGCCAGCGACAGGGTGATCAATCCTACGCTTGCGTCCCGTTTCCAATTAGTCATAGGAGTTGCCTTGTTGTTGATAGCCAACATCCCATGGGACTATGCATGGCAGGGGCGTCCTCCTCCCTGAGTCAAGCATTGTTGACTGCATACCTCCTGGCCCTCTCACTTTGGGGCCCAGCTGGGGTCTTTCCTCTTCATCCAGAGCCACTGACTGCTGCCTTCTGCCGCCTCCGATACAGCTCTGATTGCCGAACGCTGGCTCTGGCCCTTAATTCCCAGGTCTCTAAGCAGTCTGGTTGTAGATGTTGCCACAAAACCTCTGCAGCCCACCTCCACTGGTAGGACTTCTGTGTTCCAGCCATGATGCCGTGCTTCGGCAGCTAGATCGGCATAGCGCAGATGTTTTCGCTCATAAGCCTCATCTACTGAGTCCTCCCAGGGTACTGTGAGCTCAATGATGAAGACCTTCTTGAGCGAACGGGACCAGAGCACCATGTCAGGTCTTAGGGTGGTGGTTGCGATCTCCGGAGGAAACACAAGTTGCCGGCCAATGTCAGCTAGCATTTTCCAGTCGCGGGCCAAGCGCAGCTGGTCTCGCTCTATTGGTGTAGAGCCGCTCTTTGGTGGTTTAGCCCCTTCGCGGACAAAGGTCGTCCGTAAGGGGTGTGATGCTGCTGGGGGTGGTAGGGAGTCGGTGGCAGTTCGCTTGTCCTCCAGGGCGGATGCAAGGTTTTTAAGGACTTGGTTGTGACGCCAAGTGTAGCGTCCTTGGGTGAGGCTTGTTTTACACCCTGTGAGAATGTGCCTGAGGTTGGCTGGCATGGAACAGAGGGCACAGTCCGGATCTTCACCATACCATTGGTGAAGATTAACTGGTGTTGGAAGGACGTCATATGTTGCTCTGATGGAAAAGCTCAACCGCCTCGCTTCCATGGCCCACAGATCCTTCCAGCTGATCTTCCTCTTCTCCACACTGTCCCATCGAGTCCACTGTCCCTGTTTGGCAAGAGAGACTGCCTTGGCCCACCTTGCAGCCTCCTCCTGATGGTGTACTTCCTGCACTACCATCTTCCGCCGCTCTGGTGCAGTGGCCTTACTCCAAGCAGCACGGCTAGTTAGTCCAAAGCCTCCTCTCCCTTGCTGAACATGACCCACAATGTCAGCATGTCTGAGGGCTGCTGTTGCCTCCTGGACTGCTTTTCCTGGCCTCCATTTGCGCCCAGTTGCCAAGGTCGGCGCGTTGTTGCTCACCACTGGGTCTCGAGATTCATTCAGTGTCATCTGGAGCCTGGTTTTTGCACACTTGAATTCCTCGGTTAGACTGGTGAGGGGCAGCTTGAGGACACCATCTCCATAGAGGCCTATGGTGGTAAGGCATCGTGGAACTCCGAGCCACTTCTTTAAGTAGCTTGTGACTCCTCTTTCCATCTTCTCCACTGTTGAGATTGGAACCTCATACACTGCTAGGGGCCACAACACCCGGGGTAGGAGACCAAACTGCAGACACCAGGCCTTTAACTTTCCAGGTAGCTGGGTGTTGTCGATGGACTGGAGGCTACTACTGATGTATTTGCGCAGCTGTTGCACCTGGTCTTTGTCCTTCAGGCTTGCATCATACCACCTTCCAAGGCGTTTTACCGGCTGCTCAGACACTGTTGGGATTTGGTCATCTCCGATGAAGAATTTCAGGTCACAGAGTACTCCCTTCACAATCGAGATGCTGCGTGACTTGGATGGTTTAATCTTCATACGGGCCCAGCTGATGTTCTCCTCGAGTTTTCTGAGCAGTCTCCTGGTGCATGGGACAGTGGTGGTCAATGTTGTAATGTCGTCCATGTAGGCTCTGAGTGGAGGGAGGCGACAACCAGAGTCGACTCGCTGTCCACCAGCAACCCATTTTGAGGATCTGATGATAACCTCCATTGCCATTATGAATGCCAATGGAGAAATGGTACATCCCGCCATTATACCTACATTCAGGCATTGCCATGAGGTGGTGAACTCTGAGGTGGTGAAGCAGAACTGCAGATCCTGAAAGTACGACTTCACCAGGGTTGTGATGGTGTCCGGTATGTGGAAAAATCTGAAGGCAGACCACAGGAGTTCATGGGGCACAGAGCCAAATGCATTGGCGAGGTCGAGGAAGACTACATGGAGGTCCCTTTTCTCCACCTTGGCCATTTGGATCTGGTGCCAGATCATGCTGGAATGTTCCAAGCAGCCAGAGAACCCTGATATTCCTGCCTTCTGTACAGATGTATCGACGTACGCATTCCTTTGCAGGTACTCGGCCATCCTCTGGGCAATGATCCTAAAGAAGATTTTACCCTCGACATTCAGTAAGGAGATTGGGCGGAATTGGCTGATGTTCACTGCATCCTTCTCCTTAGGGATCAGGACCCCGCCTGCCCTACGCCACACTTTGGGTATTATCTTTTTTTTCCAAGCTATTCCCATAAGCCTCCAGAGGAACCTCAGGACGTCTGGTGCGTTCTTATACACTTTGTACGGGACTCCATTTGGCCCCGGGGCTGATGCTGTTCTTGCCCTTCGAACTGTGTTTTCCACCTCTTTCCATGTCGGAGGGCTGGTCTCAATATGATGTTCCGGGGGTTCAATGGGTGGGATATCTGATGGGATGGCCAAATGTTCATGTCGCTTTGAGTCAAAGTTTGTTGTTCTCAGGTGCTCTTCTAGGTCTTTCTTTGTTGTTTTTAGGACTCCACTTTTTTCCTTCGTGAAGAGACTTTTAAGGAACTTGAAGGGATCTTTATAGAATCGAGTTCTAGTTTGTTCTTTCTTCCTTCTGCGTTTCCGTAGGTTCTCTGCTCTACGGAGGGATGCCAACCGGGTTTTGGAAGATGGGCAGCACCATTAAACAGTCATCCAAAAGTACTGTAATGGTTTTGTTGTCCTTCCCCCGCACCTCCGATTATCACGGTTGGCAACTTAGAAGCTCAAAATACATGCATGGTGAATGTGGCTGTGTCCCAGGGATGTATGTGTGTAAGTTGAACTTCTCTCACACCGTACGTAGCCAACCGTGCTATTTGATGGTGCGGATCGGGTTGTGGGACTCCCTAACATAGCATAGATATCAAAGGTAGATAAACCCAGGGATTCAAAGAAATGTACAAAGACTGGGAGAACAGCTGCTACTGTACAATATCTTGCCAGCCACCAACCACCACACCATGACATTGGCCATTAAATAAAAATCCTATGTCAGTTCAGGTGTCACCCAGATTAGCAATGCCTGCTTAGTCCACTCGGGAACCATAGTTGCACAATTTGACGTTACACTTCGTGGTCATCCCATTTTAAGGATAATTGCACGATCGCCAAAAGTAAAGCCTCCCATCAGGTCTGCATCTTGTCCATGAGACTGTCGAAGGGGTTTTCTTGTCTCTGGACTCCACAGATATTAGGGAGCCATAATGTCCAAATGTGCCTCCATCTAGACTCTTCCATTTATCGTCACTCTTGCAAATGAGACAATCCTAGTCTGTTGATTTCCCACCTGTTTAAGCAAATAAACTTGAATCTTCACAAGATAATTATTAAGAGGATGTGCCAATCTCTGGATGGTAGGAATAATTGCGGATTGGCCCAAGCTTACAGGTAATAGAAGTTGTGAAGAAGACGGTGGTCGATAATCAAGGTGTCATCGTATTTAGTTGCTTTTTTATATTCGCGTTATATTTTTAGCCTTAAAAATATGTCAAGTCTCCTCTCACTGACTCACTGTCGAGTATAGAATGCTGGAAAATAGTCCTGCCATTCTAAGCCACTCTTCATGAAAATGGAAACGGACTTGACAATACAGAAGTGGAATGACGCAGATGACACTGAAGTGGATGTAATCTATTTTTGCAAAGAAAGCAATGAACAGAAAGTGCCAGCTGTGAAAGCAGCATATAAGGAAAATGACTTGGCAGGAATGTACATAGATGACATAACCAAACCGACATGAAATCACTCAGTGATGAATTATGTGCAAGGCTTCCATTGCTTATCTTTTAAAACTGCAAAGCAGTCGTCACACGATTGAACACGAGCCCTCTATGTGGATGTAGTGTCTATGCTGTTTGTTATAAGCTCCGACTTTACATGAGATGAAATAACAATAATAATACATATACACGTGAATGTGGTTAATTGTGCAGACATATGCAAAATCTTGACGGTCTCCATAAGCTCAATGGGCCACACAGTGGTTGTGAGAGGGGCCTCACCTATACCACCAGTATGTATTGAACAGACCACACACACTCCTGGTGAAACTCAACAAGTCTAAACCATTCCAGTGATTTCTTGCTTAAAGAAATGCTGCTGGAAAACGCTGGTCCCTGATGCCCATTGGCTGAAGGAGCAAAATGTTCCTTCATCATTTTGGTGTTGAAAATAGACTCTCCGCTGATTATTTATTATATAATTCCTACAATACAGTAGTTTGTTTTAGGCGTGCATTTGTGCATTGGTTCATTAGGTAATATTGATCCTTACGGACGTAATGCATACAATGAATTGCGCATGTAAGAATGGACTATTTACAATTCATGACGTAAAATGTTCATGTAACATTTAGGCTAACAGAGTGAACAAAGCTGTTCAAACAAGATAGAAACAAATCGCAAACAACTCAAAAGAGCTTTTAAAAAAATGATACAATTAATGTATTTCATTTGAGTATGAGCAGATACTTTTACGATAGTATGTAAGGCTTCGTATCCACATGTTCTTCTCATATGTATCAAGTGATTATGTTCGTGTTTGAAGAGTTCGACATTTGGACATGTGGTGACTCTGTGGCTCAGGGTTCAGAGCAGAATCATAAAAAAAAAAAATTACTGGAGGAATCCCATGAGCTATGAAGGTATTTCTCACAGATGTCCAGTAGAGCACTGAGCTTGCATTGCTGGGAGCCTGGGTTCCATCTGAAAGGGCATCTGTGAATGAGCACGTTCTCAAGTCTAGCGGGCTAACGGTCACAGGATGATCGCCGCTGACTACGCAAAAAATCATCAGATTAAATGAGATTTTTTTGGTTTAACCTGACACGTTAGGTTTCCTGGTCAGAATTGCTGTTTTAATATACGTTTTTAAACACTCTGTGATGAATGCTTATCTGTAGCAAGATGTGCGGGAAAGTGCGCCCCTCATTGTGCGAATATAAACCATACAAACTTTAAACTATTTATTTTTATTTTGCCAGGTGAACTACGAAGCTCTTTTTCAGAAGCGACCTGGCCACAAATGATAGCTCAACGAAGTGGCTTATCACGTGGAAATGTATAGCAGCCAAATACTCTTAACGCATGTTTCTAAATGTGAAGAGAAAAATCGGAAGTCCCAGAGAAACTCAAAATATATAGCAGGCCTCAGAGTCGGGATCGAACCCATGACCTCCTTTTTACGAGGCGAAGTAACTAACATCTCAATTTATAGAAGCAATTATATGAAATCTCCTCTGGTGGGCCATTCTTTAGCCCGCAGGCTTTCAGGAGTTTAATATGAATATTTTAGATCAAGTCAGCTGCAAAGAGCACAGGATCAGTTGGCATATTGGCTCTAGTTAATTCTACAGATTCAGTTCTGTATTGGCAAGTAACCATTAGAGATCCATGAGAGAGTGGGTGTCAGGAGCTCCAAGAAAAGGATGCAGACACTGTAGGTATCGTGGGTGTCTGGAAACCCCCAACATTTTTAGATATGGCTAATGTATGTATGTTGAACTTCATTTGCACCGTACGTAGCCAACCATGCTAATTGGAGGTGCGGGGGAAGGACAACATACTAAGGGACAGCAACAAAAATGTTCGACAATAATTATGGCGTTTTTGAGGCCATGGTTCGATCTTTCCAGTAAGGTGACACACGCTGTTTTGCTGATGATAGAAAATGTTAATATATAGTAGCACATGAACAGCAGTTCAATAAGAATAATTGCTTTTTTTATATAGCACAATTCATGCAAGCTGCATCTCGCAACACCGCACAATCCGCAAACACGGAGGTGGATATATATGTTGATGTTTTCAGCCAATTTCAAAAATGTTTATAAGCGTGGCAGAAAAGCGGAGCACCCGGAGAAAACCGAGACATCCGTGGGGGCTGCACTCTAGCCCATACAGATGGAAGAGATGAAGGCTAGTCAACATTTTGCTGGACCACCGTTTCCTGGCAATCCAGGATATGGTGCCCCAACACGGATGAGAAAGGAGTGTCACAACGTTTGTGCGAGCCACCAACCCTTGCCACCACAGTGCTGGATTACAGGCGTGTCAAAGCCACCACTGGCCGATCGTGCCACCACCGCCTAAACGTCTCAGGCGGCGGGGGCTAAGCAAGGGGAGTACTTCATGGTTGCTATCTGGAATCTGCTACTGCTGCCGCTGCTACTACTGCTGCTACTACTGCTGCTGCTACTGCTGCCGCTGCTACTACTGCTACTACTGCTGCTGCTGCTGCTACTACTACTACTGCTGCTACTGCTGCCGCTGCTACTACTACTGCTGCTACTACTACTGCTGCTACTACTACTGCTACTACTGCTACTACTACTGCTGCTGCTGCTGCTACTACTACTGTTACTACTACTACTGCTGCTGCTGCTGCTACTACTACTGTTACTACTACTGCTACTACTACTGCTGCTACTACTACTGTTACTACTACTGCTACTACTACTGCTACTACTACTGCTGCTACTACTACTGTTACTGCAACTACTACTGCTGCTGCTGCTGCTGCTACTACTACTGCTACTACTGCTACTACTACTGCTACTACTACTGCTGCTACTACTACTGCTGCTACTACTACTGCTACTACTACTGCTGCTGCTACTACTACTGTTACTACTACTGCTACGACCGAGGAACATTTCCTAGGAGGCTACCCCGGATTTACATGGTGTCGCTGCACAGATGCTCAAAATCCCTTTAACATGGCACACTGATGCAACATGAACAGGCGCATCATGAACTATACTCTTAGGTTTTTTCGGTAAAGTCACGTAGGTAAACATTTTTAAATTAATAAAAGTAAAATAAAAAGTAAAATAAAACAAATTAAAAAATTCACGACATTTCGGAAGCAACACAAGCCTCCGTCTTCAGGAGGAACCGTCACAGCCACGACAGCTGTATCCGAAACGTCGTGAATTTTTTAATTTGTTTTATTTTACTTTTATTAATTAATTTTTTTTTACCTACGTGACTTTACCGAAAAAACCTCAGAGTATGAATCCTTGCAGTCACGAAAGCTTCAAATCTAGCATCATGAACTCTCTGTTCAAAGCATGCATGGTAATGTTGTCCCATTATATTTATCTTCCTGCATATGTGAGAGGGTGTGCCAAGCAATTCTAAAAAAATAACCTGTAAATTAAATGTGTACACAGTCCTGCCGTTGAATTTCTCATCCTATAAAAATGTGACGCTGCGTTGATGCACAGGCACAGGCAACGATAAAACTCAACACACTCATCAATAACACTGCATAAAAGGAAAAACGATATAATACGTGACGTTTTGGGCAATGGCTCTTCTTCAGAGCACATGCATTATTAACAACACTATGTAACACAACTTTTGTTCCTGGGTAGTAAGTGTTATTTCGAAATTGCTTATGCCTAAAAAGTATAGAAGATGGCTATTATCCCCCACAAACTTTGCTTTTGTGACCAGGACAGTGATATTTTGAAATTTACCTATTTTCAATGAGAAAATGGGCGAATTTGTGTCTTTTCGTTCACATAAAGTCAGAAAAAAACAATATATGAATCAAAATTAACATGTATTTATACTAAAGTGAAACAAAAATGACTACAAAAGATTTAGAAGCGAGTCGTAGGTAAAGTTTAGAATATCACTGTCCTGGTCACAAAGCAAAGTTTGTGGGGAATAATAGCTATTTTCTGTACTTTTGAGACATAAGCAATTAGGAAATAACACTTACTACCCAGGAACAAAAACAAATTGTTACACAGTGTAATGAATGTACGTGCTGTGAATGCAAGTCATTGCCTAAAACATCACCTATTATATATTTTTTTCTCTTAAGGCAGTGCTATTAACGAATGTTTAGAGGTGTTTTTTGTCACAATATAGGAGGATGCTTTATATGATTTCAGTTAGTTGTGGGGGTGATTTAATTTGTATCAATGGGCCTCTGCAATCACAAGCCACACAGACTGGTTTGTGGATTGAAACTTACCTCTAAAAAACACGGAGGCCACAGGTGTAGTGCCATGAATGGAGGGGTAAAGAGCATCCCAGTGAACGTGAAATAAGATGTTTTATTGTCAACATGTCTCCACAACTATCATTAAAGTGTAAAAACAGTTCTTCTTGTGAACGTACAAACTCAGTGATTTAACCACTTGGTGGTAGCTGCATATTATACATTTGTTTTTCTTTAAGAACAAGACATTCCTATATTAATCACCAACCAACAGATAAATGCAATCAAATTCGGACAAATTATTGGCCCACATTTATTGACTATGCCACAACATAAAACATGTATAGTACCTATAACTAGAGCCTGAATCATAGCCTTCTTACTCCTTGCATTGTAAAAGTGTACCCATGTTATGAGTATTTACAAAGTTAGATTGTCTGAATTTGCAATCTAGTAACACGGACATATTCAAACCACATTAAAGAAAGGGAAAAAAAACATGATACGTGGATACTCTTTTCCCCGTGGTCAAGTTTAAGAAAAATCACACGAGTCAAATTATCTCAGACTGCCCATGACCCCATGCCTACACTTCGCACCACAGCGTCGTACACTGCAGCATTGTTCTGATGAAAGAAGGGCTCAGCGAGTGTTGCCTCTCAGCGCTCACTTCTGTCATCCTTTTACTGCAATTTCAGCTGAAAGCCTCACTCTGAAGTGAGATGAAAACCATCCCGTCGCAAGTCAGGAACACTGCTCAATACGTCGCTGAGACTTCCTGATCCATTCACTGCCCTCATTTTCTCATCCCAGGATATCATGTTATATCTATTATGCAATTATGGGCTATGCGCGTGGAGAGAGCTGAAATGCCTTATTCTGGAGCGTGAGAAATGTGATACTGTGACCATATGTCAGGCACGAGATAGAGCTTACCAAGGTGGCTTCAGAGGTTCGTTCAATCCACCGCAGTAATACAGTAAATTGAAAAACGATTGTAATATGTCACGTGCACTTTGAATTAATCTGTGGGATGAGGCCTGTGTCTAAATTATACAATTCGGCAAGGCAATTTATTACACAAGCTGCGTGTTAAAAAAAAAGCATTAGCAACTGGATGTACATACTTCTGCATACGAATGTCGACACGCACAAAAGCACACCGTTCAACTGTTTTCTTAAGTGGTTTGCTCTTATTTTGGTAAAATTATGTTAATGCAAAATTGCCTGACCACAAATTTGCAGGCGTATTTTGCATTGTACCTTGGGTCCAACTCATCATTTTAATTTAAACTCTTCGCTAGGGGGCAAACTTTTGAGAACTCCTCCGTATAAGTGTTGGCATACATGTAAGAAAGTACACAGAGGCATGCAATATCTACCAAGCTGCAGCGTGTACAAAATAATTTGGCTCGTGTCGTGATAGGTACTGCAAGGTCCGATCATGTCCGTCCAGTGCTCACCGAGTTATATTGGCTTCAGGTTAATTTAAACTTTCTGTGGAGGTCAAACTCTTGAGAACTACTCTGTATAAATGCAATAAATTGTATTTAATTAATTAGTGTTATGCATACAATTCCAGTGTATGCCTATACATCAATAGTTAGCAGATCTTCTGTATCATAATATGCTTCACACCCAGAATGTTGGTTGCTGTATATATATTGGTATCATGAGAAAGCTACGCGCATATTTAAGCAGCTACCAACATTTCGAATGGACACGTTGAGTATTTCGTTTTTATCTTAATTTCAAGTGATCCGTTCATGTCCCAGGAGACCAAGAACTAGATAAATCATTCGTAATAAATACAGAAATAATTCCATTGCTCACTCATAAGTGTATGCCTGCCATTCGCTTTTACGTACAAGCGTCGCAGAGTGAATGTAGAAGTGGCGCTATATAGCAATGTCAATCAAGAGCCAAGTCTTACATATATTATTAAGTACGTACATGTACAACTGCTTTCCATACAAAAGAAGAATCTCTCTGCTGGCTGATGGCCTGCCCATACCCTGTGGGTCGTGGGGGTTATTCGACCAGACTTCACCGTGCTGGGTTGGTGAAAGTGAGGAGCATGGATATGGGAGCATAGATGTTAAGTACACAATGCATTTTGATGTCATGTCCCCTGCTGCCCATTACGTATCCCTGCAAGCCTATCACAGCTTGTTGAGCATGGCGATTACCTATCAAGTACTCTCCAGCCTTAGCCCAGTTTAGCTTCCTAGATCTGAGGAGGTAGGGCACATTCTTGGGTAACTTGGTCATAGACATATTATTAAGTATGCCTAAATATAGCAAACTCCTCTCATTCAAGATAAAGTGCGAAGGAGATGTTCCAGATAAGGGACCTCTCAGATAAGAGCAGTTGCTGAAGACAATCTAAAATAACCCACAAGCTGCTGCCTTAATATCCGCAGGATCTCTAGGTTACCGTACATTATGTCACGCAAGGGACAAAAAAAATACATTAATGTATTCCATGTAAATTTCACATCATCTCTGTTTCCACTAATTGGGTGTGCCAATTCCAGGACAGTTTGGTGAGTCCTAGAGTCTCCGGGGTGAGCGGTGTCTCACAGCACCAGACCCCAGGTCATGTCACACCAAGAAGTGTTCATTTCACACGACCTGATGGGACTTCAAATTTTTGCCTCGTATCCCTCCGAGCCAAACGCAAGGCAAATGAGGCCCTCTCCTTCCTGACCGCCATGGCTCAGGAAATAGGAAGAGCCGCCCCAGTCTTTAGCGGCATTTATCATGCCACGGCTTACTAAATATGGCATGGAAATTGCAGCACTGAAGAGAAAATTGCTGCGATGGAGTTGAGCTCTACATTTTAGACGCATTAGCATTTAAGCACAGTACTACATTAAAACTAAAAATAAATCCTTACCTTGTATCCAGCTGCAGAGAATTTCGGGAGGGTAGCACGTTACCTGCCTTTGTTTTAACAAAGGCTCCCACGAATGGTAAATCTATTATTGTATGATAGAGGGAGTCACACAAGACAGCGGGTGATTCCATCAAGGTCACTGTTAATGCTAAGATTGGACGGCAGGTTTTTTAAAATTATCTTTCATCTAGTTTACGATCCTTGGAGACCTGCGGATAACACTTAAGAGTTGTAGAAGCATGGCCCTTGCACACGTAACGATTTGCAGGTAAGTGGATGATGGTTGAGAGAAGTTGTATTGTACGTAATATTATACATGGTGAGTTCATTAACTAGTCATGAGCATATACACATAAAGCGCTTTTCACAGTTTTTGTCTCATGGGATGCTTGGTCTGCTGTTGGCCTCACTTTCTTTGCAAGATATGCAAATTTTACATTGGTATTATAAAAAGAGATATTTTTTGTATGTATGTTGTATTTCCTTAGCACTGTATGTAGCCAAATGTGCTAATGCAGAGGTCGTTGGTTCAATCTCCTGCATGGCGTGGCAGTCGATACAATAGACAGGTTTCTTCAATGCCCACATCTCTGTCCACCCAGGAGTACTAATGGGTACACCACAGCCAATTTAGATGTCGAATACAGCGGGATAAAGTGTGGGTACTCCCACCAGTTCCAAGTCGTTGAACCAGCATAGAATAGTTGGCCAAAACACCCCCTTGAGTGGCTTTCTAGACCTCCCTCTAGTGAAGGCCCTTCGGCCAGCAGTGGAGTAAGCATGCAATTGCAGGGCTGCACCCTCACCTTTACCTAACTGAAACACTATTAATACCATAGTTTACCAACTATATTCCTAGCTTTTGTTTGGTACATTGATAGTATTTAACCACGTCGGTGGAGAGGATGTTGAAATGTACCGATGTATACGCAGTATAAGGAAACTCATCTGCAATGATGTAGGGGGCCAAGTCACAGATAACAGAATTTGTGGATTACAGAAAATTCTCGCAGGTCATGAATCGTGGATAAGATGGCTGTGGATTAAAGAGTTGCCCTTAGATAATAAACAAGCCGTGAAGCCAGCCTGTTAAGAGAGCCTCCGTTTCCCAAGAGAATTCAAATGTACAATGAAAATGTTCTCACACAAACGCGCAAAAAGATGCAAGCATTGGATGCGCCAACTTGTGCCTATGCACACACGCGTTCTAACGGGCGTGCCCTACGAGTGACGATACTTAGCATGTACATTTTTTTGCATGATTTTTTTAAAAGTACTCATTGCCAATCTGTTCAAAGCGTATACAGATCTAGGTATTATAAGTATATTCTTGGGTCTTTCGGTATAGCCACTTAGATGGATCAAATAATATAAAAAATAATAAAAATAATACAATATCGCAGGAGAGCTGCTGGGAGCTATCGCCACACTTTAAAAAAAAAAATTTATTTGATCTATCTACGTGGCTTTACCGAAAGACCCAAGAATATGAATTCCTGCAGTCACGAAAGCTTTAAGTCAACATTATAAGTATGTTGAACTTCGTTCCCACCATACGTAGCCAACCGTGCTATATTGCGGCAGTAACTGACAAATTAGCTAATATTGCCCAGGCATAGCTATACAGTAAGTCCTCGTTTAACGCGATAGATGTGTTCCTGGAAAGTGCCGCATTAAGCGGAAAAATGCCTTGATAAAAAAACTATTTCCACGAAGTTTGGCGAGATACGGTGTACGGTTGTACGCACACAAAGTAAGATGGCAGAAGGAAGCTTTGAGGGTATGCCACTGCGTTACTTTATCATTCCGCTGAGCCACGCAGGTCAAGAAAGTAGTTTTGTTATCGGCCGCTCAGAAACGGCGTTACAACGGTGCGCATTACGCACTAAGTGTTCCCGAATGGAAGAACCGTGCTATAGCGAAAACGCGTTGTGTGAGCACGCATTAAGCGAGGACCTACCATAAGTAAATTAATACATGTAGAGGGGCTAGGATATACAAACCAAAGACAACAACTTGGAGCACACGAGGCTCTTATTTAACAAGTGATACATTTTTACAACAGCAGGGACACCCTAGTGAGCGTCAGTTCGGAATTTCCCCAACATCACAATGGGCTTACATATCAACCCCAACCCACGGGGACAGTTATGCATAGAGCTCCATTTGCAATCCGACTCACAGGTGAGCATTACATTAGAGGCTGGTGTGTCACAAACTTATCGCCATGGGTGATTCATGTAGTGTACCAAGCTGTACCCCAGCTGTATTTGATTGACCTTCCCCACAGAGCAGAGATGGCCAGTTTATGTACGACACTGCGCATCATCACCCTTCAAATGGAGTATTTCTCCCTTAACCACATCTATCTGTTACGTTGGACCCTGCCAAGAGGGCTGCATTTTCCCTTTGCCTGTGTCATAAGTGTCAAGTAAGTATCAGAGACAGTGTTGCTGTTCTTGCAAACAAGACAGAAGATGGGGAGTAGTCAGAGCCAGAAACAAGACATCATGCAGAGGCTGTAAATCATTTGTAGTTGAGGAATTGGCAGATGTTATATGCCCAGTTAGCAAGAGGAAGGTTTCAGAGTAAATAGCAGTGGGAGACTGCTTAGCCAGATTTTGGAGGTCGAGTGTCGACATTACGGTCGAAGGTAGAAAGTGTTGAAAGAGTTTTGAGTCTACATAAGCCTCTCATGACAGTAGGACATTTCAGAATGATGATGATGATAACAACTCCAATCTCTTTCATGTAGTCAAAATATCTCATTGTAAAATAAAAAGGCTGCGATGCTCCGATTTGTTATCATGAGTGAAGCATGACAACATTCAGTACTGTATCACCAAAATTGTGGACATCGCTTTTGCAGCACACGTTGTTTTATCCGATGTGTGTCACAATATTTAGAGGCTGACACATATGCTGCATACACTAATTAATGGTGGATTGATGCCGTTTTAAAACACATTCCTGCGGAGGGAGCTGGTAGGAACGTTGGGTTGCTCGATCAATGGTCAGGGTCAACGGCGGCGTGGTGTATTCCGAAAATATGGCCGACTGTGAGGGCGGGCACAAGCCGGCGTGAGTAGGTTAAACGTTGAGTTTTATAAGGGCACCACGGGGTGACCAGTCCATCTCCACCCAGCCCCACCCCTCCCATTTTTTGATGCACGACGGACGGACACAATAATCCCCTGTGGGCTGGTGGAACCAGGTGGTTCCTACCAGTATTAACTTCAAACTCGTCGACCTCACCAGTGTCGAGGTGTCCACCACCCTGGTCTTCCCTGGTCTTACCGAGCAGCATGCCATATTATGTCACGCCAGGAAGGAGTGGCTCGATGCTCAGGTAGCATAACAAATATTCTGTGGTAAGGCAAGCTTTCTCCAGGACAAATGCAAGTAAAATGAAGCAAGTAGCCATCCCATGCCCCTAGCCATGATTTGAACACGGGGGAAGCGTTATTATTGATTGAGTTGTATTCATCACGCAGCAGGCATGATCAACACACGCCTTAAGGCTCCTCTCTGATGTGCCACAATTCCATGGAACATCACTTTTACAGATTTGCATTGTCCGCCTGACGGCACATGACGAAAGCAAGATACGTCCTCAAAAATTGCTTTGAGGCTGATGTTGCTCGCTTTCATTTACAGTTTTTCAACATGGGACTTCCTACACATTGATGATGAGTGCCGAAGTGCACTTTAATATTGGCCGTGGACCATATGCATACGACAATTCTTACATAAAAATAGACTACGGTCATGACGCAATAACTTATCGTTTGCCATTTTTCTACTTAAATGGAAATCTTACATTTATGGTAACAAATGAACAAAACTTTACAAATACGGCAGAATAAAAGAGGACCACTACAAATGCTACGCATGAGATGGTTTAAAACATTCAATTGATGAATACAATAGCAACCTCCAACTGTGTGTCTGGATAGGGGAGGTCGGGGAAAGGGTGGATCGTTCCATGTTTAATAGAATGAATCACAAGAAATAGGCGTAAACGCTTGGTTGAAGAGGCAGCTTTTGGTGAGGGCCTGCATGTTACCTAGAGTGGTGTATGTGGCTCTTCTCATGTCCGTGCATCGCACAGAAATCCCAGGTAATAGGAATGGCCAATCATTGGACAACGAAAAGATCGGTCCTGACCCCCATGGATAGCAGAGTAGAGGCCTGTGATTAAGGTTGGTTGTACTCTATGTGACTGAAATGAAGTGGATATTTCCTGCAGAACAAAACTAAAACTAGTTTGGAAAAAAATAATTTACACCCGGTGGCAACATAGCAGAATATGTGCTTCTAAATATTTACTCAAAGAGGGTTGTTTAACCAAACTTCACCACTTTAGTCATTGTGGTTTGTTGAATAGAGGGGTGGGGTTTCAGGACCAGTGCAGTTATCGCTCGCCACTTCTGTTAGCCATAGCTGGGATTTAAAACTGTTTCCAGATTCATAACGAAGTGCGCTCACCACTGCTTCTCCAACTATTCAGTGACAAAAGGAAATACAATATGAAGAAAATACCATTGTGTAAAGCAAATATGTTCTCACTTTATAATTTGTAAACCTAAAGCTTATTTTACAGTACTCATACAAATGTTAACGTACTTTTTTTGTAGCCATTTCAGTTACAGCTCATGGTTATATGGTTGGAATGATCCTTGAAAACGAGAAGGAAAATAAATAACCTAAAGTATCAGTGACAGTATTATCATCACAGTACAAATAAACCCATGCTGAATGGTGCACATTACAAAAAATATAGACATTGAAAGACAATTCAACGGTGTTGTTCGTGGCGAATGAGACGTCACTGAATAACTGTATTAATGTCATTATTAACAAAAACAACCAGTAGGACAATTATGGACAAGATATCCTCTTCAAAGTAGAGAAAATGGCAAGCAAAATATTACAACTAACTTCAATGTGGAGATTTAAATGTACTTGACATTGTGGTCTTAAATAGAGCACAACAAAGATAAAGACCTATGGACACTTAAATGAAGGTGGCAAGAGATTTTTGTTTTTGCAGACAGAAACGGTGGAAGTACAACCTTCATAGAATTGTTATTGAGACGACAATTCTCAACAGATACTCATCGAGTAGACTGCCAATCTCCCAGAATGTATCAAATCTCGCATTAAGTGGGTAATGAGCCTGGATGATGCTTGGATCGGCAATGACCATGCATAGCGACATGAGTAATGGACATTGTGACCAGTAGGGGGCAGTGCATCTAAATCCATTGGTTGTTCTGTATGGCCCTCCGCATTCACCAACACGCACCGATCAGCGTGAAGTATACGGTCAAATAACCATCATGACCCTCACAGTGCGTGTATGTTGAACTTCTTTCGTACCGTACGTAGCCAACCGTGCCACGGACAAAAAAAACCCCAAACTAAACACAAAAAGCACTTCTAAAAATAAGCGAGCGTTCAACCTCGATTTCAAAGTGCATCGCTCCGAGTGGCCTCGGAATGTCGGGAGGAGGAGCGTTCCAGGCGGCCGCAGAAAGCGCATTTGAAAGCGCACACAACGGGGCACTTCTTCTTCTTGGTTCTTTCGGTAAAGTCACGTAGAAGGGAAGTAATAAAATAACAAAAATAAAACATAATAAAATAATTCTCACGACGTTTCGGCCACAACTGCAAGCAGCCGTCCTCAGGTGAAGACCAGGTCTGTCGGGGAGACAGCGTCTGAATGAATCACCACCACGCTTGGAGCGTATATTTAAGCTGGGTTGGAAGGGGGGAAGGGCGCCTTGACAAAAGAATTTGCATATCAAGAGGAATTTAGCATATTTATGGGAAATGCAGGTATGTGATTAGTACTACTTGTGAAATGCGTAGGAGGTGGGCGGGGGGTTTCAAAGTCATATTATGGCCGTGCATTATGCAGGATCAGCAGCATCAAAGGGAGGGGGATAGGGGACACTTATCCAGCAGTGGACTGACAAACACGCGCACGCATGTGTCTGCCGTGTCCGCCTTTCATTGGCAAATGTCGTCGAACGTTTTAGAGTGGCGAATATCGCAGAAGCGAACTCATCTGGAGCGCACAACCCCTCTCTGCCTTTTCTCACGATTTCCACGAACACAAAAAGGATCAACGATTTAAAGAAACAATGTAAGCTGCTCGAACGTGCGCGAACGTCATATCGTGGATGCAATAACTCGCAACAATACAATGAAGGTTTCATATTCTTAGGTTTTTTCGGTAAAGTCACGTAGGTAAAACATCAAAATTAATAAAAGTAAAATAAAATAAAAATCACGACGTTTTCCTTTTATTAATTTTTATGTTTTACCTACGTGACTTTACCGAAAAAACCTAAGAATATGAATCCTTGCAGTCACGAAAGCTTCAAATCTAGAAACAATGAAGGTTCTTTGCACAGAAGCCGATGCTGCAGTGATTGCTAAACAATTGACGCGCGTACTCGCACGTAACCCCGCGTGTCTATCTCGTGTTGTCGCCAACAACGATGAGCAACTCACGTCGCCATGCCGTGTGCCTCAATGTAGGGGGGGGCACACTCTCTCGACATACACTGTGGCTGTCTAAGGGCCGTCCATAAATGACGTCACGCACCTGGGGCGGGGGGCGGGGTCAGACATTTGTGACGATAGTGTGACGATGGGGTTTGAGAAATGTGACGTCACATGAAAATGCGCAACTTTAAATAAATATAGACAACACGTTCTACTTAATGAAATAGACGTTTTAATAATTGTTTTCTCCTACGACATCAGAGTGCAGCGCCACATTAAATACGCACTACAATGACAATAGTTTAAAGCGATTTCAAGCATGCTTTATGAATTTGGGGGGGGGGGGGGGGCAGAGCTTTGTGACGTCATATTTGTGACGCCGTGTAACGAAGGGGGGGGGGGGTAAAAAATCGTCCAAAATCGCGTGACGTCGTTTATGGACGGCCCCCTACTCACGCTAAGCGATCTCCGCTCGCCGCGCTCTCCTGCAAGCCCTGGTGCTGGAGCGCTTTCTTAGCCCCTTTCTCATCCCCTCCCCGAGCTGCCCGAGCTGCAAGCTTCACCTCCCATTCTCAGCCGAGGGGACCTCCCAAACGTCGGCACATTTTAGTATACAAAGACAAAGATCCCCCGTATAGCCTTAACAGACTGTAGGGGCAAGTGCTGTTAGCGAGCACCTATGAAGGCCGGAACGGTACACGAGGGGGTGGGGTGGCCAGCACCACGCCCGACCGCCTTTGTCTCCCCAGTGGCGATGTTTACACACCGCACCGGGTACTCATTTGAGGCTGAGTCGACCTAGGGGAGGCCCAGGACCGGTTCAGATAATCGTCACTGGTGTTGGCCGTGAGCGGGAATCGAACCCGGGTCGTTGGGTTCATAGCGCAGCGTAGCGCTAACCGCTGCACCACCGCTCCCCACGCACTTTGTCACATTCAATGTGAGTCGCCGATCCGCTCCGGTAAAGCCCCTTCTCCCCCGCTCCAGCGTAACACGCAAAGCACCGCAACACCATCCCCGAAGACTCGTTGTCATCACCCCCCCCTCCCCCCCACACGTTAGCCGTCCCCGTTAACCCGTCATCACCGTCATTCATTCAACTCCGTGCTCGTAAGGGCACCGGGGGGCATCACGGTCAAAACGGAAGGCGGTTGTCGGAATGGGTTCGGGCGACGGATCAGTCGATTGATTAATATCCATTCGCAAGCTCGTGTGTGAGAATACGCAGTCAACACGTGCTTGATGTTGTACGCTGTTGCGTAGAATTGGTTCGCGTCACACTTTCAGGCACTAAGAGGTGCGTCCGTTTACCACTCTGTCAAAAATAATACGTAAGAAAAGTGATTCTTGAATCAAATTGGGATCCTTAATCATAACAATTCATCTAATCGCCTTGGGGATGAATTATTATTCTAGAGAAGGTGGTGAGGTCTACGCGGTGGGAGGTGGCTTCTTCATCATGAAGATGTCGTCCAACAGCGAAAAATGATTGACTTGCGATCACAGTCAAGCAAATCATTGCGGTCTCGTATACACAACAACAAAAGATAAAGGCATATAAACGTGTATGTTGTCTTACATCGATGAAACAAAACACGTGTTGGGGGGGGGGCACAATTGTTTAAACAAACGGGCGTCTTTCTTGCAAAGAAATCCTGGTTGAAGGTCACAAAAAAACACAGTGACAGGGCTGCAACGGGGATTTTTTTCAATCGCATTTGGCAGCTATAGTCTAATGCTGCAGATAAATGGGGTCTGCTGACTACAGATAAGGTTTCAACGAATGCAAACAAACCTCACGGGACTGCAGACGGTCTATTGTCATATTCCACACAAAAATATAAAGTGGTACAATGCTAATATATATTTTTTATACTACCAAGAATATGATTATTCTGCTTCGGATTGTCCGATAACGTGATACATTTTCTATTTTAATTTAAAGATGACCTTTGGTGTGATTGTCAATTTACAGCACAACAGTTTCATACACGTATTGATGGTCTTTTTTTTTTGTTCAACGGCTATGAGTTTGGTAAATACGCACTCGCGGCTGACTGTTGACAGTAATAAATATCGTCTTGAGAAAGGCAAACAAACGTGGACCACATTCCTTTTTATACAAATAAATGTTATGAATCTGCAGCTTTTCCTGCCAGAGTTTGCTATTGAACAAAATCCTAAATCATATAGCTTTGGGTTTACGGATGACCTAGGGTCACAACCAAAAGGTCTTTTGTCAGCCAATTAAAAGATTCCTGTTTGGTTGTCATGGACCGTGTTGGTAGACCATCCCCTGCCTCAAATGACAAGGTCAAAGGTGTTAAAGTCAGAATATTGGCAGGTCTCTTTTGAGGCAGCGTGCGCGAGATGAATAAAGGTCCGCAAGGAAGCACTGGCAGTCACTGCGGTGAATAGCGATACTGTGAAGAGCCGCCTGCTATTTGCCATCATTTTAGCAATAAGCAACGTGGACCATGGAATGCATTTCATTCAATACGATTTATTATACATTTTTCGGGCAGTCAACAAAACGAAAATATTCTGATGACTTTAATTATAACTTAAATAGTCCACACTAAGGTGTGCATCGTTTGCTTCTATTGTTAATAAATATACAGTGTTTTTCAAGTGATATATTTATTTGAGGAACCATTAAATATCACTGCAATTTAGTTGCAAGTGATTTAAACATCACAATTTAGAATCATTGTTCATAATCACCAACTCGTTGGAATGTCACATAATGCCATGTTCTCTGTGCATCAGTTGGTATACTCGGGAATGGATAGTTGATACCTGTGAACTACTTTCTGTTTTGCGGCAGAAAATTCCGGTGGCGATATCTTTTTGCCAAGAAACTTTGGTCCAGTTTTTGATAAAATTGTCAGTGCCATTCCACTAGGCAAAATGGACAGAACCCTTTTTCACTCATCAAACGATGGCGAATCCACGTAGTGGGAGTGAGCTGTTATGATTACACCAGAACATCATGAAGCCACGACATAATCCTAGCTCCTGGATGAAGCCGACCCATTAGGTCCCAGATCTTGACACACGTGTATACATTTGTTGTTCGTAGCATACACGTGTACAGGCTTTTATAATGCATTCGGTGGGACTCCTTTTATTAAACATATCAAAGTGGTTTCCTGCTCAATTCAGAGTGGGATACCACTCATCATTTGTTTCCAGTCCTGAGTCAGTAGTGGAAATTCCATGGGATAACCACTGAGGACTTTGCCACAAAGAGGTACTCGTTTGATCATATCTGGAGGGATGAAGAGTGGAGTCGACTACCGAATGGAATTTGAACCCACAATGTTCTATCATGGGACCTTTTATGTCAGGATCAAAGCAGATGTTAAGATGTTTAAATACCAAATAGATACTTTTAGCAAGGAATCAGGTCTGCATAACTACACGTACTTGTGGTGAACATTCAAACAAAACATGCTCTGATAATATAATATATCAAGGTATCCCATGATATAGCGGCTCACCCCGAGCTATAAATGCTCTGATGTGTGCATTGTCATTGTACTGTTCGCCCTTTTGCGTTCCCTGGTCAGACACTGGTGAGACTAGGCCATAAAGAAGGCTGTGTCTCTACTAAAGGCCAATCAGTTTGAAAGACAATGCATATATAATTATCAGACCATGTTTTGCTTGCATGTTCACCACAAGAACGTGTGCTGATGCAGGTTTCTATTTGGTGTTTTAACATCTTAATACCTGTTTTATTGGCAGAAAGGGTAAAGCCCATTCTTATGTTTCACAATTTTTTTTCCCAGCTCCACCACTACAAGTGACCCTTGTATCCTCTTATCCGTGAATTCTGCTACCAGTGCGGCTGGGCTGATCAGTGACACTCATATTTATGGTGGACCAGCTCTTGCAGTGCATGTGTGTGTGTGTGAACTAATCTTTCAAACAATTCTGACCTTGACTGAATATCTCAGTGAGTGTGTAACGTATGCATGAACATGCCCTTTTGGCTTTTAAAAACAAAACAACAAAGACACACAGACTCACATATACACACTTGTAATCTCCCACACACAAACACGCGAACATATTTGTGTGCGTATGTGTCTTTGAGTGAAATAATGCGCACATACCAGAACCTGCATTTTGAGTCTATTCACAGCATATGGAACGGGGACATTCCACTTTTACAGAAATATGTTCACAACATTTGAAAATGGACAATTTAAAACCTCTACTCGGAGGTTGGCAGCTATCATTCCTCCAGGGTCAATTAAATTAATACCATTTTGTGGGGAAGTTAACAGTTGGGCAGTTGACTCGTCGGCGCCATAGGATCGTGGAATTTCCACCGCTGGTTTCGGGCTGTAAACGGGAGATGAGCCCTGCCTCGAGCTCATTGTGTAGGAGGTCACTTTTACTGGTAGGAACCACTTGGTTCCACCAGCCCACAGGGGATTATTGTGTCCGTCCGTCCGTCCGTCGTGCATCCAAAAATGGGAGGGGTCGGGCTGGGTGGAGAGGGGAGGGTGGGGAGCGTGGGGAGGGGCTGGGTGGGGAGGGTGGGGCTGGGTGGGGAGGGGAGGGTGGAGAGGGGCTGGGTGGGGAGGGGCTGGGTGGGAAGGGTGGGGCTGTGTGGGGGTTGGGAGGGGTGGGGCTGGGTGGGGAGGGGCTAGTCACCCCGTGGTGCCCTTATAAAACTCAATGTTTAACCTATTCACGCCGGCTTCTGCCCGCCCTCACAGTCGGCCATATTTGCGGAATACACCACGCCGCCGTTGACCCTGGCCATTGACCGAGCAACCCAACGTTACTCTCTGAATGTGTTTATTCGACCTCCTAGACCAGGGGTGAGCAGCCTGCGGCTCCGGAGATGCATGCGGCTCTTTGGCTGCCCCCTTGCAGGCAGCTGTTTAAAAGGTGACGTGAATCTTCAACGTAACTCAGCGTAAAGATGATTGACTAAATATGGCAGGGAATGGGTCGCTATGGAATGCCTGGGTGACAACCAAATGTTCAGTCAAACTGTGTTGTTAAAGAATAACGAAGGAGGAAATAAACGAAAGAGACGCAGTTTATTCCATCAGCTATTTGTTTAAGTCAGAATTTGTTTTGTCATCGACTGTATATCTGCTGTGTTTGTGTATGTGTACAAGTCGCTCTGCAGTGCGATGCAGCTCTTGAACTATTTTAGTCAAAGACAAAAAAAACAAAAAAATGGCTCTTCTTTTTTTTTGAAACGGTCGCCGATCCCCTGTCCTAGCCCATCAATTCGGGGTAAATGCCCCTGCTCCCATTGGCCCTGCCCCGGCTGCACTCTATCCCCTCACACCGACTTCCATTTTGCCACGTGGAGCACATCTGCATAAACATGCGGGCTCTCCTCTTCGCGGAATGCATGAGGATGGATATGCATTTCGTGTGTTTCTGTTGCTATTTTTCCTTTCCACCGATAAGCGGCACAATGGCATCTTCCGCTACCACGTGCCTGCTGTCACTTCAGCAGACTTCTCTTACTGAGCAATCAATCCAATTTATTTATGCTCTTTTGAAGGTTGCTTGCTGCATGCAAATAATTAAATTTACGCTACAGAAGAAAACTTTAGCCCTCATTGTGAGACTATTTTAATCTTGCATGCGACAATATTTGAGCCCATATTTCCTTTCATGGTAAGCACCTCCTTGAGCAACTGTGCCACCGTCAGGTCACGAATCTGCTTTAAACACTCTTGCCACAAGCTATGTTAGATGTGCGATGCAACATGTGCATGTCGTGTTTGAAAGTATGGAATGAAGAGTCAGTCAGGTTGGAGGCCTTGGAGTCCACTGAATGATCATTCTTAGATCAAATACTTTTTTTTTTTATCAACGAGAGATGTGTTGAGTTGATTAGTGATCAGGAGGATGCGCTTGTAAAAAATACTCCTAACAAGAACCCCAAAATATAAATGAATTATAATTATTTATAATTCATTTATATTAAATGACATTTAAATATATACTGTACAATGCACCACGCATGTGACATCTCTATCCAACTGCGTGTATTAAGAAACACATGTACTTTCATATAAATGGATTCTATTAAATATTGACTTAAAACTTTCGTGACTGTAGGAATTCATATTATTTGGTTCTTTCGGTAAAGTCACGTAGATAGAAAAAATAGCACGACGTTTTGATCGCGGTCGTCATCAGGAAAAAGGGGTTAGCCTCTAAACAGTTTGCCTTTAGAGCAGGGGTCGGGAACCTTTTTGACTGGGAGAGCCATAAAAGCCAAATATTTCTAAATATATTGCATTGAGAGCCATACAGTATTTTTAACGTATAATAAATTAAATATGTCTTACTTTTAATGCAACTTCTGGTGCTGCATGGTTTTGCTGATGGCCTTGTAGTCTGGTTCGTACGTGGTGAGGTTGAGCTTCATGCAGGCGTTGAGGCCCCGTGACCCGTGAAATTTATCTTCAAAACTAATTTCTGTTACTTTAAAATGACACCGTATTATTAAGCAATATCACAAGTATTTTAAAATCAGTTCCAAACTGATTTATTTTTATTTTTTTCAACTCACAATTGTCTGGGAGCCATATGCCGTCACCAGAAGAGCCATGTATGGCTCGCGAGCCATAGGTTCCCGACCGCTGCTTTAGAGGCTAACCCCTTTTCCTGATGACGACCGCTTGTATTGCGATCGAAACGTCGTGATATTTGTATTCCCTTATTTTTATTATTCATTTTGCTATCTACGTGACTTTATCGAAAGAACCAAAGAATATGGATTTTATTAAGCTTGACTTCAATCACGGTGGTGAGATGTTATCTTCCTTGCCTGGTATGCAGGAGGTTTGGGGTTCGACGCTGACTGCCTGTATATTTCGAGTTTGCGTGTCTCTCTCCCTGTGGTCGCGTAGATTTTTTTCTCTGGGTCTTCTGGTTTTTCCCTCCTGGTATAAATTTCCAAATGATTAGCCACTTTTTTAGTGATCATTTGTGGCCAGGTCGTTTTATTTTTAAATAAGTGAATTTCCTTCGTGGGCTTTGTCTGGTAGGATGGGGATGGTTTAGTTTTATTTGTATTTGTTTGGGTGATTTGTTTACCTTTCTTGTACTTTACACTATTGTCATGTTTTTGTATTGTTGTTGTGACGTTATTACCCGCCCTAACTGGACATCTATGTAAAAATGCTTTATAGCGCATCGAATTCCTCCAGTATAAATAAATATTCTCATTGTGAACTATAAACAGAATATCAACAAATACAAATGCCCACGCCTAATCACTCATCTAAGTGGTATATGTTTATTTTGTAAGACATGTTTTATGGGTGCTTTCACATGTATTATTTTCACATAATGTTGCTTGTGTCTAATTTTTCATTTCCCTGCCCCAGAATTTATTGAAAACCAGACACAAATATAATGTGAAGGGTACATTTCGTGTATTAATGAGTTCAGTGAATAATATTTACGTGAATTATATTTATTTTAATCGTATTTATTTTCATGTATTTAACTTTACAATATATTTTTTTATAACAGCCGGCACATTGTTTCATTAGTATTCGTTGCTAAAGCTGAGTCACACAAAGCACTAATCTCCATCATCTGACATTTAGGTTTTGATTTAATTGTGCTTTACATTTCACCCCGTGACCCCCGGCCTTGGCAGGGGTGGAGAGGTAGAGGTGGAAACCTTTGGAAAATAAATTCACCATGACCCTGCCTGTCAGCTCCAGAGGCCACTGCCGGAAGGGAAGCTAATGACTTTTCTTTAATATCCGCTGGCCATCAAAACCAAATGCCTACCATAATATCAGCAGGATTTATATAACCATGTCAATATTGCAAGTGTGGTATGTTATTACAGGGGGTCAAACTGGTAAAGGATTATTGATTTTTCTATATTATCAGCGTGAAGCTTCACAGGAATACGTGACAAAAGCACGTTCTGCGAAGATCAATTCATGGTTATTAAGACCCAATCAGATGATTTGGTTCAGGTCTAGAATATCTCAGTAGAAGTGTGGCGGATCCCAAACCAACTTCTTCCACTGAAATAAATTCTCCACACTACCCAAAAAACAAGTATACACACATTGTGTACACATGTACACTAGTATCTTGTTTACAAAGAACAACCAAACACACCAATGTTTAATGGATTGTTTTGTAATGGAAATGGCTCTGTCTGCTTTGATAGTGAACATAATAAACACGCGTGTATGATTATTTACTATGGGTCTCATTCACTTTATCCGTATGATTTGCAATCAGATGAAGTAAATGATCGTCCTGTATTATGCTTTGTAGACAAATCTAATATTTCAGTTGTATGTTGTTTCATTGTATTAATTACATTGCTTTTGAAATGTCTTTCTTGCTAAAGCAAAATCACTATTGTTATATTGTATCCCCCTTATCTATGTACTTTGTGATTATATTCAATCCCAGGCCTACTTTACAAAACAGATAGGTCAGGACACTTTCACCTGCTTTTATAAAGGACATTTCTGACTTCGTCATATTTGCAGCAGTTAAAGTACACATGTGTCTGTCAATCTACTACCGGAAGTCGTGAGTTATTTGACCATACTTCACCATATTGGTCAATGCGACTTAGTGGAGCAGGCAGCACATGTGGGCGCATAGAAATACAGTAAAACAATAGTTTTGGCTGCACTTTTTCCCACGATGCTGCACAGCCCCGAAGATTCCTCTGACAACCTTAGCATGTATGGTGATCATCCACCGAAACATTTCACAGGTTTAAAAATCCTGCTCAGCGCATGTGACCATGCAGATTCTGGGTGATTTGGTTCTAGGCAGCAGCAGCAGCAGCAGCAAAAGTACCCTTCATGGAACTGTAAATACAGGTGGTGATTCTCACATGCTTCTAAACAGATGTGTATATTCTCATGTGTTTAAAAGCGATGTAATAATACATGCAAGTAAGCTGGTTTTCACACACTGCAAGACTGATGAAAAGAAACGTAAATACGTCTATGCAAGAATCATTAATATCATAAAACTACGTAACTTCATGAACTGTCGTGTAGTATGATTTTTTTTTTACTGCCATTTCACAATTTATTGCTGGATGAAGGCCTCCCCCATGCTGTCAGTCATAGGGGTTGTTTGAGACCTTCACCACGCTGCCCCCGCCATGTCCTGCAGTATGTAGTATTCACTGAACTGTAGTATGCAATGAAAAATGAAATTCAGTCAACAATGTGATTATTCACTTCTGACATGTGCGTTTTGTACAAACATTACATGTGTTAACATGTACGACACATGTGGCCAACCAAGATTCAGCATTTTCCTATGAAATTAAAATCAAACGTACGTCAAATATTTGTTCAATATTATCTATAATGGAACGTGACATTACATTATATAATTTCATCGCCACAACCATAATGAAAACAAAATTCAGAATTTCAGCTGCGTACCCTGAAGAAAACTAAAATAAATTCACTATTTATGCTATGCCTTTTACAAATGTTATTTTCGGAGCTAAATGTTAAGTAGCATCCCACCGTATGTGAAATAATTGTAGTTGTGCTGGTAAAACCGTGTGGAACACTGCAGCTATACTTAATTCTTAAGCTCAAGACACATACATTGAAATGCATGTATACATGTATGTTGCACTTATTTCGTACCATACATAGCCAACCGTGATAACCGGAGGTTATTGTTGTTATTTTTCATGTGTGAATGTCATTTGTAGAGTAATGGGGTCACAAAACCCCAGCAGACACAAGAGGCACTACCATAAGCGTAATGTACAACATTCCACAGCCAAAACAATAACAAAAAAACTTCACAGACGGAAAACTGTAAGCTTATATGATGACAATTTATTTTTTTACATCACTTTAGAGATTAATAGACAACCCCAGCTTAAGGCTGCTACTTTGTCAATGAGAACAGAATACAAACGGTATAAAGCAAAACAACTCCGGTGAAATGGTGTTTTGTGTTTAAGTGAATGCTTCAATTCCACGTACAAAAGTGCTCTAACTGAAGTGCCATGAGGCGGTGATGTTTTCTATGAAGATGGCTGAGGCTTAGAGGTGAGTCAACATTCAAAACACATTGGTTTACGCGGTTTCAAACAATGGTTCAGCGCGCACGAGCAAAGCTATTCACTAACACATGCTGGAAATTTGCTTACTTTCTTTCCAAAGCATTACAATAGGTAGATCAATAACATTTGTTTAAACCATAGCCGAGTCCATTTTTCCTACTCACTACCGCAACCTACTCAATACTTAGCTACCTCGCCTAAATGCTTCTACTGGTACCGTTTTTAAAGCACATATCAATCAGGGTAAAATACAATACACATACAAATCAATGTCATGTACGCACATAGTTTTCACCCTAAGTGTTCTCGTTACAAGAATATCAATCGGTCAACACAAGCATACAAGTGGTCACACAGTCCACTGGAAGAAAAAAAAATTAACCATCGAGATACAGTTCATGGCTAACACAAGTTTGCTAGCAAACAATGGTTTTCTGCAAATGCCTTACATTACATAGTGAACGCAAAGATGAATGGCTGCGAAGTTATATTGTGAGGATGTGTGATCATTTGCATTTTCCCAATGCATGAATAATGCCCAGATAAGAAAAACCGGACAGCGTAAAAAAATACCCTGTGAATATTTTACATTCATCCGAAAACACGTATAAAACAAGAGTTTGTTCCCTCCCTGAGATGTCTGTGCTCCTCAAGGGTCACTCGATCACAAGAGAGCCACGTGTTTCAGCTGCACGGCTACAGTAGACGCAACCAAGTTCAACCTGCATGCACAATGCCAACCGCATCGACAAATGTCAGAGCAGTGCCAGATCATGGAACATCGAATTCTATGGGATTTCACTCAATTACTTTGGTTACAATGTCAATCAGGCTAACTAATACGCAAGTCACATGCGGTTTCTGCAGAAGCCTCGGATTGATCGATATTCGTTGGCGTTATGCATCAAGTTCGCATGTTTGAGAGCTCCTCCGATGTGTCTATGGGTTTTTTTTTCGTGCTGTTCGGCATGACGTCTCACTGCAGTTCCACGTGAATTTCCCAGCTTGCAGAGCTAAATGTCAGACATCGCGCCGAACAGCCGTACGGCACGACCCGGCAGCGCATCGGTCAGAGCTTCACAACACAGCCACGAAAAGCTACGCCGTGGTACGACCGATGGGCGAGTTTTGCATTCATGAGCGAGTTTTGAACTGTGGTAGTAGTTTTTTTTTTTAAAAAGGTATTATTGACTGTCCTACGTTTTTATCACATCCGCAATATTTGATCACGCTTTTTTGTATCTTCACCGTACGTGAGACAACACAAGATTTGTTTGAGAGGTGAGAACACTGTCGTTTTACAATGTTCCAGTAAAATACTGACGGTTTTGTTTTCAAGAGCACCAACATTTCTTGAGATAGTGTGCAGCCTTCCAGCATTATACGAACACATATTTTGGTTTTCTTCATCAGTTTGAAGTCTGAGAGGTCCTTAGAAGGTAATATAATGATAAGCTGAGCAGTTTTAGTTCTTCTAAATAACCCTTTTACAATCTACAAAACAACATGCAAAAACACAGATTTTTTTATTTTTATTTTTTACACTTACATGATTTAACTTGTGTTGCCATGTAATGACTAAACACTACTAAAACAGAGCAAGCTAGTAATGCTGATAAAGCTTCATAGACTGTGAAAACATGGTATACAGAAAACCATTTCCACAAAAAATATAACTTGGCAAACAAGAAAGGAATACATGATACCTTAATGTTCAATAACACTTTTAAATATTTATATTTTACAGTAGTTTGACAATACCCCCCCCCCCGAAAAAAACTTAAACATTTTGGTTTTGATTTAAAATAAAGATATACCAACAAAGGTTATTTAAAGCCAAACGTACAAATAATCAACTACAGCAATTTAGAGTTATCGTATTTTAATATCTGTAATCTAAGTGCTTCGTGAATAAAAATAACTGTCCACGTATCATATGCTCAATGTGTCATGCATGGATAATTAATCCTTCTAAAACAAACACCTTTTACTTTGGACTACATCAATGTACACATGGTTCAGTTACATCTCTTCACACCACTAAAACAAATGATTTGGTCAAGAAGCATGCCTTTATAGTCTACACTTCAACGAAGTGTATTTCAAAAGGGATAAACAAAACAAGGAAATGTTAACATATATATTTCTTCAACATTACAACATGAAACCTGACATTTCTACATACTGGCATTAAGTTACTTGTAATATGTAAAATTACTGCCTGGAGAGAACTGCAAGTGATTTGTAATGGAGAACAAAAAAATAACACTTTGTAATACACGCAATCTATGCACATTTCAACTTTGTTAATAATAAAAAAAACACAAAACATGAAAAATAATTAATAAAACAGCGAAGGCTGGATTTCATCATTGTTTGATATTGAATGTTCATACATTTTAGACTTCCTAATGCTTTAAGGCTTGAACCGTTTTATTTGCAATTGCCGCCCAACGACAGTATTTGACATTATCTCTCATAATGATTTTGAGTATGACACAAATTCAATTTCAATATATAACAATATGAAGTCTCAGCCTCAATAACAAAATTCCAAAATGCCCTTAGGTTTTCAGCAAGGAACTAAAAGATGCGCATCATGCCAAATAAATAAATTATTCTGGCTTTGGCTACATTCACTTGTTTTAAGAAGCCCAACTGGACGCTCAAGGCATCTGCACTGAACGGAGCACACAGCAAAACATGTCTGGATCCTATGGTGACGCTTGCTTGCCTGCTGGAGTGTGGTAAAGCGTTGGGTCTGGAAGACACAGCTCGTGACAGCCACCTGTGAGGAAGGAATGTGCGAGTCTGAAGAGCCCAGCGTTGTTCATGGAGTTGGTGTTCATACTGCACTGAGGTAGAGGCCACCGCCCAACCTATCGACTTGCCGCAGCAACACAGTTTTGTAACAGATGGATGATATAAAAAAACAAACACATTAAGACACATGACATAACAATATGCACGTGTCTGTAAAACAATAACGTGTTTCTGTTTTGTCTTTAACCCCGCTAGTTTCACACAGAGGTGTCAGTAGTAGTAATACGTCTCAGCTATAAAAAACACCTATAGCCCCTTGCAGTTCCAGGCTGTGAAGCGGAGGATGTATGTTGGTACTGGCTTCTCCACCAGACCAAGAGGCTGACTCTGGTACCTGACGGAAGAAAGAGACCTCACAAAGTCCCACGTACGCCACGTGGGTCTCCTGCTAGCCCTGAGGTAGATACGTTGGGCATTGAGTTTCAACTTTTGACCTGAGTGACAACACTGGCCTGTGATAAAATCTGAGCAAGGAGCTTCTCCATCTGAGCAATTGTATTATCAAATAGTGTAAAAAAATTAACAAAAAATAACCTTGAGGTAGTTGCTTATTCCAGAAAATTCCTTCATCAGTGCTATACCAAAACAGTGGACTGGAAATCGGTAATAGCAATTCGACATTCAGACGGTATTTGTGGTTATATTAAAAAGTACTTTTGAAACATTTGGAAAGGCTCCTTGGTTGTTAGCCGGCCTATCGGAGTGCGACAGAAATCTCCGTCGCAGCTGCTTTCCCACAGCCATTCTCCAACAGCTTGCAAAATGGTTTCGGGGAGGAATCGGCGGATGAATTGGTGGCCACACCACTCGATAGCAGGCTTGTCTCTTGGGCCTCATCCGTTGAAATGTCAGAGTTGCTCTCCTCCTTTGACTCATTTGAAACTTCTTGAAGGTCGCTCACATACGACACAATCTCCACAGAAGCTGCTGAATCCACTCTCGTGATGGCGGTCGGCTGTGTATCGCACTGCGAGGTTAAGTCAGCGTTGAGCTCTTCGGAGGACTCTTGGTTCCTGTGCACAATGGAGTGCGACTCTTGAGGGATGTTCTGAGCCTTTTGCTGCTGATCCAACGGGTTGCCACGTGGAACCGAAGAAGAGTCGAAATCCACACAGACACCATCCATCAATACGCCGTTATCAACATTTGTCAATGTTCCATTGACCTGCAAGACAGAATACCACATATATGAATTATATTAAAGGTTATGACCCCTCTTCACCCATGTATCAATCCCGATTAGCTAAAAAGTTGTAACTAAATCGCTGTAACTAAATTTTCACTTGTGTTAAAGTCATGTACGCTGTTATTTCAGACTTCAGATTTGTACGTCTCAGGATTTAAATACGGTCTTCTAGCATTCACACATTTGCTATCAGAAAATTACCTGTTAATATAAAACAAATATTCTTTGCCAATTTAAATGGCCAAATATTATAACAAAGTCTACATATTTACAGAGTGAAGGGATAATGCTATACATTTACAAACCTGTATTTTTATTTAATGTTATTGGCTCTGCTTCAATGTGCAAATATTTCAATTATTCTTTGATATGAAACATCAGAAGAAAATATTGAAACAAACCATGGTCAACTGTTCTTCATCCACTTTTAGACAATAGCCTCTTCAAGCTGGCAATAACCTTCTCTGCCATGTGCATCTCTAATTCATCTCATGTCCGCATGTAACTGATTGCAGTACTCTACCCCCTCAGTGGTATGCATGCACACAAGTGAACAACCATTCACTGAATCCACCGAACCCATGACTCGCTTAGCTTGACCCCTCATTCAGAATTGTTCACTACTTCGCTTGACCACCCTTACGCCTCCACTCTGTGCGCAGAATCCTTCAATCGGCCAGTGCGTTTCAAGGTGGGTGGTACTCTGGGGGGCACAACCCAGGGAAGGATAGGGTGGGATTGCTAGGGGCCATGCCAAAACAATGGCAGCAAAGGGAGGGCCAGGTGGGCATACCATGACGGTGGAATATTGGAGGAATGACAGGTGAAGGGAAGTGGTGATGATTACAGTGGCGGTTGTTGTGATGAAGATAGCAGCGGTAGTAGTGATGATGACTGCGGCGATGATTATTTCAGTGGGAGAGTTGGTGAGAGGGGATGGCCAATTTTATATAGCATTGACACTTTTTGTATTACATGTATCTCAGAAAATATTAAGTAAATGCAGTATTGCTACTTAATATGAGTTAGAATCAGGTTATGTTTTTTCTTGTACATTGGTTGATGAAGCTAATATGAACGTTACAGCACTAACTTAATGAAAAAGTATTCCACTTTTATGAAAGCAAAGCACAAGTGGATCAGATGTTTACCCCTTTTAAAGTGGTCACTGTGCTTGTGCCAACATCATTCCTGTGAAAATGAGCATATGACAAACTTCTGTTAAACTAATGTGTGAAGAAAAAGGAAGGAATAACAGGTTAAAGAATGTTAAACAGATGAATAACCCTCGCTTCACAGCACATAATTAGGGGCGAAAAAAACGTAACACCGCTGCCATTTTAAAAACATATACTAACTTTATCGTTGTTTCATCGTACCTCCGATTTGGGCAGTTGACTACGTACGGTGCAAAGAAAGTTCAACACACACACACACACGGGCATCCCTCCACAGTTACAATCTAAAACTTTTTTTCTTCTTGGTCCTTTCGGTAAAGCCACGTAGAAGGGAAATAATAAAAGAATAAAAAGAAAACATAATAAAATAATTCTCACGACGTTTCGGCCACAACGCAAGCAGCAGTCCTATTCACCTGAGGACGGCTGCTTGCGTTGTGGCCGAAACGTCGTGAGAATTATTTTATTATGTTTTATTTTTATTATTTTATTATTTCCCTTCTACGTGACTTTACCGAAAGAACCAAGAAGATGTATCCCTGCAGTCACGAAAGCTTTAAATCGAAATCTAAACACTCACAAGGTCTGAAATGTCAGGCTCCGACACCAAGCACTCGAGCTCGCGTGGCTCGGCGAGCAGCAGCGTGGACTGGTGCTGCTGGGGCCCTTTCCTCTCGGTGCCCGCGGCGGGGGCCGGCTGCCTGGCCCTCACCCTGCCAGCGACGCCGCCACCGCCACCGCCCGGTGCCGCCCCGTTGCTGTGCTGGCGGCCCGCGCGCCCCTCGCTCACACCGGGCCACCCGAAAAACCTTCGACGCGCAGTGCGGAGAGAAACGGCGTGAGCCAACCCCGCCAGAATCGCCAATTGACGGGTGAATGGCAAACAGTGCTTAGCTTCTTCTTGGTTCTTTCGGTAAAGTCACGTAGAATGGAAATAATAAAATAATACAAATAAAACGTAATAAAATAATTCTCACGACGTTTCGGCCACAATGCAAGCAGCCGTCCTCAGGTGAAGAACAGGTTGCGGCCTAAACGTCGTGAGAATTATTTTATTATGTTTATTTTTATTATTTTATTATTTCCATTCTACGTGACTTTACTGAAAGAACCAAGAAGATGAATCCCTGCAGTCACGAAAGCTTTAAATCGAAATTTAGTGCTTAGCTTTATAATAACAAAATAGCAATACATTACACGTACGAAGCACATTTATACGAGGAAGTCAAAGCGCCGTGAGTCACAAATATAAATACGTGAATAAATGAGTAAAATGTTGGACGAGGCGAGGATAATAACTGAGAAGTAGAGCATAGCATATGACAAAAGCACAATCCGTTGGGGCACTTTTGAAAATTAAGCAGTTCAGCTTCTCGAGTAACGGTTGCTTAAACATTTCTTACGTTTGATAACACACTTTTTAGGCTAACCTATGGAATGAGTATCCTCTGCTGAATGGAGTGAAGATCCTAAATAAAAAGAAAGTGTTCATGATGTCAGTGGACTCGGTCGTGGACAAGTCAGCTCATGGGTAACAGTAGCTGCCCTTGACAGTGATTCACAGGCAACGACGCAAAATAAATCGCGTCACTCTGCACTTTGTTTGTGCCGCAATACACACGTAATTTTTTTTAATCTGTTCATATCAATTGGTGTTCACTATATGATGTGGGCATCCAGCCTCATTCACCTCCTCTCAATCACCAGCAAAGCAATTAAAGGGAAGCCCAGTCGTCATGTGGGGCTTGTGTGTTTGAAGGAACTGCCGTTCTCATGCTATTGGTGTGATGCCACACCAGGAATGGATTGTTTTTGAAATAAAAAATAAATTTTATTCATCACCATTGCTGACCGGTTGGAAGGTGACGAGGTGAGGGGCCTATCTGTGTGCATCCACTCACTATGATGCCTGCTCATGAGAAGAGCAATGACCTACATTGTACTTCGGTGTGTTGGGTGCATGAAACACAATCCATAAGGGTCCTGCAACTAATTGCTCCGTGGAGCTGAGCGATTGCATTTTCACTTGAAAGAAATGAGCAGTGTGGCTTGCTTCATTTCGAATGCATTAGAGGACAACATCAGAGTATGGTGGTGCCATCCACAGTCGCGAAACTGAAGCAACATTTTTTTTGTTATCTAAATTATCTACATTACATTTTAATCTGAGTTTTTCTGTAAATCCTTAAGGATCCATGGATAAAGGGGGAAATTGTGGATGCTTTGGACACCGTGCATAATAGAGTGCACGGAGAAAAGAGGATTTTACTATGTTATTTTAAAAGTGCTATTGTATCCATCATGATGTGAAGTTTTAGAAAATGTTATAGCAAAATGTAATGTGCTGTAGAGTACAGGTTTCCCTCATTTCATGCAGAGTCGATTTGTGCGATTTCGTACGAATGCGGCTAATATACTTCTACCCTAAATTTTCTATATGCAGTTTCAATTCACTCAGCTATGCGGTAAGACATTGGACAACATCGTTGCCTGCACTGCATTGCGCTGCTCGGTAAGCAACTGTCTCGTGCCGTTCGGCTTTGTGTGCCCTTTGCTTTGGAACATATCTACCGCATAAAGCGAGGGAAATGTGTAATTTTCTCAGAGCATGTAGCCAGACAATATGAAAATGCTAGTCTAAAACCATTTAATCAAAGCTATTTACCCGACCATGCGAGAATTTTGTCTTTAAGGAAAAATGTTACGTTGTAGATACAAATTCTAATGTTTACTCTGTAGTAATGGGAAAATGTTCGGTTTCAAGTTTTGGCTGTGACACCAGCTGCAAATCTTGTAACTGATGTCAGATTATTTGTAAAGTGTACACTATATAAAATAGAACCCGCGGTTGTGATTTCACATAATTTCTGGACAGGTATAGTGCAGTGCCCACAATACGTGAAGTAAACTGGCTCAGCAGCAATCACACTATCCACAAATCGTCCAACCACGTCTATCTGTGTGTGCGTGTGCCATGATTTGGTGCACAGGTGATGACCTGCGTCGGTATCCCAGAAGCAGGAAGAGGACACAGATGACGATGCAAGCCAGGCCAATGTGGATTCCGATGACGATGCCTGTGGTAGATGCCCCATCTTGCCATGTATCTCCCTCACAATCCGTGCCGGTCGGCTCCAGCACTGGTTGAAGGAAAACAAAACATAACCCATAATGCAAAGCCCGCTTCTTGGCAACACCTATCCCAATTATACAATTATTCTTGGATCACTAAACCTCTACAGGACATATGGTCCTTTTAAATGTTGAATAGAACTTATTACACCTGTGAAGTGCTGCCAGATATGTCAACGGGCAGATGCATGTCCAATTCTCAAGGCCACTTATCCCTGTGGTCATTACGAATCTGCCTGGGTGAATGACGTAGGCATAATTATGGACAGCTTGAGATTGACCATCACTCCTGGACTGATATCATCATCAGCAGCCATTTATATCCTCTGCCTGATGAAGGCTTCCCCACGTTATCAACATCCTTTACGGCAATGTGACACCGCAATCCATCTTACTGTTTTACGTGAGCCGATTTAATCATCACTCCATCTGTGCAATGGGCCTCCTCTCCAGTGAGTTCACCCTTTAGCTTACATTGTCACCAGTTTCATATCCTTCCTCGTGATGAGTCTTGTTCAAATCCACCAAACCCACTTTCCTTTGCAGTCAATTTGATGTGGTTTGATTTCTGTCTCTTAGTTCAATGCCAAGCATGCACCTGCCCATGCTTCTTTGCTCACTTTTAAGATTTAATTTCATGTTTTTGTCAGTGTCCGTGTTTCTGATCTGGATGTCATCATCAATACACAAAATGTAGAGGAGCCAGGAAAAACGTACAAGCATAATCATAGAAGTAGAAAGTTTGATCTCATATATGTTGAGACCATCGTTATTATTACAAACAATAACATGAACTCCTGGAAATTACTGAAGACCTAAAAAAAAGTCTGCGAATTTGAACCCGAGATGCATATGAGCGAAACAAAAGTCACGTAACAACAAGTTTGCTGCACAGAATAAAAAATGCCAGTGGATGGAATGCACTAGAAAACACAGCAGACTATTTAGAGCAAAGGCAAATCATGAATGTGCATAAAAAATAAATGTTTCAATCAGTCATTATGGCCTATTATAACACTTGGATCAAATCTATAAACACTGATTACCAAATGGAGTAGAACCTGGAAGGATATGCGAATACAAAATTATCGAACGAATAAATTCAACATCCTGCACTAATGAAAAACTAAAACATCTTCTATAGCAATAGCAGATGAAAACAACAAAAATCATTATTTAGCAATTTTCATGTTCTGATGCTGCAACCAAGATTGTGGAATTGACACTAGAACACATTAACATCGCAATAATACAGTTGTACTGACATACATATGAATTTGGATTACCCATGCTTCTGTAAAAAATACATGCGATCAACCGCACACGCTTAGTATATGAGCCATTTGTGTTTTTGGAGACAGTCGAATTTATTCTGATTAGAAGAAGCATTGACACCAGAATGACCGTTAGTGATTTACCCGCGGCCTGTGGGCTGTCTTTGAGTGACACCAGTCGCGCTGTGAAGTTTCCGTCTCCAAATTCGTTGAAGGCCAGCAGGCGAACCTCGTACGAAGCGTAGGACTCTGCAGGGTGAGCAAAGTCAACACTAAGACCCTTCATTCCACCTCGAAGAAACGTACTGTATCGCTAACACTTGTTTTAATGCAATTTTAAGTACAGTATATTAGCTTGGCTGACATTATTGGTTGTAAAAGCATGAACAAATACATCATCACATGAGATTTCAAATATATGATTAAAAAAAGTATTATTTTTAAGAGTTACGGTCAAAAGCTCTTTACCTACTTTAATTCACTGTCAGACATGCATATAATAAAGTAGTAAGCAATTGGAATGTGTCTAAAATGATTCTGAATTGTGATTGTGAGGAACGGCAGAGGAGGGCAATGAGTGCTCGAGTTTGGAGGTACGGGGACAACGTCAGTGTAATCCGAAGCTTAAATCCTTCTGTTCAAAACTCGGCAAACCACTGCGTCCCACATTGTGCAAAACACCGCTGGCAACTTACCGAGATGCGCAAGCTCGTAGCTGGTGACATTGGCCGCGAGCTCCAGGGGCCCTTGCAGGCGTGTCGAGTAGATCTTGCCGTGATAGAGTTTGAAGCCACGGATGCGGCCCAGCTTTACCGACGGCTCCCAACTCAGCTGCACGGCGGAGCTGTTGAGGATGCGCGTGAAAAGGGCCGGCACCGCAGGCACTGTGCGATGGTGGAGGGAGAAATGGTAGGCAGGTGAGAGGCACCAGCAGCCATGGCACCGCGAAATTTTAATATTACGGTCAGTGCTATATCGCTCTCACAAGATGGACACTGCCATAAAAGAGTATACGTAAAATAAATACGGTAATAAAGCAACAGAAAACATTAAAACTGTAAATTCTACGTAACCTACGTAAACCACGTTTCATATCTCAACTTTATGTTTAACAGTTGTCGAGGCCATCATTATTACCACCACTACATTATTTAACACTAGATTCTAGACTGGAGCGCACGACGACCAATGTAAGGCAATCTTCGGAAAACAATGGCGCTTGACCACGTTGAGAGTAAAGCTTGATAACATTACAATGAATTTGTAATGTTACCGAAAGAACCAAGAATATAAGAATATAACATGACAACGGTTGACTCCAGTGCATAGTTGGCCATCAGCGGGGGATTACCTTCGCCGAGCGTTTCAGCGGTGACGTAGTCGGAGGGCTGGCTCGCTCCAATCGACGAGTAGGCCTTGACGTAGAAGGTGTAGTGGGTGGATGGCTCGAGCTCCAACACCGTGCGCTGTACGGTCGTCTGGCTCACTGCCTCCTGATACTCCTGATCCTCCGAGTCTGTGACAAGTCGAGCATATTTTTTTAACGCAGATTTCTGAGTAAAAGCAACGAATTTAAAGGCACAGAGATCGTGAAAAAAACGCTCATCTCATATCTAATGTACGTAAACAGTTGTTTAAAAATATTTAACTGCAATTTAGTGTCTGATTACTCATCAAGAATATAAAGTCAACATCAACGGAGCATGATTAATTTATCGTGTCACCGCGATAGCCTTTGACATATAAGAATGGTGTGAATTGAATACCAAATGTACTTACCTAATTTCACAGAGTACAATGTATTAAACATTACTAAAGTCAAGTATTACTCAATAATAGCAATTTACAGGCTCATTGTAAATCCACTGCTGGATGAAGGGCTCCCCATGCCATGTCAAGCCATGGCAGGGGTTGTTTGACCATACTTCACCACACTTGTCAGTGCAATTATCATTCACCACTCACATTATCTATGGCCAGGAATCGAATGTAGATACTGATTGCAGAGTGTACTATACCCACCACTTCGCTAATGTGAATTTAAATTAGGACCTTAAGGCGTATTAGCATGATGAAAAGTGCATATGCATATAACATTACAAGTTTTTTTCCCAAAATGTAATCTGTGCATTTTGCTCCTTTTTAATAGGTGGATCTAGAACAAGTTCCAACATCAACCCCTGAAAAATGTTAAAGTAATGCAATGCCCAAATTGAGTAAAGTAGAACTTCTCAAATATGGGTTTTATAATTTAGGTACGAGAGGAGTTTCTCTTGATTTGTGTCAAATTATCTGTATGTGTCGTACACATCACATTCTGTCTGAACCCGCCTACATTGCTAGCAATGATGTTGTCACCAGCATAGTGTTGTGATGCTCTCTCATTGCCCAGGTACGCAGTCTTGGTCAGATGTAAGATTATTTATTTCACACAATTGACCACCGAGAACAAACGCAAGGGAGATGAGTTATGAGAGGGGACCTAGCATGCCCAGGCCATGGGGCCATAGACTTTTGTTAGCTGTGTTTAACGCGCCCACTGCGCGTTAAGCAAGATTAAGAGTTCATGGCAAGCTGCGCCCCTCTGTGATGTCATGGAGCGGAACAACCACTTCTCCAACTCATCTATCTTGTTCGGGAAGGACAGGGCGAGCAAGCCGCAGCTTTATTTTATTTCTATTTTATTTGGTTTTAACACGGGGATTGCTCTCTATTTATTGTCCACGGCCTTGGAAACTTCAATAAGAACCTATGCTTCCATATTGTACGCAATATTGTACACAATAGGGAGGGAAGATACGGTATAGACAGATCAATTGCAACTGTTTCCGCGGCCGTGATTGCATTTTCTTTTTTGCTATCTGTCACCTGCGTTCTTATTCGCCACCCTTGGGAATCCTCGGCTAACGGAAATAACCTCATTTCCCAATTCCCATTTAAATAGATTATCTCTCCTTTGCAAAGAAGACCTGGGTGCATCTTGCTTTGTAAGGGTAGGATTATTTTTTTGCAAAAAAATAAAAAACACATAACCAGCTCACGGATCCTGTGAATATAATACTTTATTTACAACTGTAAGGTTGCATATTAAAATGTTGGCCTCGGGTCAACTTAGCATATCATCCTTTTTGGGTTCACTAAATGAGTAACATTCTGTGAAAAGTCAGCAGTTGTTATCAATAGGAAGACTGGTCCCTGCCAAGAAAATGTGGGACTTCCACCACTGACCAGGGGCGGCTAATGCAGAGGATTACTGCCCATTTCACGCATGAGCATCTTGGTGTTTTGACTTGGACAATGTTCAGGCCATGATATTGCACACAATGGCCTACTTCTGCTTACATAACAGGGTCTTTAATTATTACTTCACAGTGAACTTTGTAAATGGCCTGCAAAACATTGGTAACCTTCTAGGAAAATTACCAAACAGCTTGAGCAATTAAACTTTCGACTGTGCATAGTGGCACTGTAATATATAAATGCAAAACTAAAGTTGAATCACTCTGACTTTGCAGTGACTTCTTCCAAAACTTGCAGCTCGTAAGTGAAAAAAATGAAATACAAACTGGGTCGAGGATATGCTATGCATATAGTGCTCACATAATTTCGGAACAGACTAGCTTCTCTTTATTGAGGGACATTTATCCTACAATTCCACATTGTGCCAGATAAGTTATATGAAGGACTTTAAACTGCCAATATCGCAAAGCTCGGCGGAATCCACCGCAAGCGGGCAAGGGGATGAGGGCACCGTCGTTGACGTACCCTGAGCTCGGCGAATGTGCAGCACGTAGCCGATGATGCCGTGGGGGTTCTGCAGGGGCTCGCGCCACGCCAGCTCCACCGTGGTCGCGGAGGCGGCGCGCACACGCACGTCCCACGGCGGGCCGGGCAGCCCGTCGGAGCCCAGCACGGCAAGGCGCGCGCTGGCCTGCGTGTAGCCGGCGCTGTTCTCGGCCGTGCACTGGTAGATGCCCTCGTCTTCGCTGCACACGCGCTGGATCGTGAGGGTGCTGCGAAGCCACGGCAGAAATTTAACAACAACAAAAACAAAGCCCATTTCACTAGCGGATTTTTTTTATTGCACTGGCTTAACCATTTAATCGCATAGTGGTGCACACGTAGCAGATTGTTAATGGCCACCAATACAAAATAATGTTTATGTATTTCTGCAATGTCAGTGAACAATTGCGCAATTTATTAAAATGACAATAAACGTAGTTAATCCAGTTACTTAATCGGAATTATCAATCTGCTGTCATTCGTATTACACGGCCTTGACCAGTTCATGAAACAGAATTCAAAGTGTAAACGATTATTACTGTTATTTGAGCAAAAATATTTATGCTGTGGGAGATCGACCACATTACTAGACCTGAGCACATGCAGCTGGGACTTGTGACGTTAAGAAAAAAACTGCACATTGACCTCTGTCAGAAATGTTCCCTTCAAAGGAAGAAACTGATCACACTCTCTCCAATAAGACAGTGATACTTGTACCATTTCATATGCTTCTTGCACAACAATTCGTGAACAATCTGTGATGCATGTTTACGTTTTAATACGAAGCAACCGTGCTATCTCACAATGGTGAGTTCATGCCAATTGCTTTCTCAGCAGGCTAAAGGCAGGGCTAAGCCAGGCACTGTGACCTTTTGTCCGTTTTGCACGATGTAGCTCTCAAAGCATCATCTATCATCGGCCCCTCGCTCACGGCTCCTTCAAGCTCTCATCAGTCTTTAGGCACCATAATTACAGCGGGGTGTGAGGCTGCCCCAAATACCCAATCCATTCTGCTAATGAAATCTCTTTGGGGAAAGGAAAGCCTTCTTTAGCCATACTGATTATTATCGAACAAATCTTTCATAAAAGTTGCACAATTGCGTGAATCTGAAAATAAGCAACAAACTGTGAAAGGATCAAGTCAAATCACGTGTGTTTAGGGTGATACTCTTTTACGAATATTTTCAAAGCTCTAAATATATTCTAGCAGAGATGGGTGAATCCTTTTCTAAAATTGCAGAGGCAGGAAACCACACATTAACCACTGCAATGCAATGTGATATATGTAATGCAAGCAACGTGTGAATTATTACTCAGCTACGGAAACACTTGGTATTTAATAACATGTTCCGAAAAAAACCACACCTCTGACTGTTTTACATTAATGAAAAATATCGTACTACAAAACACACCACACACCCTTTTCTTCTACGGAAATATAGTAATACGTGTTTGTATGCTGATGTCATTATCCTAAAAAGCATAGCTGCTTCATGGTGCACCAGATAACTTTATATAAATACGTTGCCTTTACAATGTTCATAAGCACATTGATGGGCAACTGGTTGTCTCATCCAGCTTAATGGATAACCACAATACATCCAAGTTATTTCCATTGATTCTACATTTATATTGGAACCTTTAGAATTATTATTTTGTAAAAGCTATGGGCCAGATTCACGTTTTGACAAAATGGCTGATCAAGATTGCAAAAAATCTGATGAAAATGAACATTTGCCAAGATGGAAAATCTGGCCCTATAATTATTATATCGCCAGGCACTATAGTATTATTTCCACAACCAGCTTGAAGTGAGTTGGACCTTTTTGGTTGGTGCAATCCCCAGGGGATTTGTGTTTCCATGATTTTAAAGCAGACCTTGGTCACCCACATGTAAGCATGCCAGGCCAAGATCAGGTCAGCACTCATTGCCAAGGGTGCTCAGACTCTGGGCACCTGGGCTCATCCGAGAAACAGTTGTGAAGTCATGGGGGTCACTGGGGCACGAAGCCTGTGGGCTGGGATGTCAATCGCTGCACTCAATTACTCCAGTGTCACAAAGTGTTTCCACGCTCATCCACTGCTGACCTCTTACAAAGTGATACTTACTGAATTGAGCCCCAGCGGATCGAGAGGCTGATGTGACACCAAGATATGAACTCACATCCTTCCAAGTTTGAGTTGAGCACCTGAACTGACAGCGCCACTCAACCAGAAATCTGAGTTCATATAACCGAAACCAATTGTGGAACTCTTCCTATCTGGAATTAAGTGGGGGTGCCCCTCTACAAATCAGGAAATCACTGATTTTCAACCTGTGACAAAACCCCTTTTATATATGACCGCCTGGCTGTTATATTGTGGGTGAAACGGTGGATTCACTGGCTCGACTGCTCTTACAATTAACAGAGCAGATAACAGGAAGTCCTTGCTTTCTGTGTGTTATCTGTGGTCGGCTACAACGCACATGATGTACACGCGCTTCACTGGCATTTCTGGAAAATTTCTAAAAATGGGGATATTTAAAATAGGTTTGTGAAAAGCGCAGTATGTGCAAATCGGAACATTTTCCTGAATCCACAACTGGAATCTAAGTTAAGAGGGTTGTATAGAAGACAGGCAAAGATTAACCACAGCAGGTTGCTTCAGAAGCCCCTAAATCCCTAAGCTCTCTCAAATAAATGTTAATTGTTATTTGCCTCAGAGAAGCCAAGGAGACACATCCAATCATCTTGCAGTACGGAACACATCCACTGTATATGCCTGGTAGTTATTGTACTTAGCTGTCAATTCATTACCAGCATCTACGCATTTGCTGTGGGGGTACTTACCATTGCATAAATTCATTAGTAAGGTCCTCAATTAAATATGTTTTAACTAAGGAAATAAATGAGATTGCTCTTAAAATGCAACGTAACATATTGCAGTGATGTCAGCAAGTTCTGCTTGCACAGCTTACTCCTTATGAAGCATTGGCCAATCCACTTAACCCTTGCACTGACACACACTGTGGACACTTGAAACAATCAGTGAAAAATGTCATGAATTAACGTGGACTGAAACAAAAGGTTGTGGATCGTGTTCACTGGCTGCATAATGCACATGTAGCGCTTGATGGATTAGTTTAAGACTTTGAAAACGGAGTGGCAAATGGCTTTTAGATCAATGAGGCTGTATAAATGTGGAGGTAATAAACAGATGGTCATGGATGCCTACTTCGGGGAGGCATAAATATTTTAGGTTTTTGGTCACTTTATGGATTACAGAGCAGGGCTGAACAAAATGAGGAATATTCACCTCTTGTCCAGGATTATATATTTTGGCGAAGCAGTTTAACACGGTTAATATATTTGCATTGTCAGCCAAACTCTAAACATATTCTGTAGCAGTCAAAAGGAAATCAAATGTTTATATTTTTACTGAAAGATATTTCCTCTGTCAAATGTATAAGCGGGTACTTGTCGAATTATAAAAGAAAAAATTGTGATATTAAACATAAAATGGTATATCTGATAGCTAAACATGGAATAGGTATATTTATGCATACACACACAGTATATCATTATTTAACAGGATAATGGTTTTATTATTGCAAAATTATGTTGTAACATTACTCACATCCAAATAATAGATGTACATCATGCAAGTCATATCCCATATATATTTTAAACCTCAAGTAAATATTTATTTATCTCAACTATATCAGTAATTAAAGCAAAAATAGATATACATCAACGTGTGTAAGCACAGCAATGTATTTATTACGAGATATTCAACGAATAATGGGATTTTAGAGGAGTGATGTACTTTTATAATGCTGTATATGTAACAGTGATATTTAAAGTGTCTTATTTTATAAACGTTTTCATGGTAGAATATTTTTCAAATTGGCTACTAAATAGAAATTTCTGACAGTTAATTTGTTGACGATGAAAAAATAATTGGATTATGGGCTATGAATGTGGGATAATTAGCTCAAATTTCATTTACAAAACAACCGATAAAAATATATGCGAAGTTTAAATACAAAATACTGTTTTCATTCAAATAGCATTGACTTAACTTTTTCAAATTAATTATTTTTTGTGTAAAAAAATTCAGCTCAAATTGCTTCCAGTAGTTTAACACGTAGACTTTCGCGACCAATATCATCCATAATACAGATTGTAAATGTTGTGGCTTGGCTCTCCAACACACTGGTGTGCTGTACGAGTGACGAATTGGCATGTTATGTTATATTAATGCATCTGCATCTCAAGAAAAATATTATAAAACAAATCCCATTAATTGGTTTACTATTTCATGGGACGTCCTTTGCCAGTACCATGTAACAGTGCCAGCAATTAAATACATTTATATTTTTTGGTCATTCAATTTGACTTGAAGGAAACACGACATTAAATTAGCAAACAATAAATGGCTAATCCTGCCCCTCATCTAGTGCTGATGCCGTTCCTGCTGCACTGCTCCACTGCAGCCCAGCCAAGGTGCAACAAGTAAGCCCTTCAAATTCCGATGACGTACGTGAACGTCATGAGTTTTTCTTCCGAAAGTCAAGAAGAAAAACACGAAAATAAAATAACGGTATCGTCTTCAGGCTTCCACAAGGCCATGGGGGAGGGCGTGTGGAACAGTTTGCCGCCAGCTTTCATAGAGTGCATTCATGTCTCTACAGTTCTCTGCAATGTCTTCAAAAACAACGGCGCTATGCCTCTCTAAATAAAATTAATGCTAATCGCTTACGCGTTCCGAGATTCAGCGGTGAACGGCACCGACCCTCATAACGGGAAAGGGCTTAAGAGTCAAAATGCAGTCAAATCAATGTGACAATAATCATTTATGTTTGCTGCACTGTTAATCAATAATAATGCGACGTAATTCGCTTTAATACTTATATTCTAAAACCTGTTCAATGCATCTATATATTTTCATCGCATGTATCCAGATCACGGAGTAATAACCCCTAACTTTGCTCACATAGTATATACTTATGTACTCTTTGCATATCCAATAATTGTATATAAATATGACTGTGGTCAAAACAATACCGAAGTACATTTTTTGAACGTGAAATCCCAATTCACGTGCTTGCAAAAACATATTTCGACTGACTTTCAAAATAAAAATGGCTGAATCAGAAAAAAATTGTGGTTATTTGGCCATATTGTGGGAAATATTGACAAAACTGTCATTCTACTAGCACGTAAATTAAATCCCCAAGACATTTTTATTTATTCCCAGCACCATTCACCTGCCAACAATGTTCCCAACATCTCAACATTTACTCGGCATGTGTAAAGCTGATCCAAAGTGGAGAGATGCAAAGGATAGAACTAGCAAAAAAATCTCACAATTGCTAAATATTCTAAAAGGATACATTTTACACTCAAATAAAATCCTATAAAATTACAGCCATTTATAAATCCACTGATGGATGAAGGCCTTCCCACAGTTTGTTGATCATGGAGGTTATTTGGCCATTCTTCAGCATGCTGGTTAGGGCGGGTTTGTGAAGGGGGCAATCGTGTGCTACCTGATTTACAAGTTACTAACATACAGTGAAATGTTTTAGCCAGAAGATTTTCAACTCGACCAAAAATAAAGCAATACATATATAAAAGAGGAAATAAAAACATTGCAGTGGATCATATTCATAGAGACTCATATGGTGTCAGTAAAGCATTGCAGTGGATACATTGGCAGAAGTTTATTAATCGGGAAATAAAATAAAATAAACGAAAGTAAAAGTGGAGTGATACTCATCACAAAAGCAGCGCTAAGCCAGTGATGGACATTCCACACTATCATGACAGAAGCCACTCTCTGCAAAGGATGACCACTGTTGACTTTTTACAAAGTGGTAATACTTTTATCGATCTCAGAAGGATGATAGGCTGACTTGACCCCGACAAGGATTTAAAATTGAATTACTCAAACCAAAGTACTCTCTGGTTCGATACAGGATATAAACAGACAACACTCACACAAATATACACGTCGATGTAAATAAGACACCAACAATTGCTGATGTTTAAGGATGGAAAAACACTGAATACCTGTAACACACTATGCCAATATGCCCACAATCCTAATAGCATCAATTGAGCTATTCACTCCAATAGACCATTGATTGTCACTTTGCTTTACTGCCTCGTAAACAACCCCTTTGGTAAGCAAACGGTTGTATCTGCTATGCTTCAGACTATATAATTAAATTCGAATTATGCATATCACAAGTAAATTCACAGCCTTATCTCTAATTGCTTTACGGCACAACTATGGGCTACCACAGCTGGCAGTAAACAATGAAAGGATTGTGGGAAGAGTGGAGGCTGTCAACTGCTATTGTTGCACGTTTATTGTGGAACAACCAACCTGCGCAGGAGGTTGTTGGATATGAAAATCTCTACGTGCAATTGTTTGGATTAGTACTGAGCAGTTATTTTGCTGTGCCTTTTTACACCTGATTGAAGGAAGCTTGTGTTGCCTCCGAAACGTCGTGAGTTATTATTTTATTTCTATTATTATTTATATTATTTTTATTATTAATTTTTATTATTTATTTTTACCTACGTGACTTTACCGAAAAAATCTAAGAGTACTGAACAATGTGTTCATGCTTCAGAGTGATAAAAACAGACATCGATTTGGTTGAAGCTTTATTCATATCACAAAAAAACTTTGATTAAAAACAATAAAGTCCGTTGGCTTTTAGTCAATCCCAACGTGCACCTTCACTCGGCCACAGCATAAAACGAGGTCTACGTTCACCTCTTTTCGTCTCTCGCTCCCTCTTTTCCATTTAGACTTTCCCCGTAATGTAACGCTTGCCCGCTACATTCAGCCACAATGCATTAGATTGAGATCGTGTCATTGTTATGCTAATGCGGCCACTGTGTGTATGCGACGGTGCTTTGTGTGCCTGTGGTGATATATGTGCGCACATGCTGTGTGTGTGTGTGCGCGGACTGCTCGTGTGTGAGCCACCTCGCGTGATGGGTGGGAGCAAGCTGGTTTTGAGTTTAGGGTTTTAAGTTTCGTGTCTCATAGCTTAAAAATGCATTGTGTGTTGAGATGAGAGAGGGAAGAAAAAACGTCAGGCCTAGTACTGTACGTAGCAATGATTACACTGTGTAACAAAACATTGTTTTCTCCCTGGGTAGTAAGTGTTATTTCCTTATTGCTTATGCCTCAAAAGTACAGAAAATGGCTCTTATTCCCCACAAACTTTGCTTTTGTGGCCAGGACAGTGATATTGAGAAATTTACCTATTTGCAATAAGAAAACGTGTGCATTTGTGTCTTTCGTTCACGAAAAGTCCTGGTCACAAAAGCAAAGTTTGTGGGTAATAATAGCCATTTTCTATACTTTTTAGGCATAAGCAATAAAAAACACTTACTACCCAGGAACAAAAATCGTGGTACAGAGTGTGATTATCCAGCCAACACTACCCCAGTGAAGTGCAATGGGGCTGAATGGATCACGCTGCATAATGATGATGACGATGTTCCTTTTCGTTGTCTAATCGCCTTTGGTCAAATTACTCTCAAACGTACCTCATAGTGTGAGATTTCTTAAATGAAACAGGAATCAGCCTGGCGAGTAGTTGAATAGGAGGACTGCCTGGGGATACTGGACATTGTAAGCATGGCCTGTGAGGTGACTAGGAGATGGTAGTACAGCAAATAGATTCATAAATATAACTCTGCGGAGCTTTGTGCGTTACCCCTTCGTGCATGTGAGTTGTCTCTGTGACAAGAGGCAACAGCCCTCTTGCCCACTTCAGCAATTGTTTCCTGCTGTGGTTGTCCCACCTGATGACGGACGCTTGTGCTGCGCCCGAAACGTCGTGGTTTAATTTATTTTATTTTCTAGCTACATGACTTTACCGAAAGAACCAAAGAGTATGGATCCCTGCAGTCACGAAAACTTAAAATCTACATTACTCCTATACACCAGTCATACATGTTCCAATGCAGGACAATCCTCTAATTGAATGAGTCTTGGGGACCAGTGAGGCCTTTACAATTAAGTATAGGGCATGATTATGTATTATTCACATTCGTACATTTAAAGGTAAACGATACAATTGTTAATTATTATGATGTAATACTTAATAATCCACATGGTGACGTAGCCAACATACCATTTCAAAGACAACATCGATCTCACTTGGTTCTAACCAGCTCAAGTGGACTACTGGCACACGTAAAGCACAATCTTTCATCTCTAATGAGGTATGTTTAAATTTAATGCATGAGACTTTTCGTTCCGTCGATTATTAAGTGGCTATATTACACTTAAAATGCTCTAACAAAAGTAATAGCCTTTGGGTCAGCACGCCGGATGACAAAGGTGCTTATCCTGATACGATTATCAGATATCTTCCTCTTATTACAAGAGAAATAAAAGTACATTAATTATCTAGCAACAGTTGCTAGGTCACATGCTCATTTCAAGTGTTGCTTGGGTTTCCTAATGAAAACAAAATATCTCTGTTGGAATTCAAGAGGCAGGAAAGGGGGGGGGAGAGTTTTGCCTCTAACCCTTCCCCCACCCACGGCTATGACACTGCACTGTTCCAAACCCTCCAGACCTTTTCATGCCCACTCGAGCGATTCTCAACACGTTAGGTCACGGGCAAGCCCTCAGTGACCCGCGAAAAACTCGGCATAAGCACAACCGTAGCAGTGAAGGGAAAATGCAAACGGTGAAAAATTGCGTTTGATTATTTTTTTTTTGGTCATACGCAGCTACTAAAGCTGTTTAAAGAACACCTTTTGGATGCGTTTTGAGTTAGTTTTTCGATGTTACATTAAAATGAAGCCGAGCAGTTCCCTCTCAAGAAATGTTTGCTAAATGAACATAACTTAACTTGGAATAAAACAATGAAAAAACGTCGACTGTCCTAAAATCAAGGTTCTACGAGAGAGTTTTAATTCGACTATTTATACTAATGATCGTTCATGATCAGCCATCATCAATCTACTGCTGAGTGAACATATTCCGAAGCCATTGCCATCCCTCACGATCCTGTGATATGTTTTCTTGTTTATCAACGTGTTCTTTTCCCTGTCTGTCGGTGAAATTCCAGGCATGCACTTCTCTGTAATTCTTCTCACAATGTTTTACTTTTGTTCTCTTTTTCTTCGCCTTCATTTTGGCTGACTGAATTCATTAACATCGGTTATGTTATTCACACAAGCTTTGCCCAATGTGGGGATATGTCACAAGACCATGTGGGTCGTGACTTAATATATAAACCGTGGTGACATGCGGATTTGTAGCAGCCAATGTGTTTCCATCCATTTAATTAGGGTTTGCGCATCCAGTGCTCATTCATCTTGAACTACCTCTTCAAAATAATCAGATTAAGTTCTTGATGAGCATTACAAAGGCAGATCAAGCTGTTTCCAGTATAAACACGATCCGAAAAAAATCCAACGCGAACACGTTTTCACCAAATTCAATAGCTGGCTAAGAAACATGGGTCAATAGTAACACAACGGAATCCATTCTCTGTAGTTACACAAACACCAGATGAAACAAATAATCATTGCAAAGCCTAAGGGAACCATTAACACGGCCAAGGACGATGTATATCTGAAGCATCATTCACCGAAAAAGACCTCTTATGGAACACGTTACTCCATAAAAAAAGAGCGCAGATAGATGGCGGACAGGTTAGTTTGAGCTCTAAGATCAAACCTCATTCTATTGACAGAAAGAGATATGTGTTTGTAATAAAATGCTGATAACAATTACTTTCTCAGATGATGTAATCACCACATTATATTTTGACCTTTCAACAAATGTGTAGGCAAATGTTCAGGACGATTCTGGAGTAAAATACATTTTATCCTTCCACTTCATGGATCTGTCATAATGTATTTACACAACCAATAAAGGATACTTGTTTTTAACCTTAAACACTTAAATAGAATACTATGAATGCAATTACATTAACAATGTAAATGTATCGTTTTTTCACGCACTTGAACTTTTGATTTCTTTGTTATAATTCAAGTGAAGCTCTTATCACCTATACCTGTTAACAGGACCCTGCGGGGTGGGCTGGTAGGAATAATACTTAGTACTGGTACAGAGATATCGACCGGGTATAGAGGAGTTAAAGAAAAAATTACTGTATTCTAGTGTAACGTTAATTAAAAGTGTTTGTTTTGACAAGAAACGCTGTGAGATTTAAAGACTCGTAGTCTTTCATTTCCAACACCACCCTCAACACCACCCCTCCCACGGACGGACGGACGGACGGACGGACGGACGGACACATTAATCTATTGGTGGTCTGGTCCACTTCGTTCCTACCAGAATCACATACTCTGATTATTCGTGCCCACAAATTAATCCATACAAAGTCCTATTATGTGAGCTTCTCCACAGATAAGAGGAGGCACTCAAAAGTGGCAGCAAATTAATTATATTATCTGACTCTGCGTTGATGTCATACCCTGGGAGTGAACATCCTTTTTCGAAGCCTTTGTGCAGATAAACAGGAGTGAATTTGAAGCAGTGGAACATTCGTCCTATTATCCGTGTTCTACCACGTGAATTAAAAGGAAGCATTTGCATTGATAAACACGGATATAATGGGATCCACTTGTAGAAGGGCACCACGGTGGCGAGATGTTAACTACCTCGCCTGGTTGTGGGTTCGATCCCGACCCTGACGCCTGTATATTTGAAGTTTGCATGATCTCCCCGTGGTCACGTGGATTTTTCTCCAGGTCCTCCGGTTTTTCTCTCCACATTTAGAATCGGCATGCATTTATAGCCTTTGGCTGCTGTACATTTCCAAGTGATAAGCCACTTGGTTGAGCGATCATCTGTGGCGAGGTTGCTCTTGAGCAATAGCTCTATAGCTCAGTGGGCCTTACTTGGTAAAAAATATATATATAGTTTCGTCCAGTAGCACTCCTCACATCAAATTGGATAAGTGGAGGTTCGCTGTATGCACGCTTGGCACGGCTCAGCGCTGAGAGTGCTCGACGAACGCTTGCATTACCTGTTGCTGTTCTGCAACCTGACGCGCTCGCTCTGGTGAAGGGGCAGCCCGTTGTGCAGCCAGATGATCCGCGGACTTGGGGTGCCTTGCGCGGAGCAAGTGAGCACAGCCGAAGCGCCCAGAGATCGCGTCACCGACTGGGGCGGCTGCATGAACTCCGGTGGCGCTGTGGGTTGCCGAGGCAGCACAAGGACGTGAACCGTTAAAAGCGACCCGTTTTGTGAGTGCTCCAAAGAGTTGTTAACAGTCATCAGGAAGCTAAGGTGAGGTTAGAATGAGCGTGCTTTCAAGGGGGATTTGATGGAACAACAGTTCAAGGGGAGTGAACACTTACTCATGCCAAACACTCAAGTTTGCCAAACGAAAGACTCAAACAATTCTTGGGAGTTTCTGTTTGTTGCTCTTATACAAACACCACTGGTAAAGGGTTGGACGTTTGTGATGATGAATGTGCATTACAACAGGATGTGTATCTGAGTTATAGCTTTCGGATCGTAAATCAGGGCTTGTGGCAAATACGCTTTCACTGCTACATTAACCACCCCAGTTCACACTAAGCAAGCAATAACACACAAAGCATAACAGATATGGCCTGTTACCAACCTGATTTCAACATTAAAATGTATGTTCATGCCTAATAATTTATGAACGTGGCAAAATGTTCTCCGAAAGGGATGAACTTAAACAAAGGTAGCATTCATCACGATTTTAGTAGCCTCACAGAAATGGAGTGATTGTACGAGCCAGTGTTTATCAATCATTTATAAACGCACAATATCACGGTGTTGAAAAATGTAAGGATTCTGTAAAAAGAAAAAATACCATTGCTTTATTTCAGTGCAGCACACTGCAATTATTTTAACCTGACCCTTTCACAAACACAACGAATGATGCATTAAACCCATCCATTGTCATCAAGTCACTTTAACTTAAGGAGCACGTCTTCCCATGTGCACACTACAGCTGTGCCATTGGCAGGGTGTAGTGGGAGATAAAAGTCAGTTTCCTTTAATAGTGACACTGGTGATTAATGTTCACATGTGGCTTAGAGTAGACACCCTGGCGTTACTTTGCAGCTTCTTTGAATAGTCCCATCCCTTCATGTGACAGGACGCAAGTGAACACGCACACACGGTTTTTATCCAATGCAGGTGCATTACAAGGTTTTGTGGGTCTTGGTGCAATTGTAAAAAAAAAATCCTTCAAGCTTGTACGGCAAAACTAATGTTTTCAATGGAAACCTTATATTTCAATATAGTGGTGTGTAGAGATAGGAAGCAGGAGGCTTAATGTGTCTGTGGACAGAGTACTGGGCTGACACTGCTGACGACCCCGCTTCCAATCTACGCAGCCACCCACGATTAAATCAAGTGTAGCAGCAACTCCGTGGTCTCAGGCTGGTCATCTTGAGACATGACGCACTGGGAGCACAATTGGAATGTGTGTTATTAATTTACAAAAATGCGAGCATTACTTTTTGACGGCAGTAATATGTGATGTGTAGAGACAATCATGACTGACCTAAGTGACGTGAATTAAGCCTCCAAAACCATAAGGCCTGGAGGTTTATTGGTTTTACTCAAAGCGCAGGGTCAGTGTACAGTTCTCAAGTGCTTTAAGTCTCCAGATAAACACTTAAAAAGATGTGATCCTCATCACCAGTGAACCAAGTATTTGCCTTTTGTGAAATGTGATGCTAAAGCCAAAGAAAAGTGGTCCAAAGCTTTCACCAGCTCCAAGTACTACAATAATAATAATGGCACAATAACAATCTTGATTTGAAGCTTTCGTGACTGCAGGAATCCTTACTCTTTCGTTCTTTCGGTAAATTCGTAGTTAGAAATAAATTAAATTTTAATTTAAATAAAATTTTAAATTATTTCTAACTACGTGACTTTACCGAAAAAACCAAAGAGTATGGACACAATAACATAATGTACTAATATACAATACTTTATTATTAATAACAATGGCTTGTTAATAACAATAAATTGTAAAATATATTTTTTATATAGCTTTAGTTTTTGAGTATAAATGATAAGCCGGATAAAAAATCACGCGTGCATTTATTTTATTGTTTTAATTAATCTTTCACGTGCAATTGCGTGTGAAGAAAAAGAATACGTGCTGCAGGGAGCACTGCCATTAGCGTTATGTCACCACGGAGAGGTATGGGCACATCACGTGATATGCGGAGGCGCATAAAACAGCGTGAGCCTTCCTTCCATCTCCCTGCATTAGTGGGTACATCTCGGTTTACTTTTTGTGTTGTCTCGTGTTAATGCGGTCTCTTCCTGCGTATTTTGTTTTCGTTTCCTCTTCCTGCCTCGCCTATTCTCTCTTTCCCTCTCACTGATATGCTGCCTTGTCCTCACCCTTATTTTGCTGCAATCCCTCCATTTTTGTGGTCTAGCTCCCTCGTCTAATTATATTTCGATGAATAAACCATTTGGCAACATACTTAATTGATAAGTGTGCATGCTAACAGAATTGAGATGACTGAATGCATTCGTGAAAATTATACATTTTTTAAAATTATCTTTATTTCTTCGAGCGATAAAAATCAAGGTATCATGGTAACTCAAGTGACGGTCGGGTTGGACTGGTCGGGTTGGACTGCGTTCGATGCCACCATGACCAACGAGATATAAACTTTGAGAACTCGTAAATCTTAATATCCATCGCATTTCATTTCCTGCACAAAACCTCACTGTGTTAGCTTACATTGCACCATTATACCACAATTGTACAAGGCTATTATTTTTAAAGGAAAACATTAACTTCACACCATCCGACCTTTCTTTAATTACAGGGACAAAATTGGACTTGTAGTATGTAAGATCTTAACCGAACAGACTGCCTCACAAGCATAAATACACCAACGATAGACTTGGCAATGTAAAATGTTACTTAAAACGACAAACGAAGTTAAAACAAGACAGGTTATTAATCTTAAACATGATGATTGTTTAATCTCCATAAGAAACTGCTAATGTGGACATCAATGGAAAAAAAACTTGCTTAAGCTTCCCTTTTCTGACATGATGGATTGTCTACAAGACAAAAGGTCACACATGTATTCCATAATCTGTGCTTGCCTGTAATCCAATGCTCTCCCCATGCTCTCAAAGCTTCCAGCAAGCCTCAAGTAATTAACAGCGGCTGTGGTTCTTATCCTGTAAGAGCAGCCGAGCTCGCCCCCACATGCACAGGGCTTCCCGCTTTCCCCGTAAGCACGTGGAGGCCACAATCTGCCACACCCAATCGCGGATTACTGTCGCACGTCAACCGCCAGTGCCTCTTGCCCGCAACACACAAAAAACTGGCAAAGGTGATCCAACACTGCCACGACCGAAAACTTCACGGCGTTCGTGATATGACTGGCGATATGCGCCCCCCTCTGCTGTGCAAGCACGGTCGGCACTCTAAATGCAATGCAGATCCCTGCAGAGCCAAGTGGGTAATTTTCACGGGTAGATTACTGTCAAGAGTTTGATGGGCCTTCACTCTCTTGTTTTTGTCTACATGGGTTTTGCAAAAATGAAGCAAAAAATGGCGAATATTCTTGCTTCAATTGATGCTATGTTACTTTATTCTATTGAAGGACAGTTTAACGGTGAATTACTTTTCAAGAAAGGTGTAACGATGCCTCAGTTCATTGATGAATATCCATGATTAGACTCAGGATATGTGCAAGCCTATGAATGTGTATACTGTTCATTGTATGTAATGGGTTTACATATCCCCTCCCACCACTAAGTTCATGAGAAACCAATGTTACAAGATAGTATGTTCTGTTAATTGCGACCCTGAATCATAATTGATCAACATTGTTGGATGAGCATAAATCAATTACACCTCTAGCTTTGACATTAAATTTGAGGATCTAAGTGAAGTCTACAGTCTACATAACACATTCAGTAATTAAAAAACACAGAACATCTTCTCCTACACTAGGAGTGTGATGCTTGACAAGCCTTACCAGCCTGGAGAATACTGGTGTCTGGTCTCTTCTGCTGCCCCCCATAGTCTGAAGCTCACTTCCCCCAGCCATCTCTACTGTCCATTCCATGGCTGAAGACCTTATTTTCCTCTACCTAGTACTGACTGCCTCTTTCTCTAATGAAATGACTTAATACATTTTCTTTCCCCAGGTGGCACATGTTGCGCTGTTCTTGCATGGTGTCTTGAGATGTGGTTGTTTATGGACAATATATAAGTCCACATCGTATTGCTCATTGAATATCATGCTACAAGTGGATTCATAACAATGGCTTCTAACATATTATTTTCTTTGAAAGTGCACATAAAGAGTGAAATATGCTCCGCCTGTATGGTATGGTTATAATGATGTGCTCCCAAAGTTTGGATTCATCTGAAAAATATGATAATTTGGCCTAGATGCAAAAAAATTTTATAACACAAAAAAATATATTATTTCGGATTGTCCTAAAAATATGCCGTCACCGGAAGTGATGTCACTTCTGTGACATCATTTCCAAGCTTTGGTCAGTAAAATCTGTGACGTGACATTGGGTGATGTATATTTTGTTCACAGGAAGAGACAGTAAATCTGTACACAATGTAAAAGATCAGAACATGCAAATATCTGAAAAAAATACCCAAAATTGTGGTTAAAAAAAAAAATGACTGAAAATATAACATTGATGTGCAAAAAGGCTGTGTCCCCCTTCTCCACCGAGTTGGTGCACTCACCCTGAACGATGAGGCGACCTTGAGCAGTGCGACGGACGCGGGTGCCGGGCCGGTTGGCGGCACACACGTACACACCAGCGTGCTGCACGGCTACGTCGGAAATCATCAGATTGCCAGTGCCCACCACCTGGATGCCCTCCACACCAATGGGGCGGCCGTCTGTCAGCGGAGAAGCACACGGCCAGGACAGAGGTGCAAAAAAATTAACCCGTAATAACGTTTTTCACTCTAAATCCTTTATATGCGTGGCGGCTAGAGTCCTCTCGTCCTCTGGCTTGAGATGGCTGCCACCTATGGATCAGATGATTGTCTGCCAGCATTAAGCATTTGGTAATTAAATATTTATTTAATTTTTCCTAAACAGTGTAAAATTTTGGAGAAAAATTTTCACGAAAATTAATTGTCACGCACATCGAGTCTGTGTGCAAAATGTCAGCTCGATTGGATCACGGGAAGTGGGTTAAAAAACGACCGAAAGATTTGCACGGTCGTAAGCAAGCAAGCAAGCACGCAAGCAAGCAAGCGAACTTAATATAAAGGATTTAAAAACAGCATTAGCGTCACGAGAGAAAAAATATATACGTTGACAACGGAATATCTAATAGTTGATAGAGAAAGCAATTTGGAATATTCCACAATGGTCTCTCGTTTGGCAAGTGCATTCATTGTTTTTTTCATTCAAAATAGGTGCGCATTTAAAATGATTCATTTTGTGAGGTCATTTTGTGACACCGTAATTTGAGAACTAGTGCTACCCAGACTCACAACGTATATCAGCAGGTACCACAAGCAATGTGCGCAGCAGTATTTGGGCAAATCAAATTGATATATTTAAATCTATATTTTGTATAACTCAAAATAATGCTCAGAGAAAAAAACTATTCAGTAACAACACATATATTGTACATTTCACACATATGCTATATGTAAGTAAAAAATTGTGCTATTAAAGGTAACTCATAACCAATTACAAATATTTTTCTATATTAAATAATGCAATTGAACTATATATATTTATCATTGTCAAAGAGGAGTAAATAACGCAAGAGAATAATGAAATTCACTGTGTGTTTCACATTAATTGTTCAATGCACTGTGATGAAAAAAACGTGTAAATAATTGTATTAAAAAAGTTAAAGCATTTTACAAATCTTCGGGATACAATGTCCTTTAATTGTAACCACTGAGCACCAGCACCAATCAAGTGAAATAAAAATTGAAGGCATTCCATTCGCAACACCCTTTCACGTCCAATTGTTTTTCTCTTTGATTTCAGTTAATCAAGAATCAGGCTCCAGAAATCAAGGCAGAACACTCACATCTTGAGAGTGAAGAGGTGACTGCGAGTGAGCATGTGGTGGTAGGGGAAAGGCTATTAATGTGGGCGAATCCTAGCGCTACCTAAACAGTGCTGGGCAGTTGTCGCTTCTTAATGATTACGCGAAAAGAAGCGGTAAAGACATTAAGGGGGAAAGGGTGCCTATTAATAACAGGGATCTGTCATATTATTCCCACAGTGTGTCAGCAGGGGTTTATGGAAGCCTCCACTAATGATCAAAGCAAGTAATTGCAGTATGCATCAATCAGCCATCCATTTAAATTACGGCAGTTTCCGGCGCAACAATGAGAGCACTCCGAGCTCCCGGCAACGGTACTTAGTGAGCATCCTCACCCCCGTACAGCAACGCTCTGAGTGCTTTCAATGCTCTTCAGGTAAACAAGAGGGTGCTTGTCTTTAATCTCGTCACCTTTGTCAAGGATAACGCTTCTCTCCATGTAACCTATTTTTACAGATGCATCATCGTCATCATCATACGGCCTGGTCTAGCTACTGCTGGATGATGGCATCCACAAGTAGTCCCAATCCCTGACGGTTTTAACGAAGCACAAATCCATACATCTTCACTGTACAAGCTGATTTCACCGCTCCATTTCGACGGTGATTTCCCCCTCTTGGGTGTGTTTCCCTACTTTGGTTGCCACGCTGTCGGTAGTCTCGAAGTACATTTCTTAAGTCAACATGACCCTCTCTGCGTTCCATCTGATCCATGTGTGCCACTTTCTGACTATGAAATGCCAAGCATGCACATCTTCAACGCTTCTTTGTGTGCTTTTCAGATTTTGTTTCATATTCTTTGTCAACGTCCATAGGCATGGCGACGTTAATGATGTAGATGGTGAACTTTTAAATAATTTCAACTATCTGGTGGTTTATTATGCTGGTCCTTTACAGCAATTGTCTTAATGTCTACACTTATATATTCAGACTGTGTTGATTATTATGTGTTGTGGGACAATTATCATTTGTCAAATTGAGGACCTGTCCTCTGATGATGCCCCATCTGCTACCTTGCACACATTAAGAAACCAGTGGTTATGTTAATATTAGGCCCTTATATGTTGGCCTCGGGGTGGAGCGGTGGCACAGTAGTTTTCTCACTGTAGCTTGAGTTCAGTTACCATCCATGGCTAATATCAGTGGTGGGTGACATTTCAACCGCCCCCCCCTTCAATAACCTACACTGATAAGCATGCTAAAGAACAGTCAAGACCAACATGGTGTGGAGAGGCTTTATCCAGCGGTGAATTGACACAATTCTGAAAAGTAATGACTCAATGTTGCCATTATAGGAATATGAGCAAACAGAGTATGGTCAGTCCCTCAGTATAAACGTATTGAAGACACACTAGATGAATATATTAATACATGAAATCTAGCTAATGTAACACAATGCCGAAAGGAGGGAAGAGAACAGACCATACATGCCAAGTCTTGTGAATTACGCATGAGACTCGCATTTTTTTAAAACGGATTCTCACATTGTTTGTTGTTCACCTGAAAACGAATGCACTCAGCGCTATTTTTTGCAGTGTCTCACCAGCATCTGCTCCCGAAGGTTGCAGTCTTGTGTAAGGGTCAGCTCTAAAAGTTGTGTCTTCTTCACTTAGAGCTTACTTTCGCCTTTCTATGACAAACAAGTGGGAAACTAATACCAACTATCCAAGTATATTATTGTTAATTTGCTATTGGGGGGTTGCTCACTAAGGGGTGGACATTAGCCCACTGCTGCTACGCAAACTCACTTAGTCCTCCTCGCCTTCGCGTCTGTGACATGCCCATTTGCAACATTGGAACCAACGAAGCAACCTTTGATATATTGGACAAAACATTCAGGTAAGAATGTTTATAGTTTTGCCTGAATTTGTTGAAGTTATGTCCTTACACTCTATATAGCTATATTTTACACTGTATTTTGAAAAACTTGAGGTGTTAGTTAATGACTAATACAGTTATAATATTCGTTATATATATTTTTTATTATTGATGTATTTTTCTATTTTAGTTTTACCATAATGGACAACATTGTGGCATCAGAACCAGGAGAACAATCTGCTTTCTGCCCTCTTTGTAGATGGGATGTGAAAATGGCGGCATCAGGCGTGCATAATCTGGCTGCTCTTCAGGACAAAACTACAGTGACAATTGTTGACCCTGCTGTGAGGCGCACGTTCTTTGGGCAAAGGCTTTGCATTAAATATTTATCAAATGTAAAGTATCATTTGGTCAGTTTTTGCATATATAATTGGTTGTGTAAATGTGTACTATTTATCTTCATCAAGATTTTGTTTTTAAGTAGCGGTCTCACTTTATTTTAACCCTTTGTGGTTGACACGGTGGCGAGATGTTAACTACCTCTCCTGGTATACAGGAGAAGGCCATGGGTTCGATCCCCACCCTGATGCCTGTATATTTGGAGTTTGCATGTTCTTTTCGTGGCTGCGTGGATTTTTCCCTCCACATTTATAATCAACATGAGTATTTGGCTGCTGTCAAAGTTACGTGATGATAAGCCATCTCGTGGCCAGGTCACTTCTGAAAAAAGCTAAATTACTCAGTACCTGGTAAAATAAAAATAGTTTAGTATTTTTGTTTTGTTTCGATAGATGTTGCCGCTGCTCACCCAGCCGGCTCCAGGACACAATGGGCCGGGGGTTCCCTGTGGCGATACACTCCAGGATGGCAGTCTGGTGCACCGTCAGCGTGAGGTTCTGAGGGCCTGACAGGATCACGGGGTCCTTGGACGACTTCGCTGGAACTGCCGCTGAAAAAGAAAAAAAATCATCACGGACATTTTGTCTCGTCGCAAATGAACTCAGGAACCTTCAATATTCAAGTAACTGCCTGGGGATATAAACCATTTTATATGAAACATAAGCTCTGTGTTCTCTGCAAGCTCAGAAGTTTTTTGCACAAAATGATAACAAGCGTTGTTACTCCATTAAATGTATAAATAAGTGAAACTAAAAAAACAGGCCTCGCTTATGCTATCTCCTTTTCCAGCGCTAAGGTGAATGACCTTGTGATCCTGTAGGGACTGTGAATGTGAGTGCCGAGGTCCCTTAGGGCCTGTGGTCTTTGTGAAACCCAGTCTCACAATATTGGAGTGATGGCGCATTAGGAGGGTGGACTCTTGCTCCGGCTGTGCGAAGAAGTGGTTTGGTTGGGATTATTTTATTGTTGCCTCATCATTCTTGCAGTGACAGTTCACATAAAAGAGGGTGAAGTCACCCCTTTTATTTTAATTGTGCATTATTTTACATGGGAACGACCTACATTTCAAGCCTGCAGGAAAGTGCCCTACCCTGGACTGTAACACACAATTTACAGCATGTGAACTGCGCTGTCTGTGTGGGCTACATACACAGCCTACTGTCCATGATACAGTAATGAAATTAGCTCATGTTTGAGGGAATTCTAAGATAAGAGATTGTTCTTGGATAATATCAAATCCTTGTTTATGTCACTGGTTTACTCTGTAGCACATGGCAAGCTTTTAGCAGAATTATTTTTGGTCATATTTGGCACATCATGCAGGAAAATCCGAGAATATTCTGTCCTTTAATTTAATTTTAAAATTCATACAAATTGTTGCAAATAATTAGTATGAATAATTAATACATATTTAGTTCATATCCTCTGATCGTGACGAAACGAGCACTGCCGCGGTCAAATCTCATGAGACCCACAGGCCCTAAGAGACCTGGGATATCACGAGATGATCCTGCTCGTGGTTATTACTCATGGTTACAGCGGGAAACGCTCTTGTCCCGCCTGGCCCACAGTGGCACAGGTTGGAGCAATTATTGCTCCAACCTGTCTGTCTTGCTAGTCAGATAAAGAAAGAGCATGCCTTGCCCTTAAAGGAATAAAATAAAATTGGCCAATGTCACCCACTTTTATTCTAATAGTTTTTCAACGCGGAGATTACGTCGGGTTTAATAGTGATCGGTGCTTCACCGGGCGCAAAACAGAGGCAGCACATGGTGCAAACGGTTACGTTGCAGCCACGGGGACGTTGATTTATCTGTATACATTGCATCTAGCATGGACTTACAGCCAGATTGTGCAGATAAATGTTTAAAAAACCACACATGCAGACGAGATGTGGCAATAATCTGGGGAAAATGACTGTTTAGCATCAGATTACCCTGTGGAACGATGAAGTATCAGGCATACAACCTTTATTGGTACCCTCAGAGTATTCTTATATGGCCCCTAAGCTCCAGCAGCCATGACATTTCTTTCACAATAATTAGTTTTTTTGGTATATAGGATGTAATCTTGCCTGCCTGAGGTGGTCACTCTTGGAATGACATTGTTGGCCCTGTTGTATAATTCCCAGGACCTACAGGTCACAGATTGATCCATCCCAATGTTCCTGATAATTAGCTAGCATCCCTTCCAGAAGAATGTTGAGATGGATTGAGGAGAGGCCGATTCCAGGCATAGTCAGTTGGGTTTCTTTTCCTGAGGGCTCGGTGACATGTTTAAGTTGACTATTAGTAAGTGCCTCAGTGTCTAAAACAACATCATTAATAGCTCATCCTCTGGATGCAACGAAATTTAGGACAGATGGGCAATTTTCTTACAAATGTCTTTTGTTACAGCGTGCAAAGGAGCTGGAATGTAAAGTCTGACTAGTTGCACTGAGATTACACAAGAAACTGAGACTGTGTGTCTGTCATGTGACAACTAGGATTGAAGCATCTCATATTCCAAAAGTGGATATACACTCACAAGAATGTATTCACAGCCACATAGCAAGATGGAGGATATCCATTTCACTCACATAATAGCCACATATCAAGTCTGTTATAATAACATAAAAAAATGTCCTCTGTGCCTTCTGCGTGTAAGTGCTTTGCAGACAAAACATTCTACTCTGAAGATCGGTGGCGATCGAGAGGAAAACTGTTTTGCGGTTATGATATTAAGGTCACAAATGGGTTTTTATGTTTTGTGTTTATCCATCACCCAATGTATCTAAAAATCCTCAGGGGTCTGAAGAAAACAGCTTTAACTGTGGATCTGCTGGCCAGTGTGGATTAAAACATTTGCATATGTGAGAGTTATTAAAAATAATACATCTACTGCATACATTGTAAATGCATGGGATTAAGAAAAAACACTGGAATGAAGAAATAAAAAAACTAAAAGGGTATTTTTTGTAGTCATTCCACTCGGCATATAACATTGCATCCAACACTTACGTGTGACCGTGAGAAGAGCATCCATGCTTCGTCTCCGTCCTGCCACATTGCTGGCTATGCAACGGAAGTAACCAGAGTCCTCTGGCCGAACACCTGTGATCTGCAGTACTCCAGAAGGTAAAAATGTGTACCTGTCCACAACAAAGAGCAGCCAGGCCACACACAGCTTTACTTTCAGCAACAACGTTAACACATTTCACCATCGTGAATCACTGTCGATGAGAAAACATGTCTGCAATACCTACTTGCACACATCTTAAGGATTTTAACTGAAATAACACCTTAGGAAATGGATTTCAGCTTTAAACCAGGCGCATCACTCGGCTAACAATCTCTATGTTCAGAGGTAATCTATAGCAGGGTTTTACGTTGAATTAGGGGAGCCCTTCTGGAATCAGGCCAGCCATTTAGGAGCAAGTTATCAAATGACATTAAACGAGGAATGCGGGCTTCACAGTTCACACACGTCGGTGTAAAATGACGTGAAAAGAACACTTTTCAGCAGAAATTCTCCCGATTGGCTCAGCTATGCGTTGAGAGCAGATTGATCACCTGTCGTCATCTTCTGTCAGAGCTGTACGGTTTTTCTCCCAGGTGACGAGCGGGTCCGGCCGGGCGTTGATGAGGCATTGGAAGCGGGCCACCCCACCTTCCTCCACTGCCACCGGCTGCGGGTGCTGGCTGAACCGCGGCAGTGCTGAAGCGATAGAAAAAAGGGAAAGAAACCAGAGACCTCTGTCAGCAACGTATCCAGAAAATGCCTTCTTACGTGGAACACCAGAGCAATCAGCCGTTAACGGTTTGCTGACAGACAGTCTATAGAGACGAATCCCTCTGTTCCTATAATCTCACTCTGCAATAGGTCAAATATTCCAAACGTAATAGATTTGAGACATGTAAAAAAAATATGGAATTAAGATTTCAATTGAGCATGCACCGTAATTTTTGTTAAGCCATTTTCAAATGTATCCTATCTTACAATGGGGTTGACAGTGTCGTGAACAAACCTGTATTTGCTGGGTACAATAGACTTTAATTACACACTACAGTGATTTTGGATTGGAATTGAAAAAAACATAATAAGAACCATACATCTTCGAAGCCATTTGTATGTGTGCTGTGTAAGAAACTACCAGTATTACATTTGTAGTTATTACTTTAAATATAGCAGTGCAGTATTACATAAATTGCAGTCTTTTTCTGTTGGCTGAATTATTTTTTACAAAACGAATAATTTAATCTAAAAGTATCGTTAAATAATGAACATGATAAACCATTACATATAATAGAGGATGTAACATCCTATGAATGGCTTGTTTTAGTCATTTATCACCTTAATACAGTTAATATTTTCACCATTGCCAGCAACTGAATATGCACTACCAAGATCCATGCATTTACTTCTATAACCACATCACAATGATGATCGCAATTATTCTTATTCCATAATTACCGCCACTATTATTATCATCATCATTATGATCACTACGATCAATAGTGGCCATGCAAAGAAGCATGGCGAAGCGTGGAGCCGTGCATGCCTAGAATTACACCGAGAGACAGAAAGTGTAACAAATGGATAGAATAACAATTGCAAATCGTGGGCATTATTTTCACTCAGGAAATTGGGCATGGGCAGAGATGATGCCCGATACACCTTTTCTAGATGAGATAACGGCCAAATAATTGTTAATAACAGGACGGCAGCCAAAAGATAAAAAAAACATGCCAACGAGGATGACTACCACAGAAATGCAGCAGTGAGTTTCACTCATTTGCAGGAGTGAGCGGGATGTGGGATGGTAATGGCATTGGAATGCCTTCATCCAACAGGGGATGTCTGATTAGTGATGACATCACCATCATGGTTACTACTATCACTATGACAACCACCATAATAAGCGCCACTATCATCACAGCTACTACCTTCATCACTAGACAGGTGAGGATTTCCTCCCTCATGAATCAATAGATGTTTTACAATTCAACTCAACAATCGTTGCTGTGGTGAAAGTAGCCCCTCTAATTGCTGCTGGAGTTACATCCACCAATTATGCTTTGACTACAATTCTTACATGCACAATTTGAAGCAGGTATCGTGAGAATTCAGAATCGATAACTCAATGCACCGTTAAAACCTATTCACCATTGTTATTGGACTGGGCAATTTCCCCAATCCATAGGATGGAACTGCAATTCAACTCTTGTAATGGAATGTGATTTTGATGGGTTTTTGGCAATTTTTTTTCCAGTTTCAGCTATAACCATCATGTCGTAGATGAAGAATATATTCAGACATGTTGCAGAGAAGTGCATGGGCATGCAGACGGAAATGACCGTGGAAGGTATTTTTCACCGGAAATTTGGGAAAGACTTTGTGACCATTTTATTCTTTTTCCAGTAGAGATCGCACTTTCCTGTACACTGCTATGAGACAGATGAATGAATCCATTAAGGAGTCAAAGCATTGTTATATATGACCAGTATTTTGCGAAAGGGATTTCCAAAGTGTGCTTTCTAATGAACAAGACAGTCACCGTTCAGATGCGCTTTTGCGGCCGTCTAGAACGTTGTTTCATCCGACATTAGGAAGCTACTGATGTTCTGCACTTTTAAATCTAGATTGAAAACTCATCTCTTTAGAACTGCTTTGTGTTTAGTTTGTTGTCCTTCCCCGCACACCTTAGATTAGCACGGTTAGCTGCGTATGGTGCGAAAGAAGTTCAACATACGTACAACTGAAATTTACACTAAAATTCCATTAATTGGAATCACCACTGAAATTAATGATTCCTGCATCTGCACTCAAATGAATGGGATTATTTGACAGCTTAAGTGGAATCCCAATGGAGACACAGGATTCAGAATTAAAATGAACAGATCTTCTATAGACGATTTCTAGGCCTATACATTGCATCCACACAGCAAGCCATTGTAATTGGCCAAAGTGAGGTCAAAGGGATGATCCAGTAAATCAGAGTTGCCTCCAGTTCACTTAGGTGAATTCCAGATCACATTTCGAACCAGATTTTTTTTATTACAGACGAAACATTGGCCATAAAGACTGCATATAATAATGGTTGGTTTAAAAACTACCACATTTAAAGTCACGTACCCATATAGAGAAATGACCGAGCCTGAACAGAGACACACAAAACGATATTCCACGTGGGGGATTACAGACCGGCAAATATTGTTACCTGAAATTTCAATACACTACGCTGGGCAAGTGTGCTTTTCTTCACGTGCAACCGCCATGCCCCTATGCTAAGTAGGATTTAGAGGCGGCGGTGTTCTAATGTGATCAGCCGCGTGCGGTCGCAAACCCCCACGGGTTGATCTGGCTGGCTGCCCATCTGGCCCTGCCTACCTCCCCACCCCCCCGCCCGCCTACACGCAGCCGGCCACGCGCTCCCGAAACGCAATCGTGGGGGATTCCCTCGCCCGCCTTGGCGGACATCCAAACCGCATCCAACCCCGCGGCTGCTGCCGCGCTGCAGGGATGCGTCCACGCGCACCGACACGCGCTGGGCCAGACGTGACAGTAGTAACATTCGGAACCACCACCCCCCCCCCCCCCCAATACCAATAAAGGATGCCACGGTGACAAAGACGACGATTTCCACCACCCCCGTATTGCCATTACAGACTTGTTGGGGCAAGTGCTGTTGGTGAGATGAACCACAATACCTTGCTGATCTCGTCCGAGTGCATGAACCATCAATGATGTGAACTCTGGTCATCCTCGCCGTGGCTTTTGGCTGGCCATCGAACAAAGGGGGGTTCACTGCATGGCGCGCTTTCAGATGCGCTTCTGCGACCATCTAGAGCGCTCTCCTTCTTTCCGATATGAGGAAGCCACTGGAGCTATGAACTCTTTTACTGGTAGGAACCTCCTGGTTACACCAGCCCAACAGGGGATTATTGTGTCCGTCGTGCAGGGAGGGGCTGGGTGGGGAGGGAGAGGCTGGGTGGGGAGGGGAGGGTGGGGCTGGGTGGGCAGGGGCTAGTCAGCCCGTGGTGCCCTTATAAAACTCAACGTTTAACCTACTCACGCCGGCTTGTTGCCTGCCCTCACAGTCGGGCATATTTGCGGAATACACCACGCCACCGTTGACCCTGGCCATTGACCGAGCAACCCAAAGTTCCTACCAGCTCTCTCCGCAGGAATGTGTTTTTTTAAATCCAAGATTTAAAACTCATTTATTTTGAACTGCTTTTTGCGTTCACTTTGTTGTCCTTCCCCGCACCTCCGCCGCTTAGTGCGGTTGGAAAACGTACGGTGTGAAAGAAGTTCAACATACAACACTGCACACGAGGGTGTGGGTGGCCAGCGCCACGCCTGGCCACCCTTTGTGCCCCTAAGTGGCAATGTTTTACACACTGCACTAGGTACTAATGTGAGGCTGAGTCGACCTAGGGGAGGCCTTGGCTCAGTTTAGAGATAATCGTCACTGGTGTTGGTTGAGTGGAAATCGAACTCAGGTTGCCGGGTTCGTAGCGCAGTGAGCTAACCGCTGCCCCACCGCTCCCCCAGGGGTCCACGTGCAGCGCACACATAACACCATGCTCAGCAAATGCATTGACGAGCCTATTTGCAGAGTCGACCGACAAGTGTGCAATTAGTCAAAGGGCAATTTATTAAGTTATATCATTTACATATACTGTACACCAATTAATGGGCTTGCCATTTATATCCTTTGAAAGTTAATGATGATGATTCAATGTTGCATGTGTAGCAATTTTAGTTTGGCACATGTACAATGGTGGCCCAAATTAAATCTCGGAATAAATGTGTCCGAGTACTTTTCCACAACAAAACATTCATGAGTACGTAACAGACAAATGAGGTGGCAACAATATATCCTTAGAGATAATTAAAGCATGAAATGCCGACAATGCCTTGCTGAAAAAACAACAGAATGGATTTTCCTTGCCTCCTCAAACCATACTCGCAGTGGATTTGATCTCTCTCAGAGCTTACTTTCACCTGTACCTAACATTTCCTGCCGCCTCTCGCTCTCATGTTGCTCCCATGTTACATTTGCACTTATTTTTGTTGTATTCCAGTGTGTTTCGTTTACGAATTGTAAATACCTAATTGATGTGGAATATTCCTTAAAGACTACTTGTTCCCTGCAATACTCCTGTTTATGCATTTGTTTTTGTTGCCCCTTATAGAATAGCCAGGCAACTAGCTAAATGGGCTCATCCGTGTAATAAATAAATAAACATAGACGCAACAAAAATGTAACTGCATGCATGAAGAGTGTGGAAATCACCTTTGAGCAATATCTCTCTAAACGGTGCTAAGTAATAGCGACTGAAGCCAGATAAAACACGAGCAGTGTGTGTGTATGCTGTGTGCAGTAAAGATAAACTAATTCATTGGCATGTGACCAACTTCTGAAGAAAAAGGCCTGGGTTGTGTAATCGTAATTCTATAGCTACATTAACATTCACAACTGCATGTTCAATAGTATAAAAAAATTGAAATTGTATCGAATTACATATGCTACATCATAGTGAGAAAATACTTGATAATGGACTTGTGCCAGCAGGGGGCAAGACAAACACTTCTTGAGCATTGTAATACTTCAACATTCATAATAACAACATTGACACAATGTGGACCTCTCTGTGAACATAACAATGATCATCTATAGCGCTCTCTGTATTCATTTGAAAACAACTACACGGACTTTTTTTCAACTTTTCAATAATACATTGGGTACCCTTTGACACCCGGCTGAAGTTAAAGGCAACTGTATTGAACTCTGCATGTTGAGTAACATCCCACGTTAAATAATGCAACTGAGTTGCTTCTGTTTTTTTTCCACACAGTTGCGCGTCACTAAGCCATGCAGTCAATAACATCCGATATCTCTCATCAACACAGCACGGTAATACTTAGAGGCTGTGAAGGCCTCCAGAATGACCCCTGCCCTCTCAAGCCCAAAGGGATCACCAACACTCATCATTGAAAATGTGCCGGCTCAGCCTATGAATAAAAAAAAAACTTGCCATTGATGTTAGATGTGGCCAGGAATTGAACTCTGGTCGCTGGGTTCACAGTACAATGCACTAGCCACTACCCCACTGTTCCAAATATTCTCATAGCCATTATCTCCAAACAGAATTAAGTTGACTGAGTGTATAGTCATCCTGTGTTTAGTGGTCTTCCATGGTGCTTGTGTCCTACTTCTATGCATGTAACTGTATTAGACGTTTCGCAAATTTGAAAAGCAATTGTAAAATGTGTGCTAAGTCCTGATAATAAATCCATAATCCTCCAAGTCTTCCCTGCTCTGTTTTGCATCCAACACAATTATTAATATAAAATAATAAACTTCACAAAACATGTTAGAATAAGTCTTGACACAAAAATAGACAAAACGAGAAACATTAAAGCAAATGAGAGGGAATATGCGGGGTAAAAATGTGAGAACGAGAAGAATTGCAATTGAACAAGACTAGGGACTGGCACCAGTATGACGTGGATTTCATATAGCAGTTGAAATCACTGTAACCCATTTTACCACACTGTCCTGGATTTATGAATTCTGCCGTGGTGTAACGGTTAGTATAGCAATGTAGTTGTCCCCAGTTCGATCTCCTAGTGGAGCAGTTGAAACAACGTCCAAGTTTCTTACTGTAAATCTCCCCCATCTCAGTCCATACCGAAAGAACCAAAGAGTATGGATTCCTGCAGTCACGAAAGCTTCAAATCAAGATGAATTGTTATTCCGCATTACATCGTGCAGGTCACATGTGGTGACATAAAGTGTGGCTACTCCCATCTTTTCCGTTAAGTCTGGCCAGAGTGGAGGAGTAGGCCAAAATACCTTCCAGAGGGGCTCCATCGATTGGGGCCCCTTATGCCCACTGAAGCACAGCTTCAAGTCAACATCTTTATAGTGTCACCCTGTAGTGTACCTTCAGTTGTACGCTATAAATGTTTGTAAGTCAATTACACAAAAAACCATTGTAAACAACGGACCACAGCAAAAGACGATGATATACCAAGCACTGTAATTTTAGGGCATATACAAGCTTGAATACAAATATAAAACTGATGTGAAATGTGTAATGTTGTGGGAAAAAGCGTATACCTTCAGAGTTATTCAAATTAAATCATATTTTAAAAAGGGGTTCGCTATATTTAGTCAGTATAAATTGTTAGCTTTTCCTATACATTTATTAACATTTGTATTCTAATGGAATTCATTTTGGCAACCTGTGATCCGTAAAAGCAATCTGATTACTATATCTGCATTAACACACTGCACGGCGCATTTCACGATACAGAAGGTTTGTGACCTGGGGCAAGATGCAACACCATTTCCCGTTACCATCAAGAGAGCCATCACTGCAAAGCGATTAGCTTCACCGCTCTATTAATTTGTAAAATGCCTTTTCCTTATAATTATCGTTTGATTTGAAATCAAGCAACGTTTTCGAGCTGTAAGACCCGTCGGTACATGGTGTATCTTGGTGAGCATTCCTACACTCAACCTCATTGACTATTCACAGTGCCTGCATAGCTGCCATTCCACAAGGGCATGGGTCAGCATCAGTGACCTTTCCCATATGAACTCTGCACTGGGATGTTGCGGGATAATACCAATTTGCATATCCGGTTGTGACCTTCCCCATCAACAGACACGCTTGCATGTGTAACCTTCTCCTATGCTAGCTGTGCCGCACATTAGCGGTTAAGAGCTTTCAGCATAATTTACATCCTAATAAGGCTTGTGCTATTTATAAATATTATCTTAAGGCTGTGATTTATACCGAAGAACGGTATGCTATTTATACAGCACTGCGGGAGATATGGCCATTCGCACTTTACCTAACCTACAACAAAGCATATACTGCGAATAGTCACATTTCCCGTTGACAGCCCCATGTCGATGTATATTTAAAAAAAAAGAACACGTCACTGTATTGGAAATGCGGACGTAATTAAGCGAACAGAAATGCTGTAATCTATAAAGATCTGTGCGCATGCTTAAATGGCTGAGTGGAAATTCCTCGGTATGTCAATTCGGTGAATGTCTCCCTTTTGCTGGTTATAGCAAACGGAAATCAGTTATTTGCAGCTTAAATAACAGCCTCATTACTTTGTGTAAGCAAAAGTTAAATGTGTAGTGAACAGGATATTCAAATACACTTTTTTTAATATTTCAGAGGAAGCCTAGCATTAATCGTATTCTATTACATGACTTACACTTCAATAAAGAGGCCAATATTCAAGGCTCCATTAAAGTGGCTACTATAATAATTTGAAGCAACCCATTTTGCCACTTTTACAATAAACATGATTTTACATTTATTTCAATGTTCTATTTCTGAGGAATGTAACAATTCATTGGTTAAATTACATTTGAATGCTCAGAATGCATGCATCAAATTGGGCATGTGAGCTTTGATGTTTTTGGGTTCATACACGGTATATATAATGTTGTGTGCAATGGGTTCATGTGACCCCTGCAGCAACTCGAGGCACTGCCATTCACAACAATTGGCGAAGCATCATTGATAACAATTCATGGAGTTTGACGAATCGTTATGTGCTGTACACCCCGATTACTTCACAAGATAATGCACTGTGGGGTTTTGTTCCCAACAAGTTGTGGAAATGTAAGCTGCATTTTTGTTTATTGCCTATTTTTATTGCCTCTTTTTAAAGTAGAAGTGTGAGAGGATTTACAGCATTGTGGCGTCAAGAGTTTCAAACGTATATTGTTTCACCAGATGAGAATTCAAAAGACCAGGATAGTCTCATTTGCAAGAGTGACTTAGAGCATGAGTCTGCCAGTGGGGGGCAATGAGTGGTATGTATAATCCAAATTAAGTAATTTTAGAATGCGGCCAATTTGGATTCTAATGCTTGTATACACAATGGCTCGTTCTTGAAGATAAAGTCAAGGGATATTTAACGTCCATTGTGAAGCAGACACCGTTTAGCATCATTGTGGTTATTATACTCGCAGTAATAATTATGGTGGCCGCTAGATTAGAACCTCTGGAATATGCGGAGAATTTGCTTTCGCTAGGTCACACCACTGGCCAAATGCTGAGGGATGGTGGTGAAATGGGGAAGCCTTCAGTGAGCAGTCGATAGATTATGGCTGTTAAATTATGGTGATGATGAAATTGCATGATGATTTTAACTTGGCAGCAGTCACTGGGAAAATGAGGTTTTTTTTTAAACAAACACAAAACTGCTAGCGCATTACCTCAATATTTTATATAATGGTACTACAATACAAAATATGCATTTTTTCACATCTTTAAAATTAGTTTTCGGTGCCAAACAAACCAGAATAAATCCAACATTGCCATCATGTGTGACCGACCACACAAGTCGGAAATGGGTCTTCCTTGTGTTCATACAGACTCCGGGGGGGCTATTCTCCCAGTCTCTTCATATCACAAACCTACAGATTACATTAGAGATCAGTGATCACCAATATTCTTCATTTATTTTTTTATGTATTACGAATGCTGGCTCAGAGCTAAGTTATTTAATCAATTCTCACCTGCTTATATCAGAAACACAACTTCTCTTGTCGTAAGGCATCTTTAATGATTATAAACCCAAGTATTTTTTTTCACAGTGTTAATCAAGACATAACTCTGGCTCAAAGTAGACAATAAGGCCCTGTATTTATTCAGGAAAGTGTAAACTGAGTATTAAGGCTGTATTTTTTTAGAAAGGCCTTGAGATATTTGAAAATTAAAATCACAAGTGATTTGGCATGCAGGAGGAAACCGGAGAACCAGGGGAGAACTCACACGTATGAGGGGGACAGCACTCAAAGTTCCACACAGAGCCATCACCTAAGCATCTCCCATTCAACGCCAGGCAATCCGCCATTAGAGCACTCAGTTTATCTTTCCAGATACGAGTGTGATTTGATCATGTGCTTCATACAAAGTTATTTACCACCACAGATTGTATTTAGTTTGTTGTCCTTCCCCGCACCTCCGATTAGCATGGTTGACTACGTATGGTGCGAAAAAAGTTCAACATACATACAAAACTTGCAAAGTGCTTTGGTGCTAAGGTTTTGGGAAGGGCCAGCAGAGTGTGCATACTGGGAGAATAAATGGAAAGATAGCTGGATATATGTGTGTAACAAACTCTATAGGGCAGCATGTCAATTCAAATACAGTAACAAAGTTTGTTTGCAAACGATAAAATTAATTAAAATGTCGTTTTTGCCCATTCACAATTTATATATATTAAAATAGGCCACCTACTTTTTCCTCTAGGCTCTTTACTCCTTTTTTTTCTAAAACATTATATCACTTACGTATGTATAATACTAATTTAACTTCGCAAATACCAAGCACATATAGGAGCTAATCTAGTATTAACCACATATTATTATAGAGTGTCGAAGTGGCACAATGCTTACCACGGTGAATTATGAAACTATAATTTTTTATTGTATTTTATCGGGTAAGGACCACTGAGCTCTGTGGCTCTTTTTCAGAAGCGACCTGGCCACAAATGACAGCTCAACGAAGTGGCTTATCACGTGGACATTTATAGCAGCCAAATACTCTAAATGCATGTTTCTAAATGTGGAGGGAAAAACCGGAAGACCCGGATAAAAATCCACGCGACCACGAGGAGAAAGACATGCAAACTCCAAATATACAGGCACCAGGGATGGGATCAAACCCGTGACCTCCCGTATGTCAGGCAAGGTAGTTCACATCTCGCCACCGTGGCACCCACTTATAGAACCGACAACCTGAGTTTGATTCTCGATCACGAATAACACCAACTTTTACTGACCTGTGTGGTAAAGCACAGTCAAAGAACCTCCATGGTAACATAGGGTGGGTAAGGTTTCATCCAGCAGTGGATTGCCAAATAGGCTGAACATTATTATAAAATTATGATATTCGCTTCATAGCTTCTTAATCATGACAATAAATGCAGATGAAAGAATGCTTTATGAAACTAAAAAGCATACTGTGCCGTGTTCGAATGCATCTCAATACCCTGTGTTTTTGTTCATTGCCAAGGGTAATTTGAGTAACATGTTGAAAAGAGATTAGTTTGACCATCACAGTCTGGTTACTTGCACAATTGACATGGGAAACTAATTCCTTTTCAGCGTTATCATGGGGCATCACACCACAGCATACAATAGAATGCACTTACCAATCCGTTAAATGTCTCTCCAAATTGTATTAGCCTGATAGCTTGGTTAACCCTCAGCAGAAAGCCATCATGGCCATCTCAGTATTGACCGCTAGGGCAAAACACAGAGCGCCAGCCTTTGTTTAGGAATGGTACCCCTCATTAACATTAAAACACAATATGAGACAAGATAGAACAATCTGCTTGAATTCGAAATCACTCAATCATCGCCCACAAAGACTAAAATTAAGACATGAGGTGGTAATACATTAAATCAACAGTTTGCATAGCCTTATGTCGTTGGCAAGAAATTAGCGCCTGTGATTTAAAATAAAGTAATAAAAGCACAGCAATGTCGGTGCACTTTGCTTGACCACAGCAATAGATTAACATCTTCATAGAAGTGCAATGCTCTAGTTCCACATTTGACAACATAATCACTGCTACTGTAGATCTTTACGTCTGTTTGTATTCATATTTTACAAGGGAGATCAGTGGTGCGTGATTCAGCAAGTACAAAACAAAAACGTCAATATCGCAGAGAACGCATACAGGGAAGGGACCTTCAGTAAATTTTCACAAATACATTGTATAGTATAACTAAACAATGGCAAGTACTTCATATGTTTGCCTTCATAATTTTATTTAAAAAATTCGAATTCTGGGATCTATTTTTAAACAAATTTAACACACTCCTTTTTTCACTGATAGTCATTTATCCAAAAAAAACTCCCCACCCACCTACTCACTTCCTCTGCTTCCCTTGCTATGACTCCAAGCATCTGGTCTGTGCCAGGGATAAACACATTCCAGGAAATTTGAGCTGTCCACAAGAAGGCTCTCACCCCCCTTCCATTAGCTGCCCGCGGCAGAAACCGCTGAGGCTGTGCCCGACACAGATTCTGCTGTGTTATGGCCATTAGCGTGGCATTTGCAAAGCAGGAAATGCACTATTCTACTTATGTACCTTTTTTTAAAGATAAAGCAAAACATCTGAGGGAAATACGGAGTGATAAATGTTCGGCAATGTGACATGTTAAGCAATAGCGATTCCTGTAACATCGAGATATTGCAACACGTCCTTTGACAGCACGACAAAAATGTAACTCCTCAAAGTACGGAGGCTTTTAAACTGTTTTCTTTTACGTTTCATAACTAGCTAGGAAAAATAAATTCTTGTTTAAAGAACCCTTCTAAAATTAAGACTGTGCTATTTATAATCAATACATGCTTCTATGCAACATTGGTGCTTGTAAATACACAATTTCCATCAGTCTCTGACAGCCTGGCAGAACAAATTAAATTAACTCCACGGGAATTAGCACAAAGCCTCCTATTACACTCCCCTTGTTAATAATCCATGTCCAGTTGGCTGTCTCTAACCTCAAAACTCACCCCCCAACTTGACAGCATGAGTGACTGATGGTGATGGTGCGTAAGAAAACAAGGCCCACTAGGTAAACTCAAGAGCCCAGAGACACTGGCTGCTGCCATCTGTCCCACACCCTGCACACAGCACGTTGTACCATATCAAGATTGCAGTCTCTCTACTCTACTTCCAAAACAAAAAGACTCCATAAATTCACTGTCCTGTGTTCTTCGCACTATAAATCCCACACAGCTGGATAGAGATAAGGCAGTTTATGCATTGCCTGTCAGAGGGAGCACCTCTGAATGCTGATGAATTTATTGAGGCTCATATTAAGCTGGGCAAGCACCCCTTTTGCTAAGGACCTGAAAGTGGTTTGTACTATACAAGAGCATAAACCTGTCTGAGTTCAATGAGCCAAAAGCATGCAAAGGTTTGACTCATGAAGCCAAAAAGTTGAGCAAACAAGTGGTATTTTTTTTAGAAACCAAGAAGTGATTTCAGCCAACCACAAGTAAACTTTCCTGTTAAAACAAACATTCTACTAGAGATTGATATTCAATAATACTGATGCGAAGATCAGATTATTTTGAACATGACAAACAAAACAAAGGTAAATATAATGATACTATTATTCGACTATAGAGTGCAGTTTAACATAATTATGTATGTGCCTCTTTAATGCAACATCAATGGTTATGATACATGTCTACATTACATTGCTAGTACACAGCAATATCTGCGATTTCAATTAAACATTCAAATGTGATATGAATAAAAAAAATATATGCTGAATGTATAAGTTATATATTTATGTCTATTATCAAGTAAAATGCCAAAATGGGTAAATGTAAAACCTTGAAGGGTTTGCTTTTAGTTTGGATTAGCGTTCTAACATTTATTTTTTTATGGGCCATGAACATTCTTTTTGTGTAACTGTCACCCCTGATGGTTATCTTTGAAATATTTAGTGCTAGCAATGTGTTTTTTTTCCACTTCAATACAAGGAAGTCTCCACAACCTTTAAAGTTGGTAGGGTGCAACTTACTGCCCCTAACACAACACGAGCTTTGCACAGTTTGTTTTAGTAGATCAAGCAGGCACCTATGTGCAGCTGTACTTGTACGCTCCTCATTCAAGAGCTTAATACCTTGCGAAAGTGAATCACCTGCCATGTGTGTGAAATGTCGTATTTTTCCACTCGCGAAATACAATATACGTGTTAAATACGTGTTCGTGTTTTTTTCATCTCGCTGTATAATCACAAAACGGTGCAGTTATGCACGTGTTTTTTTATTCGCACTTGGTGTCCTGCGTGTTGGATAACTGTGTGTTGCCCTTGACTTTTGTTTTTTGGTCAGGCAGTGTTCTTAAGAATGCAGGCACTTACTCTTGCCTGTTTATGACCTCTGGATTCTGACCTCCCCCTCCCTGCTCCAGTGTGGCCCCTGAACCTGGCTTGCAGGGTCCGGACATCTGCCTAGGAGATAAAGCAACTGACTCTTTGCTGAAAGCGCCTTGGTCAATTTCCATCTGTTTGTTGGATTCAATAGGATTATAAAAAAAAATGTCTCTTCTACTTTTCATTCGTCCTAAGAATTGATCAATAAAGCTGCATTTTTAGGAATTAATCAATGTTCATTTTGATTTCAACTAAATCTTTGTTCGTCTTGTCTTATGCGTCGCTTTCACGCTTTCAACTTGTTATCATATTTCTACACAGCAGAAGAATAACCTACTGATTTGGCTTCAGTTTACCAGTGTTCTAAGATTCAATATTTTGCCCACAACATTGCTTTCTCCAGCATATCTAAAATGTGTTCACCTTTATACTGAAGGCCTCATGTTGCATTCCCCTCCATATAGCAGAGTGCCTGCTAACCAATTCATCTTGATGACTATTGCACTCCAACCTTATCTGATGTCCGAGTTGGCAAATGAGGCATGCGTCAGCCCTTGTTGAATGCCAAATATCTTGTGATGCCCAATCATGTGATAAGAGAAGCCTGGAAGCTATACTTTTTTCCCTTTGGCCTCTAAGGTTCTCTGCTCATTTTTGTTTTGCTCGCTCTCTTTAGCGGGGCAGCAAACAGGATGTTAAAAGCCTGAGGAGCTCTGTGGGTAGGTCGGGGGAGGGGGGATGACCCTGAGGGTCAGGCCAACCAAGCCGGTCAGGCGGGTCCCACCCTCTCCCAGATTAGGGCGCTTTTGCCTCCAGACCACAGGCCATAAACCACACAGCTCTCCAAGCCTCAGCCATCAATCTTGTTCACATTCAGCCGTGACCTCCCTGGCGAGGTTGGCGAGAGGGTTGGGGGGGACGAAAAAGGGGCACACAAAAAAATACCCAATTCCTCAAGCGCACTCACCAACTTGCCTCTCCTTAAACGTTTTTATGGAGACACTTTCCAGAAGCCTTATACTCCCCTAGTTAGTTCTTCCCTCTTTAAGTATTTACTCGGAATATTTCCACGCAGATTACACAGACTGATTTAGCCAATACAACACGTTAGTGGGGGAATTAAAAAAATGTACGCAGATGCATACACAAGTCAATACTTATAATCGTACAAATATCATCGTATTACAAAAAACACATCTTGACGTTTTTCATCAAATAATGACAGCCGATACATGAAGCGCCTCACATCAACATCACAACCATGCTAGATAACGGGATGGGGGATTTTTTTGTGCGTGTGATATCCTTAAATTAAATCCCCGAGCACAAACAAAAAGGCCTCATTTCACATCGTCCGCAGCACAACGAGAGCCATTGCTGCCAGTCACACCCCCCCTGTGCGTGGCCCCAACATCCTGACAGCAAATGCAGCTCCCTCTGGCAATTTGCACAACAATCCAGGCAGCCTGCCTGCCCATCCACCTTTTGAAGCGCGCACAGCCCTCGCGTGAACTGAAAGAAACGCCAACACCAAGGCTCTCCCACCCCCACCAAACCTTCTAACGCCTTTCCAAAGGGAGTCATCAATAACGTAGAAGGCTGTCCCCTCCCTCTCCCCAGCAGGGCTGTGACTGGTCGGAGAGGGCATATTTTCTCCCCTCTCCCTTGTTCCGTTGCAACAATGACGCGAAAATTCTGCACACGTTCCAGTGAATATTTTCTCCGATGACGATCATATTTAGCGGGAGATGAAACAAATGCACGTCGTGCACTGTGTGCATTAGGCAAAAAATATAGAAGCAATTAAGAGTGAAACGGTTGTGGTTTCTTTGCATTTTAAACATTTCAGGGACAGCGGGTGGCTCAGTGGGTGGTGGCTGAAGCAAGACACTTCAAGTGGAAACATCCTTGTTTCAAGTCCAATGGAGCGCACAGACTGCGTAAAAGACAAAAAAAATACGCTTCATACATTTAAAAGTCGAAAAGTCTTTCCAATTCACGGGATTATTGTTTAACCTTTACCGATTTGCACTGGAAACCACTTATTTTTCAAAGAGCATGAAATGTTGGTGCCATGAGTTGTTAGATGTCACGCTTAATTATGTATAACTGGCAATGCTTTCTAAAAAAAACACACATACAGCCATTTGACTTAACACTGCAAACTAACAAACCATTACAGCACTTACACTAAGGCAGCAGTTTTTGATACAAATGTCACCTGTCAACTGCGTTGTGTAAAGTGTATTTTGTGTCACCTCTTTACATCAGGTCCACTGACACAAAATACCACGTGCCTGCAGAAAATACAAGGAACATGAGACCACATGCTCACAATAGAAAAGGCACACTGAGGCTTCTCGCACTGGCTTGCACAAACAGAACCGCAGGGACTGTTGAATTCCAATGATTCTCCTGCTAATTTCAGAAGCCTGAGCTTTTCAACACCTTTCTGCTCAGAGTGTCCAGCTTGTCCTACAAATAATAATAATGATGATGATAATACAAGATTCGTGATTTGCAGCCCTTTATCAAGCCACTGCTACGAAAGTCATGGGTGTTGTTCAATCATACTTCGCCACACTCGTCAGCGTGTCTCGTTAAAGAGTGGGGGTGGCCAGGATGAGTTTAGATATCACTCTTTACTGGTGTTAGCCGCAAGAGAATCACACTTAAGCCAATGTGCTTTGGAGCACCGTGCTCAGCATTGCAACGCCACTTAAACCTCACTCGTAAATATCAGAATAAATTGTATTAAAATGTTCTACATTAGAAGCCTTTCTTTTATGAAACATGCAAATCTAGATAATTTACGCTTCAGTACATGTAGGTTTTAAGCTGTAAAAATCACATTAATCATTTAGGAAATGTTGCATTAACATTCTAAACGATTTACGATGATATTAACGTTATAAATACAACTAAAGCCAAATCCAGTACTGTATACCCACAATGAGATTTGTTACTTGAATGAAATGTTACAAGCTAAAAAAGACCGGTTGAATAAAACAGTAAATAAAATCAATATTTAAAATAAAATAAATATATATAAGGAATTTCCTTTCACTACATTCGGAACATTATTGATACGAAACAAAAATACTTTCTTTTTACATCAATAAACACTTTGAAAAGGGTTCGAGCACTGCTAGTGTATACTCTTCAAGAACACATTTTCACTTTGGGCCCAAGGTAAGATTAGAGAGCGAGTGTAAAGTGCTGTGTGGGACAAACTTAAGATCCTAGATGCCGATAAAAGGAAAAGCAGTTCTTGACTCGGAGCCTGTTTATCAGATCCCTGAGGTTCTCTGTCGCAGCCATCCTGGCGCAGAAGGTAGCAAAAGCAGCAGCAGCAGCAACAGAATCAGAAGCGCAACTCACAGCCAATTACTTGCCTGTGGTAACTGGAGAAGTCGTTTGTGCTGCAGGGATTAGAAGGAAGGATTAAAATAACTGGCAGGGCAATGCTGCATGACCAGGGAGGGGCCACAAAGGTCAGAAGGGCAGATCAGGGCTGCTGGGACGGAGATTCGCTATAACTAAAAAGGATACTTGTGAACCCCAAAGGAATATCTGGGAGACTCTAAAGGTGGGCTTTAAAAATATGTATATGTGCATTAAAAACACATGATTTAAGAACAGTACGTACTGTATCTATCCCCCTGGCTAACTGAATTATCGTGCTGCTTGATACGACATGCTGTCAGACGTATTCCCTCAAGTTGTTTACAAACGGAAACAAAACTGCTCACTGAAATTCATGACGAATGAAAATAAAGTGCTTTCTTGGTCTAAAAATCAGTTTCAAAAGAATTAATTACACCTTTTAACACAAAATATACTATATACACTCTTTAAAAATATATAATCTAAAAAACGACTTTACATTTGAATGACCGCTTTTAAAGATGAAAAAAATATCCGCCGGGTCAATCGAAGCTCCATAATTGTTTTGTTCAAACACAATTCATATTGTACTGTAAATTCCATCACCACTGATTGAATTCTGTGAAAATACTGGCTCCCATAAAGGGAATGTGGAAATTCCACCACTGGCTAAAGGCCTTCAACAGAAATGAACAGCATTCCATGGCTGCTGTTAAAAGACACTCTGACTTTTACTCGAAGGCTAACCTTACTCCTTTTAAGTACTAATGTCAGGATTCTTTATGCCTATTGAAAGTAAAGGGACATTTAAAATACTCTCATTATAAACCTCAATATTTCCCAAAGGTCATTTGGCTGAATCATCGAGATACTCCTTTCTTCTCATGCAATTATTGTATTTTAATGAACCCTTTTTAAATGAAATAGGAACTATATACACGTATTACTGTGACCAGCTAATTACGACAAAATTCCCTACGATGAAACCACCTGCAATTCGGACAATCACGTAATCATATCTCAGAAGCTAAGGATGGTATAACCCTCGTAGTGCATGGGTGTGTGAACACCACACGTAAAAGGTTGTTATATGCTGCAGGGCTACGTGGTAGACAGAAAAGGGGCAGTGTAGCAAATCCAAGTGTTATACTACACTTATATGTCCCGTTATATATATATGCTTCCCGCCTTGACCGATTGAATTCTGTGAAAATGCTGGCTCCCAATCGTACATGTAACCTAAAACATTACATGTGACCATTTAACTATACTTGATAGGTGTTATATTTTTTGATGATCCATAAAAAATAAATGAAACTGTTCGCATGTACAACCAACACAATATATGTTTTTAAATGTGATAACACATTGTCTAAGGCTGCCAAAATATACTCACGAAAATCATACAAATGTCAAAAGGCAATTGCTCATATTTAATTTAAAGAGATTATTTTATAAGTATTTGTATACACAGTACCAAGTCTGTTTATGCAGATGAATCAATATATATATAATACTGCGATGTTGATTCCACCTTGTACGTAACTTTCCCATGTGGAAAGGCGGTACGTGTTTGCGGGGATGTTTTAATGCATTTTATATGCTTCTGTCTACAGCCCTTTTTAAAACACATTTTATATCTTATGAATAAATCAACAGCATTTATGGCCACCACTGCCAGAATTCATAGCCGCAGACGGCAACATCCAAGCAAAGAAGACAATTTAGATTTACGACAGCCTTCCCTTTCCACCACTGGAAGTTGTAATTTCTAATTTCTAACATCGCAAACAAAACATTTTTCCTTGAAATAATACCTGGTCAAGTGCCAGAACTCCATATACCCGAAGGCTGCATTGACAAACGTTGGGTTTCCATTCATGTGTGGGCTTTGCCAACTCAGAAATCTCTAGACATGTATCCTACTCACCTGCAATTCACAAATTGCAGTAATTTAAATCCTCCAGTACGACTAAAACAACACAAGTAAGATGTCTGACAAGTAAAACGTGAAGTTAAACGCCTGCAATTTTGGTAACAAGAGCTACCATCAATTACTACGTATACAAACCCCTAAAGAATATAAGATGCATCATGGAATATTGTGGGTAGATGCAGAAATATAAACAACGGATTGTGATTGCAAGCATACCCACAAGGATTTGCAGTGCAAACTTCTAAAAGTGCAACTTGATGTTTCTTTTTTTATAACTGTTAACAAAATTTGTCAGAATTTAGCAACATCTATTGTTATATGTGACACACACGTGTGTATATGTGTGTCCAACCATTGTGAAACATAACTTGCCATTGATGATTTGAGAAACATAGCCAATTATGGTATTCAGACGACACTAATATGAAAATGGGATCATTGAAATTTGGGTTTATTTTCTACGCAAATTGTACATTGCCCTGAAGTAGATTATAATGTAGTATTACAAATGCTGCCAGTTATGGAATTCAGCATTAAATATAATTAATGTCATGTTTAACTGCTTTCCTAATGCCCCCATATGTCCATGAACACATGTTAAGTTACTGGAGAAGAAATGTTAAAACTATATAGTTTATACATCATTGAGTAAATGCTACACTATTAGCACTTGTGAATACGCTTGAATTCTAACGTTCAATAAAACATAAAAAAACGACAATGTAAGAATATGATGTAAAACTAAAATCTGACAGCAAATGAAATCACTAGGGATATGTTTGTTACAAACGCACGTTGTATCACCTCCGATTCAGCGGCCGTCTGGGCCTGCGAACAATGATGTCTTCTCCAAACTCTGCCTGATGACAGAGCGATGTGACTTCCTGCCAAATGTTAAGCCAACTGTCAGAACTCATAAATCCTACAAGGAGAAGAACAGATTGAACACCATGGCAGTAGAAAGATGAATGGATCGATGAAAATTATCTGCACAGTATCCCAAGAATGTTCCCCTGTACAGCACTTGATCATTCTAGATTTGAAGCTTTCGTGACTGCAAGGATTCATATTCTTAGGTTTTTTCGGTAAAGTCACGTAGGTAAAACATTAAAATTAATAAAAGTAAAATAAAATAAAAATCACGACGTTTCGGAGGCAACACAAGCTTCCGTCTTGAATTCTAACGTTTGTGTTGCCTCCGAAACGTCGTGATTTTTATTTTATTTTACTTTTATTAATTTTAATGTTTTACCTACGTGACTTTACCGAAAAAACCTAAGAATATGAGCAATTGATAAAGTTATCATAACACCGTTAACATTGGTTGTACACATCGTCTTTGCAAACAAAGTGTAGTTCCTTGAACATCCATATACTGCAAAGTCACGATGGATATGCAATAACATAGAACAAGATTTACAGTGATGGCAGATATTTTACAACCAAGTATTATAGTTATACCTGTATTAATAAACAGTAAATGACAGTATGTTGTCAATCCACTGCTAGATGCAAGCCTAACAACACCACGCTTTACTAGATGAGTTGATTAAGTGGGGAGCAGCAGCAGTAGGCAGATATCTCTCACCACCGATGTTAACCGCGTACAAGAATGAAACTCAGGTGACTGAGTTCACAATGCAGTGCACTGCTAACCCCTGTTTCAGTCGAGAAAGAAACACGTTAGCAATTATCCTTTCAGTCCAATGTGGTTTTGTAAGTCATGAAAAGGAATTTTCCATACAATACCATGTAAAATTATTACCTTTAACATTTCATCGACTGTGAAAATCTGCAATGACTGTTTTATATTAGATTTGTTTTCTATTCTCTGGAGCCTTAAACTGCATTGGGCCCCACAGCTGCGTGATAACACAATCGATGATTGTTAAGCAGTCAGTCACAGGTTCAGAAGGAAGGTGGTTAGCAGATGTGTGCTGCATTCTGCCAAAACTTCTACTCTAAATTATCGGACGCTAAAGAGCACAAAACATTGGATTCACTCCAAGATAAAAACAGCAGGCAGATGGGAGTGGTGAAGAGAGGGTCAGGTCATTCACCAGTAATATTACTACTATGACAGAAGCAAACAAGCTTCCCCATTGATGTCGTGTCTCTGAACTTGAACATGAGGTTCCATCTGGACTGAGGATTTTTTGTTTTTTATGTCAGAACAGAATGTTTGAAGTAGTGCTCTTGTAGTTTCGGCCACAGAAAAAAAGGTTTGCATGATTCATTGACGATCACTAATTATTGAATGTATATGGCGTTGCAATTTCACGACAGTATTGCTACATTTATAGAAGAGTGGTCAGTCGTTTATCTCCCGTTAAGAAGTAGTTTAACATGTCTGATTATAACGCGCGTAATTACCTGCGTTACTGCCCAGTAAACACGCAACATTGCGCCAATGTTGGCATGTTGGAGCAACGGTGGCCCAACGACTCATGTATACTTGGTGAATGGTTTTACAACGCATACATAATTACAACGCATTACAAAGCTTACAATTCATTTTAAAGATACAGTTGCACGATGTGTACACATGCAATGATCGGTAACCAGGTGACTGTTATTGGGAGCTTACCCTTGCACTCTCACGAACAGGCACACTACTGCTGAGAGGAATAAACATCCCATGATCCAACTCTAACTACGACTTCTTAAACAGCCAAACATTTTAACAAGGACCCATGCTGTTGACTTTTAAGACATGAGGCACTCGAGTTTGTAAAGTGATCCACCGAATAGGAAATAGTCTAAACCACCGGAAAAGCATCAGCAAGGTCACATAGCCGACAGTGTGCGGATTGCAAAGCACCAATCACGCTCCCCTTATAACCACAGCACACGCTGATGCAAGCTGATGGTCGCTAAGATAAACCTACAATTTAAACTAACAGCCAGCTCACATTCTGTACCGTAATTGCACACAGGAGTTGTTTTCTTTTTTACTTATTACCATCTAATCTTTTGAAGTATTGTATTACCTTAACTGATGCACAGTATGCCATTTGAAATACATGCCTGTTCCTGAAGGGGTCATTGGTCATAAGCAGTCAACAAAAATTGTCATCTTGAAAACGTTAATAAAATAAAATGAAACATCCTTATTAGTGTCCATCAAAAACATGTTTGCTTTGGAATCTGTTTCACACTCAAAATATAAAATATTTTTTAAACCCTTTGTGTGCACATATTTCTCATGCTTCTGCTGATGTGTAACAAAGTGACTTTTACAGCCTCCTATAGAACTGCATTCCACCCTTCTCATGGGCATAAAGAGCAGTCGGTTGACATGTTTATTACCCTAGCAGAGACATGCCAAATTCTGTGGCATCTCAATGGCCCTGGCCACTGCTGAACATTTAGGTGACGGTGTGTAGTCATGCACACCCGTGTGATTAGAGAATCAAAGCTACTACAGCCTGGCCTCAAATGTCAGAATTGCTGTGCTGGCATGCTGAGGCACCGGTGCGAATGATGTAAATCACTTACTGCTCCGATGGCAGTAGCAAGTGAAATTCTTCCTCACGTGTCAATGGAGAAAAATTGTTCTATTTGATCCATAATAAATTAAATTAAAAAATTGTAAAAAAAAACACAGCCATTCACTGCAGCTAATAAGAATACTGTACTTGGTAATAATCAGCCATGATCAATCCACTGATGGATGATGCCCCCTCCCCCCCACAAGCTGCCACCATGTAATCGGTATGACATAAATCACATGGCGATTGAAGATAACTGTTGGAGGGAATAAACTATTGGGGAGAGACACAACTCGGAAAACACACGTGATAACATATACTCAGGTTAGCTGTTGAAGGTGGACCAGGATCAAAATATTGTAATTAAATAATAGGACGGATGAGAGCAGGTCGGAGTGCTTTTCAAAAACGGAACTTAACAATGAAAAGCAGAGCATCAATGTCCCTCAAGCAAGAAGAGAGTGTTTAGCCAGTGTACGTGTATCTGCCATGACTCGGATCAGACACACAGACATTAACAAAGAGATGGGAACTCTGAAAAGTGGTGTGGAAACCGTGGAGATGTGCATGCTTGTATCTCTACTCAGAGACATAAAGAGGACTGGAGAATATAATACGCAAGTTGACTGAATAAAAATACGTGGGCTTGGGCAGGACATGACGCTGTGAGGGATGACAGCCGGTAGTCGAGACTAACGGCAATTTGGCATCCAACGGAGAGAACACGCCCAAGATACATCCATCGCAGAGACAGTTATCAAGTCAAGTAGATGGATCATGCATGACCGGGAGAGATAACAGGAGCTTGGGGAATTCTTCATCTAGCAGTGGATAGATCACGGTTGATGATGATGATGATGATGATTTGACCAGTGTGTCTTGGTGGAGCCAAATATTGTGAGAGGGCCTACCACATAAGATGTCTTACCCGACAATGGTTGGTGATGTGTTGTCCCGTAGTTGAAAAAGTATAACTGAGCAAATTCACCCAAAGTGTTCAACAGCGCTGTAAAGCCCATAAGGGATTGACTTACACAATAAACTGTCATGTGAAAAATGCTAAATGTTGTCCTGAGATGATGAGATGCTCGAGTATCATCTATGAAAGGTTTCTGAGATACATGCCATCTTGCTTAGGAAAAACTAACCTGATAAATGTGTTTGGTTAATCAAATGAATGTACTGTGTTTTGAACACTGCATAAAAGAGCAGTAAAGATTGATCTGTGAGAGTCAAACCAAATTCACATCACAAACAATTACTTAAAATCACTTACCTTTTCTCTCAAATAGTCGAGCATTACACGGCAGGCTATAATCGAACCTTTAAGCGACTCCATCATGCAACTGCAGATTTTAACGTTAAATGTAGTTAAATTCAATTTCACTGCAGTGTGTGACATGTTACAGCGTTAACTATGGTGTATTAGGACAGCGCTCGGGATTTCAAATGGAATGGCTTCGGCAATGCGGTGATAGCGATCAGGTGTTATGCTGACTGAAAATGAAACGGTTTAGCCTATTGAAACAACCCTTTTTGATGCCATTCGATGACACATGCTCTCAAATTAGATCTGGTTTTGAATGGTCATGCTGCTGATGTGTGAGGGATTTGAAGGATGGCAGCTAGAGAAAGAACCTGGGGTTGAATGTGGTGGTTAACATTTATACTCGAGATGTGAGATTTTAAATTAACACTATAACTACAGTTGCGGCTGATAAACATGAAAAAATTCAGAAATGTAATGTACCTTTAAAGTATACAAGTCAAGTGATTAGTTAAAATGTAACGTATTGGTTGGTCACTTTGCGAGCTAATTGAGACCTACATTAGTACTCTGCTAGCAAATTAGTTGAACTTAATCATCTCTTAGGGACAATGATATAAGTTTTAGTTGGTAGTGATTAAGAAATATGAAGTTGGGATTTGTTGGATCTAGGAGTACGAAAGAATGGATGGCAAGGTATGATCATGGCGACGGCATTAGCCACGATGACCTCTTGACCTCCTGAACCTCTCACCACAACATTGGCACACACCAGCGTACGGTTATGATGCTGCCAACGCAAGACAAGTGCGTTGGCATCTCCTGTTAGATAGTTGTTTACACCCTAAAGTAACAAAAGAGCATCATTTAAATACAACTGACGCAGGAACACTATCTTAAAATGCCCCGAGGTGCTTTACCCCCATCTTAGGGACGATGATATAATATTCAGTTGTGGGTGATTTCCAAATTCGTCGTCGAGACTTGATGAATGCAGGAGAACAAAATAATCGATGGCAAGGTGTGGTGGTGTCGACGGCATTGGCCACGATGACCTCCTGACCTCCGAGACCCTTCAGCACAACATTGTTACTCACTTGAGGCCAGCACACGGGCACGGCGGCTCAGCAGCAGGCCGAAGCGATTCTGGGCAGTGCAATCGTACTCGCCCTCGTCCGAACCCTCGCGGCCACCGGCACTCCGGCGGAACGAGGGGATGTACAGCGAGCCGTTGGGAAGGAGGGCGTGCGTGGCGGGGGTAGCAGATGCGGCGGGGGGCGCCGCCGTGGGACCGCTGCTCGCGTCGCCGTCCGTGGCCAGGTCTAGAGCCACGCCATCTCGCCGCCAGCTCACGGCGATGGGCCGCACGCCCTCAGCACGGCAGCTCAGCGCCAGCGGCTGCCCCCGCACGCCCACTGTGTCCTGGGGCTCCTCGAGGAAGGCGAGTTCGCTTGGAGCGCAGGGCCCTGCGGTGGTGGTGGTGGTGCACGTCACACATTCAAGAGAGTCAGATTTTCCACGTGCAATTTTTATCGTGGCATAAAACAATGGTTACATTATAGAGGTACAACAAGTTGCTGCCACACTCCCCCACCACCAATTCAAGGTTGTGATTCCATTCAAGAGCCGATTTTTTTTTAGCACTGTAATCAATGCAGTGGCCTCTAGTGGCTGAATGAGTAAAGTGAGCCCAATTACCTAACACACACATATAATACACACGTTGAATCTTCCACACGCGGTTAGATGCAGGTGTCATGAGTTAAAAAAAACTATTAATGCATGCATCGTTACACTTTTATTAAACTACGTGACTCTTCTCATCGGTGACATTTCGTTGCTTGTGAAAGTGTTGCATTAGAATACCTTTCAGCAGTGCAGATCAAAGGCTCTGACCGTTTGGTAAATATAAACACTGGCGTGGCGCTGCAGAAGTTTATTGAACCTCATGCCTGCACGCTTTTGCAAGCCACGTGATGGACTAATAGCTTTCCATGACACAGTGATCACAGAGACCTCTTTAGGGGTAAGGAACAGAGGTGGCTCAGAGTGAACTATGCAACTTATTTTTTGTTTATGGCCACAGCTTCTCCCAGGGCAGGCCTCCTTGCGCAAGGACAAAGAGCAGGAAATGAGGCCCTGTGAGCTGGGTGGATAAGCTGCACGTTATTGTGCGCTGGAGGTGTGCAGCGGACTGTGGCTCGATTTGTCGACACGAGCCATCGGTGGTTTGGGAGACAGCCGACTGTGAATGGGCCTGCTGTAACTACTTCCTGCTGTAAAAACAGTCTGGCCGCTCCCTGGTGGAAGCTACTAGCCGCATCTGGGCGATAAAACCCTTAAAGCGATCAGAGAAGGAAGCAGTGGGGAGGAAGGTGGGGCCACATGTAATCCTACATTGATGCTAAACACGTGCTAAACAACACTGCCCACAGGAAACACTCCTCTGATCCTCAAACTGGAAATGCGTGATGTAAAATGTAATATCCCCACCATTATTATGGAACTGGGAAAGAGTGTCGATGCGCATTTCATGGCGAGGAATGCAATGTTAAGTGCATTGAGAAATGCCATGAAATAAGTCTTTCTGAAATATATGTTAGTGCAAGTCAGTGAACTGGTAACATTGTGTACATATCTGGAAATATATTTGAATCAAAATAAGTGTTTTAAATAATGCTTAACTGTGGTTTGTCCTTAAACTGTAAAAAACAAATCTAGAAGCTATCCTAAGACCAATGCAACAAATCGTGCCATTAAATGCATGCAGACAAGAGCTCATTTCAACGAGGAACTGCGACTCCCCATAGTCCCTACGAACTCAAGTGTATTAAATAAAAGCAGTCTCAAGCTCGCCCAATCAGATTCTGTTCAGAGTTACAACATACTTCATTTGTGGTTACAAGCATGAAAACACAAACACGCATCTTGTAAAACAGCCAATAAAATGTACGCTCGCCCCATCAGGAAGAGCGTCAAGCACGAGGCGGTGTGTGGCGTCTCACGGCCAGGCTGCTGGGCCACCAGGGACCCACCCACTGAAGGGTCTGCTGTCACAACAGCCTCATGACAGACAGCATGCAGTATGTATGCATGCATGTTGAACTTCTTTTGCACTGTACCTAGCCAACTGTGCAAATGGGAGGTGCGGGGGAAGGACAAAAAACTAAACACAAAAACACAGTTCTAAAGAAACTCGTTTTCAATCTAGAAATTAGGTTTCAATCAGTACTCAGTTTTGGCTTGTGATTCATAACGTATTATTCAGATATGGATTCATCCGTGCCATTTGCATGTGAAATCCTATCGACTCACTTGGAACTGTTTTTTTATATTTCAAATTTCCAAATTTGCTTGGCAAAATGAGGAAAATTAGCTGCAATTCCATTATAAGCGCATTGTCTAACCAACAACTTCATGTTAGTATACGGGCAGGTAAGCATTAGTTCAGGTTATCACTTAAATATATAAACTGCATACGGGAAACCAGGACTAAACGTAAATCGGAAGCAGTTTGCTTTTGGTCATTGAGACTTTCCACACGGTCACCAAAAGGCTTGTTTAGTTATTCACCAAAGTGATTTTCAACAAAAAACACACCGACTACTATTGCTTAGTACATTTACAACTACAGTAGATGACCAACAGCTGGTACCCAATTTATGAAAAGTATTTCTATAATCAAACGGGCATTGGGATCTGCTCACCTCCGTTGGAGATTGTGACATAAATTATGCTCACATCCTAGCCATAGGACAATCACAGTTGACTTCCCACGAAGCAGGACTTCCTTTATTGACCCAAGAGGCCGAGATGAATGATGGATTGAGCTGACCCTCGACCACGATTTAAATTCAGACCTTCGGATTGTGAGTTAAGAGTTCTGCCACAGCACCACATTATTGCCATCTGCCTAATCTGGTTTGTATCTTGTATTTTCCCGAATTTGAGTTAATATTTTCCATCAAATATTTGGCTGATATGCCCTGTAATTTAAAATTTACCTATAGAATTGTCATAGCTTAGCACTTATTCAAAGGTTTTTTGAGACATGCAGTATCTGCATTTGTATTTACTTCAGTAACCCAGGTCTCTTTTGAAAATAATGTGTGATCTCAATGGGCTCTCACATTAATAGTTTACCTATCATACTACAATTTGCAATGTAATCTTACATTCACCCCTGCGCGTGCAATCATGACTGACAACAGTGCAATGTTCTTACAACATTCTATTCAGGTGTCCCTTAACCAAATAAATGGAATTTGAAGTCGTAAAGGGCTCTCAATCAAGATTCTGGTTCACCTATGGAAAAGCAAAACCACCACTCGCAGCGGAGCCTCGTCCATTCAGCTTTTAATTAAGCCCCACATCGTCCTTTCGTTGCGGCCAGTGGGATATTATGTTTCAAATCTGCCCATAAACAGTAATGAAAAACACGGCAATAAACCTAACGCTACCAATCAATACGTGGCCACTTCCAACGGCGTTGCCGCGGCCGGGCTTGCATGTGCAGCAGAACGCAATAAAGAGGAGGAGGGGGTGGGTGGGTGAGTGGGTGGGTGGAGGCGTCGCGTGAGCGGCCGTGCTGCGAAAGCCATGTATCACTCTCCCGGTCAAAACCCACGCTTTGTCCTGCCCGAGCAGGGAATCGCCACAAATGCCTTTTCACCGCCCGAGACCGGAGCGGACGAGCAACAAAGACGTGGCGAGTCGCGCGCGGCACTCGCGAAAAAAAAAGCAAAAACCGCAAAGTCGGTTTTCGCTGAGAAATACGCTGCCAATTAAACCCCTGCGCGTTTGCGTTAATGTGCGCTAAAGCGGGTTTTGATGGTAGGGTGTTTTTTTTTGTTATGTGGCGGTACTGTAGTGTTTTGTGTTAAGACCCTGAAAGGGTCCTGACAAAGCTCTCCCCCCCCTCTCTCCCTGTAAGCGTGAGCTTGGCAAGCAGAGGCAGTCGTGACGGGAATGGCCTTGCACAGTGAACACGTGCTGTGCTCAACTTCTTCCACGTTTTTTTTTAACCCAACTCCGTGCGTGCCTCACTTTGCTCTTTAACTCATCTATACTCTTCAGCTCCTCTCGCGTTAGGGAGATGAGTGTTTGAAACGTGAATTTGCATCCTGAATTGCACACGTGAACACATGCTCTACTATTATTAAACCAAGGCAGCTTTAACCTGCTAACTTCCTAATGCAGCAAATGACTTTGGTTTCGTTTGTTAATGCCCCTTCGACTACTCTTAACTTTTCTGTAAAACAGCAGCAAAGGCTGGCAACAGTACAGCTACAGGACAGTTCACTTTGAGGTGCACCAGCGTGAGCAGTAGGTAAATACAGCTGGCAATCTTTGCGTTCAGCAGCTGTTAACTATAACAACAAGACAATCGCCAGCCTGACTGTTGCCACCGGGCTTAAAACAAGGATTGTTCCCCCATACGCTACAATATCATGGTTTCACCGCACCACGAAACACGGCCAGCTGAGTTTGACTACCGGCCACGGTTAACATGAGTGGACGCTACGTGGTATCTGAACTGGTCCTTGGGCATCCCTTTCACCAGCACGCACTGACCAGTGTGGTTAAGTATGGTCAAACAAATCCCCAGCCGTGGATTTGACAAGTAGTTTGGCAATCATGTTAAGTTTTAAAATCCGTAAAGCATGCTTTAAGAAGCACCCAGCAGACTAGCGTGTGCCAGTTACATATTCTACATGGTTTATTGCACAAACGTGTTACTATTTCACTGTCAAAAGCGTTGTGTTTGTTTACAATGTTAAGTTCTAATTGTTTTTAATGCTTCATAATGAACTCTCATTCGTATGCGATTTCCAACGTCACTCTGTGCGCTGTTTAGCTGTGTACCTGCTTTGCTATTTACTTTAGTAACCCGGGTCCACATTAGGTGACTTGTAGCCCCCCTCACATGAGCCTCCTCAATTGGTTATAAAGTTTCTGTCTTCTGTCCACGCTGACCAGATTCCATACACGAAATCCTCCCCGCACCTTACCTCTCGTCCCCACAATCTTATCGAACACATGTACCAACGATCTCTCTTTTAGATGAAAATCCGCGGGAACAAACCTCACAGTCATCTAACTAAGAGCATCACCGCAGAAGGTGCACGCTACCACGTGTAATCCATGGAGATATACGAAAACATGACCATCAAGTGCTGATGCTGATATTCCGCACAACGTACCCTTTTGTTGGCTGAGTAGACCTAGGGTAAGTACCTTGCACGATCGAGGCGAAAATTGCCACCGGTGGACTTACGTGGGGCCATGAAGCTCCAGTCGACTGGATCCCAATCCAAGAAGAGCCTAAGATCCGAGCTTAGAAATCGTGTTGAGATCCCAAAACCAAAACGCCATGGAATGTCTCGCTCCACCACCGATTCGCAAAGAATATCCATCCGTGAACCGTAATTTCGCAGTGACGCCAATGCACGCATAGTTTGAAGCAACTCACACTACCCGTAGCGGTCTAAAACAAGAGTTGGGAATTGTGCCACGTGCTTCTTGAAACGTTTGTTTACCTTACAGCGTGTGGCGCGATTGTGACACATTTTCGATCCACGGAATTTGGCTGAGAAAATACATTCATGGTAATGATGATGAGCGCGCATCATCATCACCACCACCACCACTGTTGGGCTACAAAGTTCAGCGAGCAGGCTAGGCACGGGTAAACTCCGCAGAGAGGAATCGAAGGGAGTAGTAGTGGTGGTGGTGGGGGGGGGAAGGGGAAGAGATTCCACGGCTTCACAACTTTTCGCTGCCCATTGCAGAGCGCGCGTGGGTTGCTCTTCTCGCGAGCACTCAAGAGCGCTCCGCTTGTCGGCACATCCATCCTTCTGAGAGCGCACGGAGTGGGATTCCACTCCACTCTCTCTCTCTCCTCTCGCTCGCCACCGTTCACTCACCGGCCAGAAGCGTGAGCAGCATCGCCGGCGCCCAGAGGCTGAGGTAGTTGTCGGAGACGGCCATGAGAAAGCGAAGCAAAAAATAATGGAAGCAACAAAAAAAAAACAGTTTAGACCAACAATAACAACACCCAAAAAAGCAGCAACGGGACGGCGAAGGCGACGCTCGTAGAGGTTGGAGCCCTCTCCGCCCCCACGAGAAGATCCCGCGGGAGTCACCACCACCACCGTCACCACCGTCACCACCAGCAGCAGCAGTAGCAGCAGCAGTAGCGACAGCGGTGCCGAGAGCCGGGCTCGGTCCGAGGGGTCAATCTCGCTCGCGCCATCTTTGCGCATCTCCCCGCACGGCGCGCGCGGCTCTTGTCCCGCGGAGCGCGACGCGCGACCTCATCGCGGCGGCGGCGTCTTCCCGGCTCCTCGGAGCTCGCCGCGCGGGGGGGGGGGGGGAGAGGCGTGCGGGAGGTATAGGGGGGAGTTCGTGCTGGCGGTTGCCGGTGCTTGTGAGCAGTCGGTGGTGGTGCGCTGCTGGTGATAACGATGGTAGTGGCGGTGGTAGGGGGGGGGGACAAACGATGCGCCCCCGTGGAATCGCCGCTGCTGCCGATGCCCTTGCGCGCACGACGCCTCCCGGCTAGAAGTGCGAGCGCCGCGTGAAAGTGAGAGCGCGCCTCTCGCTCGGTGCGCTGGCGGAGGCGAGCGCCCAGGCGCAAGCCGTGTCTTTTCACCCTCCCCAAACACTGCCCACCCCACCCCTACCCCCCTAACGCACACACAGAACCCCTTCGCTGCCTCCACCACCCCCCCTCCTCCTCCTCTCTACACACCCCCCGCGTGCGTGCGTGCGAGCGCCCCGTCTTACAACCCCAACACTGCCCCAGCACCACCACCAACCCCCCCCCCCTGACTCTCCTTGCCCCCAACGCTCACGCACTCAACCCACCCAGGCCCCCCCCCACCACCGCCACTAACCTCCCCTCCCCTCCTCTCTCTCCCCCGTGCGTGCGTGCGAGCGCCCCGTCTTTTCACCCCCCAATCCCTTGTCCCCCCGGTGCTCACGCAACGCAACGCCCCACTCACACACCCACCCACTCACACACCCACCCACCCACACACCCACCCACTCACACACCCACCCACTCACACACCCACCCACTCACACACACACCCACCCACCCACACACCCACCACCACCACCCACACCCCGGGGCGTGCGTGCTTGCGTGCGCGAGCAGTGGTGCCTTTGCACTCTCGGGGTTGACCCCGCCCGCCCGACCGCCCGCCTCCTCCTCCCCGCCACGCACACGCGCACACAACACCACCACCCCCACCACCTCCACCCCCCACCACCACCACGACTGCTTTGCCCCGTGCGTGCGAGAGCGGTGGTGTCTTTTCACTCTTCGCGCTGCGCGCTCCTAACCCCCCCCACACACACACCGACCGACCACACGCTACCGCTGCCGCCCCCCCCCCCCTAAGGCACACGAATCCAAACATCCCTCCCCCCACCACAATCCAAAACCACCGCCACTATAGTACCCCCCCCCCCCGTGTGCGTGAGCAGTGTCACCCCGGCACAACACTCCACCACCACGACCCCATCACCCCACTGCGTGTGCGTGTGTGCCTGTGTGTGCGTGTGTGCCTGTGCGTGCGTGTGTGCCTGTGCGTGCGTGTGTGCGTGCGCGTGTGCTCGTGCGTGTGTATGTGTGTATATGCGCATGTGTGTGCGCGTGTGTGTGTGCGCACGTGTGCGTGTGTATGTGTGTGTCTGCGCGTGTGTGTGCGCACGTGTGTATGTGTGTACGTATGTGTGTGCGCACGTGTGTATGTGTGCGCACGTGTGTATGTGTGTGTGTGCGCACGTGTGTATGTGTGTGTGTGTGCGCGCGTGTGTATGTGTGTGTGTGCGCACGTGTGTATGTGTGTGTGCGCACGTGTGTATGTGTGTGTGTGCGCGCGTGTGTATGTGTGTGTGTGCGCACGTGTGTATGTGTGTGTGTGCGCACGTGTGTGTGTGCGACGCGCCTCCTCGCTGAGTGAGTGCGCTTTTTTTCGCAGCGGCAGCAGCAGCACGTGGTGACGTGGTGACCGCGGCGTAACGCCGAGTGGGAGAGCCCGTGGGGGGGAGGGGGGGAGCAGCTGCGACTCTCTCTGCCTCTGCTCCTGCCGCGGCCGTCTCGGCGCTGTGGGAGATTCGCGACGAGGTCTCGGCGCGCTCTCATCATCATCATCATCCTCGTCGTCCTCCTCCTCGGCGTCGTTGTCGTCCTCCTAATCCTCCTGCTCGTCGTCTTCTGGGTCCCGCGAATGACGCTGACCCATTGAACGTGTTTAAAAAAAACACAAACAACCTGTGTGTGACCCTGCGTTAATTCTCAGCGGTGAATTGGTGCACGAGCACAAATAACAACCACTCAACACGTTTGTCAATAACACTGCCCGAAAGAGGTGAACGGTGTGTTTAAAAACGACCTTCTTGTGGGGAATGGACCTTCTTACTAGGAGCAGAATCGTTGCCCGAAACGTCGCCTATTGACGAACGCGTTGAGTAACTGGTTTTTTTGTTATTTTTGTACAGGGGTGTGACCAATCGTCGCCTGTCTGCCTCCTCCCGGCTGCTTGATGGATTGTGGCACGCGATTCCGGGCCGCGTTTCAGTTTCAAAATCGATGTTTTTGTCCTGCCTGTTTGCCCATTGTGAAGATTTCACTTCGCGTCTGCACTCTTTTGTTCGCTCTGTTAGCCAGAATTTAACATCGGCATAACATTTGTACATGTAAATTGCATGAATGTGAAAACATTTATGCTTTTACAACACTGTTAAATGCTGACATTAAGCGACACATTGGTCCACTTCTGTTTGGCAGGTGATGGTATGTGTGTGCTGTATGTTGAACTTCTTTCGCACCGTGCGTAACATGGCGATGTAAACACTCGTTAATGGTCGATAACACCTTAATATATCGAGGACCGCAGAGCTTGGATGGGAATTTGTCACTGGGTCACCGCCTGACTGCCTTTCCTGCTCGTCTGTGGTTCTTCCTCGCGCCTCCGAGTCGGTACAATAACGCTCTTCACGAGCGAGGGAATACTGCCATAGCAAACATGCAAAAATTAATGTTTTGATTTTCGTTATGAATGGTGAAACAATTCAGTTTGGTGCAACTGATCTGACAGTTGTTTATATGCTAAGCAACATAACATAAACATCTGCAGCCCTTTGACAATCCACTACGGCTTGAAGCCCTCCCAATCATCATTGTGGTTGTGTGACTCTACTTTACCACGCTGGACGGTAAGGGTTGGTAAAGTGGCACCACCCACTGATGTTAGCCGTTGCCTGAAATCAAAGTCAGGTCGCCTAGCATAGCACGGTGCACATGCCACTGCAGCACCCTTCTCTCCATACTATACTTTGAAAAATAGATATTCTCGCGTTACAGGTATTCCTAAATTACAGGTGTGTGTGTGTGCTGATTTAGCAACTTCTTGTTTTTTGCATGTGGTACACCGAGGGATTGATATATAAGGAGCATGTGTTTCATACCAGTTTAGATGTGCATTGTTTCAGTAAAACTGTTCAACTTTGCGAGATGAAGAGGGTCCAGATGATAAATAACGTGCGATTGTCATTAGGAATGTGACCATCATTGGTGAGGTGGAGAACCGTTTTGGCCTTTCCTAGTCAACCTTGCAGAAATATCTTTAAAAATGTATCAAGTGTACATTGCAGCGGAGGCGTAACTTTTACAGATGGTGTAGAACTTAAATCTATTGTACAGGTAATTGACAATCCCACATACATGTGAACCTATAGTTGGTGATGTGAAAGGCTTTTGGTGCATTCGTTGTATGACCCGCCATAGGTTTTCAATTGCCACACTCATTGAAGATATATCATTACTTTGATGTCATAATGTGGAGTCTCAGATGTCTGTCGGAAATTAAGTGGAAATAGAGCAGAATGTGGCTATATTTCGTTGGACTAATGTTTCATCTACAAAGTAATTCAAAACATACGTTTATGTAGCAAGCAAAACGCTCTTGAATTCTGTATGTACTGTACCATTTCATACAAGGTAAAGCAGCGTTACGTGGTTAGCGTGAGCCACTCTAAACCTACTCACTTAGTTTTATTCCTGAAAAGTGATATCAAAATCAGTTTCTGACCTCCCCAAATCCCCCATGAGCCGACATTGCATGGGGAGGCATTCATCGATTGGTGAATTAAAAATGGTTAGAATTGATTTGATTTACATAATTTCATATAAATACAATAATTTACAAAGCTTGAATAAACTTGCATTGTGAACATGGTATTAGATGGTTGCATGAACATGTGTATTTGTAGATTTATATTCGTGACTAAATGTTTTCACTGTAAAAGTGTAATGTGTCCGATTTCTTTAGAATATCACGTTATCTAAGAATGTATTTGCAAATGAGGTCAACCCTACTGAGAACTGACGTATTTAACATAATACATGTAGTGGGATTACAAATGTCACACTGACAGTGCTTTTCACTATTAACCTCCAAAAATGCAGTACTGAAATTTGGAATGAGTACATTTTCTTATTTTAATTCTAAGCATTGTTTTCCTACAAGAAATATAAAACATGTTTCAATTGTTCTTTTGGCACATACCAAAAGCACATTTTAAAATGTGGTCTCCACCTAGAAATCAAAGAAATATTCTGTCTACCACCCCTGCTATGAATGTAAATTGCTCAAAACAGTAGCCTGCTACACATGTTTCTTTTATAAGTCAGGGCTAATGATGATATTGGTCAGATGTATTGGGTGAGTAATAATATTCTGTCCCTCTTGTAAAACGTGTTTGAATTGTTTTTCTTTTCTGTTTAAGTAAGACACAAAAGCATCTTGCATTGCTGTACAATGGCATGTAATACTACGCTGCTGTAATGCAGAGATGGCGTTATTATTGGCATAGAGATGTCGACTGGAATAATCAGCAGAACCCATGCCATTCATGGCACCACTGCTATCACAATTACTAAACCTTTTAGCTGTTGCACCATGAACACGCGACCTTCAAGGTCTGCTTTTACAATCTCCCATCAACTAGCTTTAGGTCTCCCCTCTTTATCGCTGACCTCTGAATGTCCACTCCAATGCCAGCCTAAATAACCTACCTTCCTCCATCCTGCACGGTACCTAGCCATTGCGATCTTTCTTATTGTGTGGACAGTACCTGCTTGCTAAATTATATTCTGTATTTCAAAGTTAGTTACCCTTTGGTGCTATGAAATTTATAGTATTCCTCACATGCATCAATATTGAATGCCTCTGAGGTTTATTTTATAGTCACTTTGTTAAGCCACGATCAATTAAGAGTAAAACAAAATCCCATTTTCAAGAGAGACCCTTAGAAATTGTGGCGTACATTCCAGAGAAAAATATTATATCTCTGCAAGTTTCAATTAAGAATGATATGGAAACGGGGGACATACGCTGTGTTTATTTGATTTAGTTTAATGAATAATTTAAGTCATATTTATTGTATTTCATATCTAAAGTTTACGACCATATTACACATTAATGCATGCAGGTGTATAGCTAAGGGTTAATGGTATTTAGCACCAGTGGTCTAATGATTGTGAATTAAGCACAATGCATGTATTTTTTATGTGGAAAATAATGAGAAAGTGTCATTTACTGATTGCACGCGACGATGCTGTGCAAGCTGCATTTTATGCTGACAATAAGACCCGGTTGAGGCTAAGGTTGTTTGCATTAAATGGAATTCAAAAGCCAAATACGAAAACAAGCCAATACGAAGTATGAACCTAATTATTGGATACAAACCATTGTGCATTGTTGTGGAGCAGCACTAAAAACAATGTAGCGAGGGGTGGCGTCACAGTGAGCAACACCACCACGTGCGCTATCTATCTCTCTCTCACAGATACTTCACTGCAGTGTTGGCAGGGTGGCACAGCGATCACACGTTGTGCCTCGCAGCAGGAAGACCCTGGGTTTGATTCCCGGCTCTGGCACCTTCCTGTGTGGAGTTTGTAAGTTTCCCCACTGCTTTGCATGGGTTTCCTCCAGGTTCTCCGATTTCCTCCAGAAGTAAAAAAAAAATTAGTGTAACTGGTATTGGCCAAATATCCAAATGCTTAAAAATTACCAAATTACTCAATTTGGGATTACACATAGCAACATCGCCCCAACTGCGAAAAACCTGGCAAGGACCCGACTGAAAACGAGTCTTGCGTCTCAGTGAGGCTTTCCTGGATTAACAAGCATAATATATAAATACACACAGAGGTCTGTTTATAAATATCTCCCATGATACTCTGCAAAACGCACAATGGATCTGTAAACAACGTAAACAACACGCCTGACCCTTGCTCTTCACGGGAGGTGCCGTTCTGAGAAAACCCGTGCAGAGTGAATCCGTGCAGTGATGCAGTTTTTTCACAGTCCGAGGGGGGTTATGTTCCAGAACCATTCAGACACCCTCCCCAGACCCAGTAAGGCTCACTCCTCTCTAACCGATGGACTAATACAGCTCAAAGAAGGAAATGTAATACTTGTAGTGTACGATGATGTAATACAAAACAATGCTTAAGATCTGTAATCATAAATACAGGAGAGTTGTGTTGGTGTATGTTTTGTGTGCGTTTGGTTCACTTAAATATGGTCAAAAAGCCAAAACACATGTCAGTGGCTCGTGTGGACTAGGGACTACAAATCTTGTTCGCCCAGAATTTTTAGTAAAGCGAAACGTTCTCAAGATAAAGGAGGGAGACGAAAGGTGCAGCCATCCGCACTATTGTTGGAGTAGGGGGAGCACGTGGCGATGTTGACCGAAATTCAAGGGCTTCACGTTCACAGCCAGTCACCCCGCGGCCGCGCAAAAGCCACGTGGAGAGAGAGAGAGAGAGCGAGCAGCCTAATCCCACAGCTTCTCGACCCGTGCGTGCAGCTGCGAACCCCATCCCGTGCGCTTTCCGAATGTTTTTCGTAAGTAGAAAAAAACATTACCGCGCAGTTGCAAATCCGTGCAGAAAGGACCCGTGCAGAGCGAGGGTCAGGTGTATTGATTGTTTTTTTTTGCGTTGAACAAGGCCGAACTGTTTAGATAGGGCGCTCTTGCCAATATCATCTCGTAACCCAGCAACATTTGTTTAATAAGCCTGATTGCCGATGGGATCCAGGTCTAGAGTTTGCTTGCTTAAACAAATGCTACGGGAAAATATTGGCCTGGAAAACCAATTAACCGGTGGCTAAAATGTGGAAATGTACAGAATGGAGGTTTCAACTAAGTTATGTTTAATTGATTACGGGTTGAGGCTACCATTAAGGTTACAACATCATGTAATTTCGTCCGTCTTAGTAGTCGGTACTAATATACAGAATAGTCTCTGTAAGTGCATGACACACAAACAAAGGCAGCATGAGAGTACCCCTTTAATAACATAGTTGCAGATATACAGTTTACACGCATAAACCTCGTAATTTAAATCATTGTTTTTAAAACCTCGACTGTTTACAAATTACGCAATATCTAACCGAGCTACACCACCAAATACTGTAGCAATGCGAGTCAAAACTGATACAATCTATTGACTACATCTGTACAAAGTAAGCTTTTGGTCATTAAAAGTCTACAGCATCTACAAGACAACGGGGTGTATTCATAAATACATTGTTCATACAGAGCTATTAAAAATATATAAACGCATTACAGAATGGGGGAATTTGGTTACAGTATTACACTCGTTGATACATTGAAAAGATTCAGTACCCATAGACAATCTGTCGCTCCAGTCACTCTACGGTGTGACTCGGTCACAGGCGCGCGCACAGCTCTGCGTTCTGCGGTGATGCTATTCCGTGGGGGGCGGTGACACTGCCAAGTGGGTGTGAAGTCTGTTCCCGGTGAGATGCACTGAATACAACAACCATGATAAGAATCCGACGTGACTTCAGACGTCCACACAACGTTGAAAACTTTAGGAAAACAACGATAGAATACGGTATTTTTTTTCTCGTTTTTTTTTGTTCCATCTCCTTTGCCTGCTATGTGGTTTGTTTGTTTTAAAGACGCATGCTCATTTGCTTTAAAAGTCGTTACAATATCCACGCTAATTAGGCATATGAACTTAACGTGAGTCACAGACTTAATTGATTTCTAACAATGCTTCACAGCATTGTGCCACCTTGACACTTTTCAAGCCTGTACATTCAATGTTGAGAGTTCCCACAATGCAATGACCCGGGCTTGGGAGTTCACAGAGTTCAAGGACGTTGTTAATGCAGTCACGTGGACACCAGAAAGTATGGCTTTTCACTGCGGGGCGTGCACACATTTGGCCGTTGCGTTTGTGAATTAGTCCACTGTTGAAGATGTAATAATATGCGATGAAAGTGGCCAGCAGATGTTTGTAAATGGAATCGAGATCATGGATTACAGTTACACACAGCCTGCGTATGTCGTGTACAACATGGTTTTTGGATTTCTCATTAAACAGTTTACAGATAATAGAAAATAAAGTAAAAATTGCATAAAGATGTATTTAAAAACTTCTTGTAACGATTTGCAGTTAAAATCAAAACCACATATACGACCTTGTTTTTTTTGCACAAAGTCCACACAAGTGTATCGAAACATTCATACTGAAGGTTGGCATGTACCTTACTATACAGTCGTTATATTCCAAGATAACTTAGTTTTTGTATTATCCATATGTACTAGTATTCACTAATACATGTGTGTTTACAACAAAAATTTTTGTGTTGCATAACAGCGATGGAGTCAAACAAAATGTGAACGGAAATACAATTCCGAAATGGTAAATGCAACAATGATCGCTTTCAATGATGTAACTTTTTGTTTCATGTCATCATTCGAGTTCAAGCTTAGCAATCTTTAATGAGGCCAATGTTCATGATTTATGTGGGAAATGTGTTGCAATGACCATGCACTTGCTTTGAGAATAAACGGGTTAGTAATAACAGAGCAAATAAATAATGTGGGTTACAGAGAGCTGTATGGAGCCATGAACTACTGAATTACATAACGTTTTAAGCTTTAGTTTTTTTTTTATTTCACTACTTTAGAAGCCCAATGAAATGTATTATCCCTTTTGCGAGCGAGACCTCGGAAATCATACGTACTTAGAGTCGATTACAGCGTATTTGTGGGTAATGATCCGAATGAGGCTTGTATGTATGATGCAGCACACAATTACCTACACTTCCAGGAACCTAGCCAGACACGTGTGAAAATTACTTGGTTAATATAATGCCTCGTAAACCGAATCGTCAACAAGAATGATGGCCACTAGGTTAGCCAAAAAAACGTCTAATTTACATTACAACTGCCATATGCATGCAACGGTGTAACGTGTAAGAAAAATAAATCCTGCTATGGTCTCAATTAAGTTTGAGATCTGTGCATAGGATGGCGTGTCTGTGGGATTGTGGTGAAGACTAGTGGAGACCACCCACTCGCAAAAGAAAACCCTTTTTAGTGCGGCCTGGAAATGGCAATCCGTGCAAGACAATGTGCAATTGTTTAAGAGGCATGCCTGGATTTATGGTGTGCCAACACTTCCACAAGTGCGGTGGTAGTTCGTTTACTTTGGTTGCGTTTGGAATGCATTTTTCTATAGTGTCTACGGTGTGTTTAATAGCAGATAAACAATACATTACCACCGTTACGACTGTTGCATTATGATAAATGATAACGATGACACGTGTATTTTTTTTAAGCCAAAAAAATCGGTTTCGTAAAAACTGTTAAGGTTTGTTTTTTGTCAATGGAATTGTATATGTTGTATTTGAATGCTGCTGTATATGTTGGAATGCTCGTGTATGTGTGAGTGACATTTAAGTGGGGAGCGGTGGTGTCGCGCTTGGTGTGCTGAACTACAAACGCGGCGACCAGAGTTCGAGTCCCGCTTACGGCCAACACCAGTGATGCTTATCAAAACCGGTTCTGAGCCTCCCCTAAGTCGACTCAGCCTCAAATGAGTACCTGGTACCATGTGTAAACATTGCCACTAGGGAGACAAAGGCGGTTTGGCGTGGTGCTGACCCCTTGTGTGCCGTGTGTCGGCTTCCATAGGTGTTCGCTAACAACACTTGCCCCTGTTAAGGCTATCGGGGGATCTTTGTGACATTTAATGGTAATTATTTAAACATATACGAGTTAATTTTAACTTTTAAGTTTAGTTATACTCTAAGTGTTGTAATCCAAGGTGATTATTTATTTTTCATTGCGTGCTAAGCAGTCAGTGAATGGTAATTTTTTTATTTTAGCAATGCATCTACTAATGTGATTTTATGCAATTAATTGTGATTAAACGAAACTTATATACACGGGATATGTCGTTTTAAAATATCAACACCATATGTTTCTTATATTATCGCATACTCACGTTATTGTCTCAGAAGACATCTGCTTATAGTTTAATAGTCATATCCAGGTGTTTCCAATGCGTGCAGTTTTTTTTTACTGTCGTTGAAGGATTGAATGTATACCTTTTCAATGTGTCGTGTCCTTATGCATTACGTCCCTGTCTTTCGATCTTTGAGCCATCGTAATTTGTGTTACTTTTAAGAAAGCATTAACAATAGGGCTGATGGCTGATGGGATAATGCCGAGAGGTGAAATTGTGGACAAAATATTCACAAATCAAACCTTTAATGATAAAACAAGACGAAACTACGCAATTGCTGATATACGGTCAAATTGCAAAAGAAAATGTATAGCGTAATTATCAGCCTGAAGGAAAAGACAATTGACAAAAAAATACGTTACGTATATTTAAATAAAAAGGGGGTTTAATGTCCACTGAATGCTATATCTTTGTGAGACACCAAATGAGTTTTGGAATTTATGAAAATCGGATTCGTGGATTAAAAAACTTAACATGGCACGAAAGAATCAACTCGCATGCACATTTTGTGAGTGTCACAATGTATGTGTGTCACCATGCATCTGTGTCACCAAGCATCTGCGTGTCAACATGTATCTGTCACTATGTATCTGTGCTTGTCGTCATGTGTCTGTCACCATTAATCTTTGTGTGTCACCATGTATCCGTGTGTGCCACCATATGTGTCACCATATTTCTGTGTGTGTCACCATATATCTGTGTGTGTCACCATGTATGTGTGTGTCACCAAGGTATCTATGTGCATCACCGTGTGTCTGAGTGTGTCACCTTGTGTCAGAATGGTGCATCTCCGATGAGCACAGTTGGCTATGTAAGGTAAGTTCAACATACATACATGTATGGCTTCAGTCACCGCTGCAGATTAGGAAGTCAAAATCCAACAGCCAATGTGATGCTGCTCATTTCCATTCGTGGCCCTGAGCTGTTGGTGCATATTCCACATTCCCATGGTGGTGCCCAGTCGTTGGACAATCTTCACTTCCTACAAAGTCGTACCGATGTGATCAACCCTGTCATGACAATAGGCTTAAGTCAACTCTCGAATAGTAAATTAGTTCACAATCTGATGTAAATATTCTACATGGTAGACGTTTCGGAGGCAACACAAGCTTCCGTCTTCAGGATACAGTAATTTTGCTGTGACGGTTCCACCTGAAGACGGAAGCTTGTGTTGCCTCCGAAACGTCGTGATTTTATTTATTGAAATTTTATTTTTTACCTACGTGACTTTACCGAAAAAACCAAGAGTATGGACCCTTGCAGTCACGAAAACTTCAAATCTAGAATGTAGAATATTGTGGAATATTTATATCGGATTGTGAACCTGACTAGACAAGCTTTATGTAAAATACTTAGAAAGCTTTTTTTTGCATGACAAATAGCATTTTCTCTGTCTAGCATAGGGAAGTATGTGGAAATCACACGTGCAAGTTTAAGTCTGTGAGCCACGTGATAGCTTCGGGAGTTGCGCAACTAACACCGCTCAGTCCGCCGGAGAGCGAGCGTAGGATGCAGTTTTTTGTGATATGGTCCATGGCTTGGTTCGGGTGGCCGCAGTCACACTGTGGGTTGTCTTTAATTATCCACTTGTGGAGGAGGTGTGCACAGCTACCAGTTGCTGGTCTGAAGCGGTTTCGTGGAGCACCATAGTTTTCTTGGCAGAACAAAGCCGTGCGGAGCAATGGAGGGGTCGTCTGTGAGGCTTTTATTTGTAAAGCCTCACAAATAGCATTCAGCTTGGAAAATAAGTTTGTGTTCTGACTTAGGCAACAATTTTAAAGTGTATGGCATCCTTTAATCCATGAGAGATTATGGTTTTTCAGATTTCCCTTTTTAAAAGGATTTATATTATTTGAACATTTCCTGTTCCGACTGACACCGAGTGGCAGAATTTTCTAGAATGGCTCACGAAACCCCCATATACATAGATGCAAGCGCAAATACAGGCATAATTAAGGCAGATGCAGGGATAGTATTGCTGAATGGAGGGATAGAAATATATGGAGAGGGATTGTGTCAAAGAGAAACGTAAAAGTACAGAGACAGTGATACAGATAACTAAAATTGTGAAACATAAAAATACAAAGCGAGACGCAAGAGAGGCATTCAATAAGACACACTCAAGAGACTGAGAGACCAATTTGCAGAGAGAGAGAGTGAGAGTGACATGGAGACATGTGCACTTCTTCTTTCAGATGGCTGATGTAGACGCAGAGCACCAGCTACAATACTCTTTGGTTTTTTCGGTGAAGTCACGTAGGTAAGAAACACAATTTTAATTAATAAAAGTAAAATAAAAATCACGACGTTTCGGAGGCAACACAAGCTTCCGTCTTCAGGTGGAACCGTCACAGCACGATTGCTGTATCAAGCTCTTTACTTGATACAGCAATTGTGCTGTGACGGTTCCACCTGAAGACGGAAGCTTGTGTTGCCTCCGAAACGTTGTGATTTTTATTTTACTTTAATAAATTGTAATTGTATTTCTTACCTACGTGACTTTACCGAAAAAACCTAAGAGTATGAAACCTTGCAGTCACGAAAGCTTCAAATCTAGAACAGCTACAATTTAACATTCCGGTGGTCAAGCAAGATAACCAGGTCGGGAGTAGCGAAGTGTATCACTGTGATGTCTCCTTCGTTTTTGTGGATCGGGCATTGCGTCGTAATACGTGTTATGGTCTGTTCTGGGTGACCATAGTCGCACACCAGAGAGTTTCTAATTTTCCATTTGTGCATCAGGTATCCGCATCTGCCATCGTTTGTGTGGATGCGGTATTAAGTGGCCCATGAGCTTTATGAAAGAGAAATTTGAAATGGAAGACATGAAAGATACGAGAGAAGCACAGGGAGAGAAATAGGAAGGAGACGGAAAGATAGACAGTGACATGGAAGGGGATGGAGAGAATCAGGCATGGAGCCTCTATAATGATGCTCAATGTGACACTAACATGTGGACAGAATTTCTATAAAATTTAGACTTTTATTTTATTTTACCAGGTAAGGCCCACTGAGCCCTCTTTCAGAAGCGACCTGGCCACAAATGATAGCTGAACGAAGTGGCTTATCGTGCAGAAATGTATTGCAGCCAAATACTCAAAACGCATGTTGATTCTAAATATGGAGGAAACAACGGAGGACCCTTATATACATGTTCTTAAATTGAAGCTTTTTTCCCCATAACACTATATTGGAAACAAGTCCAGTGAACCTGATCATCCATAAATAAAACTAGCATACTCTGCATGGAAATCAGTTCATGCAAACAGGTACTAAGCGACAACAAAAATACGTATTTTGGTTTGAAAAATATATGTAGTTTACTCTAAAGTTTCCACCAATTTAAGCACTATTCTTTAACGAGAGTATGGTGTTCCACAACGTTCTGTCCTCGCCCCTCGGCTCTTTTGAACACATCTCCTGCGTGGAAACATAATCTGCAATCATTTATATGCTGATGACACCAAACTAAATATTGACTCCACCAGCCACTCTCACATTCTGCCTTGACACAGTCTCATCTTGGATTTTGTTGTATTCCGTCAGATAAATGTTGCCAAAACTGAAAAACCCCTTATCAGAAATACTCCAATTTGAGTATTTGTCTCTTGAGGCCCTGACATTACACTGGTGAATAGTGTGCACCATCTTGGAATTGTCATTGGATTCCAAGGCTTCTTCTCTTCCAACATATTTCTTCAGGACCTCATAACTCCATCTGTCCAACATCTTGTGCATCTGCCATTTCCTTACACCCCAACTTCACGATTGTAACTCCCTCCTCTACGCATTCCATACTCCTTCAGCTTATCCGATATCGTGCTGCTAGACTTCTCACCAACATCTGTCAATGGGACCACACTGCCCCGAATACTCCAATCGCTCCACTGGCTCCCAATTCAACCCTGGATCAATTCACGATCGCACTCAACGTCTTCAAGGTTCTTTATGGACTTGCCCCTGGCTACCTCTCCCCTCTCATCTCACACCACTTTCCTCCATGCACTTGCCACTTCAGTAATCAAGGCGTCTTTTGAAGCCCCAAGTCAACCTTTGATCAGTAGGAGTCATTCATTCTCCTCCGTTGACCCTCATAGTCTGTCTGAAACTTCCTTCCACACAGCCATCCAACTTCCTTCTTCATATTCAAGACCAGACTCAACGACTGTGAGCCTCTCTCTGTAAAGCGCGTATGCCCACTGTTTCTGTAGAGTGTTGCATTTAGACACTGCATGCATCCAAATTTGTATTGGTTTATTATTTCCTTCGCCGGTTATATATTCGTGATGGCCACGTAACTACATTTCGCAAATTCTACACGTAGTTTTATACACCATATCTGCATGAATTCAACCAACATAATTTGAATATTGAATTAAGATGCCGTGTGACTACTAAAAAGAAAAATATACAAGCACAGTAAACATTGTCTACAATTCTTCAACAGTGACCTCACTATTATGACCCACATTGCTGCTAAAATACCACCATTCACATTCACATCCATACAAGTACACTTGCACAGATGACCTGATAGCTATATACACACTCACACATGGACACCCACTTGCATTAATATGCATGCGTGAACTGCATTCTTTTAGTGTGGTTAAAATGCTAGCATTGTTGAAACATGTGCTGAGAGGATAGATGTTTTCTGCAGAGAGTTATCTCACCACCCTCTCCAATAGGGTTATATTATTGGAGAGGGTGGGATAACTCCACGGCAGAAGCCTGCTCTCATATTCGGTACAGGCGCAATCCTGCAGTTTCTTGGACATGCCACTGCCGGCAGAGTGGTCTCCACTACAGTACAGGGATATCTAGGGAGGACCTTTGGAGGGTATTTTGGCCTACTCTTGGAAGACGTGGGAATTACCCACACTCTGCCCTGCCACGTGAAAAGTGCTGATCGACTAAGTGCGGTGTTGCCGTTTACACTGCTAGGTAAACACGGGCGGTTAGATTGATTAAACGAACAGGCAACCTCTGGATTGCAAATCCAGCGTGATAGCCATTACACCATAACGACACCCTGCTCTTACATATTATGAAAAAATAATCCTGTCACGGGATAGAGAGACTGAAACTGTTGTAAAATAGTACAATTTTTGGATGAAATTATACACAAGTGTGGCTTGAATGTTCTGCCACTTTCATGAAAGACACCGAGGTAGTTGAATTGAGGTAAGAACATTCACTGATGTTCTACACTCAATCACCTAAAATACTGGGATGATTAGGAACATGATTTGTGATGCATAAAATCCACCCGAATAACGAAAACATTCTCACAGGTCACCTGGAACGTTCCTGCAAAGCAGAATGAAACTCGCCAAGTTTGCTTGGTCAACATTTGTTCCGCAATCTCTACGATTCCAATAGATATGTGTGCTTTTGTGTAAGTTTCGTAAGGTAACTGGAATAAGCACTTAAACACAAACATCCAAACCAACATTAAATAATATTGGTAGTGCTGTCAGTTGGAGTAGTTTACTCATAATTGGAAGTCAACCCAGCACATTATCCCCCCCCCATGACCAATAAAATCAGTAACCACAAAGTAAAAATACATCAGTGGTCGACCTGAGGAGAACCTGGTCCCCACGATGGGAATATGGAATTTCCACCATTTGTTAATGGCTGCCAATGGAAATGAGTGCCATCCCGAATATTCACTGCAGACACTTTTGAGACACTTTTGAGACACTTTTACTTGACTTGATGTAATCTTTCTTTGGCAATGATCTGGAAAGCATTCAATGAAAAGCCAGGCGTAGTAACTATTCTCTTGTTAAAATAGTGTTATTTTCTGAAAAATGTATGCAACATAATTTCGCTAAAAAAAACGTTCCTAATCATACATGGTATCTTTTCTTTGCCCAAGTGAACTTTGGATAATAAAACCGTCCACAATTTGGTTTGAAAATTTGAGGTAGTTTAGCGTCATGACTTAAAAAAACAACGGTTATAAAAACATTACAGTAGACACTTGACTCTGTATATATATATATTTTTCTTTTGGCTACTCTAAATAATAAGAATTAAAAAAACATTTTACATCATAGTAACATTCGGACATTCTGATGCTGTTGTAGATGATATAGTTTAACGTTGTGTCCAAAAAAAGATCCACTCATTTAAACAATTCCAGTCAATATGTATCAGTGAGTAACAACATCAATAAAACAAAAGGCATGTGTTAAACCCTGAAGAGATGAACAGAAGACACGGTTGTATTGAATGTTAAGTCCGGAAAATGCTTGTATTATTTAAAAGAGCACTCCTGGAGTGCAATTACGGGCATGTGAGACTCCCCCCAAAGACCTGAGATGCCTGTAGTTGTTGACATGAGATTCTGGTGTGGGATCTATGGGTTGTGGTGAATTAGAGCTGAGGTAGTGATGACGTGAAGGGTGTCGTGTTTGTTTCTGGAGCAGGGGCTCAAGCCTGCCTCTGCGAGTCGCTGCAGTGAAGCTGCTCGCGAGTCGTGGCAACCAACTGCCTCCACATGCCGTTCAGAAACAGAAGCCTCCGCAGTTGAGACTCCACTACTCTGAGCGTGCCTGTGAGGAGCAGAAAGTTCGCTGAAGTCTTTAGTACACAAAGCTGGAGCTGGAACTCCAATATCTCCATTGCCATTGCGGACGTCGCCCTGAACCTCGGTGCGGGCAGTGAAAGCACAGTGTTCTGTTACACTGGAAATGTCCTTAACTGGATCCTGAGCACGGCCAATCGCAGCGTCGCTGTAAGAGTCTTCAGAGTTGAAAAAGTCCGCTTCATCTGGCAGCTTCTGAAATGCGCATGGCGATGTCTGGTTGTCTGTGACCTCCATCTCGGAGTACTCCGATGCTCCTTCAGCAGTGTTTGTCTGTCACAACAAAAAACATGATTAGAAATGCAGATTTTTTTTCAAAACTCTCTTAAATTATTTTGCAACTTTTGAATAGGCTAACAATATTACCCATGGACACGCCTATCATATTAAAATTGCCAGGGCCTGCAGAGGCTGCTGTGTTTCACCGCTCAGTGTGGGAACCTCTCCAGCAAAAGCATTCATTTTTCCAGGAGGAAATAAAGCATACAAAATAGTATACTTCTTACTGAAACGGTGGAATTACCTTTGATATATATAAATCCAAAGTTATGCAACCGAGCTTGTCCAACTATTTATTATTATTATTCTTTTATTGTGGCTATGCTGGGGAAATTAAGTTTCACGTGGCTGTCCAACACAACTATGGTCATAGTCATTGAGAAGGTTTCATTTGATCAACTCCTCATTTTATGAAATGAAGAATTATTTAAGAAATGTTGCATAGCAGTATGCCCCGTGTTTCAGAGATTGGCTGCAGAAACCCTTTTATAGGATTTTCCTCTTAATCCTTTACACAGCAGGGGTCGCAATTTATCACACACCCTGCTGTTGGATTGTTTGCCGCACAACAATAAAAAAATATTTGTAATGCTTAGACATGGAATTTAGCCATATTGCGCACTATACCAAATTGGATATGACTTTTTGGTGCAGTCATCAACTTGTTACACTTGTGATCCCAGTTTTATCGCAATGTGGCTACAATGATTCAAACCCAGGTTATTGTCGCTGATGACTCTGCACTCTGACCTCCTGACCACCTCTTGAATATTGTTGCTGTTGTAAATATAACCGTTTGGATGAGGGCACATGTTTAAAAGTACAATTGTACAAAGCTGTCCCAATGAACTACATGGCTTCCTCGTCTATTGTGTCCTTCCTTTATACTGCTCCTCTCTTCATGCCTACCACGCTTTTCCTACCCACTATAGCCTCGTGTCTGAGACAAGGAAAATATATTTCCACTCGACGCAAATCTAGGTGGCTTCAGAAGAGTGGTGATTGGGAAGCAAGGTGAGAGATTGTTCAGAGTTTCAAGACTTTTTACAAATGTAGGCAGTGTGTTCTAGGAATGAGCAGAGTGAATAATTATTGCTTTTTAAGTCATCATACTGTTCATAAAATGTATTCTCTAAGGATGAACATTGCATCTGCGGGAGTGGATGTGGGATCAAGGAGTGCCAGTAGGCTTTAGAAACTGTTGGTCAATTCCTTACTGTATATATAATGTGGAATGTAATGAAAGCTCCAATTAGGATATGCTATATGCGCACCTTTATATTCCGTAATATTTCACTGCATATTTATAAACGGGCTCAGTTTAATATTTGAGGAAGGCAAAAAGTGTTATGGGGTCACCATGATGTCACAAGTGTTTGTAGAGTCAAAGCCCCAGATCGCTTGTAACTGCCTCTGACATCATGCATCTGCTTGACGAGTTGCAGGGACAGACTGAGCCCACCAATACGTACGGCACCTACTCATCTAGCATCCAGGACACATTAACAATACAACCACAATGAGGTATAGGGCACCACTACCTTATCCTCGTGGTTCTAATCGTTCATTATTAATGCTCAAAGCTCAGACAGCTGCTACGAAGGCCAAGACTTATGCAGTATTTCCATGGGAAATGAGCCAACTTGGGTCATGAACCAGGGAAGTAGGTTGGTGTCAGGTTGGCCTTGCCAAGCCAACCTGACACCAACCGGGCTCTGGTGCTGACACCAAGTGGGCCGGGAGGCTCCATTTCACACAGGGCCACACACTTTTGACAATGGCCATGATGTCAGTGGTGCCTCTCTCTATCTCTCTCACTTACGTCAACTTCGTTTTGACTTCAAGCCTGTGGTTTTGTAAAAATGAAAATGGCAGAAAATGTACAGAATTTATACGTTTTGTTTGATATAGCCTCACCTAACCTGATTGACTATTTATTCACAACTCTGCACCTATCAGTACATCATCCTGTTTACGTTATTGAAAAGAAGAGGTGGCTGGGTGGCTTGGCAGAATATGGAGCCAGCACCGCTGAATACCTGGGTTCAAACCATTCATTAAACCAGCACCTGTGAATAAACAGTCCTCAAGTGCAGCAAGTTGATGGCCTCAACCCAATTACTGCTGACTGCACAAATAATCACATCATTATTACCTTTGTCTTTTCACTCAATTTGACACGATTCTGACTCTAAACTTAAAACATTTTGGTTTGATCAGCATGCGACAAACATTCTTAGCAGGACATTAACAGGTGTGCCCTGAGTGAAAAGAAAGGTAACTTCAGAAATAGATCTGTGACATTATCTCGCAGGGTCGTACTCTGACACAGGAAAACGCACAGCAAGCTGGAGGGTTCTCAATGGAAAATTTGTAATCTCATAATATGATGCTGATAGCACAATCTGAATTTAATTAGGGTAAATGTGAGACCCTGTAATTGCTCGCTCACACCACTGTTGGTAGAAGAGAATCCACTATACGGTGGTTATAAGAGCCCCTCCAGAGGGTATTTGGCCTACTCTTTCATACTGGTCAGACGTCTTAGTGCAGTTCCTGGATCGCTGAGCCTCTTGCCAGCAGCCATGGAAATGTCGCATTAGTAATTTTAGGGTTTAACGTTCTTGAACGATGCCTGCACAGCCATAATAATCCACTCACTCTCTTTTTAGCAAGTTGTACTGCATTGCCTCCAGACAAAGTGGAGGCACCTCGTAAAGAATGGTTAGTCAGCTTATATATTGCCATAGCACAAATGTTCAGCTTTGTTAATCAAAAATATGGTGATAAAGTTCTACTGAACCACTCATTGACCTGTTATCCTATGAATTGAAGGTACCTTGTATATACTATCCAGACAAAACTGTATGATTGATCAGACTTACATCATGATGTGTGACACTATTTTAGAACAATTTATACACAACATAACTATGAAGGCATCCATTTATAATTGTAAATGGAAATAGACAGAACAACGCATACATGTGGTGATCCTGCATTGGCAGTGGTGCACAAATATATGCAACACGAAAAAATCCAACACATTCATCAATAACACTGTGGCGTTAACAGGAAAATATAAAATAGGTGATGTGTTGGGCTATGCATCGTCTTCATGGCACGTACAAAAATGAACGTCATTGCATGAAATTTTGCCTTTTATATATTTGTACTTGTAAGGCAACAGCGTTATTGAGAAAAGTGTTTTTAGCCCAACGAGCCTTACCCAAAATAAACTCACCGATATATATATTAAGCTTAACACACACTATGTAGTACAAGTATCGAAGGAATGTATTTATTAAGAGAGGCAGTAAGCTTATGTAGCAGTACGCCCGCGTTTGTGCCGTGACCTTTGCACCCACGTCGACTCATGGGATTTACCTTAATCAGCTGCTGTGGGCTGTCCAAACTACGATATTGAGAGGTGCTCATTAAACTCTGCAGCTCTGCTTCCACCGCGGCTGGATGCGTGGCTCGCAATTGAACAAACAGAGTGTCGGGGGTTGTTATTCCTCTTGCTGCGCTGCAGAATGGGATTGCATGACCATTGCTGTGTGGTGCCATCAGAGTCTCCAGCTCATAGGCCTCAGGGGCAGCTTCTGCTGCCGATGCCTCCTGCTTCCCATGTTGCGCAGAGGGAGAGCCGGCCATCCTTCGCGGCACAGATGACGACGATGCCCTGGCATGCCAACATGGGACGGGGAAGAACAAAGGCACGCGTGATGTCAGATCATTCGTGTATCTTGGGTCATCATCCTACTTGTATTATAAATTATCCATCCTAATTTACTGTCAATGAAAGAAAAAGGGATTGAATCGCAAAGAGATTAGTGCGCTCGCCATTGCAACAGATTTCCTAAAATTTATTAATTGATTAATGGAGCAGCCAGGTTATATCTGCAAGCATAGCAGAACTCTTATTATCCATCATTCTCTTCAGCAGAAATCGTATTATCCACAGCCATCAGGGTATCCAAGGTTCTTCCCATTATCGATGGATTCCCAAGCAGTCATATGTATTTTTGATTAAAGAGAAACGTTTAATCACATTTGTAATTGAGCCATCTGTATTGTGGCCTCGCAAGCTATGAAATGCAATGGGTTTCCAGGCATGCGGCAAAGGGCAACTTACCAGAGAACCCTAAATGAGGAATTATATCCATGTTGAAAAGTACATAATAAATTAAGGATTCAGAATGGAGTCGGCGTTTATCTCACTTGAACATGTGTACAGTTCACACACACATTGGAAGACACCTACGGTTAGCACGATTGGCAACGTACAGTGCAAAATAAGTTCAACATACGGAACATACAAGTCGAGTCCTACCTGCTGTTCCCAGTATGACTGCAGTGGTGCAAGTCGCTGTGCACCCTTCGTGTTGTGTTTATCATGTGAGTGTAGGCTAGGTAAACACCAATAAATACAGATTTAGACATGTTATCTAATCTCAAGGGAGAAGAGGCAATAAAAGGTGAACTTCCCGGTAAGACATTTTACAAGCAGCTCTGGGAGGTAGTGATTAAAGAACGTATTTTATTTATTAGAAACAACTGCTGTTGTTGCTGTTGTTTCTTGCTGTAGCTGTCCCACCTGATGACGATTGCTTGTGTTGCGATCGAAACGTCGTGATTTGTTTTATTTTATTTCTACCTACGTGACTTTACTGAAAGAACCAAAGAGTATGGATTCCTGCAGTCACGAAAGCTTCAAATCAAGAATGAACCAGAGTCGTGCTTCGTCCATATTTGACAACGGGGATGGGGTGAATTCAGCATCAACGCATTTAATCCATTCATATTCTAAAACGTTTGTTAAATATTTAGAGTTAGGCAGCATCACAGAACATGTGTGACTAAGAAGCAGTGTGCCAGACGGCGAGGACTGTGCATTATTGGAGGTGATCTGAGGAAAGATTATGTCTGCAAGTTTCATATCCAGTGGCCTTGTCTCTCCACATCACAGATGCGTTTTACCATCCTTTTAAATCAAATATTTTAATAATAATTTACTATTTTACCCACCCTGTATTTAGAAAACCCATCTATTTAAATAATGATGTGCATGTAAAAACGAGCTGACCACCTGGGGATGTATTAAAAGTACATTTGGTAAAATAAGCCGGGAATTAGGAAGATGTTGGAAAATTGCTAAAGGGAAGCCTGCTGTGACCAGCTTAGCTGGAACAGTCAGCCGTGAACTTTGATCCTGCCGCCATTATGATTGTAAAATATGCAGCAATGTAACAATTAAACACCTTAAATAGTACCGTCTGTATTATCGGCATTTTATATCAATGTTACTCACAAGTTTATGGTTAACTCAATGAAAAAAACACAATGTATACTCAATGCTACCTTTGATGGAGGTCATATTTTATCATGAGTTCTTAAATTTCACATGTTGAAGTCGAATTAAAATATCCAGGAATGTTAGGAGATTATTGATAGTATTTTAAGTGTCGTTTGCTTGTAAAATATGAATCGTCTCATGAAATTACCATAAATGCACAAAATTTCTAATCTCAGAAGCTTCGCAGGTTGAGCCTGGTTAGAACTTGAATGGAACATTTTTGGGGTATACCAGCTGATGGAAACTTGGACAGGCTGATGGCAGTACAGCTGTGGACTTGTGAATATATATATGCGTGGTGCTCTTGAGTGCTACCTCCCTATATACACACCGGTATAATCCGAGTCCTCTCATGTCCGCCCACATGCCAAACACTCGTCAATAGAATTGGCAAAACATTCCAATGCAGGACACTCTTCGAGGAAAAATTCTGAGATTCAGTGGGAGAAGTGAGGGCATTGCTACACACTGCTATAATGAATCATATTCACCGTAAGCAAAAGAAAACACAGCAAAATATATATATGGACATCCAAGTTAAGTTTAAACAAACGTACACTTGAGGAAAATAAAGATTTTATTTTTGAATGTGTCGAAAGCTAACTACGTATGTGATTGCTGACTCATTCACATACCCCCCGCTTTCCTATCTGGATTTTATGATTCTTCGTCGTCACCCAACTCATGCACACGTTAACCTGTTGTGCTCGTTGACCTGTCACCATTGTGGCTTTTGTGCATATCACTTTGCCCTCCATGTTAACACCCAAGAGTGCCGATATGCCTGTTTTCTAGCATGTTACATGTTCATGCACCAATCGACCACTCTTATGCTGTCTCTGCAGCTTCTATTTGTCAATCCTTGATCTTTGAAACCTCACCTCAGTTTGTGTGTGCACTGAGTAATGGAGGCACACTTTTACCTTGTGCGATGTTGACTGATGCATTATTTTTCAAAAGGCGAATGGTCAAGTCTTGTTATAAAATATATCCATGGCATCTAAGCATGAGTCGCAATATCTTTCGTATCATCACGTATAAAAAAATATAATACTGGCAGTGTGGAGCTATATTTATGTCTTTACGCACGCGAATAAAAATATCGTACACGTATTTAACGTGAGGATAACATCACTTATCTGACCAGCGGCCCTATTATCCATGACTCCTAATATCCACGGGGTCTCGCCGAATCAGCAATTTTTTGCATTATGCGTGGTTTGCAGAGAGACATGACGACTGGTGTTTGCCAAGGGGGAATGCCATCACCTACTTTTGTTCAACGTCACGTTTGACTAAGTGTTCAATAAAACTATGCCTAATGTGGGCCTGAGAAACTTGGATCATGAGGAAGATGCAGCTGTTAGCTAAAACTCTGGCTTAGGAGTTTTAAGTGCCGAACATAGACACTGGGGCCTGAAAAAAGGGGAGCTTTCAACAAATGATTTGATGGAATTCATTACTGTTATTGCAGATGTTTGATATAGCTTATAGCTTTGGAATTTAACACGAAGAAGAGGTGTGGTTTAAATAAAATCAAATCGCGTTAAACGTGCCTCACATCATCAGATCTCAGAAGCTAAGCAGGTGCAAGACTGGTTATTCAATGAATGGTGACCGCTAGGTGGTGTAGACATAGGGCTAGAAAGTGGTGTTCCGGTGCGGGTTTTGGGTTTTCTCCGGACTCTCGCATATCCTTTCACATGCCAAACACTCCTTTAAAGTTTTGACCAAACATCCTAATAAAAACGAGTCCTACGACTCAGTGAGGCTTTATTGATCAAATAATAATCAGTGCCACAACAAAAATTATGTGTGAACACAGTGGGCAGTAATTACAATTATAATTCATTAGTATTACTATAATCCATTATTCATTATTATTCCTACATGAAAATAGTGCACATTGTGTTTTTTTATTATATAATATATAAAAAAACGTTTTTGTGTGCCTTACAAAGGAGATTTAGTATTGTTGAGTGTTTGTTTTTGTGTTTTCTCTGACCCAGTTTTCACGGGGCTGGTGATGCAGGTCCTGCAGTAGCCTGGTAGTTTTGGGGAAACATCACCAAAGGTCATGGTAAAGGCCCTACATGATCACTCACTACGTTATCACTCACTGCATTATCACTCACTACATTATCACTCACAAAACGTATGCTATTCTGTCGTGGTGTCAGAAGTAACTCCCAAAAATGAAAATTCAAACAATAATCATCATTCCCAGCTCTTTTGTTAACCCACTGTTGGATGAAGCCCTCCTTATATCATGTCAGTCACGGGGACTGTTCTTACCATGCTTCATTATGTTGGTCAATGTGGGGCGGTGAGTGAAGCACCCGAAACCGGTTCAGACATCACTCCCCATTGCTGTTGGCCATGGCCAGGAATCAAACGTATGCTGCGGGTTCATCACAGTGCAGTTTGCAAAGTACTGTAAACCAATGCTTCATTCAAGTTGAAACTTACCCACAGCTCAATGGTTTAAAAATCTAACAATTGCCCCCATTTGCCTACATTTATGCATGTCTACCTTAAAAATGCTATTATTCCTCAATCACATGGTTAAATAAAGGTCATTACATGATATAAAAAATATATACTTATTCTATTGCCAGTGATCCAGAGGTTTCTCCAAATATTTAAGCAACTTCAAAGGTCTGCAGTGGCACCTACAATTAACTGTAAATAATGTTCAGTACAAGCAAAGTGCATACATTGAAGACTCTCCCTGCAGGTGCGGGATAACAATTGTTTGCAGAGAACACTTCCAATATACGGCATTTTCTCGATGACAGTTCATTAATGAGAAGAAAAATACAATGGTGAAGTGGAAGCTGACTTCCAGTCATCAGCAACTATGTAAATGCAGGACTGCATTAACATAGTGGATTTGTTTTGCCCCACGGATATGAATTCAATGTCCAACTCAAAGCGAGGTCCAGGTGTTTACTATGGCTCTGTTCTCGTGTATCCTTTCAATAAAATAACAAGAAACATCTCTCGATTCGAGAGCTCTCTGATGTCATTTCGGGGTTGTGCCGTGCATTGCTCAACATCATGTCACGTGGCACAACTCGAAAACAGATCGGAGAGCTACGCAGCACAGCCGTGAACACCTACACAGTGGTGTAACTCTCAACATCACTTATTGTAGAGGCCGCACGCTGAATTAGACACGACATTTAATGGGATTAAAGTTAGGTGAGGTTTCAGCTAACCCGAGGGTGGGCAACCACAAAAATCCATGGAGTGCACAGTTCAATGTTTAACAGAAGCATGTTGAAATGCAGGATGCATTTTCATGTTATAGTGAATATAAGGCTCTTCTTTTTAACTCGGTGACCCAAAAATACTCCAACTTGTTTGCTCATGTTAAAATGTTAGATTTTTTGGGAATTCCAAAGGTGACAAACATTTACATTTAATATTAATAAATGTATACAAATTGGAGTGAGATATTTACAAGTACTGTACTCTTTACCTCTTAAAATAATAACGTTTCATAGCTCTAATGTATTCCTTTTTTAACGAGCCTGATTGGTGATGAGACACAAAATATTTTAACCAGTTAAGAATGTTCTTGTTTAACATAGCTTGCAGGATCATACTGATATAGAAAGCCTAGAGACTGATAGACCAAAGCATATTTTATTTTTTATGTGGAGAGACAAACGGAGTTCTGTTTATTTTATCACGAACGTTATTCTACTTTCTATCATCAGTCAGTCACACACACAATCAGCTGTATGTAGGTTTGTAGGCTTACACACGAGTGATAGTATTACAGCTGTCGTGGGCCAAACGAGGCTGCAATAATCAATCCTCATCTCTGACCTCAGGCAACCCAGAACTTTGAATCTCGTCTTGAGTCAATACAAAATACTTTTATATTTGTGGTCATAGCCAGAGATGGGCAAAATTTTCCCATGAAGTTTATGTGTGCTCGTAGAGAATTTCAAATCGAGCATCATATGTCCACATGACAGAATTGTTTTAAATTCCTAATCTTAAAAAAGGACTGGGTTATTCATGCAAATGTATTTGAATATTTGGAGCAAATGCGTCAGTTTAAATATAATAAAATATACGGGTTTTATCTTTCAAACGTAACTGTCGCATGCAATGTTTCCCATCCACCCATGAACGCACACAAATACAACGATCCCACCTCTGTCATTGTAGACCATGGGGGCAAAAGTGTTTTTTGACAGGCACAGAACATGAGGGAGTGGTGTGGTCAGTACCATGTCCACTCCAGTTGTCATTTAGAGCTGAGCCAACCTAGAGCAGGCCCAGAAGATGCTCAGATACCACCGATGTTATTCTTGGCCAGGGGTTGAACCAGGTTATAAAGATTGTCGTGCAGTTCACCCACTGTCGCAGCTCATATACACACAAAAAAGTACTCTGTATGGCTGTCCAGAATGTTGAGGGAAGGGTTAGGCCACCACAGCACACGAGGGGGTGGTGTGGTCAGAATCCGGCTCAACCGTCTTCAAATCTCCATACTAAGCTTTACACATCACATTAGGTACTGATTTAAGGCTAAGTAGGCCTAGGTGAGGTACAGGATTGGTTAGATTATAGCCCAATAATTTAAGCAATGGCCGGGAATTGAACTCGGTCACTAGGGTCACAGCGCATTGCACTAATCATTGCGCTACCACTTGTCATATAACACTGGATATTTGTGTGGTGTCACAATTGAGTGCACCAGTCACGCATCCTATGAGATGTATTGAGCCCTGCTGGCCCTTCTCTGTTGCTTCAGCTCAGGGCATGCGATGACAGAGCCAAAAGGAGGAAGTGGAGGAGAACCTGGGACTCACAGTCCCCTACTTGTCCACCATTTGCACAAAGACTGTGCGATACAAGATCGGATTTCACCCGAGAGAGGTCATTTAAAGTGCATGCAGCTTTGACCTGTGTTGTCCCACCCGCTCGTGTCCAGTGTCTGTTTTCGGGAGGCTCATGTGAATGCATGCATGGTTTTGTAAGAAACCGGTGAGAAAGGTTGCCATTTTATCATTGTGAAAGCTCGCTCATAAACAAGTTAATAGATGTGGCAAGAAGGATATTAAACATACTTTACAACAGCGGAATGTGTTTTGAACTGTTTTCTTCTGATGCCTGTATATCTGGAGTTTGCATGTTCTCCCCATGGTCGTGTGGATTTTTTGCCAGGTCCTCCGGCTTTTCCCTCCACATTTAGAAACACGTGTTTAGAGTATTTGGCTGCTACACATTTCCACATTAGCCACTTCGTTGAGCTATCATTTCTGGCTAGTTCACTTCTCAACATGAGCTTTCTTCCGCCTGATGACGATTGCTCGCGTTGCGATCGAAATGTCGTGCTCTATTATTTTTTCTACCTACGTGACTTTACCGAAATAACCAAAGAGTATGGATTCCTGCAGTCACGAAAGCTTCAAATCAAGATAGGAGCTATAAAGCTCAATGGGCCTTACTTGGTAAAATTAAAATATATGTTTAAGTTTAGTTATAAAATAAATCTTCTTGGTTCTTTCGGTAAAGTCACGTAGAAGGGAAATAATAAAATATTAAAAATAAAACATAATATTTTATTATAATAAAACATAATATTTTATTATGTTTTATTTTTATTATTTTATTATTTCCCTTCTACGTGACTTTACCGAAAGAACCAAGAAGATGAATCCCTGCAGTCACGAAAGCTTTAAATTAAAAAATAAATGTCAATAGTTTTTAGTTTACTATCTGCAACATGCTCTACTTACTGGTAATTTAAACTCAATGCATCAGCAGCATATTTCTCATTTGTATTTATCTGTGTGTGCATGCATGTATGTGTGCATATGTTACTTGAGTTTGCGATTTAATATGCATGTTTGTACAATTGCTTCGGTATAAACCTGTCATAAAGACAATGAATGTGATCCTGTAAATAATTTATCGATATCAATTTAACGAGTAAGTTTCATTTTACATTTGTATGGAATGTGAAACTATATTAACCTTAAAACTGTCAACAACAATTATCTATAGCAATTTAGATGATGGGATGCGCTTCAGAATTTATCTAGCTCCCTTACTTTACAGGGGACACCGTGGTGGCGTGATGTTAACTGCCTCGCCTGGTCTACAGGAGGTCACGGGTTCAAACCCAAACCCAAACACTGACACTTTCATGTTCTCAACATTTTTTTCCCTCCACATTTTAAAAGATGCGTTTCGAGTATTTGGCTGCTATACATATCCACATCATGTGCCACTCCGTTGAGCTATCATTTGTGGCCAGGTCGTTTATGAAATAGAGCTATACAACTCAGTGGGCCTTACCTGGTAAAATAACAATTGTTTAGTCTAGTTTACATGCCTTCTGATCACTTTATTATTTTATTATTTATCACATTCTCACTCTTTTAAAAGATGTTCAAATGTACACTCGTGAAAATTCCACATACAATTGTACACTGCGTGAGCCCTGTTAGCTCATGCCCTGCCATCTGTGCTCGGCCTACTTTCTACGTTGTGTAGCATGCCCAGTTTATTGTTTTTTTTTACTACAGCGCAGCCTTAATAAATGCTATAAGTCACGGCTAAAAGTTGTTGACAGATCCTTTATTTAGTTGACAAATCCCCATAAACCTAAGTTCGATCCCTATATTTGGCCATCATCGGTGACCAGTAATATCTGAACCAGTGGTTTGCCTTCCCCCTTCACCTACGTACACTGACCAGCAAAGTAAAATACGGTACAGTAAAACAAAAATCCCACGACTAACGTGATATAAAGCAGTCAACTGACAACAGACTGTAAGTTATTGCTATTATTCTTTCAACATGACCTGGACATGCTCAAGACGAGATGTGACGAGGGCACATTCTCCGATCTCCGCATGCCCGTCATGTGGAGTGCAGCTGTAAATTAAGTCAGGGCAACTGGGTCTCCTCCTGGGTGGGGAGTAGGGACGCAGTGGTTAGCACACCGATCTGCGTCACCCGAGTTCCAATCCCGACTGCGGCTATTGCCAGTGGTTGAGTGATATCTGAAAAACAGACCTCGGAATCCCTTTCACGAACCTGCACTTAGAAGTGTGGTGAAATATGGTCAAACAATCCCCATTACCGATACAATATGGGGAAGCCTTCGTTCAGCAGTGGATTGACATTTGTACGTGAAAAAAAAGACGGATTCCCGCAAACAACACTTCAGGGTAGTGACAATTCAATGGTGTGCAACCTCAAGTAGAGTTCATAGATGCATCACCAACAACTTTGTATTAAAAATATTTGAACTTGCCGGGGTACCTTGTGACCTGTGTAGTTGAGTTGGTGGCATCAATGTATTCAGCGTGAGTGCTGACTGTGGAAAATGGTTGCTCGATGGATAAAGTATAGCCATTTAGATGATGAGATGCGCTTCAGAAATAACAATGATGCAAACTAACTTGACTGTAATTACTGTATACAGTAATTTTGCTGTGACGGTTCCACCTGAAGACGGAAGCTTGTGTTGCCTCCGAAACGTCGTGATTTAATTTATTTTCTTTTTTTACCTACGTGACTTTACAGAAAAAACCAAAGAGTATGGACCCTTGCAGTCACGAAAACTTCAAATCTATAATTAATTTTCAGCCCTCTGACAATGCACTACAGGATGGAGGCCTCCCCAGCACGTCAGTCATGTGAGATGTTTGTGCAATATTCACCACAGTGATTGATGTGGGTGAGTGAAGTGAGTCCCAAGACCTCTTCAGATATCAATCACATCGCTTACCACTGACAGTAGTGGTGGTGCCGTGATTAGCACACTGCACTATGGACCCAGTGACCCGAGCTCGATTCCTGTGCACTATAAGAACATGGATGCTCTTTATAAATGTGTGGGTTTATAAAAGTTTCACACCAACAGCTCTGTTGAGGAGCATATAAATCAAATGTCTTACTCTTTCACCGGCAAAAACTCTGTACCAGGTGTAAATTCAATCCACCTGGACAGAAAATAGTTCGTATCAACGGCAAGGTAATGCAATATTTTGCCAGGATATCACCGCTAATTGGTGAGAACCCCACTAAATGTATGCATATGCATTGTGTGTGAAAGGCTTGCCACATCTTATCTGCACACACCATACTGAGCACAAACTTAGCCCCGGTTATTTGTAAACATTTGATCATCGTTAATTCCGTCTCAATTCCGTGCTAGCCCCACGCGGGTTTCCAACAGGTGAAATGTCAGAATAGAAGTTACTTCATATTTATAATGGAAATCATTTGTATGCTTGAAGAACAAACTTTGCTCAGTTATTCCCAATATCATTGGGCGCCACGGTGGCGAGATATTAAATGCCTTGTCTGACATACGGGAAGTCACGGGTTTGATCTCAACCCTGATGCCTGTATATCTGAAGTTTGCATGTTCTCCCTGTGGTCGCGTTGATTTTTCTCCAGGTCCTCCGGCTTTTCCCTCCACATTTAGGAACATGCGTTTAGAGTATTTGGCTGCTACACATTTCCACATGATAAGCCACTTTGTTGAGCTATCATTTCTGGCCAGGTCAATTCTCAACAGGAGCTATGAAGCTCAATGGGCCTTACTTGGTAAAAATTAAAATATATATTTTTAGTTTGGTTAAAATATTTCTTTCAGTAGTTTTTCTTTTCTATCTTCAGCATGCTCTCCGTAGTGATAATTTAAACTCAATGCATCAGCAGCATATTTGTCTGTGTGTGCATGCATGCATGTGTGCATATGTTACTTGAGTTTGTGAGTCAATATGCACAATGTTTGTACAATTGCTTCGGTATATACCTGTCATAAAGACAATGAATGTGATCATATAATTAATTTATCGATATCAATTTAACGAGTAAGTTTCGTTTTACATTTGTATGTAATATGAAACTTTATATTTAGAATCAACATGTGTTTACAGTATTTGGCAGCAATACATTTCCACGTGATAAGCCACTTAATTGAGCTATCATTTGTGGCCAGGTCGCTTCTGAAATAGAGCTTTATAGCTCAATTGGCCGTACCTGGTAAAAAAAAAGAATTTGAATAGTTTAGTGTATGGTCATGCCAATAGTTGTAAGAGAGTCTGTTTTCTCCAACACATGATCCAAGCACAGCAAGTTTGTTGCTTGAGTTAAAGTTACATCAATAATCATCACGTTATGTTTAGAACCACTTGAGATCCTATGAAGTAAAAAAGACGTCAGCTACAAATACAATAAGACGTATCGTAAAGCATTTCACTCGAGAAAAAACCGAAACCAAATGAAACTAAAAAGATGTAGGACGTGGTAAAATAAAGCGGCCTCAAAAGTAACACGAAATACGACAGAAATAATTAAAGAGACAACATCACCAATATGTGGATGTCACGACTAATCGGATACAATTCTATTAAAACTCAATTTACCGAAGCTTATCTGGAAGAATTGCAGACAGGCATAGAATGTATGACTCAAAGATGTTCACGGCAAAAAGAGAACACAGTGCGGTAGTATGTAAAAGAGATTATTGGTGTGCAATGCACGAGTTGGCCAGGACGTACCTCGATGGAAAGTTTTACACGAAACACATTATGGCAAACTTATGATGAGATTATGATATGATTTATGTTTGCTCAGCAGATGTGCCCAGTATGTGAGGGGCAGAGGTGTGGGAATATTGCCAAGTGTCAGTGTGCTGGTGCTGTGTGGAATTGTTCCACATATTTTCAGAACTATTCTGATGAGAGAGGACTGTTTCCGCATAGTGAGGAGGAAATGGCTCTGTGTTTTGGGTCCACATTTTGCCAAACCCCCCCCCCCTCCCTTCACCTCTCTTTAATTTGTGGATTAAGTCTGAAGAGTCTCGGGCTGGTGTGCATAGCGGTATTCTTGTGCCATCTGTGTCGGAAATTTTTAAATAATGAAAAATAAACAGGTCACCAGAGTCTTGAATTAGCACCACTGATATCCTGAGCTTGAATCTGGGAAAGTGCATGTGATTCTAAATGCTATTCTCGTGTGTAGCGAGTCCAATCTGGTCACCAATGAATGCACACAACAACCGTCGCATTTTTCACTGACATACCAGCTAAACTGCCGCTCTGGCAAATAAAAAAAAACGTATTGGTTTGACTGCCATCCGATTAACATTTCACTTTAGCAGGGCATGTGGGAACATGCACCCTCTAACGTGTGGATAAAAAAGGTCACTTGAAGGGCTCTCTGCTCTCAAAAGAATATCTGTGTTATCTCCTATGCTGGGCGATGTTGTAACACAAAGGGTGATGCACTGCTCTGTGAGAGTGATGAATGGAAACATTGGCTTAAAGAATCCTAATTTTGGAGCTTTCGTGACTGCAGGAATTATTCTTTGGTTCTTTCGGTAAAGTCACGTTTAAAGATAAAATAATATTATTTTATTATTTTATCTTTATACGTGACTTTACCGAAAGAACCAAAGAATAATTGGCTTAAAGCTTTCGTGACTGCAGGAATTCATATTATTTTGGGTCTTTCTGTAAAGTCACGTAGATAGGTTCAAAAAATAAGATAAACAAAAAACTACGCAACATAAGCGGCCGTCATCAGGTGGAACCTATCTACGTGACTTTACCGAAAGACCCAAATAATACAAATGGAAACATTGTTGCATAGCATGATGTCAAAAGTACAAATTTAATAAAACTGGAAAAGTCAAACATATTAGGGAAAACAATTAAGATGTTGGCTTTGAAAGTATGATTGATTGCAAGCAAGTTTTAAAATATTTCTTATCCACCTCCGATTAGCACGGTTGGCTCTGTATGGTGTGAAAGAAGTTCAACACACATACATGAGTGACAGTCAAGTAATTGCCTGCGTTAAGAGTAATTCATGGTGGCTCGCCCTAATATATCTGGTGTGATGTATATGGCACATTTACATTTGTAATGCACGGGTAACTATGCTATTTGTAAGGTGTGTTGCTAATATTGATACTATAAGTTGTTGTTCTTCAAGTAATTCATTCTCAATTGTGCTTTAACCTATTTATTTCTACAAAGGTATGGTAATTACAAATCAAAATCAGTACACTGCAAATTGAACCTCATTAAGCGAACAAACCTTTGTTACAAACAAGCAATTTTGGTAGTTTATCAACCTTATAAAAAAATCAATTAGATCAGCGGTGAAGTAAGGGGGAGGAGGATGGTGGGGAAAGGTCCAGGAACAAACGGGCTGAGGGCGGGGGATGATTCGGCATCAATTACAAAAAATGTAAGTACAACTTAATCCCGACGTTTAAAAATAAATTAACCAGTTCATCATGTGTATGGTTGATTAAATTACGCTTAAGTAATGGTTTACTGTAATACGCGCTCAGCACATGAATATCGTACAAGTCAAACCGGTGTTTTTTTTTTTATAAATAACAGAAGCCTCATTTAACTATCACAGTAAAAGCGTAATAGTCGAGTCCTATTTGTACCGCAGTAAATCAACGTCGAAAACATTTAACATTATCTATCAGTGGTTTGGGATTTTCATTGGTTGAACAGTATGCTTTAAGACAATGGTGAGATTTCTACCATAACTTCCTTGTCATTTGTGTGGGGGAATTACCTTTGAATGCTGGCTACTGTAAAGTAGGCATTAATGACTATAATGTCATTTAAACGATCAAGCCATTCCATGTAAGCGTTTAAATCAGGCAGTACATTTAACATTTCAGAACAAATATAGTGGAACCAAATTTATATTTCCTTCCAAAAGCATCAAGAAATATCAGTGTGTTTCATCTCGACTTAAAGCTTTCGTGACTGCAGGAATTCACATTCGTTGGGTCTTTCGGTAAAGTCACGTAGATAGAACAAGAAAATAATACAAAAAATCACGACGTTTCGATCGCAACACAACCTTGATGACGATTGCTTGTGTTGCGATCGAAACCTCGTGATTTCTTTCATTATTTTATTGTTCTATCTACGTGCCTTTACCGAAAAACCCACAGAAGATGTGTTTCATCTCGTTATAGAACATTGATTTATTGAGTACAACGGAGCATGTAATATTTTCACAGCATTCCTGCTTAAGAGCGGCAGCCCTGGAGGTACCTTTGCCGTGCTTTGTGATGGTGGAGAAGGCGTATGCCACAGACAACGGAGGCGCCCAGTGTCACACACACGCCAGCCATCACGCCCACCAACAGGTGCAAGCTGGTGCTTGAGAAGATGCCTGTGAAACAAGCCGCATGCGTCGATGATTAAAAGCGAGAATCAAACGTCTTTTGTAGTGTTTGGTGATTTGTGTGTTTTTTTTTTCCAGTGAGGTTTGTGGGGGTGCTGACATGGAGGAGCTCGTGTGTCGCTTGTTTGCACAGGTTCGTGGTTTAAGCCCAGCGGCCGCCCTGGTTAATACTGAGGGGTGTATGAAATAATATGAATATGCATGCCATCTGCTTCACAGTGGACGTTAAGGCTCATGTGATGTTCATCGAAGAAAAGGTTAGCCACGTGTGTGGGCGTCACGCTCCAAATTTGTCAAATTTGAACATTTCTCGCAAACTGCCCAACTGGGTCAAACCACGTAGCAGCCTTCGTGATAGCCTTGCACTATAAGAAGTGCACGGATACAAACGTTGATTTGGTTTGACGAGCAGTTGTTTTGTACAATATTTATATGTGCAGAATGTTTTACCCGCATGTGTATTGTGGCCCACTAATTCGTGTTGACTACAAATGCTTTAAAAGCCAGTCTGCGTGCAACAAACCAATATGTATTGCAGCAGCATGCTCTACAGCATTTTAAGGTGCACTTTACATTTTTGTGAGAGTGGTTAGCACATTGCACTATGCATCAAATTCCAACCCACAACTAATATCAGTGGAAAAGAGGAAAATCTTCCTCTTCAAAAAATTCCCCTAACCAGAAAACAAACTCCACTGACTGACACGGTCCAGCGAGGCCTTCGCCCAGTCGCAGAATGAAAATGGGGCTACGATTTACTGAGGGTAAGTTAATCAACGTAGTTTTAGACAACGTACGTTTAAGCGTTTAAATCATCCACATTATTTCCCTTGACGACCAGACGAATAAGGATAGGGGTTGTTTTTTGTATCGAAAGAAAATTGCGGCCGAAAAAAAAAAGTTTACATTGACAACTTTACATCAAGAACATTGTTCTGGTTTTATCCAGCGGTTTTCAACGTCTTTCACACCACGGAATACGTGGCGCACATGCTTCTGCTGTGCAGAGCTCTGATTCCTGAAACAGAAGTTGCTGCGCGAAGTTACTGCCATGTGACGTTGTGATGGCAGCAAATAAATCCCAGCCCTGGGTGAGGCTGGTTCAAGCCCTGAGGTGTGCCCAGCATACTCGAGTGTGCAAATGTACTTATGATGACAAAGACAAAGACAAATATGCCACGTATAGCCTTAACAGACTGTTGGGGCACGTGATGTTAACGAGCACTCATGAAGGCCGGAACGGGCACACGAGGGGGTGGTTTGCCAGCACCACGTCCGGCCGCCTTTGTCTCTCTAGTGGCGATATTTCACACACCACACAAGGAACTCATTTGAGGCTAAGTACACTACCACTCCTCATAAATCTTCACTTGATGTGTGTTGCCAACACGATGGCGCATACGGAGAGGTTCGGAGGGATGAAACTCGTGGAATAAAATATTCACGTAATAAACTGCTTGTGCGTGCAGTTCCCATTGTCCTCGTTCGAATTCCAGACTCACTGTGATGATTTAATCATGACCAATGCATTTATGGACACGCTGTGTGTTTCATGCATTCATTATTTTATTATTCATTACGTTTGTTTACCCAGGAAAGCCTCACTCCGTCTTGGTACTCTTGTTCAGGATGGTCCTACCGACTGTTCGCTGTCATGGGTAATGTTGCGATGTGTAATTCCAATTGAGTAATTCGCAGGTAATTGTTCAGTATTGGAATGTTTGGCCAATACCAGTTACATTTCGCGTGTTTTTCCTGCTTTTATCAACAAACCTTAGATCCCGCAGGAATTCCCTGCAGATCAGCGAGAACATACTAAAAACACCACACAGAAAGTCGCCTGAGTCGGGAATCAAACACAGCGACTTCCTGCTTTGAAGCACGCGTTGTTACCACTCCTCCATCTACCATTTGAACGTGTGTTTAACAACATAAATTACACTACCGCTGATACAGACACACATCACACATTTATAAATACATGGTACCATTTATACCGCACCCACACGCTGGTATCATGCAACTCGTCAGTTTCATGCCGCCTGTTGACAACCCTCGCATTGCCCAGCTCTAAACTTGAGACATCCAAAAGTCTGCAGTGACTTATTGAGCATTCGGCGTGAACAACTATAAACCGACCAGGTGGCTCAGCAGCAGAGCGAGTGGCTCACAATCGGTAGATTGCGAGTTAAACGACTTGGTGAGGGGTTGACCCAGCCTATCATCCCTCTGGGGTCAATAAAATTAGTATTACACTGTGGGGAAGACAACATGGGTGGTCATGAATTAACTTCCCCCTGTCGTAGGAATATGGAATTTGACAACTGGCTTAGGGCTGTAAACCAAGACACTTCCTCAATCCTCAAATGATCAAAAACATCACTTTGACTTGACTTTTTTGAAAGATCAATAAACAACCCTATGTCTCAAGACTGGCATTAAATGTGTTCCAAAAGCAATTCAGATTAGGAGTGATTGAAAAGTCTGTGGCGTGACAGAAGGCAATGAATGACTGTTAAAATGGAAGGTGCAATTTTCTACATACTGTATTCCTTTTGAACCTGCAATGTTCTGGGTGTATTGACGTCCCAACACTTTAATCTTTACCAATGGTTCACGGAACATATCCCATCAATTTCGGTAGAAAACTGATTTCTCCGCGAGTCATTTTTCTTTTCTATTTCGAACTGTGGAAACGTGGGGTGGTGACTGACCAATTAAATTGTGGCATCATGAATGGTTGCTACTGAAACTGGAGACGTGTGATCTCGTGTTGTCCTGGTCAAACAGCATGGCACGTCTCAAATTTCCACTCCTATTCTTTGATAACCTGGCCAGGTGGCTCAGCGGTAGAGCGAGTGGCTGACAATTTAAAAGTTGTGAGTACAAATTCCGATTGGGGGTTGACTCAGCCCATCATTCCTCCAGGGTCGATAAAATAGATATACTTCGTGGGGAAGTTAGCAGTGGTTGTTCTATGTATAGACTCGACCCCACCATATGAATGTAGAATTTCCGAACACTGACTCAGAGATGTAAACAGGATATGAACATTGCCTAAATGCTGATTTGTCCAGAAAATTACTTTGATACATATATAGGAATTGCACTGTTATCACGGTGCTTATATGTTCTAAATCACCACGGTGATTTCTTCTACATGCCACGCAACTGAGATCGTCACTTTGCTCACAGAAGCCCACTCACAATTTTCCTCACGTAAGTTATCCATGATGTGTCCATCAAATAATCTAACCTCGAGTTTCTCAATACAAAGGGTGTAAATATGATTCATCCATTGCCACACGTGGTGTGGAAACACTTCTTCTGGATTTCACTGCTACTTATCCGGGAGCAGCATGGCTATGAATGTCTCTGGTCCACCTTTTTATTGTAATATAATAAAAAAAAACAATATTTGAAAAGTAAAACAAAGAAGAGTCCATTCTTAATATTGAATCGAAGACCAGACTCACAATAATTAATCGAATCACCAGTGTAGAGGGTTGTGGTGAATCAATACACCACTATGAAGCAGTGTTGTTGATAAATAAATCTTTCTATATATGTTTAACTTCTTTCGCACCGTACATAGCCAACAGCGCTTATCAGAGGTGGTGAGTACATATAAACTTGTAATCGCACTCCGAAATAAACTCTTAGCAGTAGAGAACCAAAGCTTATTCATATCTTCGGTAGTGGTGAAGTGACGGTTAAGTCTTGATTTGAAGCTTTCGTGACCGCAGGAATCCATGCTCTCTGGTTCTTTCGGTAAAGTCACGTGGATAGAAAAAATAGTAAAAGAAAACACGACGTTTCGGTCGCAACACAAGCGGCCAGTCTTCAGGTGAGATGGTTAAGGTTACCAAACCTCCTGCTTTCCCCCAGACAGTCTGGGTTTCAGAAAGGATGTCTCAGTGTCCTGAAGCTTTTTGTGAAAATTGAGCCAGATACACTTTTGAAAATGTGGGCCTGGCACACACGCACACCACACAGTGCAACCCGCTGAAATGCATGTGCGTTGTTTGCACGTCCCTGTGTGCAGGCCGGGCTCATGAAACTGCAGGGAGGAGCTTTGGGAACATGGGCGGCCAATGAAGGACACCTCCCACTTCAAAATTTTCTGGCCTCTTGTTCAACCCATGATACTGGGAAAGGGGGTGGGGTGGTAGGCGTGGTGGGGGGGGGGGGTACCCGGGTACTGGGAGGGGTTGGCAGAGAAGTGTGCGGGGCCAATGAGCATAATTGTGCGGCCAACTTGAGAAAGAGCGAGTCTGCTTTCTGTGCAGGCGGAGCTAGTGGCTTTGTGGACGTGGTTAACATAAAAGTAGGTGGGGCTGACAGTTCTAAAGTTAGTTCAACGTGAGTGTCGGTTGGAGCCTCCCAGAAATGTGACAGCCTTGAGCACGGTGCGTCACATTGTGCGTGCAGACGGCCGACTCACCCGTGGAGGGAGTGTTCACCTCCTGCACGGGCGAGTATGGCCCGCCCCCCACGACGGTTCGTGCGCCAAGCCTGAAGAAGTAACGCGTTGAGCCCTGCAGCCCCTTCACCTCCGCCCTCAGAATGCTCCCTGCATGCAAAGGCAGAAGACACAGCGTGGGTCTGCAGACTCGGCAGCATTGCGGCATCAGGGAGCAAATCATATACGGCTTGATTTATGGTGTCTGTCCACATAAGGAATGGTAAAAAAGAAAGAAATAACGAATTATTTTATTTTACCCACCGTTAACTGCCCGAATTTGTACATTTGCAGAAAGTGTCATTTTTAATAAACAATTGCCAAATCATACACGTACAGCTATGTATTGGATTGGGCACAATATATACAGACACAATGCTAACCATGATTTGTTACAACTTGGTAGGGATATCTCTACAGTATTATCAGGATTAGACTATGTGTGCTTTAAGGTCTTATGAAGTCGCAAAGGCCCACAAAAAGACGCATCTGCTAATGCTTAACAGATCAACAGTTTATTCAACATTATCAACACTCCAGCAAGCATACAAACCATTTGATTTGTGAAGAAATTGTGATCAGCTTAAACAACGCTTTCTGTAAGGGAATAGTTATGGGTAAAGTGTCAATTGTATCCGTTTTAGAATATGTTCATGAAGTTGAATGATCCCCATTGTTACTGGATAATGCACTAAATGCACTCTCAATTGTATTAACACTGTGTTTTGGCTGTGCGATCGATATTCATAATACATTAGGGATGAGATATGAAGTCACACTGACCGAGTTTTACAACTGGAAGAGTTGCAAAGTAACCTGTCAGGCAGAAAAGGGAACGTATAATCTATTGCACGGGTGTAGGAACAGTGCAGTGGCAAGTGCACGAAACTACGAATCCGGTGATTTGAGATAATTTCCAAGCCACAGCCAATATCAGTGGCGAATGAGATCTGAACATGTCCTGGACACCCTTCACCAACCCACACTGATCGGCATGGTGATGATTATTCAAGCAATCCCCGTGGCTCATACGGCGTGGGAAGGCCTTCAACCAATTAGTGACTTGACAAAAAGTCTGTGAATAATTGGTATTATTAACACAACAACCCACAGACTTGCCCAACCTTTCTCTGCCCTTTCATCTCTCTCTAATTGCCTTCACCTGGTCCCCGCTCCGGCACCTTATTTCAAAAGACCTGTCAACAATCTGCGTCCAATGGGACGTCACTCGTTCTGGTGCCGCCCCCGTGGTCTCGAATTCCCTTCCAGCCATCCGTGCCACCGACTCCCTGCTCCTGTGGCTCAAGATTTTCCTATTTACTTCTACCTAAAGACTTTTTCCTTTCAACATATTGTCAAAATTGCATACCTCACGTATATCTATGATTCATAAAAAAGTTTTTTTCCCAGTTATATCGTGTAGGTATAATGTATTTTTTTAAACTCTGTGCGTGTGTATAACATGCACACACTCACACAGATACGCATGGCTTTTGTTCCAACCTAGGTACACTTTGAGGCCACGTGAAGTAGTGAATGGTCCCTCGTCAGAAGTCACGAGACAAACCCAGCGTAGGGCAGAGGTCGCAAACGGGTTTTGATTCCTTACCCGTACCCGTACCCGACCGCACCAGGGTCGCAAATGGGTACCCGTACCCGTACCCGGCCGAGTACGGGTACCCGTTCCCTACCCGTACCCTACCCGAAATGAGTGACAAACGGTTACTTACCAGTGACTCACGGCCTACCCGTACCCATACCCGGCCGTACCAGGGTCGCAAATGGCTGCCCGTACCCGTACCCGGCTGGGTACGGGTAGCCGAGTATCGGGTAGGGTACGGGTATCGGGTACCCGGTTGTGACCTCTGGCGTACGGTCTATACGGCTCGTTCCTGTACGCGTGTATGTACGTTTAAGTTCTTTCGTACCGGACATAGCCAAACGTGCGAATCGGAGGTTCCTGAGAAAGAGACAAGCTGGAGTATCGCTCCCATCGCTGTGCAAGAGCAATTGTGAGTGGATTGAAATCATATTTCTCTCGTATGAGGGAGAATGAAACAACGTTGCCCTGCCCCCTGTTGAAACCTGGCGGTGGACTTTTCAAGGAGGGTTCTATTCAATTGCCCACTGATTGCGTAGTGTTCATCTGTTGGAGCCAAACTTAAACACTGGGCACTAGATAGGGCTACATGGAGGTGTACAGAGCTACGGGATGGCATGAAAAATACTGCATGTGTGTGCATTACTGTGGCGCGGGACGGTTGCATTGAATTATTATGTAATTATCGACCTCGATCTGGCTTCATGTGTAATCCGGCTAGCCATGACTTCACTATTAAGGGTTTTACCGTATTTACTTGGCAGGTCATCAGATCGCCTGCTTTGGCTGTGATTTTTATGTAATACGCTGCGGGAAATGACAAAATAACTTAATTAAATGAAGGCTGAGCAGTTTGACTCGAGATACAAAGAGGAAAACAGAAGTTCGCTAAATAATTGTATACATCTTTCAGAGGGACCCAACTGTAAAACACGGCACAGAGTGAGTGTACTTGGCACGGTTCTTAAAAGGTGACCAGGAGCAATAAAGATTAGATGAAAAGGTGGACGGGAGCATATTCGTTGGGTCTTTCGGTAAAGTCACGTAGAAAGGTTCAAAGAAGATAAACAAAAGTTATTTTTGTTATTTTCTTTGAACCTATCTACGTGGCTTTACCAAAAGACCCAAAGCATATGAATTCCTGCAGTCACGAAAGCTTTAAGTCAAGATTTTGGACGTGAGCATTTCAGGGTGCTCTTGGAATGCTGAAGTTGAAAATAAACATACCAGTGTGTCTGAACAAAATAAAGTTTTTAAAGACCGTGTACTATCTGCTATGACGTATGTATGTATGTTGAGCTTCTTTTGTACAGTGCGTAGCCAACCGTGCCAATTGGAGGTGCGAGGGAAGGTCAACAAACTAAACACAAAAAGCAACTGTAAAGACATTCGTGTTCGATCTCGATTTAAAAGTGCATCGTCCCAGTGGCTTTCTAATTTCGGAAGGAATATACCTAACGTATGATTCAGAAACATTGTCATGAATGAAACATATGGAACAATAGCTAAAATGTACGCAAAGAAGAATGGAGAGATGCATGCTTGAAACTGCATTGAGAAACAGAGGCACGCGTGAATCAGAGAAATTTACAGAGGTCAATTATATAATCCAAACTTTGAAGAAAAGTCATTGGGCTTGGGCAAGATATCACGCGAACAGGGATGGCAAATTATGGTCAAGAAGGAATGGAATATGTCCGTGACAATGACCAGCAAGGGCATGGGGTAATGAATCAGTGAATGGGCAGGTGGCTGTGTTTATTGTTGCATCGTGAGATCACGAGAGATGGTGGTGGCTTGGGGAGGTCTTTATTCATTAGTGGGTTTACTATTGTTGATGATAATAGAATACAGTGATCCCTCGTTTATCGCGGTTAATGGGGACCGGAACCCCTCACGATAGGTGAAGATCCGCGAAGTAGGATTGGCCCCCTAGGAATTTCCGTATATGTGTGTGTGGGTACCAGAATGTTTAAAATATGTATATTTATACTTTATATATATATTTTTTACATAAATCTATTTAATTATAAAACCTTAATATTATACATTCACTCTCTCTCTCTCATACGATACGTATTATGGTGTTCTACACTCACCAATGACAGTAGAATTTTGAGACTTGACTCCAGTAATGACGACGACGACGATGACAATGACGATGACAATGACGACGATGACAGACCTGTGCAGTTCGATGAATGTGATGATGAATGATGATGATGATGGTGTTACTGCACAGGTATAATGAGGCCTTTAAATCAGTTCAAAAAATCCGCGATGCACTGAGGCCGCGAAACTTGAACCGCGAAGTAGCGAGGGATTACTGTATACACTTTCAGTGATACTGGCAGTTCGCAAAACGAACTCGTAATCCAGAGGCTGCTAGTTTGATCCCGCGACACAGCAAGTGAAACAACAACAAGAGGCAAGTTTGTTAAATCCTCCCGCTGCTGTGAACCCAGCGGTATAAAAGGTTACATCGTATAGTCAATTAGCAGGTTGCTTGTGGTGAGGTCAAGTGTGGGCCTTCCCACCTCCTCCAACACATCTGGCCAGCACAGAGAACACACAGGCCAAAACAATTAAATAGAGGGGCTCTTTATAGTTCCTTTGAGTGCAGACCCTTCTGGCAGCAGTGATGTGAGCCAACAATTGCAAGCCTGTACCTTTACCTTTTTAATATAGATCTTCAATATCGACACGGACATGATCTTAATTTTTTCCCACAGCCCAATGTCAAGGTGCCTGTTATGGGAACTGAAGATTGGAAAAGTGAGGCTTGTGTGATTAAATAACACACACAAATGAAAAGCAAACGCAATATTTACTTTGTTACTTTTTTATTTTTTCATAAAATAAAATGTGCCTGGCCATAACTCAAACTCGTGAGGTTCAGCTTACCTAGTGAGGCTTATGGCAGTAGTTTTTACACTACAGATGTGATTGCCTCTTATTTGAACCAAATAATGTATTCTCGTTTCCAATACTTCTTCTGAACTACAAATAAAGTTTCGTTCATGCTTAGTAAGAGTAAAATTCTGTAACCTCTCGGTGACATTAATTTATCTGTGTGTGCATTCAATACAAATGAAAATTTTATCATTATATTTGTTCATAGCCATTTATAAAGCAACACCTCTTCCAGTGAGAATACCATAAAATTGTGTAATTGTCTCATGCCATATGGAAAAAGCCCAATGTGTGCATTATACCCATATGTCTGCCCTGAATGAAGAAACAATCTGCTGGGAACGAGAGGCCACATAAGGAAGAGATATACAGCTTTTGTTTTACATCATAATCGTATGAACATATAAGCGAACTATTACTGTTATGTGGCCTATACTGCATTGTCACGTAAGACATTGCACGGACAAGGATGTCACATGTACGATCGCATGTAGTCGAGTTGCCGAACACGTTGACTAACGGCAAATCTCTGCCGTTCGGAGTAAACGATCGCCTTAGAAAATGTCTCCAGTGTCTCCAAAACAGCGTCGTTTGCCTGACCCCCACCTCTCGCGAGTTCGACAAACCTTGTGAAGGAGCTGCACTGATTAGCAGTGCGTTAGAGAGGTCCGGTTCAAGGTGGCAGTACTCGCTTTTATAGCAATGATAACCGGTCAACCAGCGATGCCAAGCACCCATACGTACAATCACGAAACGTTATCTAATCATACATTTACATAGCGCCTTAACGAAGGCGCTGTACAGTGAACGAACTATGGTACAAGACGGTTGGCGAGATGAAACGAGATGAGTGGATGGGATATATGTGTAAAATGTGGTGGTGGTGGTGACGATGCGTGGAATAAACGAAGATGGAAATGAGATGAGTGGATTGGTGATGGGTGACCATGGGGAGTTGGGGACAGGGAAGGCGGCGTCAGTACGTGTGTGGAGGACAATAAGGGGATAAAGAAGGGTGGACAATAAGGGGATAAAGAAGGGTGGGCAATAGAGAATAAGTGGGGGTTTAAGAGATGAGCGGAAGGTAGTGAGAGAGGGCTGACTGTTTGACGCGCAAGGGCAGTTGATTCCAGTGAAGAGGCGCTAGGCGAGAGAATGAGCGAGAGACGACAAAGATTTTGAATGCAAACCGACGCTCATCTGCTATGGATCTGCTGCTGTATGAGATCTACACGGAGTTTTCCATCTGCAGCCCCAATGATCAGGGACAGTGTGCCAAATGAAGTCTGCTCAGTCGTTACAATCGGTGATTTTAAAACCGGACTATAATTGTTGTTGTATTTTCTCTTCTGTCCAGTTTAATTTAGTTTTTAATTTCTATCTGTGCATTCTGCGATTCCATCTCAACACATTGCTGAATACGGCGCATTACAAATCTTGAACGTATTGATTGTGCGGAGTTTTTTTTACAAATATTCTACGTATTATATACTTAATGTATTTCATTTACATGATTTCAATGGGAGTAGTGCACAGTGGTTCACGCACTACACTCTCAACACATTGACCAGAGTTTGATTCCTGCAAGCCCGAGCTAGCCCCTTTACCAATCCGCACTGACACATGTGGTGAAGTATGATAAAGCAACCTTCATGACTAACGTGGGTTAGATTTCATCAAGAAATGCTTCGATAAAGGGATGTTATTATTTTATTATTATTACTGTTATTAACATATTTTCCATTTCCAATAATTTCAAATAAGCTTCATTGCACGATTACTTTCAAACAATAATACAAAGTTTTACATAAAAAACAAATAATAGATACAATATTTTTATTCGTCAATAATATATATCTTAAATATTTAAATTGTGTCTGGAAGTACAGTGAAAATCCCAAAGCACTCGCCCAGCACATTTAGCCGTAATAAACTGTCTTCGGAAATGTCAAGTGGCTGTTTTGATGATAGATGGCCTCCTGGCAGGTTCAAGATAAATAGTACAGCAAATCACAGCTGACATTGTGATATCACTAACCCAGTCTTTGAACGTCCACGCCACTCATCCAGAACCAATAAAGTGTCCCGACCACACATTATCTCCCCACAGAAAATTTTCCCAAGGCTGCGCTCTGCACGCTCCATCCTAAGCAGAAGATTTTGTTTTTTGTTTGTAAAGATCGACCACGCTGTTAATATCACTTAAGTTGCACTTGGGATTGACACAGATGCTAATTACAATTGCAGTTGCTGCAGTCATTTGTAGTGTAGTAGCCTCAATTAGAATTTTACAGTTGATATCTAGTCGCGTGCGGTTTAAATAAAGTATTTGCATACTGCATCATATAATGTCACTGTGAATCAGAATCTTGATTTAAACTGGAGAAATCCGATGAGCTTTGAAGCGTTTTTTTTACAGATGCCTGATTCCTCTTCTGATGTATTTTGCTACTGCATGCAAATCTCAGCGGAGCTGTTCCATCCACTTAAATTCCACCCATTTTATAATTATGTGTTATTAAGTGTTGGTTCATGAGCGCTAAGATGACTCTATCGATTTTCCCGAATCAAATTACTTTTTAGTGTCAACCAACACGAGCCATAATGGTATTTGACAATCATTTGTCTTTCTCAAAATCTGATGAAAAGAATGCACGTGGGCGAGGATAGAAAACCATTTTTCATAAATCCGGCTTGCTCAAGTGGTTGACCAGACTCTCAATTTTCCATTATTTTATTCCCAGTGATCCTCGTGTACACGCAATCGGAGGGTTATTGGGAATGGAGTTCTTCAAGTCAGTGTTGTCTTCCTTTTTGAAAAGAAAACTGATCGAGGCCTCATTCTATGGTTGAGGCATTTCAACTCTATGTAGATGTGAAGTAAACACGTTTGGCTAATTTGGCTCCAACTGATGGTGGCGCTTCTCTGATAATGTCGACAGGTGCCCTGGTGGCGAGATGTTAACTACCTCACCAGATATACAGGAGGTTGTGGGTTGGATTGCAACCCTGATATCTGTATATTTTGAGTTTGCATGTTCTCCCTGTGGTCTCGTGAATTTTTCTCCGGGTCCTCAGTTTTTTCCCTCTACATTTAGAAACATGCTTTCATAGTATTTAGCTGCTATAAATTTCCACATGATAAGCCACTTCGTTAAGCTATCATTTGTGGCCAGGTCGCTTCTGAAAATATCTATATAGCTCAGTGGGCCTTACCTGATGAAATTGAAAAAACTAATTTAATAGTTTAATAGGTATTCCATCTGGTACCGCAGCTTTTCCTGTTTTCGTTATGTGAAGATTGTTTCTTGCAGTGTGACTTCTCTTCACCTGAAAAAATGGTTTGATTCCTGGGATATATGATTGTTTATGCTTTAGAGATATGCATACAATTATTTCACAAACGTATAAGAGTCTGCCTATTATGTGCAAAGGTTTTATCTTTCTCCCAAAGGGATACAACATCAATCTCCTCATTGCTGCTTCCATGCTCCCATTGCCTTCTATGATGTCTTCAATCATCATTATGTTGTGTTCTCTGATTTATTTCTCATTCTCTTTACTGTTTTTTTACAGAGTTCTCTGTATTATATATTTTATTTGGCATATTTGCATACCTCTCTACTTCTACATAATGTATTTCCTGGGTTTCAGATACAGTGTTTGCATATTCACCTTTTCCCCCCAAGTTTCAATGTATTTTATAGTGCTATGCTTGCTTCTATTTAAACTACTTAGAGGAGAAACAAAGGCATACACTGAAATTGGGATATTATTAACAATCTCAGATTTGGTGTTGAAAAAGTCATGATTACAACCAATGAAAATATATTACAAGTAATAACTGAATATTTGAATAAAGAGTGCAAAGGTGGGTTAAAGATAAAAAATTGTTTAAACAAAATTTAAGTAGAACAAATTTTCTAAACAAATAAATGTTTGTTGGAGGGACACAACTGTAAAACACATTAGATTATGCATTCCTCGGGCAATTATTGAAGGAGGACTGGGATAAAACGATGCCATAAGGCAATTAAGAGCAGATTGGAGTTGGGAAATGTTGCTTCATAGCAAAAAGCATCATATCAATGTGCCTAGAGAAGTTCATTTTTACTCAGTGCACATTACCTACATGAGCAAAATAATCTGCAACAAGGACAACTAAGCAAAGAAAGTAGAACATTGTACTGGGCATTAAAAAGTGAACATTGTATTGAGTGTTAAGAAACGGAAGAGCGCTTGGATCAGAGGCATCACTTGAAGGGAACGTTGGCCGAAGATCAAGACCGATGATGGAGGAAACATGTCCAAGTGGACGGCCACTGTGGAGACGGAGAGATGACCTCACGTGCAGGAGTTAGACGGATTGTTGTGGCTTTGGGCTAGCCATCGAACAATTGGCGGTCACTGCATAGCATGTTTTCAGATACACCTCTGCGGCCATCTGGAACGCTCTTCCTTCCGATATTTAAAGCTCATTTCTTTCGAACTGCCTTTGTGTTAAGTTTGTTATGACAAGTACATGACTTAATGAAAAATGTTGAATGAATAGCCATTTATATACCGTTCGCTTCAGCAGCACCTTGCATGCTCCCACAACCCTGCAGGGGTGTACACAGGAATGCGGCCATACACGCAGGGGCTCTCATCCATTCGGTTTTCAAATCTCTTGGTTCTCATTTCCCGAATCATAATCATTCACGAATTAACAGGGGCATGCCAGATAAACACATAAACATCTTTCATTACTCCGATGAGCATGGTTGGCTACACATGTTGCGAAAGAAGTTCAACATACATAATTATCCATGGCAAGCGACTTGGGAAGGCCTTCATCCGGCAGTGGACAGAGCATGGCCGCTGTTGTTGACAATTAGCGTGAAGGCTGCAATAGTGTTTAGCAAAAGCATGTGCAGTTATGCACAGAGAAATGTGATCACGAGAAATCTTTGGTGATTGCGCTACAGTTACTTCACGGGTTAACTGTGTTTGTCCTCGTGTGAAGGGAGCTTGGTGCAGTACTCATTTGAGGCGGTTCCTTAATGATGGAAAATTGTTTACAAGGTTGTTTAAGACTTCCAATGTGTTCTCCTCATTGAATGCAAGGTTACGAGTCGGTTACAATTGTTGTTCTGCTCACAAAAGAGAAGACAAAATTACCATGACACTTTTATAGGATGCGGTTTACAGGCCTCAGTTTATGGACTGTTGCAAGTGTCTGGAAGCAATTTGAGTGATAACGTTTGGAATATTTTGAATAACAAAACGTCAACTTTGTTCATTTCATGTTTGGCCATCTGTAAAAAGCATTGCTAACACAGAATAAAAGAAACAGTGGGTAAAAACAGCAATACTGATATAAAATATTAACTACCAAGTAGCATCTAATGATGTTTATTGAGGATTTCTAAATGGATGTGATTTGTCTAGAATCCAAATATTTTTTTCTAAATATCGTGTGTCATTTTAATGGAAAACTATTAACCAGTGGCCTCGTGTCTCTTACAGCAATATTCATTTGTTTCCCTTTAATGCATATTGACATAAAATCTATGTAACACAACCAATTAAAATGTAACTTAGTGAAGTGTCTTATATACATATATATACATTCACTGTCACACACAGCCATGGCCGTAACAACTTAATTTTATTGGTTGCGGTGCTGTGGCACTCACAAAGCTCTGGGCATTTAGAACAAGCAGGCAATTCTGTGGCTTTTAGGGCTAAAAGGTGGCTAATGGTCAGGTCGCCATCCCAACGGGTCTTTATAGTATTGACTTGGAGCATCACAATAGTTTGAAAGGGCCATTAGTAGAAAACTGCATTGAAACTGACAAGCCCATCCAAGAAATTACAGGAATGTAACCATCACGTCTACCGTCACCATCAGCATGCTGGTGACACCAACTTTGACACATCTTATTTATCTCTTCCAGCCGGTAAGACCACACAACAAATGTGTGTTCAACCTTTGCCTGGTAAATTGTTTGTGTGAAACATTCATGCTTTTATTGCCATGTGAGCAATATTGCAATGGTTGACACGTGATGCGTATATGATAGCATTTTTGAGCTATGGTTACAGCTGATAAATGGCCACATTTCTCATCGTTCAAATTATCATCTGTACCCAGTTAGCGACTTGTTCATGTCTATTGAAACCAGTGCCTGGTGTGGAATTTGCGGTAAATGGGGATCTAAAATAACAGACAAGGTGCTTCGCAGAATTATTCACTCAAGATGGTGACATTTGTTGCTCATGAGTTACAGATCCAGGATCTTGTACAATTAGTGTACACGACTGTCCCATGCTTCTGGATACAGCATTCGTTTCAGAATGCTATGAACAAAAATAAAGTAATTACCATATAACTTAATCGTTCGAACGGATGAAATGCACAATTGTAATATTCGTAGACAGCTCTAAAATACAGAGTTCTAAGCTTCGTCCAAAAAATAAAATAGTAATGTTCATGCCTTTGTCAATCCTCTGCCGAATCAACGTCTCCTCACACCATGCCAACCATGAAGATTGTTTGACCATACCTGGCCACTTGGGTCCATATGGGTTGGTGAAGAATGGGGGCTCAGACTAGGTCAGATGTCACTCACCACTGAAGTCAGCCATGGCCGGAAAGCTAAATCAGGTCATCGGGTTCATAGAGAAGTGCACGAACCACTCCACCACCATACCACGGAAAAGGAGACTGTAGAATAATAATCAGAATGCTACTTAAATGTAGATGTGACTGAAAAGACTACTTTATATTATAAATCTTGACTTAAAGCTTTCGTGACTGCAGGAATTCATACTCTTTGGGTCTTTCGGTAAACTCACGTAGATATAAGAAAAAAAAAATAAGAAAAAATCACGACGTTTCGATAGCAACACAAGCTTTCGCTATATTTCTTCCTGCCTCAGCAGTCCAACTGCTGTATTTTTTCACCTGAAGACGATTGCTTGTGATGCGATCGAAACGTCGTGATCTTATTTTATTTTACTATTTTTCTATCTACGTGACTTTACCAAAAGACCCAAAGAGTAATTTATATTATGTTTAGAGATGAGCACAGAACAGCAACAGAGGATGATTTCGATCTGACATGGGCAAATTGGAATTGTGTTTTATTTTTGGGATACCAATACGATAAAATCAAAATTGGTTAACCAATTTTGATTTCATACTCTGCGATACTCTACAAATGAATGGACACAGTGATGGGAGTCAGCGGGTGGGGGCAAGAATGTTCAGAGCAACGCGAGGGAAAGGAGGAGCTGGGATTGAAGGGTTGTGGTTCAGAGTGCAGTTGTGCAGCAGTTGAGAGCAGGGCGGGAAGAGTGGTGACGCACGATTGCAGTAAGTGTGCCTGTGTGTGTGTATGCATATGTATGTACGTATGGTGGTGATCTGGTGATCAAGTGCTGTTAGTGTGATCATCAGTCCACACTTGCCCAAAAGTCTGTTCAGGCTATACGTGTGGGTTTTTGTCTTTGTAGTGATCTGATAATTGCTGCTCACTCAGAAAAGGGAGTGGGAGGCGCTGCTGCTGAACCTGGAGCGTAGTACTCAGAGGTGGGGCCGTATCATTAGCCCCACAAAAACTAAGCACCTGCCTGGGTATGTTGTGCCATTAAACACTCCACCCGTCAACTCCCCAATGGTGATGGGGCAATTGGGGAGAGAGTGAAAAGTTTTCCATACCTGGGCAGTGTACTTATGACCAACTCCTGTTTGATGATAGAGGTCTGACCTCTAATCAGTCGAGTGGCATTATCCTTTCATTGGCTGCATAACGCCGTGTGGAAGCTACCTGGTCTGTCGTGCCACACACAGCTTTGGTTCTTCTCAGCCACAGCCATGCCCTCCCTTCTGTATGCTTGTGATATGTGGATCCCCCTAATGGAACATCTGGGCCAGTTAGAAACATTCATGCTGGCCTGCCTACAATCTATCCTGGATTTAATCCAGCTGGGTGGTGTGAGGAGCTCAAAAATACTTTAAAGATCTGGACACAGCCCCATTGGCTAGCGCCTAAGAGCAATAAAGGCTGCGTTGGCTGAGGCATATAGCCTGCATGTCCAGCAACCTCATGCTAAAACAGCTTTTGTTTGGCAAGATAGAGGGGGCTAAATGGGTGCGGCATGGGCTAGAGAAGAAATGTACTGATGTGGTATGAGAGGATATGGAGCTGAGTGGATTTGCTGATGACTGATACCAGCAGTGTCAAGATCGACCTCTGTGGAAAAGGCTCGTGAAGGACACTACTCGGCAGTTGGAGGCAGTCGCCCTCTAACACTCACAACAACGAGCGGAACGCCAGGTGGCTAAAACACAGCAAGTTAGCACAGTAGGGGGCACAGGTGGTGCATCTGCCAGTCAGTTAACTCATGGCACCTGGGTCTGTCCCATGACCTCTTGTCAGCATGCCTTCGACACTTCACATGGCCTTAAAGTGCACATAACCTGGCACAAGCACCACATAGTCTGGCACAAGTATCTTATACTTCATGGTCATACTGTTATCTACAGTTAATCACGGATAATTGGATACATTTCATACAACTTTAATGTCACTCACTAATATTTGCTGGTGAGGTGAAAGTCGGGTGCCATTTACTTCCCTGAGAACCTAAATATAAAACTAAACTACAATTTTATTTTACCAGGTAAGGCCCTTTGAGTTATATATCACTTTTTTAGAAGCGACCTGGCCAGAAATGATAGCTCAACGAAGTGGCTTATCATATGAAAATGTATAGCAGCCAATTACTCTAAACCGGAGGAAAGACTGGAAGACCCGGAGAAAGATCGACGCGACCATGCAAACTCTAAACATACAGGCATCAGGGTAGGGATCAAACCCATGATCAAATCCACGACCTCCTGTATATCACGGCGCATACTCAACACAGACAAGATGCGGTCCCCTCTCAGAGCTTCATCTTGCCCAAGTGACTATGTGCAGCCTTCCAATTTTTACGAGTCCCTGGCTACTTTTGCTCTTGGATAAAGTGAACAACCATAGTTTGTCCTGGTCCCGCAGAAAATAACAATACTTGATTTAAAAAAAAAGCTATGGATAACAAATGTCTCGGCCTCGCTGTGCGCTGCATTGCACCACTATCCGAGTAGATAACCTCGCATTCAATAAACCTTCAGAGCCAGGGTGAACATCCGACTCCAAACTTAATTAATGAATTGAACGAGGTAAAACTGATGGAAAAACACAGCACAAATACAGCATCTGTTAATACTTGGAAATATTAATACAATGAATGAACACTACATCATGATAACACTGTCTTAGATAACATGAAACTCAACAATAGATCCTGGATGAACCAGGCACCTACATTAGTACTGAATAGCTATACAAGAGAATAAGCTACTGTGTTAAATAAGGGCACATCGTGTAATCACCATACTGCAGCCTAAATGTACAGCACTATACATAACACTGAACTGTGGATGAGATATTTCGTCATCCTTGCTCTCAAGATCGCAATAAGGTTACATGGGTACAAGTGTGACTCGACTTATTCAATTACAAGTAACATCCACAATAAGGCAAGTGGCAGGCTTCGTTGTTAACTAGGCCTCATATTTGTCATAACAATTTAACAGCATTATAAAGGCATTTACAGCATTATAACGACCATTCTAACAGAACAGCATTCCCAGTATTATAAGAACATAAACCATCTTACAGACAATGCTTCTTAAAGTCCCACAATGAACAGTTGCACCTGTCTTCACTGGGACGCTATTTGTGCCACATTTTGTACTCTGTGTAATGTCTGATACCCTGCCACATGGCTTAGAGGATGTCAAATCGTAACGTCACGTGACCAATCTCAACATCCAAACAGGAAATTCCTGTGTACACACACCTTCACACCTGCTGTGAGGCACAACAACAAGAGATTGCCTGTATGATATATATTTTTTTTATCAGAATCAGAATATTTATTTGTACTGGAGGAATCCGATGAGCTATAAAGCTCTTTTTCACAGATGTCCAGTAGAGGCGGGTAAACACGTAACAACAACAAACAATACAAAAACATGACAGTAGTGCAAAGTACAAGAAGGTAAACATATCACCCAAAAACATACAAATAACACTAAACCATCCCCATCCTACCAGGCAAAGCCCACTAAGGATTTAACTTATTTTTTAGAAGCGACCTGGACACAAATGATAGCTCATGAAAGTGGCCCATCATTTGGACATTTATAACAGCAAGGTTTAGCCTTTTTGTGGTGATTATTATTATTATTAATGTCGATATTTTCTGTTAATCAATGATTAGTTTGACATTACAAACCCATGCCTGCAGAGCCATAAACTCACGCTGTGCCTTTGTTCATGGTCCACGATAGCTTTACCAAGTTGAACAACTGGAGAGGTCATTAATAAGCATATCTTATGCACTTCAACACACGGGAACAAATGTGCTGACTCACGTGCAACAGTATATACATATCTGCGCACTATATCTTGTATAAATATGGGTAAAGATGAAACTGCCGTACCATCCTTATCATTGGCACTCAGTGTTCTCTATTCTTATCTCTGTATACAGTGTGGTGCATGCACATTAATGTCTGTCATGCTAAAATGGTGTTCTGTGCTTGGCCTACGTAAACACTTTACCGTGAGAAAACATTTTATTACTTTATACCAACCCTTCAGAGCCCCGTGATAAAAGCAGCAGTAATTTGATGTGCGAGCATAAATGATCCCTTTACGCGGCACATTATGGGTTCGTGAGATAAGTCATGCTAATGGTGTTGCGCTCTGCAAGCGGTGGTCGTGACACTGCAGGTGAAAGGTCACCATTTTTTTAGGGAACATTTGTTATATGTTGCTTCTCTGGCAGTTGAAAGCGATAGAGGGTTGCCCACATTCACACGGCCACACGCCAGCTACCTTTCCCTTATGCCATGCATAGCGACAGGTTTTCACTTCTGCTTCAGTCTCATTTTTCCGATATTAGGAAGCCAATGGAGCTATGCACTTTTAAATCTATATTGAAAACATATTCCTTTAAGCACTGACTTTTTGTGTTTAGTTTGCTGCCCTTCATCCATGACTGCAATTTGCACGGTTGGCTACGTACAGCGTAAAAGAGGTTCAACATACATACATGACTGCAGGAATTCATATTCTTTGGGTCTTTCGGTAAAGCCACGTAGATAGAACAAATAATAAAAAATAATATCCAGCCCCCTATCTTGTGATATTGTTATTATTTGTAATATTTGTTCTATCTACGTGGCTATACCGAAGACTTGTTTCAGCAGCCTGCTTCTCTCTCCCACCTGAAGACGATTGCTTGTGTGGCGATCGAAACGTCGTGATCATTTTTTTTACCTACGTGACTTTACCGAAAGAACCAAAGAGTATGGATTCCTGCAGTCACGAAGGCTTCAAATCAATATTTTTACCAGTTGAATTATGGTTAACACAACCATCTCAACACAAGACAAAGTATTTTTACATAATCTATCAACTTCTAAGTTACAAAACCTAAGGAGACCCACCATCGACAGAGAAATATTTACTATGATTTTGTAGCCAACGATGACCACAGGCTGAGACACTCATACATGGAATTTGTGCAAGAACTAGTTTTTTTCTGGTATGAACCTATTTTCACATTGGAAACCATGATTACTCGTCATTCTGGCTCAATACACGTAAAATACAGTAATCCAAAATAGAACAATCATGAACATGATTTGTCCACAGGTCATGTGAGCAATGGGAGTATTCATCGCTGTGACTGTGGCAGCACTTACGTACAGACAAAGCGGATAACAGAAGGAATTCCTATGCTTCAGTCCCCTTGCTATCACCCAGCCCCGATTCTTCATCTGGGGAAACAATGTCCACTAGCACTCGTTACAGCCACCACAGCACCTGAGTGAACTGCCAAACATTGTTAATCTGGGCAATATCTGAGCCAGCAAGCGGCATCTTACCTAAACTCACATGAGGTTGTGGTAGTTAGTAGGACCCTGAGCAGTTGCCACTTGCCTCGTAATGTTTGTTGATGAAATGTATAATACCGGAAACTATTCGTTTTTCTGTTGCTATAAATAGCCACTGATGGATATCAATTGCCTACCAGTGGTTCGACTCCAAATATCCAACCCCCTATCTTCATCTTGAGAGAAGGACAATATCCTGAGCAGGCATCATCTAAAATATCTAGCTACAGAAACGCCTGTCTAAAACCATACAACCCTAATGCCGTAACAACAACCATTAGCGAATGGTATTACATAGGCCACCATGTAACCAGTTTAACCATTTATTGGCTGTTACAGTCACCTCCTGGAGTTGAAACTGTCAATAGTAATACGTATGTGCTTTGCCTCTATCAATATAGCGGTGAAACAACTCTTATCTGCACACTTCTTACCCAGGACTTGTATTATGCATGGTCAAGGTCGAACCACTAAAACTGATTTCCACAGAACGATTCCTCCTACCGTCTGTGTTTTGTTATGGATCAGAGGAATTATCCAGAAGTGGTTGAGCATGGATAAAAAGAGTCGCAGAGTAAATTTCTCTATTATCTATTTGTGAGGTACACCGATAATTATTGGTCACCGCAGGAGCTAAACGATTGATTGATGATGTTGAGGATGACAATAATGTATTGATGATTTGTTGATGAGGATTGCAATGATGTTGAAGATGGTGACAATAATCGTACTAAAAATGGTAATGTCTAAATTAAGATATGAGGATATGGTAGTGGAATGTGCAAACCCTATATCAAGCAGTGACAACAGGAATGATAATTAAAGAGCCTAAACAGCCCACCATCATGAATGATTGAGTACTGACTTTTATCTGTGATCTGTTGAAGTCATACAAGCCATCATTAATTCTCTTCTCAAACTATGGTCTGCAGTTGGTGGTTCCCCTGTGGAGTTACTTTGCACTGCACTGCTCAGAGACTCTGGAATGCACTGACTGTGATGTCCATACTATAGAAGAGCCTGGGTTTCTGGATGGGTCAGAGAGCTAGACTCTAATAATGCAAGTGGGAAAAATCATCTGACTCTTGGGTGTAGGTGCATAGAGAGGATGCTTGCAATTACATGGCAGAACCGAGTATGCAACTTGGACCGTTCAAATAGCATGTGACAAGAAACGACTATCAACATATTCGAGAAGAGATGGTCATGGCTGCAGGTGTCGAATGGAGTGCACAACACCGAGACACACACTGGCGTGGACACCTGGAGGTTGGTGACCTAGAGGAAGGCCTCAATCCAGACAGTGCCATACTGTTAAAGGAGACCTTAGAGGTTGTGTGTCAAGTGTACAATCATCGAGGCATCTGGGAGAAGTCAATTAATAGTGCAGTGTAGTGGCATCAATTGAACTACAGTAATGACTTATTGATCTTCATGTAATAACATTATATATTTAGTTAACAAGTCGTGACATTTTGAATAATACTGAGTGTACCTTTGGCTCCATTGCATTTGCACCTTTAGGAAATCACAGACAACATCAACAACCGCCATTCGCTACTAAGTGGCGGGGTGACGTCACCACGATGCTTGTGCCAGACTATGTGCACGTTGAGGCCACGCGAAGTGTCGAACACCCGCTGACAGGAGGTCATGGGGCAGACCCAGGTGCAACGGGTCGACTGATTGAGATGACTGGCTGATGCACCACCTGTGCCCCCTACTGTGCCAACTTGCTGTGCTTTAGCACACACACACACATCACCGCCTCTACTATATGGAGCCTTTGATGTTGAATGCACTGGATGGCCCGAATGTGAGTGAATGAGACCTCACCTGGTCTGAGCAAGAAGGCCCACGCATCGTAGGGCTGACTGTGGTTGGTGTTGTACAGTATGACGTACTCCAAGATAACTCCGTTCGGCTCAGCTGGGGGCTGCCAGCACACCAGCACGCGGCTGGCGTCCATGGCTCTCAGCTTGATGTCTTTGGGGGGATCGGAGGGCCCTGTGTGAACCGCACGCGCACATTCCGGGCGAGCGCACAAGTGGTGATCGTGTGTATACACACACACAAAATGACAAAGATGTTCATATTCTTTGGGTCTTTTGGTAAAGTCACGTAGATAGGTTCAAAGAAAATTACAAAAAACTACAACGTTTCGATCGCAACACAAGCGGTCGAAACGCCGTAGTTTTTTGTTATTTTCTTTGAACCTATCTACGTGACTTTACAGAAAGAACCAAAGAATATGAATTCGTTTAGTCTTGAAAGCTTTAAGTCCAGATTTGACAAAGATGTTCTTTTTTTCTTCTTCCTTGAACATACTTTTTTATGTTTAGTTTGTTGTCATTTCTCCACACCTACGATTAGCAGTGCGAAAGAAATTCAAAATACGTACGTAGTTCGGAAGCGTATTCATAAGCTGAGATATGACCTTGTGGAACCTCCAAAGGTAGTTCTGCAGCTGACCACTGCTGCACGTGTAATGTAGCTCTCAGAGACACCGTCTTGTTCAGTAATATGTATATCTATTATTAATAAAGTCCACCGACTCACTGATAACTTAATGAGTAACCGCGAGTGACTATATACACTTGGGTAACTTAGATAACTCTATTCTGAGACAACATAACTCTAGCCTTCCAAGACTACAAGGTGCCCACTCCAGGATGATGAAGACGACCCGTTTAAAGGTGACGACGGCAATGGCAGTTCCCCCACAACAGCAGCCCAGAGCCCCGGTTCGCACCGGCTCTTATCCCCCTCACAACCTGGCCACGCCCCTATTCCCAAACCCTCTCTCATCGCACCTGGCCCTGTCTGTCTCTGCCCTTATTACAATTTACGACCGTTAGGTCCCATGCTCCCCCTCACGCGACCCTTGTCGCATCAATCATTATTAGCAACCACTTAGGTCCCACATTACCCTAACGTGACCCTGTCTGTTCCCGTTACGTTAATTAGTAACCATGGCCACGGGGAGCCGTACTGTCCCTACATCACCCTGTACTGTCCTTACATATGCATTTGATGAATAATTTTCACACATTTTCGATATAAAAAGATCATCTACATCCACAGATGATAGCAACAAAAACTTTCCCCATAACGCAACCAAGCATGTGAGTGACCACTAGGAGGAAATATGTTTATTTCATGGCTGTGTTCCACACAAGAACAAGTCCAAGGTTGAGGTGGCCAGGTGGCTCAGGAGTGAAAATAATGAGCCAGCACCACTGAGATCCTGGATTCAAATCTATGTTTCAACAGGGTTCTCAATTGTATCAAGTTCATGGTTTCAGCCTGGTCACCAACAACTCCACAAATACATAAAAATAAAAATTAGATTTTAATGTAATTTTGCTAAATTCCAGCTCTGAGAATTAAAACACTGTGGATGTTTGACTGTCAAACTACAGATACCAATCTCATAGAAGAGGGTATGGGAGAGTCTGCCCCCTATTGTAGAAAGCTTAAAAAGGCTACTTGAAGGGTGTTTAATCTCTTGCATCGCTGTTCTCAGGGAAACGAGGTCACTCTGCTCTGCAATATTCCCAAAGGGAATCTTTGTCTCCTGACATGACACTCATGAGACACGGTAAATAACATTGTAGAAAAGACGACCCAACTATATTTTTACAAAAAGTATGTTATTGAAGGAAAAAAAGAAAAACAGGGAAAGGTACAGCATATGGTCAGACGGGGATCAAACCATATTTTAAAAATAAAATGTCTAAGGCAAGTCGAAGGCAAAGCTATAACAGGGACTAGACAGGAGCCTGTGCAAGAGGCTGGGAGTGATGAAGGCTGAGAGACCCTGTGCTATTCATGGCCAGCACTCTGCCGAAATACCAGCGTACATTCTACAAGGACTCTTTGTGTGCCTTGACCTCCTGACATCGGGTCCTGTTCTGGCAGTAAATGTTCCTCTGATATGTATACGTGGCCATCATACGCATACATAAGTGTGCGCACATACCATTGACGGGCTGGTACCGGTGGACGGGCTGAGTCCGTTTCTACGCAACAATCCTTTATGCAACTACAACGCATGTGTTATTTAAAGCCTCATTAAGCTTAATACGCCACCGCCCGGTAACTTTCGACCTCATCACGTTCACTCGATGAATGAAAACTACATTCCACATGGGTGAACTTAAGCCTCATTAGGCTTTACCCTCAACCACCTGGTCACTTTTGACCTCAAGCATTGCCAATAAATGAAAGCTACATTGCATATGCGTGACCTTTAGCTTCGTGCAGCTTTTCCCACTGCCACGACCTGGTCACTGCTGTCCTCTGGTGGTGTTGAAATAATAGCATGATATCTTTTTGGTCAGGTTATAGTCTTTTTGGACGTAGGTTAGAGGTCATACATAATTAATCTTCAATATATGTGTCTTGATCCTCCTGGTCAGAATTAGCCCTTACTCAACACTATAAGACTACATTTACTTTCAGTTTCTTGCATTTGAGAATTATAATTGGGAAGTATCTATCTGAGAGAGAATCTGAGTTTGGTCTGGATTTCACCTCATCCATTAAATAATCACACATCTACATCTCGCTAACATACCCGATTATAATATGTGAATGCCCACATTCTATTCTTGGCACCTTTTCACAATAACACATGCTCATCATAGCCTAGCAATGGAATAAAAATAAGTTAAGTAAGTATGGACATCGGGACACAGGGCGGAACGGTGACACTGTGCTTAATGCACAAGGAATCGAGTCCCAGCCATAGGTAACGCAAGTGGCAAGCGGTACCGGTGATGGCTGCACAAGACGCGGCCCCCAGCCCCTTCACGAACCGACGCTGAGCAGAGTGGCTAAGTATGGTTAAAACAATGTATCTGCGACCACAATGGCCTATTAATGCCTTGATAAGAGACTGTACATTATAATGCATTGAAGTGTATGAGCATACAATGAAACGAGATATATGTATTTAGAAATACGTGCAAACACATACATATACACGACACACAGCATTATGGCATTTACTCTGCTGGTTTATTATAGCACACAATAGGGTGCACACAATTTCAGAGACCTATGCCCTTACAAATGCAGCATGATATATATACATACGCCCCGCATGCATGCTGCTCACCTACAGAACACTAACAGAAGACAAGTCACAGGGTGTCCCCGCTCAAACGAATGTGCGGTGGTGCTCATTTCCATTTATGGCCCTGGGCCAGTGGTGGAGTCAATCCACCGAACAACCACATGTGCACACTCGCATATATAATACACGACATGCACAAACAACACATGCGCAAACATATACATAGTAAAAAATATGTGCTTTGTACCCAGAGAAGACAATCAATAGCCCGCATAAAACGGGTCATTTGGTCAGTTGAATACGTAGGCTTCCACGACCAATATCCATAATCGAGGTTTTTTGGGTTATCGCGTGAATATAAATGTGTCGTTTATATTTACGCCACCTAAACCAAAAACTTTTATGGCGGTCATTGGTGTTCGTGAGCACCTATTAATGCCAGCATGAAAGGGTGGTGTGGCCAGAACTATGTCTTTCCGCCTTTGTCTCCCCATCTCTGATGTTTACCCACTGCACCTGGTACTGATTTAAGGATGACCTGACATAGGGGAAGCTCAGGGAGTGGCTGAGATCGCACCACTGGTGTTAGCTGTGGCCAGGAATCAAACCCAGGTCGCTGGGTTCGAAGCGCAGTGGGTGCTAACCACCGTTACCGCTCCCCTACCACATGCAGAATACACAAATGTGAACGTGCACAATTAACACGTGCATCTACACGTAACGGTACTGCATTATGAATACAGCTAACATCAGAGGTAAGCGATGTCAGAACGAGTCTTGGATCGCCCACTTCACTCCGCCACCATGATCAGCGTGGTGAAGTATGGTTAAACCCCCTTGTGACCAACATAGCACGGAGAGAATTTGTCAGTGGATTTAAGGACAAAGAATTGTGGTGTTCAAACACATAGTCGAACAACATTGAACTGATAGGGTGATAGGATATCACATGCACGAATGTGTATAAACACAGCTCACAATATATGAACCTGAAATAGATAAAGACATATAGTTTCATGCATATAGTACTACATGTACATAAAACATACATACATCGGTGGAACCTATGATAAGGAGCAGTGGCATACTGGATATTGAGCTAAGTTATTAATCTGGTGATCTGAGTTACATTTCTGGCAAAGGCTGACAAGTCCTGGACTGCCCTTTCACCCCTTCACCAATCTGAAGGGACAGCCCAATATATGATGAAGTACGGTCAAACAACGCCCGTTACTGACACGGTCTGACGAGGCTTTTATGCAACAAACGGTTGTAAATGATATGTATTTATGATAAAACGTAATCAGTTACGTAAAAAAAGAGTTTTGTTTCTGTTATAGGAAAATAATAATTAAACTTGTTTTGCTGATTGGCCTGCTTCGGGAATTTTTAAGCATTAAATGATAAATATCCATTGAATTCCCAAAGAAGACCAATAAGCATTGTAGACATTCACTAAAAGCAGCAGCTTACATAATAGCAAATACACATGTAAATGCACAACTATAAATACATATATGTGGAGTCATACATACGTACATACGTACAAAAACCACAGAGGCGCATACAGAAATGCATACACATACATGCACAGCGCCATAATATGCATGCATACAAAGTATATGGCACACCCACACACATACATCTCACTGTCACAAAACAGTGGAGCAGCTGTCCCCGTCTCCGCAGCCTCCCCCCCCCCTGCCCTTCCTCCAAGGCCTCTCTCTCTACATCTCCCCCCCCACTGCCCCCGCTTGTCCCCATGACTCCTGCCCCTCTGTCCCCACAGTCACAAAGCCGCGTGGGTTGCACAAACACGTCAATGGTTCTGGATCCACTGGATTCTAAAAATAACAAACGGAATCAGATAGGATGGAGATTCAGCCCGATCGTGATATATGCCGTATATGTACGAGGATGCATATGCCGTACGTTGTACATGGGTTCCTCCCTCCCCCCCACCCCATATAATCCAGAAGGCCAGAACGACACCACAATGGAATATGTGAAAAACACTGGCAGGGAAGACAAGCGTGCTGGTAAGTGAAACAAAATGATACGAGATCACGATTCACGACTTGAAAATTGACTTTGAAATTTGGATTGTGCAGCAATTGATGGGATTTAAAACAAACAAAACATGAATAGGTAGGCTCGGGGCTGAGAGCATTTCAGCTGGTTTCACTGAGATCCTGAGTTCAGCTCTGAGTAGGTGACACGTGTGATGAGACTGGGTTCTAAAGTGACGCGAGTTGATCGTCTCAGCGCAGTCAACAATGACCGCACACCCCAAATTAACAGCCGCACAAAAAAAACGTGTAACGTTACATTTCAACAAAATCCAGCTCCGACTACAAACACTTGGTTTGATTGCCATGCCACCAACATTCCTTTCATTGCGTACAAAAGAGGTGCATCACCGAACACGAATTAATTTTGAATTAGTCACGAAAGCGGTCTGTGATATTACTTATTTAATCAATGAAACAAGATTATGCACTGCTTGAGGGTGGGATCACAACGTGAATGTGACCCTAGCGCAGCCCTGTCCTTACACGAGGGCTGGCTGCCACTTTTGGCAGAGGCACGGGCTTTAACCACATCAGCACACACCTGCATGCCCTCACAACAACAGCATGCACTCACAACTACAGCCACACACAACAGCATCGACTCACGACTACAGCACACACAACTACAGCACTCACAACTACAGCCACACACAACAGCACTCACAACTACAGCACACACAACGGCTCCCCCGGAGTAGCGACCGTGGCACGTGGCGTGGATGACACTCGATGTGACTTTGTTGGAAATCATTTAGATGCAGGTGACATCACCCCCAGAATCGGGTTCACTCATCCCCCTATATCCACAGGAGGGCTGAGAGTGACACATATTCCTATAATGACATAATGAATCGCAATGGACGTGTGTTTTCCCCGGAATGATGTATATATACATGCCTGCTTTACCCTTGATGCACATGTCACACTGTTTCATACCGCATCTGAAGATGCATTGACTTCTGGTTTTCCGACCGAATACATTGTAAGGTCGCTCTTATTGCACACAAAGTGCTTGCCACAAATGAACCACAATACCTTGCTGATCTCGTCCAAGGAGCTTATGCTCCTTGACAAACTCCGGTCATCCTTGCAACGGCTTTTGGCAAAAACATTGGACAAAGACGGTCACTGCATTGCACACTTTCAGGTGCGCTTCTGCGGCCGTCTGGAACGCTCTTCCTCTCGATATTAGGAAGCCACTGGAGCTATGCACTTTTAAATCTAGATTGCAATTTGGATGCTGTATATCCACATTGATGTATATCCAAATGACGTTGCATTACATGAACCATCTGAAGACATGTTTTACATTCATATCAGCTTGCCGTTCATTACTCTGATCATTTAAAACCATTAATGTACCAATTAATGACCCTTCACATACAATCTAACAGCCCCTGCTCTCATAGTCGTAGGCTGGGCATTTATGTTTGGCGTTGTAAAAAAACACATATATGGCATTTCTGCGCAAATTTCAAAATCCTGTTGCGAGTTGACGCTTTTCGCGTCGCCGCATTTTCAAGTCAAAGGAAATGAGCGATTTCACGAACAAGAAACGAGCAAAGGAAGATAAAGGCAGGCGCTTGGGTTCATCGCATCGTCGCTGCCCGTGCTCTCGGGTGGTGCTGGTACAGGGGGACACGTACTGTCAGGCAGCGTGCTCTGCTGCACGCTGGCTCCAAACGGGCCGTGGATGTCAGCCCCGTGGGACTGCACTGCAAAGACGTAGCGCGTGTACGGCTTGAGGCCGCTCAGCAGCAGCTCTTCCGATGTGCTGCGGGAAGAAGGGGTGCAACAGTGACAAACAATTAAACCCAGACGCATGGTCTGCCAAAAAAGTGGTTGCCAAACTTATTGTTCATGCCGAACAATGTCCACTATCAAAAACATTTTCACGGATCACCAGGCACCGATGACGTATTTTCTTTTGAAATTAAAACTACTAAAAATCCACGAAACATTTTAACGTTTGAAACTTGATATGAAGCTTTCGTGACTGCAGGAATTACTCTTTGGTTATTTCGGTAAAGTCACGTAGAAATCAAATAAAATGTATTTAATAATTGAATACGACGTTTCGATTGCACAAGCAACCGTCATCAGGTAGAACTAAATTTGAGAGGAGGACAAAACACAGACAACATAGACACACAGAGGGTGTGTCTATGTTGTGTGTCTCTCTGTGTGTGTCTCTGTGTTGTCTCTCTCTGCTTGTGTGTCTGTCCGTATGTCTCCGTGTCTGTGTTTTGTCTCACTCTCAAATTTAGTTCTACCTGATGACGGTTGCTTGTGTTGCAATCGAATTGTCGTGTTCTATCATTTAATTTATTTTCTTTCTGCGTGACTTTACCGAAAGAGCCAAAGAGTAATTTTAACGTTTTGTTTATCGACTAATCTAAATAGTTGTTCAAAGGGTAATACAAACAAATCTGGAGTTGTTTTTTTTCCAAACAAATCTCATCTGCTACGGTTCCCGCAGACCAATTCTCACAGCAGTGCTCTCCAGACCACAGCAGAGGTAACCACCGCTGCAGCGCAACGCCATTACGAGAGGACATTTAAAACTGTTGACTTGCAGCTGGAGATGGCAGATTATATTATGATGGTGTGTCATGGAAAGACACGACAGTTTGGAGACAGATGATATAGTTTACATATATACAGGTGATATAGTTTATGGCAACTTTATATTCAAGACTCAACTTTATATTATGAGGTATTGGACAAAATAATTGTAGTAGTCCTTTGAGAAATAAACTCTATTAGCCGTCATCTACTTGACTGATATAAAACAATGTTGTTTATATGGTGGTGGTGTTGTGTTATTGGCTTTTAGTTGTACACTACTAAATACAGAGTTATGTTTAAGTTTCATTTAAATGTGCATGGTTATTTACAGTCACATTAAATAATTCATGGAGTGTGGGGAAAGCTGTTTGCTTTTAGTTTTTTGCTCTTTCAACATTTTCATAAATTTGGATTCTTCCCCCATTCATGAAAATCATGGGTCCCATTCAGTGAATAAAAATAAAAAATAAAACGGTGCTCTCATTTACCCAGAAATGCCTCACTGATTCTAAAGACCATTATTTGCATTGCTCCGCGTGTGCAGTGGATAACCTTCTTAGAAACATTCCCTCCTCCATTGTCTGCCATCGTGCCCTGCCCAAGCACACTCACATTTTAACAGTCTATAATACAGTGTCTCTAACCTTGCCCTTGTTTTCCGTCCCACGTGTTCCTCTTTCAATTCAGCTTTCTTGTTCCTCTCTACGATATTTTCTGAACATTGATATGCCACTGGGATCGTCATCATGACGACCAATGGAAATGAACTCGACAAATTGATCGAATAATTTACATGAAGAAGGCTAAAAAGTGGGGCTCGAGTTAACTATGAGAAAAACAAAAGTCACGTACAACAATAGGTTCACTCAACAATTGTAAATATATGTTCGAAAGACGCAACTTTTTGACACGTTAGAGTGCGTACAGATGTGGGATTTATTGAAGGCGGTAATCTCCACGTTCCTCGAGCAATTGGGATGCGCACAACATCTGGCTTTCTGCTGCAAGGGAGGCACTGACATATTTTTAAAAGAATTTCAGGAAGAGCGCTATAAGGATACAATCGGTGTAAAACTGGTGAAAATGAATAATAATAGAAAATTGAATGGGCTTTTCAACATAAAAACATAGCTGGATATTATGCACGGAAAATAATTTTCCTGATTGTAAAATGGATTTTGTCTGTGAAGATGATTCACTTTTCAGCATCATTTTATGAGTGACATGCCCAAGGCTGAAATGAACGAGCATTAGGTTTTACTGAAATGGCATTTGCTTCTAAGGTGGCCGCAGAATGGTTGTCACACCTCAGCGGTGCGCTCATATTTCTAGTGGGTCGGGAAAGCACAGCGGTGGAACAAGAGCACCATTTATGGGGTGCAGAGGAGCCCACAATACACCCTCTCTTGTATAGGGAATCCTGTGTGTAAAGTCTCCGGTTGGCGAGACAGCTGTAGAGAAGATGGAGCAGTGTTGGGAGGCATTTAAACAATTATCCTCTTCCTGCCTTTGCCATTAGAAACACCTGCATTTACACTAGAAACAGCACTGCTACACCCCTTCCAAACAGAGATCACACCGACTGGCAGTGTTTGTAGAAACACTGCATAAACTCTACCAGATGGAAGAGAGGCTTCTGAGAGATATGCAAGTTAATGGTAATGGGTTAATGAGCCAAAACCATGGCACGCACACGAAAACAATCATAATAAACCCATCGCACCCGGGTTTAAAAGTCATTCCTAACCAAGGGAGGATGATGAACCCTAAAATCAATATTATGGATATCTCCAGTGCAGGCACCAGGGGATACGGTCACATCGGGCGTGCCAAGACGCTGGCTGCCAGATTACTGCCAAACGCACTACACAACAAGATTTATTGATGCGCGGTGCTGCACGCCATTCACAGATATGGTCCCCAGGAAAACATGACACATCATCTGTGCTGGAGCAATATCTCCAGGTAACATGGAAAAATAAGTCCAATACATATACGCATGTTGCTACACCTGCCTCTCGCACTGGAGCAGATTGCTTTGAAAAAATACAATTTATCTCAGTGACAAAGACGAGCAGCAAGTATATTTGGCACTCAATAACGGGTGAAAAATGCACAGACTGAATGCTGTATATGATGGGATTTTGGCTTGTGGAAATAACCATTAATAAGCAATGATAGTCAATGATAATTGCATTATGTTGCAAACGCGAGTATTTTTATTGTGTATATTTTTGCATATTTTATTAGCCTAGGGTCAGCTAAGCAAAATTATTTTGACTTTATTAAATTCTACATGATCTCTGCAGCAATAGCAATTCTTCATACTGGACTATTTTTATTTTGTAAAAAAGAAAACAGTTGGCAGAAACATGAAAAAATTGTTTCATTCTCAGCAACATAAAAAAAATCCTATTCACTTAATCAAAATGTTCACATACTGTATTTTTATCATGATGTATACAGGGATTTCAGATGCACTGAGAGGGAAAAATGAAGAATTCTGATGAGAATGGACAGATGAGCAGTACATTAATCATAACATATACACGGGACATTTAAACATACATTCAAACATGCAATTTTAAATTGTATGCTTAATTCAGTTTTAAGCTGATGCACAAATCCACCACACAGCCCCAGTATTCGCACATGAAAACTAAAATAAAATCGTATTAAATTCAGTCTAATATATTTGGAGTGGTGGCGTGATGGTTAATGCATTGCATGATGAACCGAGCCCCCTGAGTTTGATTCCCAACTATCAAGGGCGAGTGGTGTATTAACAATTCCTGGGCTCCTCAACCCGTTCACCAAAACGCACTGAACAGTGAAGTGATATATCGTGGAATATCTCGGAGACCTGACACGTGTTTTTTATTTTGTGAATGTGTGTCCTACGGTAGTGTAGCAGTTAGCAAGTTGTGCTACGAAGCCGGCGACCCGAGTACTCCCACTCATGGTCTTTAGGTCGACTCAGCCTTAAATGAGTACCTGGCGGGTTGTATAAACATCGCCATGAGGGAAACAAAGGCGGTCGGGCATGGTGCTGGCCACCCACTCCCTCGTGTGCTTTGCTGACCTTCATAGGTGCTCGCTAACAGCACTTGCCCAGAAAGTCTGTTAAGGATATACGGAAGATCTCTGCCTTTGTCAGTACTTGGATAAGTCATTGTATGTGTAGTGACTGACTCAGAGACACTAAGAGTAGGAGGCACTCTGTTTATTAACACGGCCTGACTGTTAACACTTTATGACTCATCACTAAATGAACTACGGTTCCCAGTCAGGACAGCTGGTAGACTGCCTGACTGGCGACGCCGAGATGGTGAAGACGGAGACGACGGCGAAGACTCCAGCATGACGACGGGGATCCCACTCCACACGACAGCCCCGAGGTCCCCTACAGAGGCCCCTTTTATACTGTCAGCATGGCCTGGCGCCGCCCCCGGCCACGCCCCCTTTCTGGAACCTACTAGCGGGTTCTTGATGTGCTGCTTCCGTAACCTTTCCCCTAGATCCCTCTCTAATATATCACCTGGCCTGCTGTCAGTCAGGGTCTCTGTAAGCTGCAGATCCCCTTCCCCGCCAGCAGCCAGCGCTATGCTGCTACGTGATTGATTCTATGTCACTACATTACCTCCCCCCTCGTAAAAAAAATAATTCAGTCGTCCCGGCTAACATCACTCACCCTCGTAGCAGGGAGCTTCAATGAACAATATAAAACTGACAGGGATAATTAACAATTTCCAGCGAGAACCCACAATAATGAACCCGTAGTCCAGGGATTGAACAATGTCCGACGACCGCCAGCGTGCCGCACTCTGCGAGTGTCGGAAAGGACCCCAGATCAACTGGTAGTCACAGACCAGCTCGCGTCTGCAGCCACCCACCAGAAGGCGTCATAACTAATTTGGTCAATAATGAAAAAGGGGCAGGTTATCGAAACCTAACACTTTTGGAGCGGGTCCTCATCGCTGGGCCCCCAGGTGAGACAAGGATTGACTTCCTGGGGACATCCAGGATGATGTGTAAAAGGCCTAACGGCTGTGGCCCCTCCCGAGAAAAAGAAAACAAGAAGAATGTGATAGCCGTTCCGTCACCCCCGGTCCATCTTTCCAAAGCGCTGCCGGTGGGTCTGCGGGCATCAGGTGCTGGAATCCTGCGGGCCCGAGGAAGTGGAAATCATCGGGGGGAAGGAAGACGAAGGCGAGGAAAACGATCCAGGGCCAGCACGGCATCCTTTGGCGATGTGGCCCAGCTGGCCACACTTAAAACAGGTGATCGGAGACCTCCATGCTGGAAGGGGGGTCCTGCCTTACCGTTCCCCCTCCTGCCGTCGCCCCTCGGTTTTCCTCCCACACGGGCTCCGGACGAACGATGCGCAGGCTCGCTCCGGCTCCTGCAGCTCCAGCTCGTCCTCGTCTTCTGGGAATCCTGCGCAGCTCAGCCACTGTGGGCCACCGCTGCAAACTGACATGGGCCTGGATGCAGCGGGCCACCTTCAGAGATGATACGTCGTTCTCTTCCATGTCAGGATGAAAGACACCCAGCTCCTGGGCCAGCGACAGCAGTCTCTCCAGCACCAGAGATTCCAGTGCGGTCTGCTCCATCCGCAGATATGCTGCATGGTTCAAGGCCAGCAACGCACTGCGGAAGGCAAGAGGCGTCTCGGTCTTCGCCCGCCTTGGCAGCACGAATCTTCGACGCACGTTGGCGATCTGGGCGCATGCCTGAGGCAGCATCACTCGGTCCGCTGCGGGGATGGCCTCAAATGCCGCCAAGGAGTCGTTGTCCAGCGCCGTGGGCAGAGCTCGCAGAGCTTCATCGTCGGACCACCGATCCAGGGTGCAAGCTGCGTTGAAATGGCGCTGGAAAGCCGTCCAGTCACCCCCCGCAGCCACAAACTCCTTGATAAAAGGCAGCCGCTTTTGTAGAGAAGGCACCTCCGCCAGAGCCGCCAATGGCCACTCAAATTTGACGGGAAGCGTTTCCCGCCTGGGCGGCAAAATGACGGGCGATTGCAGTGGCCCGTTCACGACGGGCAAAATGGCGGCCGCCCACGCGAGCGGGAGCTCCGCCGTTTCCCGCGCTGGCACAGCGGCAACGGTCGAGCTGCCTGCCCGCTGCTCCCATGCTGCAGCATCTCCGGCAGGCTTTGCAGATCTGAGCTAGACCACCAGCTCCGATGCGACGGAGAGCAAGCCCGTGAGACATCTGGTGAGCTCGCGCCACCCCTCTCCGATTGCCGGCAGCAAGGGGTCGACGTCCCTCCCTTGTTACTCCATTGGGATCTCCACCTCGGGACGTGTCACCGTAGTCTCCGATTCCGGGGCTGTCGGGGAGATCACATCCCCGTCGTCCTCATCACCTGAGGACACTATCGGTGGATTCTTCCTCTTGGCCGACTTTGACGTGACGAAAATATGTATTTTTTTAAATTTCTTTAACACTTCTGACGCCAAATGTAGTGACTGACTTGGAGACACTAAGAGTAGGAGGCACTCTGTTTATTAGCACGGCCTGACTGTTAACACTTTATAACTCGTCACTAAATGAACTACGGTTCCCAGTCAGGACAGCTGGTAGACTGCCTGACTGGTGACACCGAGATGGTGAAGACGGAGATGACCGCAATGACTCCAGCAGCACGACAAGATCCCACTCCACACGACAACCTCGAGGTCCCATACAGTGGCCTGGCTCCGCCCTCATCCACGCCTACTTTCTGGAACCTACGTCCGGATTCTTGATGTGCCCCTTCCATGACCTATCCCCTAGATCTCTCTCTGGTCTATCACGTGACCTGCTGTCAGTCAGGGCTGCAGATCCCCTTCCCCACCAGCAGCCAGCGCTATGCTGATATGTGACTGATTCTATGTCACTACATATGTTAAAACTAAAGAATTTTCTCTCATTTTTTTCGGTACAAATTCATCACCTGATTTTATAGTATAATATTGATTCTGTGCAGTTGTCAAGACTCACGTGTTAGTGGTGTTTGAAAATAAAATATAGGTAGTAAAGTTGCATACATTTGTAGTGGAGTAATGCGCTTGGGGTTTTGCAAACAGTGTGCATGTACGTGTGAGCCGCGGACAGTGAGGTCACATCAGGGCGAACAGGTGCTGCGAGAGAAAGCAATGCAAGAGAGACGACAAATTAAGATGCATAGCCGTGATTGGTTGGCTGCAAATGCAGGCGCGGAGTAGGCGCCTCGGAGTCTGCAGATTGAGGCGATAGCAGCAGCGGACGCCACGTGCGGGAGGCACGGGAGGATGCCAGCTTAATTAGGGCGTTTAATGAGGAGGAGGATAAATACGGAACGGGTGAGGCAGGGAGTTGAGTTAGTTGGAGTGAAGACAAGAGGGGAGAGAAGAGAAGTCCGGGGCCCGCTCGCCACACCTCGCCCTCTCCAGTGGTGATGGCTGATCCCCCACTGGAGGCAAGGGCGAGGTTGGAGAAGTGAGGGCAGACAAGCTAGCAGTAGAGAGGCTAACGGAATCCTAAGTGTGAGTGCGCTAAAACTAGCAGTAGTGAGGCAAGCAGAGTATATAGCGGAAGGCTAGCAGCGGAGAAGCTAGCAGAGAGTATAGCGGAAGGCTAGCAGTGGAGAAGCTAGCAGAGTGTGTAGCGAGAGGTTAGCAGTAGAGAAGCTAGCAGAGTGTACGGTAACAGGCTTGTAGCGGAGAGGCTAGTAGAGTATACGGTGGGAAGCTACCAGAGGGTGTAGTGTTAGGCCAGCAGCGGAGAGAGCGAAGCGAGCGGAGCGTGGCAGGCAGGCTAGCAGTGGAGAGGCTAGGAGAGTGAGAGAGAGAGAGAGCAGGCTAGCAGTGGAGAGGCTGAGAGAGAGGGGGAGCGGAACGAAGCAGGCGAGCAGTGCAAGCGGGAGAGTTGCGATGGAGTCGCGTGGTGTCGAACGCGAGGAGTTCTGTTCAATAAAAAGTGACACAGGAGAAAAATAAGTTGTCCGCGTGAAATAAAAACACTGCACATTTACCAAATATGATGTGAAATGTTCTTTTTAATATATAACAAAAGTCTAGTTTTGACAAATTACAACTTGAAAATGTTTTAAACATTATATTGAATAATAACTCACATGCTAAAAGAAGCAGCTTAAAATGTGCAATCAACCTTTTTCACACCACGTGGTTCCAATAGCTCCCAAGTACCTCCGGTGAGCATGGTTGGATAAGTACGGTGCGAAAGAAGTTAAATATAAATATTAACGATCTTGTATTGATAACGGATACTGAGAACAACATGGTGTCATGGTTAGCACATTGGACTTGCAATCCAGAGGTCGCTGGTTCTCTTTCCTGGCGTGGCAGCTCATATGATGGGAACGTTTCCTAAACGCCCTGCATCTGTCCTCCTAGCATTGTGAATGAGCTCATCACAGTTAATTGATTGTCCGGTTGCAGGTCGTAGGGTAAAGTGGGGGTAACTCCTACCTTGCCCAAAGTGTATGGCCACCATGGAAGAGTAGGCTAAAATACACTCTCAATGGGTTCACAAGAGCCCTTCTAGAAATTGCAGGGCTGCACCTTTATCTTTCACTGTTACCGATAGAGGTAAATATTAAGGATACAAATGCACCACCTATCTGCTTATAATTGAACTGATATCGCGAGTTGGGAAACTAATTAACATAAGGAAACCGCAAACGTAAAACGGAAGTGATATATGAAGGCATACATTTCGTGGCTAGCAAATTATTTTTTTTTGCCAAATTTGGAAATTACCCACAAATTACTCAATTTAGATTAAACATAGAAATCATTGCTCCCTACGGAACTTGGTTCAAAAGCGTTTAATGTAGCTGCTCCAAGGTTTTGGATCCAACTAACTGGCAGTCTTCTCTGGGGAACACCACTCTGCCATGGCTGTACTCTTTTAAACAGACATGATTGAGGTCGAAACAATTCAAATGCGAATTACGTTATTGTTTTGTAAGCTCATTGGGTTTGATTTATTTTATATTTTTTTCATATTTTATATCTTGTTCATTAACTCTTGCTGCCATGTCTGTTTTGCTGGCGGAGTCGCCCTCGAAAAAGAGCCGCATAGCACAATGGATTATTTACTCAGAAAATAAACTTCTGATTCTGAAAAGGTACTCACTGGGGGTCCCCTTTAAAATGTTTGAGACGAGATTTGATATAAAGTGCTCTGAGACACCCTGGCATATAGGGTGCTAATTATCAAAATGAATCATAATCTATCTGACAATAATAAGTAGTTTTTTGCTTGCAAATTTATGTATTTCATTCGTGCAAATGAAACTAAATACATTTGCGAAAACAGGGCATCTTCCAAAATGTATGACTTTAATCAAAGATCTTATATGGTCAACCAGCGACCGTGATTTAACTCAATGGCTGTCGAGGAAATTAATACATTCATTGTTCTCTGAACATTAGAAAGATTCCTATAATTAAAAGCTATGCTGGGACATCGATTATTTTATACACTATATTTCCGAATAATTCGTACATGTTTTATTTTACTAAATATGCCTATGACCAAATTATCAAGAATGCACTAGATCTCATCAGATCTTAAGTCTAAAGATCTTGTAAGCTAAGGAGGGTTAAGCATGGTGAATACTAATGCAAGCTATTGTAGGTTTGGGCTATGAGATGACCAGAGGATGGCCATCAAGCAAATAATTGCATTCATCTGTGCAGAGCTTAGAGTCTTATCTGTTTGTGTACGTTTTATTTTATTTCAGGTATTCTAATTTTCATCCAGATAACAAATACTAATTCATGGAATTAGTCTAATATCCAAAAATACAGGACCCATCATTTTACAAAAAATACACTATTTGGTATTAACCTATAGACGTTGCTAGTTACCATGTGAACTAAACTTACACGCGATGCAAAACATAAAAAAAGTAATAACAAATATCATGCATTTAATTATTATTAAAATGAATGATATTTGTTTTTTTCCAAAAAGTAAGAGATACATTTCTCTGTTTCCATCAACCTCTGAATCATGTCCAGATCAGTTCAGTTTGCTCTCCTTCTCTGCACCTCTGATAAGCATGGTTAGCTACGTACGGTGCAAAAGAAGTTCAACAGACATCCGAATAGGGCCGTACATGCATTCACGAAAGCAAGCCAGAATAGGGAATTCTCACCACGTGAAATAGAGGACGTATGAGGCATTAAACACTTCGCTTGGGCTGCAACGGACGGTGTAGTTGACGATCTTGGCGGCGGAGAAGAGGGGCTTCCTCCAGCGCAGCCACATGGCGGTCGAGCCGTTGGGGGTGGCCGTGATGTGAGTGGGAGGTAGCGGCACGTTGGGCTGTACGGATGGATCTGCAGAACAAGTTCACGCTGGAGTCCACGTGTCTTTGCTACCATAACATCACTCACGTGCCAATTGAAATATATATAGGGGGTCAATACATTCATACAAAATTGATGCTGCTACTGAGTGCAAACTGCAGTGGTAGTGCCCACCTCAGACATTAACAAGGTTTCACTGAACGTTGCCTGGGCTGTGGGCTGTAATTCACAGCTGTTACAGTATTTTTATGTGTGTGTGTGAAGTGGGGGGGGGTTATTTTGTATCTCCCTTGCCAACACAGTAGTGCTACCTTAATCATACCGAACCAATTGGATCCTGACCCCAAGCAAACAGTTTGTGACATCCCTTGGCTTCAGCCATCGACAGCCACATTAAAAATTGCAAACTCAGTGAATCTGAAGGCATAGATGTAATTCGCCATCAAAATACATTGGTTTTAAGGCAATGTATTATTATTCTTAGGTGTTTTTCGGTAAAGTCACGTAGGTAAAACATCAAAATAATTTTATTATTTTATTAATTTTGATGTTTTACCTACGTGACATTACCGAAAAACACCTAAGAATATGATTCCTTGCAGTCACAAAAGCTTCAAGTCTAGAATGTATTATTATGTTTATTTAAATGCTTCCACACAAAAAATGACAATGATTTCCACATTTTAAAAAAATAGCACAAATTTTTAATTGTTACATTTAAACCCCTTTCACCATGTAACTCGCCTGAAATATATGGGGAGATGTGGTCAACTAATGAGTAAAAGTAATTTAATTGATTATCTGTAAGAAAACAACCCTGTAATTACAATGTAAGAGATACAAGGATGAGCTAAAATTGCAACACGCGTTATATTATGCTAAAATAGAGGGTAACAATACTCAGCTTTGTGAATTGTAAAACCTGACAGCATAAAAACACAAACTCCGGTCATCCTCACAGCAGTGGCTTTTCATTAACCATCGAACAAAGATGGTTACTGCATTGCACGCTTTCAGATGCGCTTCTGCGGCAATCTGGAATGCTCCTCCTTCCGATATTAGGAAGCCACTGGAGCAATGCACTTTAAAATCTAATCTGAAAACGAATTTTTTAGAACTGCTTTTTTGTGTTTAATTTGTTGTCCTTCCCCCTGCACCTACGATTAGCACGGTTGGCTATGTATGGTGCGAAAGAAGTTCAAACAAAAAACACATACAACAAGGTTTGTAGTGGGTGTAATCATGGCAGTGAACATTCTCACTGGGGATGGGGCATGTGGGTGGGGGCATGGGGGCCCCCTCCACAACACTCTGCCAACCACCTGGCTTAGAGCTGTTTAATTACATACGATGATGAAGATGATGGCAGATGACGTTAATTGAAGTCGATGATGGGACTAATGGTAAAGATGACGAATGGTGAGAAGAAACGTGATGATGACTTCGATGTTAAGTTAGTAATAATGGTGATAATGTTGATGATGTTGACAATCATGGCGACGAGGATTTTGGTATTGACGGCAAAATGAATTATAAATGCATGATTATGATTCTTGATGAGGGCAGTGATGACGGGCGAAGGGGGAGATGCCCCAATACCTTATTTAGATCCCCTCTTCAATCCTTAAATTCCTGAATTTTTCTCATCGAATGTCCAAAATGAGTATGCACGTACACTATGGCCATTGACAACTAATCGCAGTGCGATTAATGTAAAGCTCAACTCGCATAATCCATTTTAAATGAATCATGGAGAAATCCTCACGTTATCCGTTTGTTTACAACCTCTCATTCACAACTGTAGCCGATGGCCAATGTATATTGATGTCCAGTACACGCCTATTTTGTAGAAAGGCTTAGCTGCACTGCAGAAATAAATATCTTCGATTTAAATTGGGTTTTTTTCGTCTGTTTCTATACATTGCATGAAAAATACAGAGATGATTGCCCATGAGTAATATACTTCTTTCGCACCGTACATAGCAAAATGTGCGAACCGGAGTTGCGGGGGAAGGACAACAGACTAAACACAAAAAGCAGTTCTAAAGAAATTAGTTTCCAATCGAGATTTCAAAGTGCATAGCTCCAATGGCTTCCTAATATTGGAAGGAAGAGCAGTCCTGACGACCGCTTAAAGTACACGGGTGTAATATAATAAATTACTGTCTCTCTATTACTGGTTGAAGACCTATACATGCCGTTTCATTTATGGAGGTTGCTTGCCCGTACTTTACTGGGCTTGTTAGTGTGGGTTGGTGAAGGGGGTGGTGGAGGCGGTGAGCCCACTGATGTTAGCCACGCCGGTACTCGGGTTGCCAGGTGACTTTGCCGAAAGATCCAAGAATATGAATCCCTGCAGTCACGAAAGCTTTAAATCACCATTCTATTTTCCTCTTCTTGGTTCTTTCGGTAAAGTCACGTAGAAGGGAAATAATAAAATAATAAAAATAAAACATAATAAAATACAATTCTCACGACGTTTCGGCCACAACGCAAGCAGCCTTCCTCAGGTGAAGAACAGGGCTGTCGGAAAGACAGCGTCTGAATGAACACCACCAAGCTTGGCAGCGTATATTTAAGCTGGGTTCGAGGAGGAGGGAGCCTTGACAAAGGAATTTGCATATCAACAGGAATTTAGCATATGGCAATATGTTCAGTAGCTAAATGTCGAGGTCTGATGTCCATGGGAAGGCTTCAGGAGAGCGTCTGTGCAGTTTTGTTATTCCGCCGTTGAATGAGCGCAGACTGCGTGGCTCGTAGTTTTGGTTGGATGGCCACCGTCGCACTACTGTGGCTTATCTTTCATTTGTCCATTCACGAGGAGATGCGAGCATCCGCCTGTTGATGTTCTGACGCGGTTGATGGTTACACCGGCGCCTTCATGGATCTCACAGCCAGGAGGTGCAATGTTTGGTTCTCGAAAGAGGTGTTTATTCTAACCACTGAGCCACCCAGATACATACATACGTGGCACATTAGGAATGGACCACGCTTTTAATTATGTCCTCGTGCAGCAAGGGAGTAAAGTGTGGTTTTGTGAAAGTCCTTACGTGCTGTGCAGTACATCGATGCATGTGTGTACACCAGCAGGCGATAACGGAGTTGGGCCTGTGGGTGGCTGGCGGGGTTATTGATTCACTGCACTTGTACACCAGTCACGTGGTTAATGGCGATTCGGTTGAGGATTGCTGCGTGTGACACATGTGCTGTTGCATTTTACAGATTTACCACAATAAATGTGTTTGCCCTCGATTTGGAGTACCTGCCCACATCCTTCATTTCGAGTGTGCAACACATACCTGTATATAAACAAAAATATGAGTACCAATTGACCACTCATTCACTGTCTGCCTCGCAAAGCAGATTTGTTTACTTTATTATCAACCAACCATTTGTTCTTATTGAATGACTTTAAAAAAATATTCTTTTGTTTTTGCTATATCTACATATTAAACAAATCCATCTTGCAATGTATGAAAAAATTTTGGTAGGATGGACTTCATACAATTGACACTGCAAAAACATGTGTTGGTTATAGCCCTCGCTATAGTCATTCATAGTGATTTTGTTAGTATCGAGAAAACTCTTCTCAGATAAGCAGCACTCTGCCAATGGACTCAAAGCTGCTCGGAATTACGTGCACGATATATGTTGGGTGGTTGCTCCACCATTGCAGGTAAAATATTAATTCAGCTGCCCAATCAATCTACATTTAGTTTTTTTATTGGACAAAGCCAAGATTCTAAATCCTTAACTGCGAACCATTTCTCCCTTATTGGATGTGATCTAGTGACAGGTGATGTGCGTTTTTGCTCAATGTTTTCAGTTTAGCCGAACGACTTGAAAATCCACAAGCTTGTCAATTTACAGGCATTATTACACGGCTCAAGGACTTGCATCTGCATCTTTGCCAGTAGATAATGAGAGAATTTCCTCGCCTATGATGAGCTTTCTATATTCTTACATATACATATTTTATTAAGCAGAGAAAAACGAAATGCCCAGAGTCCATCATGAGTAATTTATCCCAGCATCACTATTTCATTATCCTGTTATTTCATTGTTATGCCATGATTATTGAATATGCACGACCTTACCAATGCGTAATCGACAAAACATGATGTCAAACCTCACCAAGCACTGTTGCAAAGTATTCTGGGCAATCCAGTACAGACACCTCATTCGAGACCCAAACATCACACCTCCTGGCGTTGACATTCCTCGAAGACACTGGTGGAACCATCAACCGCATCAGAACATCGACAGGCCAATGTGCACATCTCCTTCATTAATGGTAAAATTAAAGACACAAGCCACAGTTAAAACTGTGGCCATAAAACCCAAACTATGGACCACATATTTAACCACTGTAGTCTGTGCTCCTTCAATAGAAGAATAGCAAAACTACACAAACTGTCTCCATAAGCTCTCTCGTTAGACCTCAACATTGGCATGTATGTCCTGAACATATTGCCATACACAAGGATATAATATATTGTATTCTAAGAGGATAATTGTCTTGCAGACTTATATGAACCAAAGTAATCGTAGTAAATACGCAAACTTTAGACCAGCTTTGCCCATCGTGAGCTCATCAGCAGTCAGGTACACTCAAATACATACTGATGATTTACCAAATGTCATTGGTAAGGGCTATCTCTCCACACTGTAGGTCATTATCACAATTCCACCACAGCACTCAGTAAGGTTTTCTACAATATTGTTTTTATAAAATACAATACTGTTTACAATAATGTTTTGCATGCCCATGAATTGACCTTAGGTCACTCACTAGGTTTGTAACCAGCGTGCTAACCACTGTGGCACGTAAAGCTATGTTACAGCTAAACAAACATTTGCAGAACACCTCCAAATACGATGTGCTCTTCTAACTTGAATGATTGAGTACATGTGCAAGGATTTAACAATTTGCAGAGCTCATGTGTCAGTGGCCTGGACTTGACGCATGGCCAAGAAACGACTCTGCCTCCTCAATGCTTATATTCATACGGCATGTTGGGTACTCACTTCAGGCAGAATAGCGTTAGCAATCATCCCAGCCAGGCTTCAGCTACCACACCACCCCAAACACAAACGGAAATGCATTCGCCCAAAGACAAAGATCCCCCGTATAGCCTGCAACAGATTTTTGGGGTAAGTGATGTTAGCAGGCACCTATGAAGGCAGGCACAGCACATGAGGGGGCGGGTGGTCAACATCACGCCCGGATGCTTTTGTCTCCCGAGTGGTGATGTTTACACACCGCACCAGGTACTCATTTGAGGCTGAGTCGACCTAGGGGAGGCCCATGACCGGTTCGGATACTCGTCAATGGCATTGGCCGTAAGTGGAAATCAAACTCGGGTCGCCGAGTTCGCAGCGCAGCACGCTAACCACTGCACTACCGCCCTCCACATGCGTGCAACATGCATCCGCGCACACGCGCACACACAGAAATGTGTGACGGTACCTACCAACGCTTGGGTTCCGTGCTGTCCTCCCCTTCCACACCGCGGCGTAGCCATCGCTGTGCTTGTTGTATGCCACCAGCTTCACCTCGTACAGAGTGTCGTGCTCTGCACAGCACGCATCACAACGGGTTGTCGCCCATCTGCTTTTGCTGGCTTGACATTTATGCACAGGTTTATCTCCAACATACACGAGTCGTGAAGTTACAATCGGCTACTCCATTCTTTCAGTATGAGTGTTCACAGCATGTGGTATATTATTCCGTGCATACATGTGTTGTGTAGAATACCATATGTGTATGTTCTCAAATGCTTCATGTAACATGATTCAAGCGTAACTACTGTCGGGCTGGAGTGATGGAATCAGCTCATGTCCAGGTTCCAGATGGATTGTTTTATTGCCGGATTGTGAGGGATGGTGATGGGGAGGACTTCGTCCAGCAAGCGGATGGGTTATGACTTATCATCATCAGCCATGGTCAATCCACTGCTGGATAAGAGTCTCTAACGCCATGCCATCAAAATAATCCCCACTAATCCCTCTCACCCCTGAAAATGCTAAAAAAACGAAAACTTCACAGTTTTTATTTTCGCCGGTAAGGCCCACTGAGCTATATCATTCTTTTTCAGAAGCGACCTGGCCACAAATGATAACTCAACGAAGTGGCTTATCACGTGGAAATTTATAGCAGCCAAATACTCTAAACGCGTGTTTCTAAATGTGGAGGGGATAAACCTGAAGACCCGGAGAAAAATCCACACGACCACGGGGAGAACGTGCAAACTCCAAATATACAGACATCAGGGTTGGTATTGATGCACACAACCTCCTCCATACCAGGCGAGGTAGGTAACATCTCGCCACCACGGCACCCCTGCAGTGGTCATCTTCTCGGGCATGTTCTCTCCTTTGAATGCCATTCTAGCCATGATGTTTCATGCCGTCGCGCACTTACGTTCCTTAACATTCAATGTTGTCAACAAGTTTCATTCGTTCTCCGATTCACGTGTTACTCTGTCTGTCTCTCATGTAATTCCAAGCACGCGTTTATAGAATGGTATTTAATTATATGCATGTGGATCGATTAGGTATTTTTTAAAAGGAACCACCAAATTTATTTATGCTATATGATTAAAATAATTAATATTAAATGTTGTTTGTTGGATAATAAATATTCAACAATTACTGTGTATTGAGCACCCACTATGGCGTGTTAAAGAGTCCAGGTGTGATATCCAGGTTGACATTTGTCGTAAAGAAAACATGATTACTCATATGTCTTTGAATTGATTTATATCTCTGTGCACTTTGAAATATCCATACAAAATGCTTATGCAAAGACATGTAATGATAGTTTAAGAGCTGACCTCAGATGCCACGTACTGACTAAGTAAGTTACAATTCTGGCAGGAGGAAGGACGTGAGGTCTTGTGAAGAAAGAGATGGCAAGGGAGACCTCTTTATCTTTGGTCAACTATGTAACATAATCTGCATTGTCATCAAAATAAGCATATTTTCCAATTGTATTTCTGAGTGTATTCATATTTCCAAAGTGTTGAATATAAACACTTTGTAGTCAGTAAATGTACATGCTTTACAAAGGCAGAAAATCCTTGTGCAGAAGAATTGGCACTCTGGAAACGTGTGAAAGAACGCATTCCATCGAGATTTTGTCGCACTCTTTAAATAAAGCATAATGGAACAAACACGGGGACGGGCTCGTGCAGCAAGACTTGCGCTCATGAAGTGGCTATGCACCCATGAGGCCAATTGAAATGTCTAGGTTCATCGCAGGGTGGCTGGCTGGCTCAGGGGGCTAATACCATGTCAAATACTGAGCCGCCACCACTGAGATCCTGGGTTTTGGGCAGCCACCCGTTGATTAAACTGGGTTCTCAACTCTCAAGTGTAGTTATCTGATGGTCTCAGCTGGGTTTCTGCATGGGGAAAAAAACAATATCATTCAGTGACGGAGATTTTTTTTTGCGTAGTTAGGTACACTATAGCTCTTAAGATTGTACATTTTGGTTTGTTGGCTAGGTCGCCGGTTTTATCTCCCCAGTTGAAACGACGGTGCAGGTTTTTGAAATACCCCATCTCTATCCACCCAGCACTGTAAATGTGTACACCACTTTTAATTGTCAAAGCGTGTTTGGTGGGGTAAAGTGCGGGCACTCGCACCTGTTCTAAGACATGTGGCCAGCATGGAAGAGTCGACTAGAGAGGTTCTCTGGAGCTTCCTGTCGTGGAGGCCCTTCTGTCAGCAGTGGCGTTATGTAAGAAACTGCAGAGCTGCATTTTTACCTTAACATTCAAAATGCTTTCCCACCTGATGATGGACGCTTGTGTTGCGCCCTAAACGTCGTGATTTATTTTATTTTATTCCTACGTGACTTTACCGAAAGAACCAAAGAGTATGGATTCCTGCAGTCACGAAAGCTTCAAATAAAGATTTAAAATGTGTCTACCACTAAATTTCGATTTAAAGCTTTCGTGACTGCAGGGATTGATATTCTTGGTTCTTTTGGTAAAGTCACGTAGGAGGGAAATAATAAAATAAAATTAATTAAACAAACAAATTCTCTTATATCCCTTCTACGTGACTTTACCGAAAGAAGCAAGAATAGGAATGTGTCTCACACTCTTTGTAGGGCTCAAGAAACCATGTCTGTAGTATGCATAAGGTGACCTCAGAATTAGTTCCGATGCCAGAGGGCATTCACTGATATGGGTGGTCCACTGCCCATTGTGAGAATTGCAAATCTAAATGTCTTCATGTCATGACAGATATAACACATTCTTTAAACAATGGAGCAAATGCAATATATCCAAGATTTTTAATCCTCGTCTATTATACTGAGATCAATGACATTATGTTGTTACTTAACAAGTGGTGAAAAGGTGTAGTCCAGTTGGTAAAGTTTGTGTTGCCCACATAGCATCCAAGATGTAGAATGCATTGCTTAAGCTTATCCATTTATCCATTTTTTCCCCTTTTGTTTTCAAAGAAATCTGTTTTAATTAAACATGCATGCTTACTGACTTTATATGATTATGATGGACAGATTCTCTGACAATTATATTTAAGATAATCGTTTGTCGTAGGAAAATTGTGTGTGCGAGATAACTGCTTGCATGACATGTAATCCAATGGGTCATTTAAAATAATGTATTGATGGATTTGTAACATTTTACAAAAGCACCTATTTTTGTTCTTTAAATATGAACGCAAACCATCCAATGCATTTGAATTAGGGTAGCAACTGTGATAATACAACGATATTTTACACGATATAGAATTTACCTTTAAACAGTTTTGCTATATATCGTTAAACTGTCATTATTGTTGCTGATTTTGTTTTTCCTACTTTTTTTATTTCCTAACAAAATATTAATGAAATAACAAACTTGATAATCACAGTTGTAAATAAATAACTACTATCCACTGAATTAGTGCTTGGAAAAAAATGGTTTTGTGGAGTACTTGATGGTATGGCAATTAAATGACATCATAATTTTTAAAGTTTATTGTAAATCATTTATTATTGAGTAACGGAAAGCATTTGCAATAAAGACGTCAATGATTGTTATGATGAGAACGACTCAGAGCAGGCTTATGTCGAGCCGGATTAAGCTAGTGCGGGGCCTATAGCGTATGTCATAAAGGGGCCCTAAATATAAAAAACACAAATATTAAAACACACAAATGTTTAACTTGCAGAGTAAAGTAATTGTATTTTTTCATTTGCTATACAGCCAAATAATACGACAAATTGCTAACGTTAAACACCCAGCCGTTCATAAAAGTTGAAGGCAGGATAGTACTATAGTAATAGAGCAGGTGCAGCATCACTGAACCGGAATTGATAGCTTGAAAGCATTTAGCGCGGGGCCCTTGAAAGTGCGGGGCCCGTAGCTTACGTAGCTACTTTTGCTATGAGGATAATGATATTATCCGGCACTGATGTCGAGTAAACTGCAATGGAAGAACCTTTAAGTAATCTTCATTCCTACTGGAAGTATGGAAAAGCGCAATTAAAACAATACAAGAAAAATATGAAGTACAAATGAATAAGTCTTTATATTTAGTGGCAATATCACCCACAATAGAGGAGGTATCAGTGCACATCACATTAGCATGGGAACGGTACAGGGGGGCGGGGCATGGAGCAACAGGATTTCAAACAGAAACCCGTCACGGCCTCAGCGGCTAACACCGACTGAGCAGAGTGAATTGCAACTGCGTGCAAAATAAAGTGCATAAGAAAGATAAGTGGTAAATACAAATAAATAAAGTTAGTGACAGATAAAGAGTTGACACCATTGGAACCTCATTTGCCAGTAAAAAAATATGATAATTGATTTTTTACCCTTTTATGGTGTTAGACCAGATAACGCCAAAAGGCGCCTTTTGGCGTCATCTGGTCCAACACCATGTGAGACTAGGCTCTAAGGAAAGCTGTCTCGGGTGTGGACCAATCATCTTCAAGGACAGTGCATACATTATCAGAGTTATGTTTTTTGTTTGCAGGTATTGTGGTCAATGCAAACATAACTCCTCGTAAAAAAGGTGTCAGTTTTGTTGCCAGATAAAAGGGTAAAAAACCAATTATGATAAAGAGTTTGTTTTTAATTTAAGATACAAAAATAAAATTATAGGAAATTGACATTGAGATATTCACCATATAAAGAAATTCGATACGTGCCGTAAAATGAACAATTATATCGCGGAAGCCTTAATTGTAACATTTGTGAAACTTAGATTTATACCTGTTTTACCATTGTTACTAACGGCAAAATCCAGACAAATGTGCCATGGGAGCAAGACCTCTAGAGTGATGATAATGCGCAAGTAAGGACTAATGAGTGTGATTATTAACCAATTTTAGAATGTATAACGTTGCCCAATCATATATTTATGATATATTCTCTATTACTATAAATGTATGAATAGCAGGAGCAGTCCAACTAGCAGGCAACAATATGAATTTCAGACTGGTTGGTCCCCACTGAACAAGGGAATCATGGGTAATGAGATCAGAGATGATGGGGAACAGGACTGTGATATTGTAAATTATAATTAATCAAAGTATTTTGTTTAAGAGAGTCCAATTGAATTCATTTATTATTCTGCAGGGAAATCTGAATACACATTTTTTTGGCTTTGTCTCAATATCACACAAATTGTGTCATATAATGAAGTAAGTATCAATTTAGCAGTCTCGCAAAGCAGTGCAGACTCACGTGTTCGAGAATTGACCATGGAAGCAGATATCGCATAACTAGAGATTATTTCCAGTGACACCAGGAGCACACGCTCTCACACGCCTTGACACAGAGAAGTGTTATTTACGCGAGACCCAAAACAATAATATTTTGTTGTCAGAGCTGACGTTTTTGTGATTTAAGTCATACTTTTTTATGATTGGGTTTTTGTGTGAAATCATTGATGACCAGGCTGAGACTAAAAACTCATGAGACTTTGTAACCAGGTTCGAATCCAAGGTGACCAAGTTCCCATTTGAACTAAGGATCCTTAGCAATATCAAGTCAATGCTTACCACTTTGAGTAAACATTTTTATTTATTTATATCATTCAAAAATGCGATGATTATGCTGCATTTGTGAAATTATCTCACAGGCTATAATCCTCACAAGTGGTGTTGAACTTATGTAATTCTATCTACAAATTGTCAGGCGGTAGTGGGATTCAACCATTAACGTCACATCAACTGGCTAATTTGTGAGCATGCTGATAACTAGGCTTTCCAGCCTTTCTCCTAGAAACTATATATACATTTAAATACATCAATTTGATGTCAAGAACCTTGCCTTGTGGCAGTTTGGTCAAAATACAACAACCCCATTAGTTGAATTTCACACATTTTTTCTCTTGTACCATAAATAGGATTGTGTGAGTATATATATTATGCACACGCATGCTTAGGGGTCTAATCATTAGTTGTTGCTGGGGGCCCCAATTTCTCTACAAAAAACTATAAGAGCACCTCTGATTTTTTTTAGTAGACTGCAAGCCCCCCTAAATATATTTTGGTCATGCCGAGCCATTAGTCTTATAGTTTCATTGCATATTATATACTGTAGCACTTCGTTCATGGGGCTGGCAATCTGCCAAATGGCCAGTTGTACTTTCCAAAAAATCAGCTTGCCAAAGAGACCATTGGAAAATTATTATTGAAATGATTTATCTAGCAAGACACTAATTACTCAAAGCAGCTTATTATGAAAAATGTTGGGCAAGCTGCCAAAGGCTGTTTGGATCATTACAGTATTGGTGCGCTCTCCCCAGCCTAATACATAATGCAGATTTCCAAATTAGGCTGCTCGCTGAGCAGGTGATGCACGCACAAAAAACTGAAAGAAGCCAATGTAACTTGAATCACCTAATGCAGGACAATTCTTGTGCTTAGTACAAAATAATAATTAGGATCGTACCGGAGGATATAAATAACAAGATAGGTAAGCAGACAATACGTTTCCTTCAAACAGCTGCCTTGCCACGTAAGTAAATTAAACAATCGTCCCAATGGCCTTCTGGGAGTGCTTAATTTCAGCATCATTGGTTCAAAATAATCAAATTCTAGACCGGTTTCAACACACAGTGTCTCATCAGAAGAGTCTGACTTGCTTGAATCAAAACTGGGGAACTGCAGGGTGTTGTAATTGAGGTCCTATTCTTTAAGATATGGGTCACAGAATCATACAATTTGACACAGAATCATACAATACATAACTGAAAATAATTATCATAACTGTGTTTAATATTAAATGTAACAATCATATTAACTTTTGGTACGATATTTTCCCTTGAAAAAATCCATTCAAAACAAAACTATGTTTTAAGTGTAGTGAATTTGATGCAGCAGTTTTCACCAAACCACGCACGAAACACATTCGGACTCGCATACATTTATTTTGTGCTTCATATACTATTCATAAAATAAAACAATTGTGTGGTCATTATAGCAAAGGCTTAATGAAGAAGCAACATGGGAGCAGAATTCACGCGGAGGTAAACGTTGTAATTCCAGCACCTTTTTTTCAAAATACTGAAATCCCCAGTTATGAATCAAAATATGTGCCACCACTTTTGGAAGGCATTCTACCGTGTGTGCATCAAGTGCGATTGTCACATTCCCCAGGATAGGGCGGAGTCAGGGCAAGGCCAGATATATTTGAAATGTCCCTCTAAATCACAGTCGGTGTTTCCACACTCGTAATCATGAACGTATGCAAGGTAGCGAAATTACACGGTAGAGGATATGGGGAAATTGTGGAGAGGATTGCATGCGATTCTCGGTGTTTTTACTCTGCTGTAAAGTGGTGGAAAATCTGAAGGAAATTCTTCCCGGTTTTATCTCCTCGAATCCAGTATGTCCAAGCAAAATTACTCGATTATTAATGTTATACAGAGTCTATAAATATGTGTAAGTCATTCTGCCATCTATAATGTCTTATACATGTTGCTGTACTTTCTAATACACAAACGCATGCACTTGAGTGCATGTGTTCTTGGGATAATTGTATGTGTGGAATGCATGCATGCTATCAAATACATATATTGCACAAACTTGCTTCTGGGCTGTCATTTTAGATTGTCAGTAAGAAAAAAAATATTTGACTTCACTGGGTAAACAAAGAAAAAATGTAAGTCTTTCAGCCGATGGGTCTTCTGGGCCAGTATTTCCAGCAGCATGAGTCGAGTTTGGTTTTTGCTTTCTGAGCATCAGCATGTTGTTAGTTGAAGAAATGGAACCGGATTGCTGAACGATATTTGTTAAAAGAGTCTGTTAAGCACAGTCCAGAAAATTGTACAAAATGTAATGCAGTAAAATTCGTCCTCTCCGTGATCCTACTACCTGCTAACTTTAATAGTCATGTGCGTTGTAGGGCTACAAAAACACGAATCATCCATGACCCTATCATGCTTAGTATCTGCATTTTTCCATATCTTGCTTTACCAAAATACTTCTTATTATCTGTGATTTCTTTTCATGATTAAGAGGAGACAGGTGACAAATTCATCCAATTTTCCGTGGATTATTATACATTTTTAAAACACGGAAATTTAATCAATATCCAGCAGTGAAAACAAAACAACCAAAAAGTGCACCAAATGTTTTATGAAAATTAAACAATTTCTACATTATTCTGTGGAATGAATATGTGATTGTTATAATTGTACTCTCCATTTTGCTTCGTTCTACTACAAAGTTTCAAGTATTTTTTATAGTTATATAATTACTTTTAATATTTTATAATAAGAGAATGTCAATATAATATTCTGAACATCTGCAGTTTTAGTTAGTTTATTTCCAAAATGGAAATATGGTTTTGGGGGGGGGGGGGCAGAGCTTTGTGACGTCATATTTGAGGGGGGTCTGACTTTTTGTGACGCCGTGTGACGAGGGGGGGAGGGGGGGGTCAAAAATCAGCCAAAATCGCGTGACATCATTTATGGACGGTCCCTTAATCCAAGACAAGAATCCAAGTCTCAGGCGAAGCCGGGTAGTAAAGCTAGTTATGTATAAAGTTGTTTGTATATTTCAGCTTAATTCCTAGATCAATTTAATTTAATTACACTTTCAGGGGAAGAAAACATAACAGCTCACTGCTCTACTAATGTGCATTTCTGCAAGAAAATCACCATCCTTATTCAACCATGTGATACCCTGGCCAAAAATAATCGGAAAAATTGATATTACATCATGATACCGCCTTTGCCAGTAGCAAAATATAATAATAGGTTTTATTATATTTAGGTGTTTTTCCCCTAAAAGGGTAAAAAAAACCTAAATATAAATTATTATATTTTAATAATAGATTTTATATTTTGCTACTGGCAAAGGAGGTCTCATGATGCAAATGCTTACCCCGAGCCCTCAATACTCTGATGGTGCGTTGTCTTTGAGTTGTGCGCCTTTTGGCGTCATCTGGTCGAACATCGTGTGAGACTGGGCTCTAACAAAAGTTGTCTCTGATGTGGACCAATCAATTTCAAGGAACAATGCATATGTAATGCGGGCGTAAACGGCCCTCCGGAAGTGACGTCATGAGAGGAGGAGTTAGGTCACGTGGGGGAGAGGGGCTAAGCTATAGAGGGAGGGGAACCGGAAGAGGAAAAGGAGTGACGGGAGATCAGGAACGAGAGAGGCCACGTAGGGCGAAAGCGGAGGGTGGCGAGATCGCCACGAACACGGGGAGCGAGGATCGGCACCGTCGGCCAGCGGTGACCGACCCGAAGCAGCGAGGAGGCTGCAGTTAGCAGCGGGGCTGCATACAGAGTCAGCAGCGGGTCTGCACACGGAGTAGCAGCCAAGAGGGTCTGCACATAGAGTAAGCAGCGAGGTTCTGCATAGAGAGTAAGCAGCGAGTCTGCAGGGAGAGGACGGAGGTTACAATAGAGAAAGGAGAGAGTCTGCGGGGAGAGGAAGGAGGCTACAATAGAGTAAGCAGCCGGGGGCTACAAATACAGTGTCTATAAGAGAGTGCCGTGTGGGAGAAGACAAGAACCCAATAAAGGACACGAAGTCAGAGAGAAGCGTCTGAGTCCTTTTATTACACTGGAGTCAGAAGTGAAACGGCATGGCGAAACAATTGAGGAAAAAGAATATTCCATCTCCGGCGTCGGATTCATCTTCCGACGACGACGATCTTCCTCCTGCAATCGTCTCGACTTCGGCAGAGGAAGAGATCCGTGAGGGTCCGGGTATCGAGGAGGTTGCCGCGTCGTCGGACCCATCTGCTCCAAAGAATGCTGATTTAAGATGGACCCAGATGGCGGAGCAACTGGTAACTCTCAAAAACGTCATCACACAGTTGTGTGACCTTGTCACACCAAGGGTGGCCTTGGAAGGTGATGGTGGTGATCAGCAGGAGCCCGGGTCGCCTTCGATGGCGCCGCCATTGGCCACGCGGCGCGAAGACGCCATCTTGGGCGTGGCGCACCACGGAAAGCGGGAAGCCGCCATTTTGGGACCGCCGCGACGGTTGCCCGCCATCTTGTCGACACCGCGTTGCGACGCATTGTTGAATTTACCACCGGAGGAGGCAGCGGCTGAAGGAAGCAAGCCAAGAAGTCGCAGTCGTCACCTAACAACTGTCAAGGAATTCTCCATCGGTGGCAATTGGAGTGCGTTCGCCTGTAGATTTTTGGCGGCGGTACGTACAGCGAGGTGGACGGACGCCGAGGCGCTGGAGGTGCTTCCGACTCTTCTTGACGATGAGTCCGTTCGTTTTTTTCGCTCCATAAAAGCTGCGAAGAAGAAGACTCTGCGAGGGGTGTTCGACGAAATGGCGGACGCGTACGAGCCACCGGATGACGCCCATCGCCGATTCGTGCAACGGCAACGCGCACCTGAGGAATCACCAGTGGCGTATAGGGGCGCCGTGTTGGAACTCGCTATGGCCGCTTACCCGGAGACGGAGCCTGACCTGCTGGAACCTCTCATCTTGGGGAAGATGTTGGAGTTGTCCCGAGATCTTGGCATTCCTATGCCGGCGTGCGGTCACGAAAAGCTCACGTCCCGGGCCGCGGCCAAGTGCCTGGACGCCCAGTTCAATCTCCGCCGCTGGAAACAGGTCACGGCGTGGACGGGCGGTCCTGTCGTCGATGGGGGTGCCGTAGGGTGCGACCCTACAAAGGCCGTGTACGTGCCGGATGGGAGCGGCCAGAAGGAGTTGTCGGCTGCCTCTGCTCCGTGGCCGGCCCGAAGCGGGCCGGGGCCGCGGGCTGCGCCGCCGGTGCGGCCGCGTCGGGATGGGGTGCCCGCTGCGCGTCGCTCCGACGTCGAGTGCTTCCGCTGCGGCCGTCGGGGCCATTATGCCAGGGACTGCTGGGCCCGTGTTCCGGGTCCGCCCCAGCAGGAGGCCTTGACAGCGGACGCTCCAAAGAAAGATCCTCCAGCACAGGCAAGTCGGTGCGCACCAGACACCCGGCAAGGCCCGACACCTTTCATCGCCGTTGTTGTGTGATGCGGATGTTGTTAAATACGGGAGGCCAGTATCTGCGCCTTGTCGCTCGATAACGCAGTGGCGTAAGCTGGCTCGGCGGGTTGTCGCGGCCGCTACCGGTTCGTCCACTGTACCTGGGTCGATCCAAGGGGTGGACGTACGTATTTTGGTGGATTCCGGTGCGTCCGCGACCATTATTTCGGATGTGATATTCCATCTTTTGAACATCCCACCGGGGGCCGTGAGGCCGGCTTACGCTTCCTGCATCGCCGCAAACGGGGGTAGCATGGGCATCGTGGGCCAGGTGGACGCTAACATTTCTATCGGGGGAGTCTCGGCCTCGGGCGTTGTGTTAATTTCGAGGTCCCTGGCGGTTCCTTGCCTGTTGGGTACTGATTTTTTGGCTAAGATGCCCATTCTAATTCGAATCAATGAAAATTGCATTGAACTACCGGGGGGCCGGAAATTGCCGTTTTTACAGTCCGCCTGGGGGCGACCGGCTCCTGTTGCCCAGGTACAGGCGTTATCGGAAGTTTCGGTTGATATTCCACCTGGCTCGCAGATGCTCATTCCCTTACGATATCGGAAGCCGGTTCCGGATCGGCAGGGTGCTTTTGGGATTTTGCTGTCGCCATCCGCCGCTGTTACGGGCGGATTGGCGCTAGTGGGGGCGCAAACTATTGTCCGTCCAGATCAGCGCCCGTTTTTGCAGGTGCTAAACGCGAGCACTGAAAGCGTGTGTGTGCCGGCTGGTACCGTTGTGGCACATGCCACTACGGCGTTTACGGCTCAGAGTGATCTGCCGGACGGAGGGCTGGTGTGTGGTGTTTCACACGATGGAGGGGTGGATGATCGTTGGATTGCTGAATTATGTGGGGAAAATTCGGCCCTTTCCGTCGAGCAGCGTTGTGCGATTCATAAATTATTAGCGAGTTATTCGGATGTGTTTAGCTCCGACGATTTGGACTTGGGACGCACCTCGCTGCTTTATCATCATATCGACACAGGGGACGCTGCCCCTATCCGCTTGAACTCGCGTCGGATGAGTCCGGCTGAGCGTGAGCATGTTCGAGGGGCAGTGGATGACATGTTGAAAGCGGATATTATATCTCCGTCTAATAGCCCGTGGGGCGCGCCTGTTGTGTTGGTTAAAAAGAAGGATGGTAAATTGCGCTTTTGTGTGGATTTTCGGAAGTTGAATAAAGTGTCGGTGGCAGATGCGTATCCCCTGCCGCGTATGGACGACTCTCTCGACGCCTTGTCAGGGGCTAAGTTTTTTTCAACGCTGGATCTCTCTTCGGGCTTCTGGCAGCTCCCCCTTGACGAGCCCTCGCGAGAAAAGACTGCTTTCCGTACGCCGCAGGGATTATTCCAATTTAACTGTCTTCCGATGGGGTTGAATGCGGCCCCTGCCACTTTTCAGAGGTTGATGGAGTTGGTATTAACGGGGTTGCAGTGGGAGACATGTCTGATTTATTTAGATGATATTATTGTCTTCAGCCGCACATTTGATGAGCATTTACTGCGGTTGGAGGCTGTATTCACCAGAATGCGTTCTGCTAATTTGAAATTCAAGCCAAAGAAATGTCACCTACTGCAACACTCCGTTCGATACTTGGGACATATTGTTAGTGCGGACGGGGTGGCCACGGATCCGGAGAAAACTGCGTGTGTCCGTGATTGGGCAACCCCGGCCACGGTGGGTGATGTGCGTCGGTTTTTGGGGTTCGCCTCGTATTATCAGAGGTTTGTTCCGAATTTTGCTACTATCGCGAGGCCTTTGCATCTCCTTACTGGGAAGGGACACAAATTTGCTTGGGGACCGCCGGAGGAGGCGGCGTTTCGGAGCCTGCGCGATTTACTGGCTACTGCACCGACGTTAGATTATCCGGATTTTGAACATCCTTTCATTCTGGATACCGATGCAAGTGACACTGGTATTGGGGCGGTGTTGTCCCAGTCGAAAGGTGGAGTTGAGCGCGTGGTGGCGTATGGGAGTCGGGTTTTGTCTCCCGCGGAAACCCGCTACTGCGTCACTCGCAGGGAACTTTTGGCCATTGTTTTTTTTCTCCGCCAATTTCGACCGTATCTGTACGGTCGGTCATTTATTGTCCGCACGGACCATGCGGCCTTGCAGTATGCTCTTAAGATGGACCAGCCATCCGGACAATTGGCGAGGTGGCTGGACACGCTGCAAGAATTTTCCTTCCAAATTCACCATCGGAAGGGTGTACGTCACGCTAATGCGGACGCACTTTCCAGGTTGCCGCAACAATCCCCTTGTGCGTGTGCGTCGGGGACGCATAGGTGTGGACCGATTCAGCTCCCCCCTCAGCCTGTCGCGCTGGCGGTGGATGTTCTTGAAACTCCGCCTACACCGGGACCGGTTGATGGGGGACCGGCTGATGGGATTTTGCGTCTCCCGCGGTCTGTGTGGATTCGGGAGCAAATGTTGGACGATTCCTTGGTGACGTTACGAAAACAAACGGAGAAGGCAAGTAAGGGGCTCGGTGCGGGGGGTGTACCGGAAACTGCTCTCCGAGATGGGTTGCTGATGTGGAGGGAAGGGATACAGGAACACTGGCGTCTCGTTGTGCCTGCGTCATTGCGGTACGAATTGATTAGATCTCTGCATTGTGACACACTTTTACATCTGGGGGTGCAGAAAACCCTATTGACGCTGCAGCGAGACTATTATTGGCACGGCATGACGACGGATGTCGTCGGTCACGTTCGCGCGTGTCCCGATTGTGCCCGCCGTAAGCCGCCTAAACATCCATATGTTCCGCCGATACAATCGATTCAAGTATCTCGGGTTAATGAGCTGGTGTCGTTAGATATTTTGGGACCCTTTCCGCCATCCGCTAAGGGAAATAAGTATTTACTGGTGGGGGTAGAGTACCTCTCCCGCTGGCCGATGGCCTGGCCTTTGCCTGACCAGTCAGCGGCGTCTATCACTGACGCCTTTCTATTTGGGTATGTGATGGACAAGGGGGCGCCGGAGAGGCTCCTTACGGATCAAGGGCGTAACTTTTCGTCCAAATTGTTGGGGGAGGTGTGTGCGGCTCTTGGAACTAAAAAGATACGGACATCCCCCTACCACCCACAAACGGATGGTATGGTGGAACGGTTGAATCGGACTCTGTCCGCCATGCTGTGCCATACAGTCGGGGAAAATCAATCTGATTGGGATTTGCATATCCCTGGGGTGCTTTCGGCGTATCGCATGACGCCGCACGCGGCTACTGGATACTCGCCGTTCTTTCTTATGTACGGCCGTGAAAATGTGCCGCCGATCAATGAGCAGTTGGGAACCGGTGCGAGGGGACCTGTTAAGCCTCTTCCTGAGTATATCCAGGACAACGTTCGCCGTGTCACTGAGGCGAGGGAAAGAGCCCGCATGGCTACGGCTAAAGCCCAGGCCAGGAATGAGCGGTGTGCCCGACGTTCAAAGGGGGAGTGCCCCTGGAAAACGGGGGACCTGGCCTGGCTTCATTGCCCACAGGTGCGGCCAGGTACCTCCCCTAAATTACACAAACCATGGCAAGGACCGGTCCGCCTCATTGAGGTTCCCAACCCACAGTCGGCGCGTGTTCGGGTTGGTTCGCGGCGCTGGTTCGTGCATACATCCCGGTTGAAGCCGTACATTGCCCCGCGACCGGTTGCGTCATCTCCCGAGGTTGCCTTGCCGGGGTCTGTTGCTGCCGACTCGCCCTTGCCTGTGCCTGCTGACCTTGCAAGAGCGCCTGTCGTACCCTTTACAGACAAGCCGGCCGTGACGCCGCACGAGGGAGGACGTTCCGCTCGTGGGATGCCGACCGGAGCCGCAGAACCTACGGGACCTGCAGCTCTTCCTATCCCTCCGCGGACGCGATTACGGGACGTCTCTGCACGCGACCGGGACAGTGGCGGGCCTCCAATGGCGACGGATGAACTTGCTCCCGTCGCCCTTAAAACCCTGCCACGTTCCCGCTCGGCGGGTGGGCTGCCGACCGTCCGGGACGGCCCGGCTACCCGTACTCGCTCGAAATCCCTCACGTTTCGTTAAATTGTGTTGTGTTCTTGTTATATTGTTGTTGCATGCTTCGTGTCTTTTTACGTGTCGGTCCTTTACACCCGCATTGCTTGTCAAGTTGCATTTCAGCCGAGGTCGGCTGGATTTTCTCTACGGGGGAGGGTGATGTAATGCGGGCGTAAACGGCCCTCCGGAAGTGACGTCATGAGGGGAGGAGTTAGGTCACGTGGGGGAGAGGGGTTAAGCTATAGAGGGAGGGGAACCGGAAGAGGAAAAGGAGTGACGGGAGATCAGGAACGAGAGAGGCCACGTAGGGCGAAAGCGGAGGGTGGCGAGATCGCCACGAACACGGGGAGCGAGGATCGGCACCGTCGGCCAGCGGTGACCGACCCGAAGCAGCGAGGAGGCTGCAGTCAGCAGCGGGGCTGCATACAGAGTCAGCAGCGGGTCTGCACACGGAGTAGCAGCCAAGAGGGTCTGCACATAGAGTAAGCAGCGAGGTTCTGCATAGAGAGTAAGCAGCGAGTCTGCAGGGAGAGGACGGAGGTTACAATAGAGAAAGGAGAGAGTCTGCGGGGAGAGGAAGGAGGCTACAATAGAGTAAGCAGCCGGGGGCTACAAATACAGTGTCTATAAGAGAGTGCCGTGTGGGAGAAGACAAGAACCCAATAAAGGACACGAAGTCAGAGAGAAGCGTCTGAGTCCTTTTATTACACATACATTATCAGAGTGCTGTTTTTGTTTGCATTTTGACTGCAGGTATTGTGGTTAATGTAAACATGATCCCTTGTAAAAAGGTGTCAGTTTTGTTGCCAGATAAAAGGGTAAAAAACCTATTATTAAAATATATATTGCTCAAGAGTACCAATTCACGATGCATTCTATACCAAAATTGCACCAACATAGTTGAAGGTATAATTACCAGTCTCTTCACTTAAGTGAAATAATTTATGCATACCAATAAGTGAAATGAATGCATACCAATAAGTGAAATAAATGCATACCAATAAAGTGAAATTAATGCATACCAGTACGCACTTATGCACCAATTCCTGGAGGTTTAAAGTACTTAATGTGCATGCTGGGTAAGCAGGTTTCTCAGAAAGTGTATACAGAGGCAAAACACTGAATAATGCTGGTTGATCTCACCTTTATTTCCAATATAAAGACATCTTCTAAACTGCTACACCGTCCAGCCCCCGTTGCTCGTATTCTGGACCACTTGTGGGCAATTTATCACTTGTTACCATTTTGTAGGCAGCACACAGTAAATTCCTTAATAGTGCGTTGTGGCCTACACTATTAACGGTGATTAAAATGAATAGCCGAGAATGTGCTGCAGTAAGCTGGCCATGCTGGTACAAACCACATTACCTCCAGGAGAAGTTTTCTTGCCGATTCATCAGCTGTGTCTGAACAAAAGTGCACTTAGTGACACCATCGATTGACGTACCATTTATAAGGATAATAATAATTTACAACAAGTTAATCGACATCACGCTGGTTACCCAATTCCCTACTATGCCCAAGCGACTCATTGAGACCATCATTAACAGTAGCTTGCAGAAGAGCCACACAATAGGATGTAAACAGTCAATGTTCCCCACGTAGACATGTTTACGCGCATTATATTATTTGATCCATTGCGCATATTACAATTATAAAACACGAGGGGTGGCAATCTTTGAAAAATGAGCATTTAATATATGTAATGACTCATCCTTGGTTTTAGTTTTATAACCGTTGACCCATAATTTAAATAGAGCAAGACCCTAAATCTTAAGACTAGACCTTGAACATGAATAGTTTATTGGGATGTTCATATTTTATCATTGTCCATGAAGATGATAGTGTGTGTGACTCACTGTAACAGTGTTGCAAGTTTAAATCCCGATTGGCAGGCCACCGCCCAGCAACAATGCTGCTTGGAGCAACGTTCGTAATCACGTAACTACATGGAAAAAAGGCGAATCGGTGGTGAAATAAAGTTGTACAAAGTTGTATTTGAGTTTTGCTAAATGCAGACTTTAAAACAATAAATACCCTTTTTGCATTTGATCGAGTTGTCGCGTGGCTGTAGTATATATATATGTTGAACTTCCTTTGCACCGTACGAAGTTCAAATTTTGAAAGCAGAAAGTTATTTGGATGTCTATCAATTAAAAAAAAAATACAACTATTAAATTACATTCATGAGGTAAATAATATCGTACTCTTAATTATAACATATTTTTTTTCTTAATTTTAAATTAAGTTTTATCGTGCATATTTGTAAGAAAAAATCAAGGACAGAAGATCAAATTCCTTTCCCTAAGTCCCATTGGAGCTGCTACGGGCCTCTTTAGGTGAGTCATCTTCGCAAGGCTTGAGTCTTAGACGTACCTTTGCCTGCCCTATATTAATCATTTAAAATATGGGCCGCGGTTCACACACATTATGTATTTTACATGCAAACAAACGCACTGGGGAAAAAAAAACCAAGCTAAATGTTACAACGTTTGACATACACTCTCGTGCAAGACTTGAAAAAAGCAACTTTATATGAATAGTTGAACCTCGGATTCAGATTGGTGCGGCTTTTAAAGAAAGCCTCCATAATTGGGGCTCCATGGGCATGTAGCTTCTGAGTTCCACGAAAACTAAAAAAAACATAAATAAAAAAACCGCTACAAAATGCACTACTCCACTTTGCTAAGCCGATCACTCGGAAGCCTAGTGTTTTGCATGATTGCAATCAAAACGATGATAGCAAACGTCATTGAAAAATGACACAAGTTCTTCAAAATGTCCATGCACAAAAATAAAAATAAAGGCTGGATCCCGAATCAGCCTTGCATAATGTAAACACGGCACGCAAGGATGGTCTCTTACTCAGCAGTGGACATTGGCACATACGGTGGCATTTATAGCTAACGAATGTGAGCTGTGCAGAGAGCGGGCTGTGAGAAGACAGTTGTCCAGTGAATAAACGTACACGGTGCACACCATGAACAGCACCACATTACACAATGGGCGCATTTAGAAACCCTCCACCAAAAGATGCCGTCGTGATAACAGTGAAGTGCAGTAATAATAACGATACTGCTAATACTACGTGAAGGTGTATCCCTCTTCAAACGAGCGGTGGGCGGCACTTGTATCTGGAGCCGGCCCTGAGTCAATGGTAAGAATTACAAATTCCCATGGTGAGGGCCAACAGCTGAGCATACGGCAACCACTGCTAACTTTTCACAAAGTGGTGATCAATTTAAGTACCGTGGAGATATGCTCACGCTCTTATTAAAAGCGAGACGCTTTTCAATTTGGCGATTTTAAGTGAGGCAGAACCTTGATCATCCAGGGCTCAGAACAAGACTGAGGCACTAACACGTCTCTTGAGGTGTTACTTCTGAGGAACGTTAAGTACGCTTTGTGTTCTGTGTTAACTCGGAGGCCCAAACATCTATGCTTAGGCACCTACGGGATTCTCAGGATTGCGTGTTAATGTTTGCGCTGAAGTAAGAGACAGGCGGTGTTTTCCCAAAATAAATGTGATGGGTTTTTTCATAGACTCACCTACCAGAAAATATTTACTGTAATTCTCTAAATGTTTTGCGAACCACTACTGTACGTATACCCCGTACTACAATAATTAAATCACAAAGGATTTTGCAACTATAACAATGTGACAAATGAGCACAACGAAGCCACTATAATAATCGTGGTTTTCCCTTTTTTTCCTGGCAACAAAACTGAAACCTTTTTACAAGAAATGCAAACAAAAACCAAACTCTGATAATATATGCATTGTCCTTGAAACTGATTGGTCCACACTAGAGACGGTTTTCTTTTGAGCTTCGTCTCAATTGGTGCTCGACCAAAGCCGTCTCTGGTGTGGACCAATCGGTTTCAAGGACAATGGATATATTATCAGATTGTGTTTTTTGTTTGCATTTTGACCACAAGTATTGTGGTTAATGCACACATGATTCCTTGTAAAAAGGTTTCAGTTTTGTTGCCAGAAAAAAAGGGGGAAAAAACATTATTATTATTATATTTTGGTACTGGCAAAGGAGGTCGAATGATGAACGAAACCACTGTTTTGAAATTAATGTTTTTATGCATACTCCATTTGTTTAGTTGAATAACCATTCAAGAATGTAGGCAAATGCCATCTATGTACACATTCACTCACTATTTATGTTCAGATTAGATGAGCTATTTCTGTAAAAATATGAAACAAAAAAAAACTAAACTAGTAATTCACACGTTACCTTACATTTGAAATGAAAATGTGTGCGCATGCAATACGTAGTATATTTGGGCTTACTTCCACTAACGGCCGCTGTTTGGTGGCCCAACTTCCAGGAGCCTGTGACATTCCCTGACCTATCCCCTCCATCGCTATCTCGTCGTCGCCAGCGTTGTCTCCGCGTGGTTCGTCGTCATCCCTGCCGCTGTTTCTTCGCCCTACCGCCTTCTCCGTGCCATGGCCCGCCTCACTTCCTGGGTCCCATTGGCCGACCTCACACTTCTGAGTCCATCAGCCACGCAGTGGCTTTCTCCATCGGCCCACCACCCACAAACGAAACACCTTCCATTATTCACTAAACCTTCCACTATGATGAAAAAATAAGAATATGTGTTACCCTTTCTGGCAATGAACAGGTGTTAAGATGTTGAAACATCAGATAGATACCTTTTCCAAGGCATCAAGTCTGCATTAACCACACGTACTTGTGGCAAAACATGCAAACAAACATGCTCTCATAATATATGCATTGGCTTTGAAACTGATTGGCCTACACCAGAGACAGCCTTCTTTATGGCCTTCTCTCACCACCAGTGTTAGACCAGAGAACGCCAGAAGGTGAACAGCACAAAGACAATGCCACTATCAGAACACTTAGAGCTCTTGAACGCTCTTCCTTTCCGATATTAGGAAGGCACTCGAGCTATGCACTTTTAAATGTCGATCGAAAACGAATTTCTTTGGAATAGATTTTTGTGTTGAGTGTGTTGTCCTTCCCCTGCACCTCCGATGAGCACGTTTGGCTACAAAGGGTGCGAAAGAAGTTCAACATGTGTGCTAATGATGCACACGTGATTTTAAGGGAGATGTGCCCGTGGTATAAGAGGTAATCCAAGGTGCAGCCCTGCAATTGCTTGCTCACACCACTGCTGGCAGAAGGGCCTCCACTATTGGAAGCTCAACAGAAACCCCCCAGAGGGTATTTTCGCTTACTTGTATACACTCTTGTGAAATATACATGTCACATATATACTCTTTTCTGTGGTATATGGAACTTTGATTGCCTGAGTTGTGGTTATAACAACCTGATGAGAATAACACCGATGAATGCAAATATTTTACATGAGCATACAACATGTTTTTTTTATGTGCTTTCAAAGCAGTGTAACATGTTTGACTCTGCTAAATATTCAAAATATATTAATTCTTCACTGTTGTAACTAGCGTATGAGTGCACTTTGTTTTTGATGTGTGGAGCAAAGTGAATGCATACACAAGAGTCTTGCATGAATAGATAATTAAACAGGCAGCACAAAATCTTGTAAAAAAAACTTGTATAAAAAGGTACACAATATCCCCTTTCAATACATCTGTATCACTTTAGTGTTCTCTGTTCGCAGCCTTCAAGCCTTTTCTTCGCCACATGGCACTTGGTCTCATGTCTGTACATGGACAGGTATTTATATATATATAAAATGCAGCACGCATTCTATTGAGTTCACTCCGCTGCAAATAAACCATGAGAGTTTTCGACGGGGGTTTAAATGAGTCATTTCTGTCCATCCGCGACCGTAACCATGCCCTTGTGACAAAAGACTATGCCAAGAAAGCTCTAACAAAGCCGTGAATCAGGGCTGCCATAAACCCGCAACACTCAGTGACAACTCAATAGTTGCCCGTAAGCTGATGTCTATTCACCGGGAAGGGACGCCGATGTATCTGGAAAGGAGCAGTCGACCCAGGCGGCTTAAGGCAATGGCCAGAACTCTGTCCGCATCCTAACAAGGGGATTTTAGGCAAGGCAATTCCTTGTTTGTTTCTCTCCGGGCCATGCTTAGATGGGTAGCAGGGTCATTTGGACAGAGCAGATTGCTTGCATGAATTGTTAATGAGGTTATTTCGAATAAGGGCCCCTAGTGCCTCCTGGCAAGCCATAATGGACGATAGGAAAGCTTAGCTAAGTATTTTGCTTTAAAATGCTGCATACAATTTATACGATTTACAAATCTTTAGTTTGCTCAACTTCTTAAAAACAAGTAAAAATAGGGTTTATTTTAACATCAATATTCTATCGTTAAATTCGCATTTTTAACAGTTAATTTACTCTGTTAATGCTGACGATGGCCATTAAAGGTTTTTATTGACCGATGATGACATGTTAACGCAATATACAGCTGTGGACATTCCTTGGGTGCAAAGTGTGTTGCAGGCACATAAAAGCTTCTCTGGTTAGAGTTTTATGCAGTCACATACAAAATAAAATAAACAAGCCATTTCCACTCACTCCAGCGACCGTTAGGCAGTATTCATTTCAATTCACGGTCCTGAGATAGTCGTTGAAATCCCAAATTTCCATGGTGAGGGCCAATCTCTCCATAGTATAACCACTGTTGACTTCCCCCAAAGTGTTACCAAAGGGATGAAGGGCTGAGCCAACCCTTGACCGGGATTTGAGCTCACAACTAAGGCTGCACAGAATTGCACATTTCGCTGCCTGGCCTAATACTGAATACCTAACTAGGAGTCTGGCCAGAGCCAGACCCGCAGCCGATTGAGAAGTCTCCTTAGTTTTATGAGTGAAGCAGCCTATAGGCTGTGGGGAATCACCAAAAAATCCAGTCTGGTGTAAATTAGACATATATTCCATAGCATCATTCAGCAATTATAGGATAAAAAGTGTTGTCTATCAAGGCAAGGGTAATTATATATGTTTTACTATTACCATGTCATATGTGAATAGGTATGCAAGTTGCATCACAAAGCCGATCTTTTGTCAAACTAATTGGGAATGTTAAGCTTCTAACACCGTTTATAAAAAAGCCAATCGATTATATTATAGGGGTGGGGCAAGAGTATTCTGCCACAGCTTCATGACATCATGGCATAACCCCTGCCTACTGCCATAGCCGACCAGACAGTCTCACACACGTGTATGGACACTTTGTGGAACGGTTCTGCAAAGAGCGGATTCGTTCCGTGTAGCGCGGAGTCATTCCGTAAAGTAAATGAGTGGCTCCACACCTTGTGGCGTGAGCCTGTATGTTTTCAAATCCACATTACAAAGAGAGCAGCAATGTAAGAGTGCAGATGAAAAATGTGTGTCTGTGTGTAGATGTGTCTATGACAAAGACAAAGAGTGGTGATGCAGCGGTTAGAGTGCTGCGCTACGAACCCGACGATCCAAGTTCGATTCCTACTCATGGCCAGCATCCGTTACGAATATTCGGACCGATCCTGGGCCTCCCCTAGGTTGACTCAGCCTCAAATTAGTGCCTGGTGTGATGTGTAAACATCACCACGAGGGAGACAAAGGTGGTCGGGCGTAGTGGTGGCCACTCACCCCCTCATGTACCATGCTGGCCTTCATAGGGTGCTCGTTAACGGCGCTTGTCCCAAAAGTGTGTCAAGTCTGTCAAGGCTACACGGGCCATCTTTGTCTCTTTGTATATGTCCATAAAAGTGTACATCTCGAAGACAGTGTAAATTAGTCAACATCGCCAATTAAACTGATGCTGCCACACCTTGTCATAACTACCTTTCTGAAACACCCAGGAAAATGTTACACATTTGACAACTACCCTCATGGGTCTGATTTTAAAGCATAACAAACACTCTGCTGTGATGTTTTCTCTTTGGTTGCTTTTGGTGACTACTTCAAAAAAGCGTCTTGATAGCCTTCCATTCCTTAACCCTTCAACGTGTGTTCTACATAATACAACTTGATATTCCTAAGTACATCATTGATCTTCACTACCACTTTACATTTTAAATGCGCAAGTTTTTGTCCCGATTCTGCATTCCTTTCCCCAGTTCAACACGCAGGCTATCGTGACCAATATCATCCATAATATAGGTTTTTTTTGGGGTTAGATCGCGTCAATATAAATGTGTCGTTAAACCCGCCACCAACTGACACAGCCAATTAGTAAGGTTTGTCATGTATGTCATGTTGTGGATTTGCTCTCCAACACACCGGTGTGCTGTACTAGAAACTAATTGGCATGTTTTGTTCACGTAACAAACCTTACTAATTGGCTGTGTCAGGTGGTGGCGGGTTTAACGACACATTTATATTGACGCGATCTAACTACAAATAAACCTATATTATGGATTCCTTTCCCCCTCCGCATGCACAGATATTCAAAAGCAAGTGGCTTTCAAATTGCTCTCTTAATGTGCAACTCTACCACCTGTACACTCGCAAACAAAAAAACATTACTCCAATCTAACACAGTAATGTTTCCAACGGTAACAACTGACAATGCTTGTCTTCCAAATTGATTTATGAACGGTTAACTGATAAAAAATCGAAGCCTGCAGGGCAGGCTTGACCACTACAGAACACTTTGGGGTGGTATGGTGGCGAGATGTTAACTACCTTGCCTGGTATACAGGAGGTCGTTCGATCCCAACTCTGACGCCGGTATATTTGAAGTTTGCAGGTTCTCCCCATGGTCGCGTATATTTGTCTCTGGATCCTCTGGTTTTTCCCTCCACATTTAGTAGAAACAGGCATTTAGAGTATTTGGCTGCTATAAATGTCTGCACGGTAATCCACTTCATTGAGCTATCATTTATGGCCCGGTCGCTTTTGAAAAAGAGCTCTATATCTAAGTGGGCCTTACCTGGTAAAAAAAACAATTGTATTTGCAAGGAGTGCAATGTGCGCAATCGTGACACTTCATACGCTACACACAACCTCCGCGGGGAATTCACACATGCACACACCTCAGAGAGCCATTCTCCCCACGCTAAAAACATTAACCTCAACCCGAACTCCTGTTATCCATGGAAACATTTGGACAACAGAATAAATATGCCCCTTGACTCCTCTTATCCTTTTAAAAAAATGACCCAGGAAGGCCCTTTCCATTATCCATTGTAATCGTACAGTGCGATTCCGTGTCTAATGAAAGCACTAATCCACAGATAATTTGAAAAATTGTAGATTGGCCCAACTCCGTGAATAACATAAGTCGCAGATAAGGGGCCGTCCATAAATGACGTCACGCACCTAGGGGGGGGGGCGGGTCAGACATTTGTGACGATGTGTGACGATGGGGGGTGGAGGTTTTGAGAAATGTGACGTCACATCAAAATGCGCAACTTTAAATAAATATAGACAACACGTTCTACTTAATTAAATAGACTTTTAAATAAAAATTTTCTCCTACAACATCAGAGTGCAGCGCCATGTTAAATACGCACTACAATGACAATAGTTTAAAGCGATTTGAAGCATGCTTAAATTTTTTTGGGGGGGCAGATCTTTGTGACGTCATGTTTGAGGGGGGGGGGTCTGACTTTTTGTGACGCCGTGTGAGGAAGAGGGGGGGGGGGTCAAAAATCGTCCAAAATCGCGTGGCGTCATTAATGGACGGCCCCTTAGTGTATCATATTCAAGATAGTTGTTGTACACATGAAGAAAAGTGATTAGATATATAATACAACCTCACATAGTATAAAGAGATGAGAGCCATGAGAAAACTTCAAGCAATGATTGTACAAATTGAGGGGAGATTGATATTTGAGAAATACCGCACAGCAAGAGGAATGCTTTACAAACATGCTGACCCCGTGCTGAGTACGTTGAGGCGTCACTGTGAGGTTACTAATTGTGGAACCGGGTTTTTTTACGAGAATGATAGCAGTGACCATGAACTTCCACCACTCCTACAAGGTACGTAAGTGGAGCCATGGTGATTGTCAAGGCCACGGGCACGGCAGGCAGAGAGGGGAGACAGCAGCTGTTCAGCAATACTTCACTAACTCCACAAGTCAAACCAGAAACTACCAAAAAACTGGAGCGTGCAAAGACAAACTGATGCCAATGCCTGGGAGGTTGACACCACATTCCATAGATTGAGACGAAGAAAAATTGATCGAGATAACTTCCGGGCCGCTTTCAACACCGTTACATCATGCATATTATGTTACTCGCTTTTTTGCCCGTCCAAGGACGGGTGTATATTGCAGTAAGTCTGAAATATTCAAGAGAAAAATTGTTCAGCTCATGATCATTAATGAGGGGGGAGGGGGGGTTGCCCCATGTGGAGTGACGTCACCCGCTCATGAATTTTAATGAAGGGGGGGGGCTTTTTTGCAGTGACGTCACGCACAAGTGTTGCACTTTGCTGCGTAGATTTATTTTTTACCGTCACTTTCTGTAAAAAAGTTATATTTGAAGCGACTTTGCGTAATACATGATTTAATTTGGCTCGACCTTCCTCTGCGTTAGTGTAAAAATCTACTAATCCACCCACTCATGAATATTAATAAGGGGGGGGGGTGGGCCTCATGTGGAGTGACGTCACGCGGGGGAGTGGGCCTCATGTGGAGTGACGTCACGCGCGGGACGGACAGACATCTCTGGGTGATTATAGTCGGTAATTTGCTGTGTCACACACGCAGAAAATGTATTCAGGCGTCATGAGCCAGAGTGTAATTTATAAATAAATGAGACATTGCCACTAGTAGAGGGCATTCAGCGTGTCTGTTATGCCATGTAATTTTTCCATGGCTAGACAATGATCATTAACACGCGTTGCTATCATTAAAGAGGTCCTATCAGACTACTACTGTGAACACTTGCACATCAACCCCAACATCGACATGACACTGAAGATATTAGTCAGCTTATTGATTGCATTTGAGTAATCGAGCCCACAAATTGCTATCTTGGCCATCGCTGATGAATATACAGGTTCATTGGAAGACAACACCACTCCGGCACAAGATATACGTGTTGACCCATTTATAGATACCCCACCACAAGAATAATAATAATGAGAAATTATAGAGACATTTTAAATACAAAGCCGCTATGTCTCCCACTGATCCCAATAGTCTTATTCAATAACTCTTCTGTGTATATATGGATCTACAACTTTCACAAAATTCACTCACCTGTTGAGAATAAAGTATTAGGATTAGTCGAAATCAGTCGAGTATATATAAACGGATCACCCTGTATCTTCAGCACGGCAGTCCTGAAGTCACCCCACTGCAAGTTGCATTAGATGATGTAGCCCTGTCAGATAATCTTCTGAGCCGTCAACAATCTTTGTGTAGTGCATGAACGTGCTATCTATCACACAACCAATAACAACTCCTCTGCTAAACGTAAAGCCCAACTTACCTACCTGCGAGCAACCTGGCTACATCCATATGGATTGCCCATATCACTCCCAGCACTCCAACTGTGATATTGCAACTCCATGAATGACAACAAAGCAACAGTAGCCCCAACAGTTACTAATACAACAGTGGGAGTCCATGAACCTCATAAGTAAATGTACCACCACCAATACAACGGGCCTAAAATTCCAGTAGCTGTCACCCCAAAACCCACACACTAGGCGAATAGTTGAGCCACATCCACATCCACTTAATTGGGTACAACTAAAGGAGCACGTTATTATTATTGGTGGTACTCAAGTAGGCCTTGTTTTTTTCCGGCACAATGCGTAGTAAATTACCAAACATTCCTAGAAACAATGGGACAGTGTCCACTCCAATTAGCAAGGAAATGCTCTAATTTTGTTTGGCATTCTCTGAGAATCTATTAAACACCTACCCAAGCTACCTATATGCTGCAAGCAAGGGACCCATGATTATATGGGGGGCAAGCAGCCTGGCATCGAACTCAGTCCACCCTACTGCATGACACATACGGCTCCAAAGCTATTTGAACAACCAATCTCATTGGCATTAACATGTCCACTCACTTGCCTTCCAGGATTGATCCTAAAAATAAATTGGTGCCAGTCCCCAGTACTGCCAAAACAAGCCACCACCAGCTGATGACACTGTTCAGAGAACCACAACCATCGTAAACACGATAACACCATATTTACTTCATGAGACCTCCTTTGCCAGCACCAAAATATGAGAATACGTTTTCCCATTTTTTCTGGCAACAAAACAGGTGTGAAGATGTTAGAACATCAAACTGAAACCTTTTTACAAGGAATCATGTCTGCATTAACCACAATACTTGTGGTCAGAATGCAAACAAAAAACATACTCTGATAATATATGCATTGTCGTTGAAACTGATTGGTCCACACCAGAGACAACTTTCTTTCGAGCCTCGTCTCAAAACAGTGTTAGACCAGAGGACGCCTTTTGCATATATGATCAGAACATGTTTTTGGTTTGCATTCTGACCACAAGTATTGTGGTTAATGCAGACACGATTCCTTGTAAAAGGTTTCAGGTTGGTGTTATAACATCTTAACACTTGTTTTGTTGCCAGAAAAAAGGGGAAAACCTATTCCCACCATATTTACTGTTTGACTCATTACTATCACTGCTCGGCTCACCACAAACTAACATATGCTGTATGTATAACCCAACCCATGCTAGCAGATGCTTGATACACCATACACCACCCCCCCCCCCCCCCACAAAGTACAAATTATAAAATAAATGGCTGCGTTGGCAGGGTGTGCAAGCACAAACAAAAGCACTGCCACCATCACTGCCACTGCCTTATAACATAAATATATATGGTAGGTTCACATTTTAAGAAATGGTCCTTTCTTCAGGGCATAGCCCTTCTCTATAGCCACTTAATGTCACCAAACCAGAGTTTGGTATTGCCTTTTACACAAAGTTTTATAATTGGTTTGTTTCTTCCACAGGTAACGCAAGAAAGTGAGAGTAAATACCGAAAAGGAAAACAATGTTTCCTACATTTTTGCATCAAGCTCATCAATCTCAGAACAGGTAAAAGCTAGAGATAATATAAATTTCTCTACCAGTCACATATAGCAAATAAGATGCATTATGCAATTGTGTGGTATATTTTCCAATGTCATGGCAATACGTTAAACAAGTAACTTATTGCCATGAGGATTGGTTATCTTATTCAGGTTCTATTGTTGGGTACGTACGGTGCAAAAGAAGTTCAACAGACATAAAATGTCACTGGACGAGAGGCACAATTTAACCCAACAAACTGGGATTCGATGAATAACCTTCCAAGCCTTCCTCCTGTGCGAGTAATACTGCATTTTAATATCACATATTTTTAAAATATCTCACCTCGGCAATATAAAGAAGCATACACATACTGAGAACAAGTGCTAATTAACACCTTTTTATTATCAAGTGTTGTGTAAGAATGAATTGCTTTTTTTAGATCTAGGTGAAAATCTGTTTTTTTTAAGACTTGAAAATAAACATTCGTGAAATATAAAAAAAACTACAGAGAGCAGGGTGTGTAAAGGTAATTCTATAAATTTAAAAAACACCTACAATTGTAAATCACTGCAGAAAATAAGTTGTCGACCATCAAATCAACTATTTATTTGGTATTTGCTTGTAGAATTAATTTCCCAAAGACAATTTTTAAGCATCGTGTGGTTGCAAGAATTAGATTATTTAATTATCAGATTATTATTATTATTTTGTGGTATCATGCTTCTAACAAACCTTAATCACCTTTCATAGCCATGGCACAGTGGTGATTGATCTCTGAATTTGGTGACCCAAGTTAAATGTTCAGCCACGGCTAACATCAGCGGAGAGTTCTGTCTGTGAGAACCACTGTGCCACGGCTCTTCTCCTATCATCATCTCACCCTTCGGAGGGTGAAAACTATTGTTTCTAGAGTGCAAACCATTTAGATTAATAATATTTTCACACTTGAATGAATTTACACTTATTTTGCAATTTTTTTCTGGCAAAATTAGCAATTCGGTTTTCACCAAAACATAAGTAAGGCTAAACATGTAATTCAGTGTATACTAACATCCTATATTTGCTACCTATTCAGGAGTGGAAGTGCAAGATGAGGACACATTAGGGGAGCGGCTCAGAGATAGACGCTGAAAATGTAGTTTCCTGCTGGGGTGTTAAGATATTTGACAGAAAGGTAAGATGCGGTGGAAAGAGTGTGGGTTATACACGAACATCACAAGCATCAGCTACATATGACGATAATGCCTTTTTGAGGCAGTGACATGTTGAAAATGGGTTTTGGGGGGGGGAGTAGGGGACCAAGAAGGTGGAGGCATGGGGTGCTGTTGGAACAGGAGCTGAGATGAGGGAAATGGGTACAGATGTTTAAGCGATGGTCAGTCGGAGGTGCGAATGCAATGAGTGCTGGATGGTCAAAGTGGCGAGATGAGGATACGGGGAGGGATAGAAGTCAGGGAATATTGGAGGAAACCTTAACAAAAATGGCATATGTGGAACAGTGGCACAGTGATTTTAGCGCACTGCTAATTTAAAGCCGGTGACCTGAATTTGATTCCCTGAAGCAATCTTGCTCCTAATCCCGTCCACCTCTTCACCAGTCTACACTGAGAAGTGTGGTAAAGCATGGTAAAAAAAAACATGACTGATATCGTATGAAGATTCCATTATATGACAGCGGATTGACAAAGGGCTGTAAAATAATCACATTATACATCGAGCCTAAACCTGGGAGATTCTCAAAATTCCTAGCCTGAAATCACAATTCTACTCTTCATATTGAATATCATTCTGAGCAGGATTGTAATTACGTAATCATAGGAGTTGGCGGGCTGTGTGGAGCCTGCTGTAGTATTTAGTGACAAAAACAGGACTTACAGGGCCTGGTTAACCAAGCGGAATCGCCATTCAAACATATACACAATGACTAGTGCACAGAACTGGCCCAATTTCACCCCGATTCCGGAATGGTGTTCAGGCACGATGGGAGGGCAGGTGGGACCTAGTGGAGGCCTAGGCTATACACAGAGGAAGTATGTGTCGACTGCCGAGGCTAGTATATACATGCTCCGCACAGTCCGGCCTCCCACTTAACCCAGCAGTGGTTCTAGAAGGCCATGCGATGCTCCTAGACCACTATCTGAATAACCGGGAACAATGTGATTACCACTTTCCTTACTAGGATCACAAGGACTATAAGTCAGACCACTGGAACCACCACTGGACTAACACTGGGGCCGCCATCAAAGCTACCACCCAGACCACTCAACCAAACACTCATACTGTTGCACCCACTTGTACTACCATCAGTACAACCAGAACTACCACTAAGATCACTGGGACGACTACTCGGAACACTGGGCGTACCACTAATATCTCTCAGTCCACTGGGACCAAGAGACCACCAGGAATTCACGGCCTACCATGCACACCAGTTAGATGACCAAATGGTTGGATTCTCACTTAATCATGTATTCATCCACACATGGTCTTACTCACGTATATACGTATGCTTATTTTACACGGGAATCGCCCATAGAAGAAACGTGATTCCTGTGGGAATCACCCACCTCGAAATGAAGCCTGATTTGTGGTATGGCAAAACATACTTTCCACTGGTTTGCAACTTAAAAAATGTCACGTCAAAAGAAAAAAGCATAGACCTGGAAATAATGACATGCTAAGAAATGTATTTTATCTATAGTATTCCTTACCTCATTCTCACAATGTTTAACGTTGCCAAATCTTTACAATGTGTGTATGTGTGTATATCTCTGTATTTTGACACTGTACAAAATCAAGTTGTATATAATGTTGGCAGATTGCCAATAATATTTTAGAGCTCCAGTCTTCTATGCACATACTGTATTACTTTTTATTGAATGGTGAGCGGAGTGACGTTTGCTAAAAAAAATATCTATGTCTTCATCTATAAGCTCTGTGGGCATTTTGTAAATCATTCAAATGAGTCGGCTTCATATATAACATTTAATCATCACCACTGCCTCACACTGTATTTAACACATTGATTTTAAAGCATATTCAACGAGAGCACCTGAACTTATGCTGGTCTACCAACCGACATCAAGCAAAGGGTGCTTTAGTGCCCAAATATTTACAGCACTCAAGTGACTTCTAACGAGGTAATCGAAACTCTGACCTGCCACTCCCAGAGCCACAATTCAAGTGGCTTTGCTGGCCAAAAAACCCATATTAAATAGAAAATAAAATATGATCGTACTTATCCATGCTGTCAGTAATACAGGTACCACATTGGCATATCACATGATGCTCTTCCAGGATATGGACAAAAGGGCAACTGAGATCATAAACATTGAGTACTAAGATCTTATTTTGAATGAAAAGAGACAAAAAAATCACAAAGGGTCATTGGTCATATCACATTTTATCTGATTCTTCCCATATTAAGTCAGCATAACAAAAAGAGAAAAACAGGTTGGCTGAGTTTGATGGACTCGGACATTTGGAAAGGTTATGAGAGAAAGGTCCTTGGGAATCCATCAGGTGATTAAAGGGGCATATATTGAATTGACATTTAATCTCTCCAACTAATGAAACCTCATGCTTGAATTGATCTGGCCAATGCAGGCTCTTAGCATTGGCCTGTGGGACCACATCTGCTAAGGCATGACAGTCCTCTCAGGCCAAGGTGTCGTGGTTTACTGTGTATTTATACAACCTACATCTAGCACAACATCTCGGCACAAGGTGGACACACAACACTGTCCTTGTCCATTTGAGTTCGATGTAACATGCCTACATTTCATTTAACAGGAATGATGTTACTAGAATGCTGTGCATATTGTTTTAAAGGAATGTGGTGGATCCCAGGACTCTGTACACGAAGTATTACTGCGTAGATTAAACATTGATTCATACCTTGTAGACATTTGTAGCTCTAGAACACAGTTTGAAAGTACATATGACATCTGTGATAATAATAAATAATGTGAGCGTACGGAAGAAGCCACTTAATATGAATTAACAAGATGAGTGAAAATACCCACCCACCCCCCCCTAAAAAGAAAAGAACCACAAACCAAACAAGCATACACTTATGTCCTGTTTTGCAACAGATAGATAACAGACTGACATTGAAGCCCTTATTCTGCACAATCGCCGAACTTTAGCAGACCCTGAAGCCCCAACTGAGGTTCCTTTTTCTGCGCTGAAACTGCGTGATACATTCTGTTCACAGGGTGGTCCAGATGTCTTTGGATCCCAATTTAATTCTCTAAAACGTAATATCTTTTTTTTCGTAAGCGTTTATTTAAAACAGAAATTAATGTGTAATGGGAGGGGAAAAAACTCACCTGTCGATTAATTGAGGGACACAATACATCTGGACCACTCTGTGCACCAATATGAAATGTGCAGTGTATTTGTGTGTGTTCATGCCACCTTTCAATCACAGTAACACTCTGTGCATTGTTTATTCTACAGAGACAGGTTGCTCCTCTAAGTAAATTGAACCTGGCACTGAAAATGTATTTATATAATGATCTGAAAAGGACATAACCCAATAGGAAATGCGAATATTTATTTTATTGTATGCAGCCAGTTATCAATGCGCAGAGACGATATTTTGGCAATAAAGTGGCAATTCACCTGAGCACCTTAAGTGTCTGTCCAACGTACAGCGCTTGAAAGTATGCCATTCAAGGCAGTGTACTCAGCTTCCATGTCAGTGACACGAGTCTTTGTCAGCCTCCAGGCAGGGTTGGCGCAAGGCCAATATGAACGTTTCTCTATTGGGATCTTTGGCATTAAAAAGCAGCCGTCTGAGATTTCAGACTTCAAAAAATGTGAGCGACATTACCATTATCCTTGTTTCTAACATTAAGTCAAAGAACACCACAAAGCCTACATAAGGCCAAAGAAAAAAAATTCAGTAGTGGCCACTCCATAAGCCCTCATCCCCCATATGCATCACTTGGGGTCCTCTCTACTCTCTTATTCACAAATTGAGCCCTGCTTCTCCAATTAGTAGCCTAGACAGCTCCTCTCTGCCTTCTACTCAGCATAACAGCTACTCTTGATCCGTTGGCGGGACAGAAGATGAAAGAGAACAGATGTACTTAAACATCCACCCTACCTCTTTGAGCAGCTGATACAAATTGTAATTCGGCAGGGTGATGTATTTTTTTTATAAAGCAAACAGAATCCCACCGTAAAACCCATAAGCGTGAGGTATTTCAGAGAATCAGGGGATCAGTCCGAAAATAAACTTGAGGAAAATATGCCTCAGGTCACAGCAGATGCGTCAAGTAAAATGTGGCCATATAGGGTTTTCATTTTAAGTCTGATAACTCAATGGTATGTTCTTTTTTTATACCAGCTGGTAAGCTGCGAGTAGCAAAGTGCATAATTGTTTTTACATAATTAACTTCATGCAACTTCAGTTAACTTTGTTGCGTTTAATTTCGCTGATAAAGAAAAATCGTCATTTTATTGTTTTACCTTGAATTGTCTTTGAATCACCCAGCCAAATTATTAAGGCATTGAACAGCTGCTCTAAGTGGTACAGGGGGTATTTAAATATACATGGAGTGTTTTTTTTTTCACGTACCAATTTAAGAAGTGGAACTGTAGTATTTAATGGGAAATTATGCATAGAAGCTCCGCTCTCAAAAGTTATCCGACAAAATTATTTAATAATGTGCTTCACGTTACAGTTAATTGCTTTAGTTTCAAGAAGCATCGTGTATAATTGATGTAACTGGTTGTTTTTTTACATTTACTGTCCTCTTCCAGATTTTACTGTATTCTACAGTTGTTATTTTATACATTTACAAGGATATAATTGTATTATTAAACAATATAATTTGTAAGGCAGCAATACAAATGTGGATTGCTCTAAGATTTGTTTTAAAATATGGAACAAAATATTGCAGAGGGGAACTTTATAGAATCTTCTAGTTACAATAAGTCGCATAAAATCTTGAAAAAAATCTAACAGTTTTGCAGATTGTGTAACTGTTACTAGTCTGGTTACATTACCATTAATATTCAGAAACATAATAATCTGTAAATGTTCATATAAACGGTAGCAATTATAGTTGTATTACATTACAATTACAGCCAGTAGTAAGCTGTAATTCCAGTTTTAAATTACAAATGCATACTATTGTAATAGATCAATGTTATCAATGTATTGTTTGTAGTCACCATAACGCGAGTTATTGGTGGATCGTAGTAGATTGTGTTTGTGGTACAGTAGTTGGTTTTCGGAGGGAACTGTAATTACGTTATCACCTCATTAGCATGGTACATTTTTCCACCTATTGGGTAGAAACTTCGACAACCCCCACGGACCAGCATGGTGAAGTATGGCCACATTTCCCCCCAATGTATATTGATACTAAACAAGTCTCCAGTTCCCAACAGAAGAAAATAATATATCTGTGTGTGCACCTCCAGAGACGTACACACACAGACACGTGTAGTAAAGAAAAGCTAGCTCCAATGTGTCCGAGGAAGAAATGTTTAATCAGTGTATAGTTCCTACCATGGCGTATTGATCCGAAACATGGACAATGACAAAGAAAATAGAACACAAACTGAAATGTGAGCAAAGAAGAATGGAGTGGTGCCTGCTGACCATTAAACTGAAATGCAGAAAGAAAACACACGGATCAGATAACACGAATAAATCAGATACATCACGGTGACTGTTGAAAAAGAAGTTAGTGGGTTTCTGCAGGAGGCTAGACCGGATAATGGCTGATAGACGAAACTGGTGGTGACATGGCCACCAGAGGAGGGGTTGTGATCGACGGCTTGATCACCGCAAAGATGATGCGGTGAAATAAACTCACCAGTGGAAATTAGATGGATTGTAGATTTGCGAGACTAAGGGGAGTGGCCAAGACACAGGGAGGGCTTCATCCAACAGTGGATTGAACATGTCCGAGGATGAGGATCATAATTAAATCGCAGTAGGAGTGATGCCATTGTTCAATGCTCAACACATACAACTCTCACATGAGCCTGCCTAAGAATTACACAAGGGAAGCAAAATCACAACCATTAATGAGTGTTCGGGTTTCCTAAAGGTACCATCACCTTATGGCAACTATATATAGTAGAGATGATTATATATTGGAATTTAGAAAAAGAAAATTGTTGTGATTTTACAATTGTGCATAAATGTTCAGGGAGTACACGTGACGTTAGTAATTAAGAGGCGTTAAAAATGGAGGGAAATTACTAAATTAGGCACCTCATAAGCAGAGCTAAATAACAATAAAAATCCACCAATAAATAGAGCGAGACAAATATAATTCAACAAACTATTGCAAACTACCGCATGTATCTTCGTGTAAAATACGTGAGGTGAAATTAATCGGATTTTTTCAAGCAAATATTGTTGCAATGCCAAAGCATGTTGTGGCTTTACCGAAAGAACCAAAGAGTATGCTGTGGCATGTTTTATTTGGGTTTAACCAATAAGTAACCACCTCCACAACTATACATAGCCACCCAGCAAAGCTGCCTGGGAATAATGGCACCTGACGAAATAAAGCCATCCAACAGTGGCTATAGATAATGTAACTTACATAGTCTGAATTTTGATTCAAAGCTTTCGTGACTGCAGGGATTCATATTCTTGGTTCTTTCGGTAAAGTCACGTAGAAGGGAAATACCGAAAGAACCAAGAATTACATAGTCTGCTCAGGAGAGTGTAACACGTCGGTTTTCGCGACCGATAATATTCACAATAAAGGTTGTTGGGTCAGATCGCGTAAATATCAATGTGTCGTTAACCCACCACCACCCGGCACAACAAAATGTGCCAATGAGCTATTACTTCAACACATCGGTGTGATGGCGAGTAAACTCACAACATTTACAATTGAGTATTCGCTGGTGATTACAACGAGCTTCATCAAGCAATTTGCCAGAATTGTGTCTTCCTGCTTCCAATCTTAAATAGAGCGATATGATGTTAATCACTCTGAGTCTATCAGGTGCAAAGATTAGATGGGGGTTTTTACTCTAATCATATAAATTACAATGGATTATGTTCATCTCAAAATATGCTCTACATATTTACAGATGGGCTAATCACTGTGAGCTTATCTGCTCAGGAGAGTTACTGCAGAATATACAAAGAGGGGGGCCAGCTCAACAAGCGTCTTGTGAATGGAATGCAGAATGCCACCTATCAGGGAACTGCAATGAGAATAAATGTATTGAAAGGAGACCCTGACTGATATTCCCACATTCAAGATAGTTAGGTATGGGGCAATGGAATCAAAATATGCACAAAAGGCAAAATAACAGTTTAGCATGGTTTGCGTGTATGTGTTTAAAAGGTACTACATGCAAAAAATCCTGCATGAGAAGAGAAAAGTTAAGTGTTTTAGCAAAGTAAACCACTTTTGACACAAGCTGCATGACCAAAGAGTGAATATGTTCCACGGTATTGTTTAAATAGTGGGGAAATGGCTCGTTATGAAAAACTATAAAATATACATTCATTGGTAACGATACTGAAACAACTAGGCGTGTAACAAATAGTCCATGGGCCCAGACCAACAACATCGCTTATTGGGACCACCTGAGGTGGCAAAGTCTAGTCATGATTTTTGTAATTCTCCATGTGTGTGGGACATATTCTGATATGATAACCTTTGCGGAGTGGCATCTTAGTTGTAGTTACTATGACTTTTATACCCATACCCTATGACAGGCGTCCGGAAAGATGACATGGGTATTATTACTGAAAAACTACCTGGACCATAGTCAATTAGGTCACAAACTGGTCTTTATTGGTTTAAATACACAATAAAAACACAGGATAATAAGGAATACCATAGTGAGGTAAGAAACTACTTGAATATTATAAACGTTGACATTCGCATACAGTTCGTCAATGATGCATGTAATCCCATATATATCGTTAGTGATGGGTATATGTGAAGAAGGTTACATTATTGTTATCAAGCTCTGTGTGTACTTACATGGTGTTAACAAGGGTAACCAAGTCCAGAATCACCACACTGTGCATCAGTGCGTACTACTACTACCACAATAATACCATCAGAATAACCACCCTGTATCACTCCTCAAACTGCTCGTCTATCTCGTCATCTGACTCCGAGTTCAAAGTCAGGTTCTGGATCATCCTGCAGTTTTTGATTACTACAGATCTGTAACCTGCACATGTCTGTGCATGTCAATCCATTTGACAGGCACGTTCAGCTTGGCATTTTGCATGAACGCACAAACTTGCATGCGAGCAGTTCCAAGACCACATCTGGTGTGGGTGGGGAGCACATCCAGTAAATGGCCAGCTTGCCATCATCATCTGTCCATCCATACTCAGTAGGGCTTGGCACCACAGGGTTAGCCTGCAGACAGCACTTCCAGATTGCTGCCTGATAGTTGGCTCGTTGAACATGCGTGAAGAGACAGTCTCTACATGGTGGCAGCTGGCTGGACTCGACTTCTACCCTTTTGGTGCAGAAGAGCTGGTAGCGCAGTTCGTTCACCTCACCAGTGCTGCTATTAGCAACATACATGCAACCAGGTGAACTGCTCAATTTTCTGGAACAGCTCATCACTCACATTCCAGGACTGCCCCAGTCGACTAAAAGTCTCTTAGCAGGAACTGTCCTTTCTCACCATCTTTAGGGCATTCAGCTTCCCTCGACCGGCGAATGCACTGACAGTGTCGCAGCCTGTGAATGTGTGTAAGCCAATTAGGCTGTCGCAGATGCTGTCTCCAAGTGACCTTGCCAGTTTGCTGATATCGACAAACCGTGTGCGGTTCTGTGTCCCACATTTCTGGTAGATGGGACAGGTGATGTCCTTCTGGAAGCCAAAACAAAGCACCATGACATCAGTGTCCTCTGCTGTGATGATAACTGCCTTTGAGCTCACATTTGCTGCATGAAATGCATGCTTCTTCATGCGTGGAGTGCAACTCTGCTACTTCCTCACACTCATCTTCTGTCAACTTGTAGCAGGTTTCCTCACAGGTCATGTACAGTACAACACCTTGCCATGCAGCATCTCTCTGTATCGTGGGAGTTTCTACTCTTCCACCAGAAACTTGATGAGACTAGTCTTGTTGGAGGGACTGCACAGGAATTTTCTCCACTGCTGGACGTGGTGTCCCCCTGCAAGGTTCTTGTACTGGAGAGTGGTGTCTGCACCCCGGTTTAGTATCTTTGATCGAAGTCTGTCGGTTGACATCAAAAACAAAAACCTCAATCCCCTCACTCTGTGCCCCCTCGTGGAGGACATGGGTCAAGACTGACTCTGCCACCTATGCAAAGGTTTTGTTGTTGCCATTCATTTTTTGGACCAGGCTCATCCCATCAATGATGGAAGTAGATGGGGTTGGGATGTCTTCTGCAGGAGACACATTCTTTTCAAGCTCTCTGGCAAGTGCAGCATTGTTTGTTTTTCGTAGGGACCCATCAGCATTTGCCAGTGTCCATGGCAGTGGGCCCAGTGGGTGGGCAAGGACATCCTTCATATTCACCTTCCTGCTTTCAGCCACTAGGATCATGTGACTGAACAGGTTTCTATCTGCCTTCAGAACCACATCCTATGCTTTCTTTCCATGTGCTGTTTTTGTGCTGATATTGGATAATTTCTTCAGACTTTGCTCGGTCATCTTGCCCTGGAATTTCACAGATGGTGGGTCCTCAGCTATTCTTGTTTGCTTGAATACCTGGTAGGCCTCTTCTCCTATCTCAAGAGCTCTCAAGAGATCCCTGGTCACATCAGGTGGAGCCATGGTGCCAGTGGAGAGGCTAACCAGATCTGTCTCATTAGGGGACATAGGATTGATCCAGTTATTCTCCATAAGGTCAATGAGAGACTGGACATTTGCTTCATCTCTCTTGATCCTTGGATCTTGTAGATCTGGATTGGACAGTTTGGACCTGCCTTGACCTATCAGGTCTCTCAGCTGTCTGAAGTACATGCTTCTGTACTAAGCTGTTCAGTAATATTTGGTCACGGCTCCTGGCTTCAAGCTGAATCCCTTGGCCCCTCTAGCTGTCTGGGTGTCTTTGTTCACCATTTCTTCTATAGCTTGGTCAACAGGGATTCGTCCAAAGGGATTGGTGGAGCCCAGTTGAACTGAGAAGACTCCTTCCATTAATGCCGTGTACACATCTGGGTGTGTGATGGGCAGCTGAGACATCTGGGCGTAGTAGTAGGGGAGGTAGCGTGCATAATCCATCCTATCATAAGCGAAGCACCATGGGATCATTGCTCGAATGCTTGGCAAGTGTAGCATCCAGTCTCCCTCTCTGGATGCTCGGATGAGCCCCAACAAGATTTCAACTATCTCCAAATAGGACATCCAGAAGGTCGAGAGGCTGCCGTTTCCACCTCTGAGGAACTCGCGGTAGACCTCAAACAGTTCCATGATGCGTGCACATGAGCTGTTCTCGAGGACCTCCTTCCAAGAAGCTTCTGAGACTTCTTTCCCAAGGTTGTCAATGGTCCTCAGTGTCTCATCCAGGTGAACCATGTCGTTCGTGTGAGTTGCTTCCAACCAGGACAGGAAATCATTCCATGTCAAAAAACATCAAAACTGACAAACTGAACAAAAATAATTATTTTTGCCTGTAGTACCTGGCCTTAACTAATAATCTTAACAGGTACATTAACAATACATTTAGGGTAAAGTTAGCACTTTAGATATATTTACTGAACAGAAATAATACAGAACCACCAGTACTTGCCTCACCTGCCAGTAAATGATCATGAGCAAACAAGCTGCTAGAAACAGAAGGAAAACAGATAGCGCCAATCTATTCCAGACTTAACTAAGTCACTGAAATTGAAGAACAAGTGTGAACAAATGCAAGAAAATGTATGAAATACATGCCTTGGGGACAAACATACATTTTGTAAATTATGTATTGTCTTAATTAACAGCAGAGGTGTTGGAATGTTTTATTTGTAACGTCCAGGCAAATAGGCGTGATTGCGATAGGTGCAAAAACTAGTTTCCTGCGAGAAAAATGAAATAGCTGCTCATTTGGAAAGGTTATCATATATTATTTTACTTATGTTGGTGTAACAAAAAAAATGGCGCCATTGAAGTTTTGCCAGCTTGGGTGGTACCAATATCTGGTCTGGCCCAAGGACTAGAAGCCTTCATTAATCAGTGAATATAGAATCTCAAGAGGGGGGGGGGGGGGGGATAATTAATCATTCGACTTGTAACACGTTCACTAGTATAACAAGGTAGATAGCAAAATACAAATCCCTCCCCTTACCTCCTTCCCACTTCATTTACCACCATTATTTGATGTATTTATTTCTTTCTTCATTATATGCCCCAGCTGTGAAATGTATACACCACTTAGTTGAAAACTGTGCTTACAGGAGTAAGCGTATGATATTCGTAAATATAAGAATAATATTTTACTGCTATTTTTTTTTAACTCCTTAAATATGAAAACTTTTCTAAGCAATCAACACACTTGCAGTGTGGGCAGACAACACATATTAACCAAAATGGGATGTTTTCCAGTTTGCTTCTTACCCATAACAAGTATGCAACAGAGACAAACACAATTATTATGTAAACTGAGAAACTAACTACGTTAACGTTTGCAGAATGAAGCCTGGCGATTTGGTTACTTAATGCAGATATATTTACGAGTGCTCAGACTAATATAACTTTTAAAAAGTGGAATATATCTTCGCCGACAATCAAAAGGGATGTTTAATGTCGGTTGGCAGCCCTGAGTGGTGAAAAGTGTTATATACTTTATTAACCCAGAAAAAATGTTAGACCGAAGCCACACTTGAATGGCATTTGAACTCGCAACTTTCCGCTTGCAAATTAAGTGACGTAACCACATATGGAGACTAATGATGTAAAAGGTGGACAATAATACGTTTGGATAAGCACACAATCGAATGTGGAAAATTACAATCCTGTACGTGCATTTGACAAAGCCACGCGCTTACCGAGGCCGGTGATCTTGAACTGCCGGGTCCTGCGGCGGAGCGACACAGGCCCAAACATCCACACGTCCTTGTGAATCAGGGTGGACATTCGTCCTCCATCCCTGTTGGACTCTGGTGGCTGTGCCTCATTCGTGCTGTGGGCCTTGCGGTAGAAGATGCGGTAGCCACGCACGCCGCTCATGTTGGTGGGTGGCAACCAGATGACCCACAACGAGGTCGGCTTCGTCTCCACCTTCAGCTCTGCTGGGGCCAGGGGCACTGGGGCACACACACACACACACGCGGGAAGTTCACCCTCTTGTGGGAAAATAGCAATCCAATAAGAGAAGATTCCATAAAATCCTGTCATACATTCAAATAGAATTGAGAAGTTTTTTTTTACAATACAATTGTAGAAAATTTTTTTTAGTATGTGCATTACAACACGTGCTATACATAATCCTACAGAAACAAACCAACTCAAACCTCTACCGTGCTACTCCACAACCACGCTGTGAACATCTATAATGGGTACAATGCATTTGATGGTTAAAATATGAGTCACAATTTTCTTTATTTAACATTGGGGTAGCCCATTATGATTCATTTTCCATTGTATAAGCGAGGCTCTGAGAAGCTGCAATTGCATAGAGTATGGTAATATATTGACTATATAGTTGTATACAATTGTACAATTATGGTCCAAATGATGATACTTCCATGCAATGGCCTACAATTGTAAATTATTATTCCGAAGGGGTCTTCACATCCAATTTACAGCACCAAGTGTGGTCGGGTGATTCTTTATTTTAAAAACATATACGGGGAAGCAATATCCACTTAGATGAATATACTCCATGTATTCCAATATCTTTCCGGAAACCCATTGTGACTAATGTCTCAGACCAAACAATTCACAGTCATATTTGATCTCTTGTGAAGCATTTGTAATTTTACAGTTTCGTGTTAATCCACTTTTTTCGTGTTCTACCCACGTTTCCCCGGTCCAACGTTTCTCTCCCTCTCTTGGAACTTTCAGGACTAGATTAAGTCGCACACTTGCCCTTAATGGACAGAATATTCCTTGCAAAATGCAAACAAAACAATCAATAACTTGTCTTCATAATGTCCTTGCAATGCTTACAGAAAACCCTGACAAATACGCTTGATTCCTTCTCAACTGTAACATGTGCTCATGAGAATTCATTATAATTTGTATCCCAAACAACTTAAATCTATGCTACAATACACTACTCTTTTACTTCAGCCTTTGGCTCCTGTGGACTATTATTTTGTGTCAGTCAAACAAACAATACATCTCAATCAATCTCATCACAGAGATTATAAGTCACCATAACATATGATTCAGCAAGGACTGGCAAAACATTAAATGTGTTTTTTTTCCATTTATTTTCTTATACAACAGCCTCCTCCTTGCCCCACCAAGTAGAACTGTCTAGAAATTGTTTTTTATAAAAGCCATATGTCTCACTTTAATAATAAAAATGGGCCAACAGCCAATGCAGGAAATATTGTCAAAAGGTCAGGAGTTACAAAATAGCATGCGGAGGAAGACAAGGAGCGTGTCACAGGGTCAAGTGCATGAGGTATCCTATCACGTTAAACTCCGCGCACAGGTCACGCTCGCCTGGGGCTGCGCGACGCACACGGCCCACCCACCTCTGCGATTGATCGATGGCGGTGTGCGGTGCTGCATCCACTCCGAAGGCACACCGTAGCCGGCAGCGCTCGCGGCCGTGATGCGCACCTTGTACACGCGGTTGGGCAGCACGCCGCCGAGCACCGCCTGCGTCTCCGAGCCATTCACCTCCACGCACCGCGCCATGTCTGTGGGGCGGCGGGCATCACGGTGTCATCGCTTTTGGTGGGCAAAGCCCAGTGAGGGGGGGGGGGGGTTGCCCCGAATGTAATATTTCTCCAGGAGTCTACACCCTGAGATGCAACTGAGGCAGAGCGGGGGGGGGGGGGGGAATAGGAGTAGAAGGGGCAATATCGGGCACATATTTAGATGGCCAATATATCTCAGCACATTTTTGACGTAAAATTTGGAAATTAATAATAATTTCTGAAATTATGATTTACTATTCGCTCGCCTCTGAAATGTTTAGCTTGGTGCACCACTTCCCACAGCAACAGGGAAACCGAGAAACATAACACATTGTAAATGAGCATATACTTATTCCCATTAATAATGGTGGAAAAGTCCAATGCACATGTTAACAATGCAACTGAACTGTTTAGAAATTCCCTACATTTGCCTGTTGGCAGTGTATGTTAATGACCATGCTATTTTAATGAATGTTTTTTTGGCATGACTGTGTGGCCTCATGGTTCAGATGTCTAGTGTGCTCTGCTCCAATTAGATTACTCTCAAGTTTGAAGCCTTAAACCATAGACATGACATTGTGACAGAATGTTTATAAATGTATGTTGTTTGCTTGGTGAAGATGTTAAAGGTCATTAAACAAAATTGGCAAATGTACTGGAGTTGTAGTATCATATTCCTCTAACTCAGTCATTTGGATGCAGGGTTGGTGGATGAGATGACACGCAGATGTCTTTCAATTCTGCACATTATTAACACACACCGCTGGGAGTTCAGTCTCATTAGACCTCCCCCCCTATGTATTCAATCCTTTGTAAGACATACATATACAAATTGGAATCTAATGACCCAAATTAGAGGCAATGTTTATGGATCACATAGAAGTGGAACTTGCATAAAATACCCACTTTAAAGGCACTGCATTGCTTGTAGATGGCAGTGAAGTAAGTAGGTTTACAACATATTTGTTTGAAGCTTAAACATTATCGAATCATATGAATGGATTATCTCTGGGAACTTCTTTCCACTCACAGACAAATGAATTAGACAATACTTTGGGACTCCCATTGAGATATTCCTGAGTTAATCACTATTAGAGCATATATATTGTATACAGGTTTCAAGATAGTCATCAAAGTAAACTATGGTAGTATATTTATCAATGAATCATGTTGGACTCAATATCAATAAGACATAATACCTCTCCATGACTTCGATCCAGCCAGCCTCCGAAGTCTGTCCTTACAATATCCCACCACCTTTTTTTATTTTTACGTGGTTTTTGCTGATCATTGAGTGGTCCTCTGAGTGCCCTCCTCCATCCTGCACAAGTTCCCCGCCCATCGTAAACTTCCCATCATTAATTCTAGATTTCAAGCTTTCGTGACTGCAAGGATTCATATTCTTAGGTTTTTTCGGTAAAGTCACATAGGTAAAAAATGTAAATTAATAAAAGTAAAATAAAAATAAAATAAAAATCACGACGTTTTGGAGGCAACACAAGCTTCTGTCTTCACCTGTGTTGCCTCCGAAACGTCGTGATTTTTAGTTTATTTTTATTTTACTTTTATAAATTTTAATTTTTTACCTATGTGACTTTACCGAAAAAACCTAAGAATATGATTCCCATCATTACATCTACACTACTGCTTCTCGTTTAACCTGGTATTCTGAACTCTCAAGGTGCTTATCCAATTCTGCCATGAGAATGCCGAGCATCGTTCCTCATGCACCTATGTTCAAATGCCAGAAACTATTGTCCATTAATATGAAAATATAATCATGAATTGTTCCTTGTACACGGTCGTGACAACTTAACTGAATCTTAAACAAGCAAGAAAACATTTGAAAAATTCAGCTGTCAACATTCATGTCTAGAGGCAACAGGCAAAGGTTGCAGATTCCCCCGGGCAGGGAAACCTGCAGAACGAGGGAAGATTTTTCTGCCCCTGCTGGGCAACGACTACCTTGAGTGAGCTCAGCAACCAAGATGAGAATGAAGTATTGACCGATTGATTTAATGCCGCTGCTACTTACCAAAGACAAACCCATAACGTCTGACAAAACTGTCAAACATGCTGCAACATCAATTGCACTTTCACAATGTTTTTACGTGTAACATCATAATGCTCATCATCGTCATCGCCTTCATTAGGATGGATGACCAATTGAAATGCAACACTCCAGCAATGCATTGGATAGCTCTGAGAGTAACAATTTATTGTCATGGATCCCAGCTATTGAGCACAAATATGTATTTTTTTTACGATTGGATGGTTGCACACCATTGGTATAGCTTTATAAAAAAAAAAACTTTAAAGCATTTTCTTGACATTTCTTTTAATGGCAGTAATAGTTCGGCCCTTAGGCCAGCAAAATTATGTTCTCAAGGTTGTCAAATAAAATCCTGAATAGAGCCAACTTAAATAACACTATGTAACACAATTTTTGTTACTGGGTAGTAAGTGTTATTTCGTAATTGCTTAGGCATAAAAAGTATAGAAAATGGCTATTATTCCCCACAAACTTTGCTTTTGTGACCAGGACAGTGATATTTTTAAATGTACCTATTTCAATGAGAATACGGGCGAATTTGTGTCTTTTCGTTCACATAAAATCATAAAAAACAACATATGAATCAAAATTAACATGTATTTATACTAATGTAATACCAAAATGACTACAAAAGATTTAGAAGTGAGTAGTTTTTCGAGATTTACGATTATACTGTAAATCCCTTTCACGAATCAGCCCCCAAATGTAATCTCCCATCATGTTCTCGTTATATTATCTTTGGTAGCGGCGTTCAAAGTCCAGTATATCCTGGTGGAAACGCTCACCTTGCTCCTCCGAGTATGCTCCCATGTTCTCCCTGAATTTATCAAGATGAGCATCAAGGATATGGACTTTGAGGGACATCCTACAGCCCATTGTGTCGTAGTTCTTCACCAGAGTCTCAACCAGCTCCACATAGTTTTCGACCTTGTGATTGCCCAGGAAGCCACGAACCACTGCGACAAAGCTGCTCCAAGCCGCTTTCTCCTTACTCGTGAGCTTCTTGGGGAATTCATTGCACTCCAGGATCTTCTTTATCTGTGGTCCGAAGAAGATACCGGCTTTGACCTTTACCTCAGACAGCTTAGGAAAGTAGTATTGAAGGTACTTGAAGGCTGCTGACTCCTTATCTACAGCTCTGACAAATTGTTTCATAAGGCCCAATTTGATGTGCAGTGGTGGCATCAGCACCTTCTGGGGGTCCACCAGTGACCCCCACTTGACGTTGTTCCTCCCCACAGAGAACCCGGTCCGCTGTGGCCAGTCCCGCCTGTGGTAGTGCGCCTTGGTGTCCCTGCTGTCCCAAAGGCAAAGATAGCAGGGAAACTTGGTAAAACTGCCTTGGGTAATGCCACCATTTTGAAGTATCCGATGACCTCCCAGCCATACTCATCATACTTCAAGGCGTCCAGCAAGGTCTTGATCCTGTTGTAATCCTCTTTGAGGTGTACCGAGTGAGCCAGGGAAAGAGACAGGTACTTGTTACCATTATGGAGCAGCACGGCTTTGAGGCTCCTGGATGAGCTGTCAATGAAGAGGCGCCACTCATTCTGGTTACAGGCGGGTCACATTGTGGCAGAAGCAGAGCCCATCTTGACGGGTGAAGAAGCTGCAAAAAGGATGGTGATGCTTCCTCTGATCTGCGACTTGCACACTTTCATCCAACAAGTTCCACTGCTTGAGCCTAGACATAAAAAGCTCGGCATTGGGCTTGGTGAGACCAATATCTCTGATCAAGTCGTTGAGGTAATGTTGGTTGGGGTAGTATGGGTTTCTCTCCTCAGCTCCACCTCTGAAATTGTAATCTGGATCTACGTCTTCCTCACTCTCAGACTTGCTGCTCTCTTCTAAAGATGGCTGCTCTCTCTCTGGAGGAGTGGGTACGGGGAGCTTATGGCAGGATGAAGGAAAGTCCGGATACGAGATAGCAGGTGTATTCTTGCCAATCCGACGTTTGGAAGGGTCCATCATGCAGAAATAACAGTTTCTTGAGTGGTCAGTGGGTTCCCGCCAAATTATTGAGATAGCAAACTTAATGGCTTTCTTTTCCCCTCTGTACCATCCTACAAAAATACATTTATTTCACCCATAACTAAGATCTGATATATGTTTTATATATTTTTTCAATTACATTGAAAATTGTAAAACATTTTAAAATTAAAAACTTAGGCAGCTGGAACTAAACTGAACTGGCTTAAGGCCCCTGTATCTATACTATTATTTATATTACTGGAAAGTTCTATAATGTTTTAGAAGTTACTCCACGTTTACCCAGCACTGAATCTATCTGGAATGTTCTGGAAAATAGGTAAATTTCAAAATATCACTGTCCTGTTCACAAAAGCAACATTTGTTGGGAATAATAGCCATTTTCTGTACTTTTGAGGCATAAGCAATTCGGAAATAACACTTACTACCCAGGAACAAAACATAAATTTGTTACACAGTCCAATCAGTACAGCATCATCAGCCACTTTAGAGTCATCATAATTTCCATCTTCGTTCAATAGTGAACGGTTCATAGTTTTAAATTATTCATAATAATACCGTCAATATCGGCACTCTGCAGTACTCATTACCAGTCAGTGCCATTCTCCTGGTTCAACATCCGGTGTTACAATGAAACAACATTGAGGAATTGCATATACAGAATACGTACGTTCATGAATATATTACAAGCATTACTACATTAAAGTGTGTGCTGTGCGATTCGCTTAATTCCCACGCCATTCGTTACAACACGCGATGTTAACTATTGAATTGTTCTGCACCAGTATTGTTTACCACAAATTTATGATATCTCATGCTGTATCCCTCAAGATAATTAAATAGCGTTTCACTTACACGTGTGTAGTTATAGAAAACAGCATTAATATATGTTGCAATTTTCCTTCCATGTTCATATTCAAGAAAAAAATGTTTTAAGATTATGTTTTTTTTTGTACAAATCTCATCTGGTCTATTAATATTGTGCTACATTAACTGTAAGACACTTTGATGGTCATTAGGCCTGTCAGTAGGAAATAGTGATGGAAATTACACAATTAGCGATTATTATAAGATGGAGAAGTAATGGACATAATAATGGGTGGTACCAAGAGCAATTACAAAACACGATATTTATCATCTTTACAATGCCTATTAAACCTTCATTATCTCCAACGGGAGCAAGATAAATTGAAATGTATGTACTTTTTTTCGTAGTATTCCGATTTAAGAGTCTACGTGTTTTATATTGAAGCCTCAGTAAAATGACTACTTCATGGCAAAATGTTATTGTTCACGTACCATAACAAAAAAGTGCACAATGATGTTTTGCCTTTATGACAGAAACCTGTTAAAATCACGCCATATATAGTCACAGTTTTTATATAAGTCCATTGGATTTACTTCCAAGGGGTATGTTTAAATCCAGATACTACAGTATATGTCTAGTTAGCATCCAGCTGTCGATGGACAAAGTTGCCTGTGCTGTCACCTCATGATCACAGTCTTCCAATTTACATGATCATCGATGTTAATCGATGGATAGTTGCAGCCATAGTCGACATGGTGACGAATATGTATGCAGATAATGACATGCATGATGATGATAACGCCTTCACAACCTTGGGAAGGTTCTCAAAGGCCTCTATCCTGACAGCAGCCTGGCCCCCACTCACAACGACCCAGAAGCATCATTGAAGCTTGCAACTTCCTTCACCATCATCACTGAAACCATCAAGGCATCCTTCAAACAGACAGCGACTCACCACATTCATACTCCCTTCAAGCATATTAATCACTCGCTTCACTATTGAATTCTCTGACACCATGAAGTTCATTGGCATCACTGTCGGCTCCACCTTATCATTCCATTCCACAGCTATGCCAAACACATAATCAGATATTGTAATTACCACAGCAGGATCCACCACTGGAATCACCAAATACCCTTAACTGCATCATAGGCAGGCATTGCCTCAACTATTGCAACTCCGTTAATCTTCAAGTAACTCCAAGAAACTCCAACGGTTTGCAAAACAATTACACACCACGTCATCCTTGGTGCGTGTCATCTTCGAATAGATTCCTTCATCTTCCTCCACTGGCTTCCCAATGCCTACCAGGTTCACCAACGAGGTTTTCTGACTCGGGCATCATGCCTCTACTCTCAGTTGTCCACCATATCTATCTTTGGTCCTGTGACCCTGCACTACAGCTCACGCTAGATCTATCTGCAGCAGCACAACACAAAATCCTTCTCTCTATACCAAGAACCAGGAACATCACTGTGAGGCGTAGTTTCTCCGTAGCAGCCACCGCCATTTGGAACACCATCCTGCTGCAAATTCGCAGCATTCAAAATACACCTACTTTTAAGAGACACTTAAATGCCCTCCCTCTGTTGCATGGCTTTGAGCGACATTGAGCTTGGCTCCGCACCTTATTTATGCTGCGGAATATTGTGCCTGTTATAGACTGCATTATTGTTATGGTCATGATTGATGAAGATAATTAATGATCGATGATGGAAATTTCGAGAAATAAAGAAAGTGAAACATGAAAATAACAATGGCATTTTCAACTCGACGACTGCCTCCATCACCACCAATGCACACTATGAGGTGTTAGTTAATCCTATTATCTGCAATAACCATGGATAATCATGGACAAGATGAATGATTTTAATCCAGATCAGATGAAAACTTACCCAGTATTTGTTCGCGACTTGCTTAATATAATTCATTGCAATTCATAGTAGTTTTACCATCCTTATTCACAAAAATAATGAGTTTTGTTTCATTACCAATTATATGATAATTGTGCTTTTAACAGTTAGGTCATCTACAAAAAAAACATATTTCCAGAGCATCAGTGAAGCATTACATTGCTAAAGAACCGCTCTGAATGTGACTCGAAAAGTTTTTTGTGGAGTCACTCTAAAATACTCCTCTTCCTCAACACGTGTATTCATATGCCAATGGCTGATCCACAACATGAGAGTCTTCTTATATAGCTACACATTGAATATCCTGCATAGGCTGAAAGCAGGGAAAACCCACACTCCCTTAATTCTTTTCATTATATAACCATTGATTATCTTCCCACTTTGATATCATTATTTATTCATGGCCAATAGCCAATTTTTGAATCCAGAATCTAACCAATGTTTGCTCAGTGATTAGATACAGGCTTTAGCTACAAACCATCTAGCCATCACCATATGTTGTAGCATACATTTGTTTCCACTTTTGTATTTTCTCCACATATTTATAATAGGCTTCCCTAAAATAACAAATTAAGCATATGTAAGTACTGTGATAACAATGTCGGATAAAATGCTTTTTTAAATACATGTTATTGCAAGTATACGATTTTAGCAATGTCAGAATTGTAAAATGTAATACAATCTCTCTGAATAAAGAATATTTCCTTTAGAATTGTCAATAAAGGAATTTTTAAAATAAATGGTTTATTGCAACACAACATTACCGATGCTGGCCTCTTAATTGTTTTCAATTGTAAACAACATGACAGCCACTTAATAATACCACACAACATTGCTTTAGAAAAGCCCTTTACACACATGTGTCAAATTTAATTAAATGTTATAGGTTAGGGTTAGCCTAAAATGTTATTTCAGATTTCTGCAAAAAAAAACAAGAGCTCGTTGCAAAAATGCTCTGGGCTAGCACTTTATTTAAATATGTTCATAACGTTTTATTAAAAGACATTTGTTAGACAATAATATTGTGTAAATGTTTATGGATACAAATAGAGAAAGGTACCAACACCTGCAGGACAAATGAACATAATATACTGGAACACTATAATCATACCCATAATTCATTGGGTCAGGATAACAAAAATACAATTTTAATTATAAACAGAAAAATGTATAAATCTGTCTTGTAATCCTATGAGGTTAAACAATAATTTGCTGTTAAAGGGGCTGTATCTCATTTATCATTTGCGGCCCAGGTCAGACACTGGTACTCTCTTACGTGACTCTGTTAGTTACCCTCTACAATGAGCTTAATTAATCTTCACTTTAATTGTCGCAATCTCTTAGTCGGCCAATATGGTATTTCTGGTTAAATCCTCATATGACGACTATACACGCGTATTCGGCAGTTGTAGATGTATATAATGGAGAGTAATTAGATATTTTAAAGACGCACAGAGTTCTACTTATTACCTACAGATTTGAATTATGCTTCAGTTTCGGTTGGTGAGACTATACGTTTTTTTTCTTTTAAACAGCAGCTGCTACATTTTAAAGAGCAATGCAAATTTGTTTGGGTTGGAATCATTAATATAGTTATATAATGAATATTTTGTAGATAACTTTTTAGGAGGGATTGTTTAAAGAAAAATAATTAAAGTCACTTTTTTATTATAACCGTTTTCATTTCTAAAACATCTAAATACAGCGGTGTTTTTTCTCCGCAAAACAAGGGGTGGATGAGGAACCATCATAATGGGGAAGGTGAAATTATGGGAGTGGGATGATTATACATTGTCATTTTGACATTTCATTTTAGATTTTAGCAACCATTAAGAGACTAGGAAGAGGGCAGCAATTTTTGAGAGAGAGAGACAATAAACAATACAATGTGCAATCAGTTCAACATCCACATTGAATCGGACCCAATTTTGGTGAATTCCATCTGAATGGGTTATTTAACTAGTCATCCATAGGATGAGATGATTAATGTGTAGCCAATTTTACAAAACTATAAACATGTATATAAAATAAAGTAACAGTTACAATATACATATATTTGTAATTATAAATTATCCATTGTTTTTGAGAATTATGGTAAAATATATGAATGAACATACAAACGTGTTTCTCTCCATATACATTTTCTAATACTGTATTTGTCTTTTCGCCTATGTGCCTTTTGAATTAATTATATACAGCACTATTTCCTTAAGCAAGCCAACTGAGCTTCTTTCAACCTTCTGGTTCCCATTGCCAGTCAGGCTTGTCAAACAAATACTAGTGAGTTACCAGCTGGTAAGGGCATTAAAGGAAGAAAAAAACTGTTCAGCATTAAAAGATTCACACATTCAAGAATGCCATAACCACAAACTAATAATAAAGAATGTAACATTGCCCGTAATCTTTAGATGTTGCCAGAGGTGAATGATAACCGTCCCGACTTGAGAGATGCAAACTACTGCACTGTCAGACCACCTGGTTACAATGATTTCAAGTGGTTGTTAAACACATATCAGATATTTTTAATTCTTCTCCGTTACATTTCATATACACAAGATTTTTTTAAAACCAATTTTCAGACAAGTATCAAACCTGCAACATTTGGCTTCCACGTTCGAGGTGGAACGTGCCTGTCGTCTATTTAGACCGCACTGCAGTGGCCTCGGGTCACCCCGCACATACTTTAGACATTTGCTTTGACCCCCAGACATCTAAACGAACGCTATTAATATCAATTCTGAATCATAAGCAATGCTTATACGACGAACTACCTCTTATAGAAGACGATGTGGAGGGTGTGAGATTGTTGGTAAAGAATGTGGATGCAATGGAAATTGTCACTGGATCTGCAAGCTGTGCTTCAGCGGTCTAAATGTTTCAATGCTCAACGCCAATAAAAATGCTTTATAAGAGTAAATGTAACTTATTGTACAATATTCACTCACTCTTGGAGATAGATAATGACTCACAGGCACAAGACACCGTAGACAAGCAGGAAGGCAGCCATGCGATAACCAGTGCTAACAATTGCTCATTCCCTGTGGTCCTCCATATATATTAAGGTGTTATCAGCAAATTAATTAGTGTTTACATGTGGGAAGAAACCGAAGCACCCATAGAAAACCCATGAATCTGAGGTGGAAACACTCTCCCATACAGATGGAACAGGTGGAGTCCAGATTTTTGCTGTACTTCATTATCCTGGCAAGCCAGGGTGTGGCAATTTGACACCCACGGTAAAGGATATTCACAACAATTGTGTGATCTTGACTTAAAGCTTTCGTGACTGCAGGAATTCATATTTTTGGGTCTTTCGGTGAAGTCACGTGGATTAGGTTTTTGTTATTTTCTTTGAACCTATCTACGTGACTTTACCGAAAGACCCAAAGAATATAATTGTGTGATCTACCAAACATTGCTGCCTCCACAGTGCTGGCTTACAGGCATGCGCCGCCACCACCCAAACATTTATGGAACGTAATCTTCGTTAACAACTGAGCTTTAACAAATAATGCAAACTCATTTCTTCTCTGTCATCAGCAATAAGATGAATGTCATAGAGGTCCAATTTCACAGGTTCTGGAAAACTTAGAGCCTTGGGACACAGGATACCAGTTAAGAGCAAACCGAGGAAGTCGAAGCTTCCCATCAAGCCACAAGAAGCCATCATTGGACAAGCTTTAAAACAAATTATCCTCATCTCTCTCTCTCACGGACAAACACGCGGGAGATTACTAGAGGAGACCTACCATACTCCGCATCACGGCACATGTGTAAGACAGCATTTAGCAATTTGTGGACGCAAAGATAGCCTTCGGATCGTTTTAAGGGCGACTTGTCTCATGTTAATTTTCATGACCCCCATCCCCGCACTTCATTATGGTGATAGCAGCCGTGCATTATTAACGCCTCACCTTGTGAAATTGTGCAACCGTACATTTATAAAAGGGAAAATAAGATGGGGTGTGAGCAACAAAAGCGCTCAAGAATATATGAAGATGATGAAAACGGGGTCTCAAATGGAAAAATACAAGAAACATCAAGGTCATTTCTAACAACTGTTATCGGCAAATGCTGTGGTTGATATCCAATTGTAATTGTAGATTTAATAAAAGATATATATTTACGAAGCCTATTTACATTTAAGATTTAAAGCTTTCGTGACTGCAGGGATTCATATTCTTGATTATTTTTTGGTAAAGTCACGTAGAAGGGAAACAATAAAATAATAATTAATATATATATAAAACAATAAAATTCTCACGACGTTTCCATTGCAACACAAGCAATCATCATCAGGTGTGAAAACCACAGGTGTGAGAATTTTATTGTTTTATATTTTTATTATTTTATTGTTTCCCTTCTACGTGACTTTACCGAAAGAACCAAGAATACATATTTTAATTTCATTTCATTCTTCTGTTGCACATTGCCAATGACCAAATAACTCTGATGCGCCCAATCTCAATCTCATATCAGAAGCTAAGCAGCTTTTTAGCCTGGTTAGTAGTTAAACATATGCCTGCCTGTGATTATCATGTGTTGTGGGTTTGGACTTTAGGGTGACCTGGAGATGGCAGTGGAGAGGTTTATTCTTGAATCTATCTGTGTGGATTTGTTTTCCTGGTTTCCTTCGACATGCCAAATGCTCATCCTAGTATGCGATGCACTTGAAAAAGAGACTTAAAACGCAGTAAGATTTTCCTGCATCGGGTGTTTTTATTATTTCATATATAAACTTCAATAGTCTTTACATGCATGTGTTTGTGTATGTTTATTCCTGTGAATATATGTTCTCTTTAGTTTGTTTCAAATGGAATTGAAATAACAACAAAAATGAATTAGGGACACACTTAAGTGGTTGTGCTTTCGCTAAGTTGTCCTCACCTGAAGAAGGACGCTTGTGTTGCGCCCGAAACGTCGTGATTTAATTTATTTTAATTTTTTACCTACGTGACTTTACCGAAAAAAACAAAGAGTAAAAATTAGTGCGTGCGTCAACACCTGAAAAACATTTTAAACCCGTCTCCTTTATTACACTTTTAAGGAGACGTAATTTTCCATCCCCGCTGTAACGGGTGCAGATTTAATATGAGCTCAGTATTTTTCCTGATAATTGCTCGCGGAGCAAGTTAAACATGTCCAACCAAGACAAGGGAACATGGAGATGCGGTCCCTGGCGGGTGGCTATCTCAGGCACAAATTAAAACGCTGGCTAGCATATATGACTGAATGGCATGCGGCGATAGCGTTATGTGATTTCTTGGTAAATATCTCAATTATTTCTTCCAAATAAAGATAATGTTCGTGCAGCCAGTGCGACCACACTGTTGGCATTTAAATATGTACACCAAGGAAAATGAAGATTTACGGAACATTTTACACCACCACGTATGTTTATTATTGATGTATCTGCTATTTTAAGGTCCAATCTTCGCACTAAATTAAGTATTCTTTTCATAATACATTCTTGAAACCAACAACACTATGTTAGAGATTTTTTTTAAGGTGAAATTTTTGTTTTGTTGTGCATTATAGATAAAAAAAATATATCAAAGCATATTTTTCATAGTCAAAGGCACTGCAATTACCGATGTTTTTTTTGTTGCTGTAAGACCTTTAAAAATGCTTACCCAGCAACACAGAATGCAGTTTATGATATAATAGGTGCCACTGAAATGGGTGAAAAAAACATCTTCTGAAAGCGAATGGAATGGTGGATTGAATGCAATTCTCTTAATGCTTGCTTTCCCCTTTGTTATTCCATAGTTCAATTAGCCCACTCAGTGCACCTGAAACCTTTTAGTGTTTTGTATGGCACAGCAGCAATTAGCGTGTGTCGGCCGAAGGTCAATGCCGTAGCAAGCGCTGCCGCACGTAACACAAGCTTTCCTAATTAACTTTCGCTCAGAATTTCATCAGCCATTCAGCAGGCCTCCCTTTTTGTATTCCACATTCATTCTTCAAAAGTAATTGGCCCAACACATTTTATATGGACTCCGCGAACAACTATTGATGCCGAAGGCCAGATATCTGTGAAGTTAATAATTATTTCTTTATTTGGCACATGGACATGTCACTTAAAAATGTGCATAGCCATGAAAGTAATATTATCCTCTCGTTATGATAAACTTCAAGAATGACAAGGTAACATTTATTATCTTACAAATATGCACTAAACAATATATTTTTTCATGACGTACAAATATATGTTTTGAAGATAATCATTTACATGTGTAGAGAAGTTCCGACGGACGTACTCGGAGACGGAGGTAAGTTAAGGGTTTTCGCCAGGATTTATTAAAGCTTAACAATAACACACAAGGGTACACAACTCCCAGGGGCTAGGGGTCCTACTCTGAGTCCGGGTCCCTGCCGGCTAGCTCCGGTCTCTCTCTCTCTCGTGTTGGATCGGGGACTCTGCCGACTCCACCGACCGGAGAGAGAAGCACCTCTACGGCTACCACCGGCTTCTCCCCAGACTCACTATTCGATCCCTCTCTCTACCCACTGGTTCCCTCTTCACCCTTCTTACTCTACCCGTTCCCACAGTGACCCCGCTTACGTCACGGGGTATCCCTTAAGTACCCTAGGAGACGTGACGTCATCGCACTGAACGGCACACATGACGTCACGTCCCCATTTTACTCCTCTACACATGTTTAAGGCATCCTTAAAAAATGGATCTCAGAGAGCCATGCATGTAAAGGAGGGAAATAAGTGGGAAGTAACTAGGGACAGAAAGGCTAAAGAGACAAGTTTGAGAACGACAGAGAGAGAGAGGGAATGACATTCTAAGATAGGTGGGGTCTTCGACCTGGACTTAAAAGTCTCCATCGACTGTGAGTTCCTGACCTCCAAGGGCAGGGAATTGCAGAGCCTGGGTGCCGTGTGGACAGAAGCCCCGTGGTCAGCTCGGGTTCGAAGCCTGGAGCACGTTTATGCTGATTAGGGCACAATCGTTTGACGTTTTGACTTTCGATCACCAAACTGAAGAGACAACAGGTGGGGGGAGCCAATGACCTTGGTTTTATCACCGTTAAGTTGAAGAAAATTAGGTTACAACTAACTAAGAGCGACGATGATAAAAAAAAGTAGGACCAAGCATAGATTCCCGAGGGAAGCCGTATACAACCCGACTATCAGAAAATCTAAAACTGCCCAAAGTGACATTTTGCACACGGAACCATTGTAAGGCGGAGCCTGAGAATTCCATCATGAGTTCCAACCACTCGAATAAAATGCTGTGATCAATTGTATCAAAAACTGTGCCAAGATCAAGCAGAACGAGAATGCTTGGAAAACTTTTTGTTTGCAGATGTTGGTCAATCATTGTCAACCCTGATCAGAGCTTTCTGGGTGCTGTATACAGGTCAAAAACCTGAATAAAAAGGACAAATGGTGAAGAAACCGTATGGCCACTGCACGCTCAAGCATTGCGAATGAATATTGAATATTTGAAATTGGACGAAAACTGCTGGTGAGTTCCGTGTCTAGGCCAAAAGTGGTACTACGACTTCCATCTACAGAATCAGAATCTTTATTAATACTGGAGGAATCTGATGAGCTATGAAGCTCTTTTTCACATATGTCCTGTGGGTCAGAAAATTACAACAAACAATACAAAAACACAATGGCAGTGCAAAGTATAGGAAAGGTAAGCGAATCACTAAAATGAAGAGACTTATACCAGTTTTGAGGGACCTGTTGAGCATATCTAAAACTAATGAGACCAAGGGAGCAAAGTTTTTCCCGAGTTATAATGCGGGGAAAGGGTACAGAGTGCAGTAGGTAGAATGAGACCTGGCAATGAGCGTGGTGAGTTCAGAAAAAATGATATAAGATAACTCAGCTAACACTGTGCCCTTAAAAAGAGGTGGTTGGAAATCAGGAGGAAGAGGGACCGTTGGTGTTTGCAGTAATTGAGAGGGAATAGCGGGTGATTTTATCAGAAGGAAAAAAAATGTTCCAGTGAATTGCAATGATAAGCAGAGATTAAGTAATTAAGCTGTTGACCTGGATTCAGAAGGTGATTAACAGTGGCGAATAGAACTCTCGCATTATAATTTCCGGTAGCAATTCGGGAAACAGGATGAACAGATTTTGCTTGAGAGATCGCATCCTTACGGACCGATGTTTTAAAACAGAAATTACTCTGCATTCCACGATTGCATTGTTCTATACAAATCTGAGCATTATATAAAATATCCATATACCCACATAGTATTTCTCATAAGTGAAAATGCATGTTTTATGTAAGCAGGTGTTACCTATGAGGGGAGGTCAATACTAAGCATTCATTGCATTTAAAACCCATCTCCTATTAACAACGAGCCTCTTTCATGTCGTTCAGTAAGGCCTTCAAGGTAATTTGCATCTTTTATATTTGCATGCCATGTGCAGTACATATACACATAGGCTAAATACAATTTTAAAAAATTACAGCGTTAAATGAGACAGATTTATTATTCAAATGTATACTTAATTTTTATTCAAACTATATATTGTTTGTAAACACTTTTCTCCCATGATGGTGAATGAGCACATGCCTGAAAGACCAATAAGGATGTTTCTGTAAGTGAAGAGACGAAAATCATTTTCCAAGGACATGTGTAAGAATAAATGAATAGAGCAGGTTGCAAAGTTGGACTCAGGATGAGTAACACAAAGGTCATGTGTAACAGTTAAGTTCGCTAAACAATTGGAAGTATCTATCAGATGGAAACAACTGCAAAACAGAGCAGAGTATATATATGTATATACCTCTGAAATCTATCAACGCGAACAGGGATCCAAATGATGAGATAAAGAGGCAGAAGACATGAGGTGCTTATAAAAAGCTGAACTTGATAATGAAAGGTAGCGTAACAATGTGCATGAATCGTACAACTTTTTTTCTAATCGGTGTGTACTGCCTGTTATGACATATGCTTCTTAAACATGGGCGTTCGTGAAAATAAGGACCGCAAAACTGAAAAGTGTGCAAATAAATGTGGAGAGATGCATGTCTGGAATTACACTGAGAGACAGACGAAAGAGAAACACATGGATTAGAGAACATACACCGATTAATGATGTACAAACCATAAAGCAAAGTAAATGGGCTTGGGTAGGACATGCTGCTTGAAGGAATGATGAATGGTGGTCAAGAATAATAATAGAACGGTAGCTAAGGAATGGAACACATGTGACAGGACTTCCAACGAGGAAATGGAAGAATTAATTCCTATCATGTGGCTAGATTAGTTCATCACAAGACCACGAGACGTGGTGGTGGTAGTTTGGGGAGGTGTTCCTCATTTAGTGGATTTCCGAATGCTGATGGTTTGTTAAGATGTTATGGGTAAAGCGGTGGAGTAGTGGCACAGTGTCGATCGCACCGTGCTATGAACCCAGCAAACTGAGTTCAATTCCTGGCCATGGCCACCATGAGTGATATCTGAACCAGTACAGGGCTCCCATTTCACCACTACGCACCGATCAGCATGGTGACGCGTGGTAAGAAAAAATACATGACTTACAGTGTGGAGATGACGTCATTCAGTCGTGGATTGACAATGTGCTGTAAATTATTGTTTTTTTTATTTGTAAGCATTACACTGTCCACACAGTCACTGTCTACTAATATACACTTGCCCAAAGACTTTTCAAGTTTCCAAATGCCAGCAGCACAGAAGTCTCGTGCTTGATTCTTTAGCTATGACTGCACCACCGTGTTCGCAGCCAAGTCACTAATCAAACCACCTCCACATATAGAGCTTCTTTAGGAAATCAGAACAGATGCAAGTGTGAAGAGGCTAGTTCTGAATGTTCCAGAACATCGTGCACAAGATTTCCCAAGTGCCATTGTTGCGCTTGCAAAGGGTGTCTGATTATGTTGAAACAGTTCATGGCGTCTCTGACCAATGGTTTTCAAACAGGAATTCCCAAATCCCATACAATAAATACGTGCAATACTTATAGACACAGACGCTTTTGAATTTATAGTACATATATGCGCACCTCCGTTGAGCACGGTTGGGTACATATGGTGCGAAATAAGTTCGACATGCATTCGCATACAAGTCCTGCTTTCAAAGGTTTTGTTGCACAGATAAGGGTAATGATGCAGTGTCTGCCATGGTCCTGCAAAATTATCAAGGGAAGCTTTACATACATTTTTAAAATGGTAGAGTTTCGCTTCTATAGCCATGGTGTGGGAAGGGCTGATGGATACACTCCTTCTTTTGAAATTAATATATATATTTTTTTAATATTTAACCAGGAAAGAAATCCCATTTGAAACGTATAATTTTCACAGGTACCCTGGTTCAATTGACTAAAAATGTAGCTGCAGCAGCAACAAAACAAGTTAGAGAACCAATTACAACACTACAATCTAATCTAATTTTAGATTAATAGAGCGCCTTCACTCAAGGCGCTTGACAAAGAAAAAAAAACGGTTACAAAACAGGATAATTTAGATGCAGGGCCGGATTATGACATTATGGGGCCCGAAGCAATGTCAATCTTAGGGTTCATAAATCGAGGAATGCCTGTATATTGTTGTCATATTGGAATGAAAATTACATTTTAGAGAGTCTTTGTTTCCTCTATCTCCTTCATTTTTCAACCAATTACGTAAAACTTGAAACTTCGTACGATAATTTATTTTTAGCATGTAGACGCCCCTCATAAAGCGAGGCCCTAAGCTGTAGCCTACTTATGTTATGCCTAAATCCGGCACTGTTTAGATGGCAGGGGCATACACGGATTGAAGAATGAGTGACCGTGATAGAGGCGAGTTAGAGATCACTAAAGGGTAGGGAATTGAAGGAGTGGAGGGGCGAGATGAGGGAACAGGATGAATATGAGCGATAGAAGAGAGGTGAGCTTTAAGAGAGTAACAGAAGGAGGTTTAGGAGGGGTCTGCTAAATGTACAGGGGAAGTTGAGTCCAGTAAAAATCACAGCTTAAAACAGAAAAAAAAATTGTTACATTACCAAAGTACGAAGCACACAAATTGGCCCTAGTTGCCCATTTAGTGTGCCGATAAAAAAAAGCGCGTGCGCTTTTCTGCATCGCGGTTGATCCATGCATGCGCACTCCTGTAAATGAAGGCACGCTTTCCAGCTGCGTTGGTGCAAGCCATTTTCATGCGCGACCGCATGTGCTCACCTTCACTTTGGGTGAAGTACTCAACGCGGTATTTGATGACGCGGCCTCGGCTCAGCTCGCCGCTCAGGGGCAGCCAGGTGACAGCGATGTTGTTAGCGCTCCTGCTCAACAGCGAGATGTGGGGAGCACCCATCGGCACTGCATGAAGGAGGGGTGAGGTTCGTGGCGGGTGAACAGGCGGCAATTGAGACAAAACTTTAGTTCCAGACGCCAAAAGAATAGCTTCAGGTTTTCTACGAGAGTATGAAATAGACATATTTTTTGTTTGTTCTAGATGCACACCCCTTTGTCAATCCACTGCTGGATACAAACAAATTAATTGGTAATGTTGCATTGCCAGTGATGCACATGGAGAATTAACAAGAAAACAAGTATTGACGAAAGTGTTGAGTTTTGTTTATTTTTCGATTTAAAGCTTTCGTGACTGCAGGGATTCATCTTCTTGGTTCTTTCGGTAAAGACACGTAGAAGGGAAATAATAAAATAATAAAAATTAAACATAATAAAATAATTCTCACGACGTTTCGGCTACAATGCAAGCAGCCGTCCTCAGGTGAAGATCTGTCGGGGAGACAGCGTCTGACGCTGTTTCCCCGACAGACCTGGTCTTCACCTGAGGACGGCTGCTTGCGTTGTGGCCGAAACGTCGTGAGAATTATTTTATTATGTTTTATTTTTGTTTATTTGTTAACACTACTGTATAAAGACCTGCCCACGCCGTGTAAGTAATTCGGGTTGTTAGACCATACTTCACCATGCCAGTCAGTGTCGGTTTGAGAATGCGAGGAGCATAGAGGTACCCTAAAACAATGGTATTTGCAACACTACCCTTTGCTGCCCAAATCATACCACCAAGCTAAATGCCTGCTTAGCTTGCGAGACGTAAGATCAGGCACATTCCAGGTGATTTGGTCATTGGTTTAATATGGATATCATTACGATTGACATCATTTTGTGAATCAATTTAGTAGAATCCCACCGAAAAAAAACATGCAAATCATCTGTTGGTGGATCAGCAAACACCCCACATTAGGAGTGCATAGAACACATATGCCGTTTTATATTTTAATGCCACGACGACCACAACCAACAGATAAGCATGCACAGAAAACCAAAACATTGCAGAGAACAATGAAACAACAATACGTCATGTTTTGGGGACCAGTTATGCAGCCCACGGCCAACCGTGGGCTGCATAATGGTGGCGAGATGTTAACTACCTGGCCTGCCATTCAGGAGGTCGTTGGTTCGATCTCGACCGTGATGCCTGTATATTTGGAGTTTGTATGTTCTCTCTGTGGTTGCATGGATTTTTCTCCGGGTCCTCTGGTTTTTCTCTCCACATTTAAGAGTATTTGGCTGCTATAAATGTCCACGTGATAAGCCACTTCAATGAGTTATCATTCGTGCCCATGTCGCTTCTGAAAAAAGAGCTGTATAGCCCAGTGGGCCCTACCTGGTAAGATAGATAAATTAAATAAACTAGCTATTGATTAGTCTTTAGATTTGCATCACTCATACCCTGAAAGTCTTTGTTTTTACTCTATGTAAGACCCACCCAGGGGCAGATAGAGGAGTGGAATTGTATCTCCAAAAGATCAACGTTGGTGGTATCAGTATAAGGAGGCCTTAAACTAGCATAAATATGGCGGTTGCCCTTGATGATATGTGATGTGACGTGAGTATCAATAGACCTTCGGGTCAGTAGTTTTTAAATGTCCACGTGAAAACCCATTGAGACAATAAGTATAATTTGCAAGATTGACCTGGGGAACCTGTCTAACCATTTGACTTGCCATTTATTTTGTCTATCCATGGGCAATGGACAATTTCATGCACCCTGTCACACCGTGCTCAAGCACCCCATTCACCATATACCCTGTCTGCTAAGCAGACTGAGCACGATACTTGTTATTTACACTGATACCACCGACATTGATGACATCGCTAATACAGAGGTAATGTGGCTGGATAACATAGTTAAAGCACTTACTTGCTTTTGAACAGTTTGGTGCTTGGTTAACAGTTACAGATTCTAAAACTCTTTGGTCACGTTTGCAGGCCATTGCCATGTATCACCGTCTGCTCTCACGTCATTCAAAGGAGCGGCGGGGGGTTCACTGTGTGCTGAAAACACGGATTAACTCAAATTGCTAGCGGCTAGGGTTGCTACCTTTTGGATTGGCTCGTCGCGCTGATGGGTGCACCGTAACGCAAGGGGGAGGAAGACACTGGGGGGTGGGGGGCAGAGTGGTGGAGCCCCATGCCTATGGGGGGGGGGGGGTGTGCAGGCAATGCGTTGGGCAGGTGGGGTGGGGAGGCCGAGAGAGCAGAGCTGAAGTGGACGGTGGAGTGGCTGAATAGATCGGGGCGGGATGAGAGATGGCGCAGAGCCTAAGCGATGGGGTTATTTGGGGTGAGGGAAAGATAGAGCGCCAGGAAGGAGCCCAGTCATTGCCATTGGTGAGATGCACAGAACTGGACACTTCATTGGACTGGTTGCTTCTGTCATGCATAGGAGGCTTAAGAAACGGCTCATTTCCTGTGCGAACATTTCAATGTAACTTCATTTTGACTTGCCAGTTTGACTTTTTCACCGTGCGAAAGATAAAATGTGTGACGTAATGCTTTAGTGCATTGGTGTTTTGTCACGTGAAACTGTGTAATGTAATTCATATTGAGAATCAGTCTCGACTTGTCTTAATCAGAATATTTTAGCATCAAACTCAACATTTCACATTTATTTTGGTTCAGACTTTAATCTGCCATACTCTATGTAGTTAACTTTTGACAATTTATACAACCATGAGATATAGTTAATCATTGGATCATCTTTGAGCGTGAATTAAATACTGTGAACATTCAGGGGTTAACCATGCTTCCTGCATAGGTTACCCGAGTCTCCAGAAAACTGCTCAATTTCATCGTGAATTGTATATAAATCTTGACTTTCGTGACTGCAGGAATTCATATTCTTGGGTCTTTCGGTAAAGTCACGTAGATAGGTTCAAAGAAAATAACAAAAATAACAAACAAAACTACGACGTTTCGGTCGCAACACAATCAATCGTCATCAGGAGAAAAAAGAGCGGGGAAAGCTGCTGAGGCAGGCTGTTTTAAAGGGCTACACCCATTTCAAACCTTAAACCTTTAAAACAGCCCGCCTCAGCAGCTTTCTCGCTCTTTTTTCTCCTGATGACGATTGCTTGTGTTGCGATCGAAACGTCGTAGTTTTTATTTTTTATTTTTTTTAACCTATCTACGTGGCTTTACCGAAAGACCCAAGAACGTGAATTGCATGTTAAGCGTACACATGCATGTTGTGTATTGTTTCATTCATATCACAGGTATCATGTAAAGTTATATTGCAATGTAGCCTCTCAAAAAATCTCTTCTTCAAACTATTGCAGCCTGCCTGCTCTTTGTTTTTTTCGGTAAAGTCACGTAGGTAAAACAAAATGAAAACAACTAAATTAAATCACGACGTTTCGGGCGCAACACAAGCGTCCTTCTTCAGGTGGGGACAACGTAGCGAAAGCACAACGGCTTAAGCGCTGATTTAATTTAGTTGTTTTCATTTATTTTATTTTCACCTACGTGACTTTACCGAAAAAACCAAAGAGTATGAATCCTTGCAGTCACGAAAGCTTAAAATCTAGAATTATTGCAGCCCGCCTGCTCTTTAAAATGCAGCAGTCATTGCATTGCCCTTTGTGAAGCACCCGAGTTGGTTTATGATCATGCTGCACGCTAAGTACAGTGGGTAGTCTCTTACCGGCGATGTAGCAAAGGTTGTCACAACTAATAGCCGTTCCCTACAGGGTGCCAGATGTTCCACGTGTAATGTGACACGCACAGCCCGGACAAGACAAACAGGCTCCCCACCACAGCACAGAAACTTCACCGTGGCCGCGATGACAGCTATGGACTCTGAGAATCCTATGCATGCGAATCCATGGGATTCTATAGATGACAAGAAGACTCGTAGATCTAACGCCCCCCGAGGATAACAGGTTTTCGTTGATGAGATAGTCGCAGGTAAGAGGCGTTCTAACCATATAACATCTTCACCTACACCAACGATTTAATTGATACAAATTTATACATTGACAGTGATGTAAGCCTTCCACAGTTCGTGGTTTGCTTGATCGCATTGAGAATTTCCGCTCGTGACGATTCACAAGAGCAGCTCGTGTATGATGTGCAAACAATGCATCCGTGGCAATGTGAGAAATTGGGAGCGTACGATGAATCGTAAGCGGTGTGCGCCTGACACAAATTATCATCCTTAATTGCGCGCGTCGTCCCAGCAAGGAGACCTACCTCCCTCCAGGGTGTGCACCGCGAGGTACCCCGAGCTGCTGCTCGCCCCACGCTGGGAGTAGGCGACCACGTAGAAGGTGTAATTGGTGTTGGGTTCCAGGTCTTCAATCAGGTACTGTGTCGTGTCATTATTCACCGCCTCCTGGTATTCTTTGTTGTTGATTCCTGCACAACGGGAAAACGGCCGGTCAACACGGTGAGGCGAGGCGATCAACAGCGATCGTGTGCAATCGTCATCCGCGCACGGACAGTGTGCGCGCGCCTTATAACAAAAGGGGGGTTTGTGACAAGTATGTGACTTGATGGGAAAAAAAAGCCAATTTGGAATGAATGGCCATTGATGTACCGCAAGCTTCGGCGGTGCCTTGCCCGCTCCCGCGCCACCGCCGCGGTGTTCACAGGAACGCGACCATACGCACAGGGGCTCTTGGTTCTCGCTTCTCAAATCGTATTCATTCACGAATTAACACGGGTATGCCCAATAAACACGTAAATATATTTCAATATTCCGGTCGGCACGGTTGGCTACGTACAGTGCGAAAGAAGTTCAAAATACATGCAAAATTGTATAATTACAATGAAGTGAAAAATCTTTCAATACATCTTTAGCGTGATAATTATATTTAAAATATTGTAATTAGGCCATAAATAGGTGTGTCTCATGAGAAATCACAACCAACCAAGAGTTCCATTAGACGTGTATTCTGTTTGCTCTCCAGGTCATATTGACATCTGACAAAATCATCTTCATTTTGTTGGTGTATCGCATATCATCACACTACTTTGCTGATTAGCAGAGTGACACATAGCTTGCAATACATGAATAATGCTATGGTAGTATGATAAGGTAAGAAAAGACTCTCACTGCTGATCAGCAAGGGCAGGAATTTAACATTGTTATTTTTCAGTATTACTGTTGATGTTTCAATTCAAGTATGTTGCATGTGCGTGCATCTGTGTGTCTACTGTGTGTTACTATTTTTTGCAACTCAGGTTACATTATTGGCTTTGCATTTCAATATTTGAAGCTGCAATTGGCAAAAGGTCGATTCAGCAAATGAACGTAAGCATCTGGTGTTGGTGTGTCAGCAATAGGAACGGAAAGAGCCAAGGCAGTCGAATAGAGTGCTGAGCGAGTCATTCATTTTTCTCACGAGCTCTGCTCTCTTGTGTGAACAAGATCCTGGGATGCAGAATCACAGCACTCTTGTCCCAACAGTTCAGATTCCTGACTGGGGATTTTAGTTGTTCTTAATGCATGAGCCAGGGAATTCACTTAAATGGCTCTTACAATTTTCCTAAATATTATTTTAATTAGCTTAACTAGCACATGGCATAAGCCAAATGTTGTTGAACAGGTACACTTCGTTGATAATCTACATTCAGCCCATAAGGTTATTCATATTACTTGTGTAGTCTTTTTATTTCACTCGGACAACTTCTTCTTTTCCTCCTGTGTCACTTTTTTTTTACAGAACTCCTCGCTTTCGACAGCCCGTAACTCCGTCGTGATTATCCCGCTTGTGCTGGTCGTCTGCTGCGCTAGCTTCGCTCGCTCCGCTCGCTCTCTCTCAGCCTCTCCACTGCTAGCCTGTTCTCTCTCACTCTCCTAGCCTCTCCACTGCTAGCCTGTTCTCTCTCTCACTCTCCTAGCCTCTCCACTGCTAGCCTGTTCTCTCTCTCACTCTCCTAGCCTCTCCACTGCTAGCCTGTTCTCTCTCTCACTCTCTCAGCCTCTCCACTGCTAGCCTGTTCTCTCTCTCACTCTCCTAGCCTCTCCACTGCTAGCCTGTTCTCTCTCTCTCTCTTAGCCTCTCTACTGCTAGCCTGTTCTCTCTCACTCTCTTAGCCTCTCTACTGCTAGCCTGTTCTCTCTCACTCTCCTAGCCTCTCCACTGCTAGCCTGTTCTCTCTCTCACTCTCCTAGCCTCTCCACTGCTAGCCTGCCTGCCACGCTCCGCTCGCCTCACTCTCTCTGCTGCTGGCCTACCACTACACACTCTGATAGCTTCCCACCATACACTCTGCTAGCCTCTCCACTGCTAGCCTATTACTATACACTCTGCTAGCTTCTCCACTGATAGCCTTCCACTATACACTCTGCTAGCTTCTCCACTGCTAGCCTTCCACTATATATTCTGCTAGCTTCTCCACTGCTAGCCTTCCACTATATACTCTGCTAGCCTCTCCACTGCTAGCCTTCCGCTATATACTCTGCTAGTTTCACCACTGCTAGCCTATTACTATACACTCTGCTAGCTTCTCCACTGCTAGCCTCTCACTATATACTCTGCCAGCTTCTCCACTGCTAGCCTTCCGCTATATACTCTGCTAGCCTCTCCACTGCTAGCCTTCCACTATACACTCTGCTAGCTTCTCCACTGCTAGCCTCTCACTATATACTCTGCCAGCTTCTCCACTGATAGCCTTCCACTATACACTCTGCTAGCTTCTCCACTGCTAGCCTTCCACTATATACTCTGCTAGCTTCTCCACTGCTAGATATACTCTCTGCTAGCTTCTCTACTGCTAGCCTTCTTACACTCACACTTGGGATTCCGCTAGCTTCTGTACTGCTGGCCTGTTCTACCCTCGTCTCTCCAACCTCGCCCCTTGCCTCCAGTGCGGGTTTAGCCATCACCGCTGGAGAGGGCGAGGTGTGGACCACGGGGCTTGGGACTTCTCTTCTCTCCCCTCTTGTCTTCACTCCGACCAACTCAACAACTCTCTCGCACGCTCCCGTATATATCCCCCTCCTCCTCATTAACTCCTCATTAATTAAGCTGGTGACCTCCCGATGTCTCACGCCCGTGGCTTCTGCCGTTATCGCCTCAATCTCCCGTCAACCTGGCGCCTGTTCCGCGCCTGCATTTGCAGCCAGTCAATCACTGCTATGCGTCTTCATTGGCCGTCTCCTTTCCGCTGCTCCCTCTCGCCACACCTGGTCGTCCCGATGCGACCTCATTGTCCGTAACTCGCACATGCATGCACACCGCTTGCAAACCCCAGCGCGCGTTATTCCACTACACTTGTATTGTTTTTATTTTCTCTCTCTTTCCATAAATTAGTAAATTATGCAATTGCATGACAGTCAACCTTGATATGTTTAATTCTTTGAGCTCGAATGTAGCTAAATTAAGTAAAAAAAACACATTTTATGTGATTTTTGTGTGTGCGCAGCCATGGGTAACTCTCTGAGAGATGCAACAACTCGTTATGCATGAGCACTCAGAGGAGGCTGCCTGGATTGAAAATCAGAATCTTAGCATTCTGACCTTTAAAAGCTGCCCAGGCCACCTCGTTTTTATCGGTATTTCTACTTAGGATTGCATTTACAACATTTCACTTGGAAATAAACAGGGTCAAACAAAATAAAATAAAAATCACAGAATTACATTTCCAAATGCAGTTCGTCTCCGTACGTGATGTCATTTATTTATATTTACTTACACGTCTGATGTCCATGATATCATCAGAAAATTGTACCAATACTCTGATGCTGGGAAGACATGATTATTAAGAAGATATTGAACATCTATTAGGATTGTCAATAAAAATGGGTGAAATAAAAACAGTGTATAACTAAATAGGTCATTAGTGAAATATTTGGCGAAATTCCCATTATTTTGTAATCCTGATTGAGTGAATGTAGTGGTGCTGGTGAAGAAAGCACCACATAAAATATATATTTTAACTTCATTGTGTCCGATAGCTAAAAGGAAAGCACAGCTACTCAAACAAGCTATTCTGCGGTGCTATGGACCACTCTTGCTAGTGGTGAACTATATTATAAATATGTCTGGATATTCTATCGGTAACGGTGGTGACCACAACACCTATTGTCAGAGATTAAACAATTTAATTCCAACACCCACGACAGTAAATTGTAGCAGGAATTAGCAATGCACCCAATCTGCTGAATTGTGAATGTCTAAGACCTTTTAAACTTTTTAAAGGACTGAAATATTTATATCAATGTCATTCAATTTCATCCTTGTTCAATTTCATTCATTTGGCTGCCTCAACGCAGCTGGCTGCTATATTTCTCCTCAATGGCTCTCTTCGCACTCCTGTTTAGTGGAAGAACATTCAAGTCTGTAATTAAAGGTAGTTACATAAAATATAACCATTTTCTGCTTGTCATATCTGGCACAACTTTGTTTAACATAGTGTGATACCTCGCATACCCTTGCTTTTCAGAAATATGTTTCCACAAATACTTTTTTATGCCCAGCTATACATCTCACTATATATGACGGTTGTATGAAGATTCTCCTTTACAAGGGGGCGCGTATTCACAATGGGCACTTTACCCTGCTCATCAACAAAGGCAGGATGACTAATCGACAAGGGCATAGGGTACAGTCACTCTCATCGGAATAAGCCTCATCCTCCGGAATAAGTCTCATCCTCCGGAATAACTCTCTCGAAAAGGTAGAGAGACTTAAATTTCGATGTAAAGCTTTCGTGACTGCAGGGATTCATCTTCGTGGTTCTTTCGGTAAAGTCACGTAGAAGGCAAATAATAAAATAATAAGAATAAAACATAATAAAATACAATTCTCACGACGTTTCGGCCACAACGCAAGCAGCCGTCCTCAGGTGAAGAACAGGTCTGTCGGAAAGACAGCGGTCTGAATGGGCACCGCCAGGCTTGGCAGGGTATATTTAAGCTGGGACGGAGACTTCTTACAAAGGTAATGCCCACTGCCCTTCTTCACGAACGTGTGTGCCTCCTCCTGCATTTCGCATATCGGGCACGGAGCCGTCAGTGCCAAGCGGCTGGCGTGCATGGACCTGTCGCACGCTGGTAGTGAAGAGAGAAGCCGATGATGCGCTCGCTGTGCTGCACCGGCCGTTCCCATGACAGCAACACGGAGGTGTTGGAGAGCGAGGAGGCGGTGAGGTGGTGAGGCGGCGACAGCAGGCTCTCCAGCACGCTCACCTTGAGCACAGCGAGGGCACACGCGCTGCCCAGCGGGCTCTCTGCCATGCACTGGTAGTAGCCAGCATCGTCTGCCCTCACCTGCAATGCACGCGCGCGCGGCGAGGATCGTTCAAATGGGTTATGCGGTGTTCCCGTGCTGACGGCGGAAAGGTGCTGCGAGCCACGAGGTGATCTATTCGCTAGCGACGATGGTATATCCTCGGTGTATGTTTTAAAGGCTGAGCATGTGTGAGCGATTTTTTTTTAATTTGCGGCCATTTGTCAATCCACTGCTGGATGAAAGTCTCCCCACGCAGCAGCGATAACAACTACGGTAAGCACAAATTAAGATATATAGATGGGGATGAGTCAGTTTTCAGTTTCAGTTTCATTCATTAGTTATAGCCCTGTGAGCCATTCGGCTCTTGAATCGGGTGCAACGGCAACAAACAAAAAACAAAAACATGAACAAGAAAACATCTTAAAGTGACTATGCGCAAACAAAAAAAATCCAGGAAAAAACTGCAAAGTCTTCCAGAAAAAGCACCGTACACCAACGCTGTGTGCAAAAATCCCAGTGGGATGCAAATCAAACAACAACAACCACAATACAACTTAGATTAAAGCCATCAGTCTAACTCCGTACTGCAACAAACATGGCCAAACCAAAAAAACTTTTAGAAATCACCAAAATAAAGCCATAAGCAATGTAATAGTGATCATAGGAACAGAGACCGAAATGTCACAATAAACGACATAAACAACATGTACCGACAAACCCTGTAGCCATAGCTGGCTGCATGAGTCACAGAGATGATGGTGAAAGAGATGCAGAGTTGAGAGAGATAGGGAGACATAGAGACAGATACAAGAATAGAGGGGCACAAAGCAAGACAAACAAAGAGACATATGAAGACATGAAGAGTAATGCAGAGGGAGACAGAGAGACACATAGGAAGGGGGGGACAGATGGAGACAGAAACACAAAATTAGGCATACAGGTGAAGACAAAGAGACGTGCCACGTTATTCAATAAATACATATTCATTCTATTCATCCTCTAATTCGGATTTGCAGAAAACCATATAGGGTGTTGGATGTTGTGCTGAAAAGTAGAAGGTGCTATTCGGTGCAACTCTAATAATTACACCCCTAGTGGAAACCCAGTGCTGTATTCTGCGTGATGTATGACATAGTGCAGACATCACGAGCAAACACTGGATCACCTTGCCATCGTGTGAAACTTCAATTAGGCTGTGATAGAGTGCTTGTTGGAAGTTTTCTATTCATCATCAAAATTATCTGTAAATCCTCAGGCGTTCTCAGATAACGACAAGATTCATGGATCTGCTAGTCCTCAAAGATAACAATATTGACAAATTATATCCTCTACTGTACATAGCAAACACATTTTAAAATATGTGTCTCTGTTTAACTGGCTGTTGAATTTACGGGCTGTTGTCCCATTCTGTTTGCCATTTATACGTTTTATTATTCGTGTAATATGCCTCACAGTTAAACTGCTTGTCCGTGTTAGCCATTACACTTTTATGAGTTTCTCCCATGTTCTGTCAATTTAACCAACAATTGTAAAGCAAAACGATTTCTGCTACATCCATGAAACAATTAACCAGCGCAATGACCGCCTTCTAGACACGTAGGGTAACACGTATGAACACGAGTAAAATATAAAGCTTGCTCAATGCAACTCTCTGGACCATGGCGATATCTGCACACTTCCCACTTCTTCTATGTACAGCAATTTACAGAAAATATTAGATAAGTACATTGAGTATTTAACTATGGATAGATACCTAATAAACATTACTTTCAACGTACATGCATACACACAACAAAGACAAAGATCCCCCTATAGACTTAATAGACGTTTTGGGTAAGTGCTGTTTTGCAAACAACCTATGAATGCTGGCAAAGCACACGAGGAAGAGGATGTCCAGTGCCACGCCCTACCACATTTGTCTCCAGAGTGGCAATGTGTATACATTGCACCAGGTACTCATTTGAGTTTGAGTCGACCTAACGGAGGCCCATGACCGGTTTAAATATTCGCGGCTGTAATTGGTCGTGAGCGGGAATCGAACTCGGGACGCCAGATGCGTGGTGCAGTGCACTAACCACTACACTACCGCTCCCCCAAAATGCCTGGGATAATGCTCCCCTTGGTGACCACTCAATAAAACGAAAACATTTCCTAAACTTGGGTGATGTCTGGGCACAGGGCTCGCTCACGTGCAATTCAAACAAGGTGTCTCTGTAAGGAAGACTTGGTGAACAAAATTGAGTCCCGGACTTGTGCGACCTCCTCCACATTACTTGGAGGTCACACGAGGAAGCCCCGAGTATGACCTTTCTGGGATACCGCGGACTGGAGGGATGTAATTAGGCTTCACTTAATCTCTTGCACAGAAACACATGGAGGAGATTAGGCAAAGTAGTTTTATACGATTACTTATTTGTTTAAAGTGTGACGATTGCCTGAAATTAAAATGTTAATTCCACAAAAGGAAGGCCTAGGACTTACCTGAGCCCATAATGACACAATTTTCTTTTATATATTTAAACTGCCATAGACATTCGTAGCAGAAATATTATTGGCCACTAGGTTTGAATATTGTCATCTGTTTAAATTTAAATAATTTTATTAGATCACCCAGCCATGATATTGAAAAGTTATCAGTAGGCACTCAAATCCTGGTGTACACTGCAAGAACTCCACAATAGCAGCAATATCGCAGCCTATTGATCTTAGGAGGGGGTCTCAGAATAACAGTAAGAAGCATACGTTCACATATACTAGCAGAGAGAAGGTTTGCTGATACGATGCATTCTATTATTACGTTTGCCAATGTGTGCACGAGCTCAATGCCAATGTCCGAGGTCTGATAGCAATGATAGGGCTTCAGGAGAGAGCTCGTGTAGTAGTTGTTGTATTCCTCCGTCGAAGGAGTGCAGACTGCAGTGGTTTACTGCATGCTCAGTGGATGGGAGACAGAAGCCTTCTTGCGGCCCTCCTGTCAAGTGTGTTCACGTCACCGTGAACAACACGGACGCCTGTATTTCGACTTCAGATACGACGGATTACAATGTATACGTAGAACACGACGAGTGCATTACCACCAGCAACACGCCCGGCGATGCGTGTGGAGGAGTTACGGAGCCGATCAAAGGCATGGAGGGTGGGTGGGTGAGTGACCTGGTTGATGATGAGGTTCCCGTTCTGCACGTTCACCCTCCCGTTGGAGACGACAGGCTGCCCATTCTTGAGCCACCGCTGCCGCGGCACGGGTTGCCCCGAGGACCTGCACAGGAAGCGGGCCGTGCTGGCGCGCATCTGCGTGCTCGTCTCCGGGTGCTGCGTGATGGTCGGAGGAGCTGTCCTCACATCACATCCGTTCGTTCGTTATTTTACACGTGATTTGTTTTGCTCTCGATATTTCACAGGACAACGAAGAAATGTAAAAAAAAGCGAGGTGTAAATCGGGAAATGTAGTTTATACAAGCTATACGGACAAGCTATTAGGCCATGGGTCAATCTGTTAAAGGGCTCTTGAAATAGAAGTTTGAGTTCATTTGATTTGCTGTACGGATGATCCAATTTGGCCCGTTTCCTGGCCATTTTACAAGGGAGATCAGTGGTGCGTGAGCACAGCAACAACAAAAACAAAAGACAAAACACATGAATATTGACAGAGAAAAAGTACAGTCCCTGGTTGCTACCCACTAGAATCTTTGCTTCTTGGGGCACGGTGCGAAAGGCCCTCTCGAGTCGATTCTTATTCTTGTCAAGTTAGAAAACTTGTCCAGTTCCCATGACAATGTGCGTTTGTATGCGGTGGACATTCCAGAAAAAAACTAATTAATGACTGTACTTTTATATTCTTGGTTCTTTTGGTAAAGTCACGTAGAAGGGAAATAATAAAAGCATAGAATATATAAAACAATAAAAATGTTCACGACGTTTCGACTTGCTGTGGATTTCACACCTGATGATGATTTCTTGTGTTGCAGTCGAAACGTCGTGAGAATTTTTATTGTTATATATAGTTTTTATTTTATTATTTCCCTTCTACGTGACTTTACCGAAAGCACCAAGAATATGAATCTCTGCAGTCACGAAAGCTTTAAATCAAGACTGTACTTTTGTTATTTTTTTAAGTCAAAATGTCTCCATGCTCAAATCAGCATTGAAAAATGCTCATCTCTGCTCACAGTCCTAAGCTAGTGGGAGGATTTCCACATTACAATGGCAGGAGCCAATCTCTCCAAGAGACAACCAAACTTAACAGACATTGACAGCACCCGAGGTAACAAACAATTCAGGGGTCTAAATGTCTTAATTCCCATAGCCAGTAAAGTTGCTTTATAAGAATACTTTCAACCCGTAATGCGCACAGTGTCCGCTGACTTTCGAGAGAGAGAACGACTGAGAGCCGTCAGGAACCACAGACAAGCGGGAACGACAGTCAGAAGCTGAGCTGGTACCAAATTTTCCATCAAGCTCTGCGGTCCTCTATATATTAAGTTGTTATCGGCCTATTAGTGTTTACATGTGGGAGGAAACCAATCAGTGCACCTGGAGAAAACCAAAGCATGTATAGTGAGTCCAACTGAGTCACAGACGTTGTTCCTTTTAGAGGCAACACTTTTATTTGTAACACGTAACATAAGGGGTAACTGCCCCTTTACCAGATACAGCCGAGGGTAGTGACCACCCAGCTAACTACTCTATACAGAGGAGTTACTGCTACAAAGGGTCGGACCCTCACTCGGGTCTCCGACCACGTGGTTGCCTCGTAGGACAAAGAGCTTCCCGCTTCCTGATGAGCTTCCAGCTTGTGGAATTCAGCGACCCCGGTCCCTCTCAGGGACCCACCTTATATCCCCCTACGATCGGGGCCGCTCCGCCCTCGGCCCTGCCTGCCTTCTCGAGCATTCTTGTACTCTCTCGATCCTTCTCAAGAGCTCTCCCCGGACACGTGATCACCCACTAGCGCCCCTCCCTCCTGGGGCCCCTTGTGTGGACTCTCCTGACCACGTGTCTACAGGGTCAACTAGAGTGCCATGGCCCGGGGCAACCCTGCCCCTGGTCTGACGCTCACCCACTCTCCCTCGTGGGAGCCCCCACCAATCGCTGTGCGTGGTGCCCGCACTATCCCAGTGTTCGCCGAGCCCCACTAGGGCTGGTATTACACACAGCCACCCACACGGCGCTGTCCACGCTAGGGCTGGTGTTACACACAGCCACCCACACGGTGCTGTCCACGCTAGGGCTGGTGTTACACACAGCCACCCACACGGCGCTGTCCACGCTAGGGCTGGTGTTACACACAGCCACCCACACGGCGCTGTCCCCACTAGGGCTGGTGTCACACAGCCACCCACACGGCGCTGTCCACTATGTAGGAACATCGAACGGCACGGCCCTTCCGGCCGGCACCATACAGTGACATCCCCGATGTCACTAAACATGCGATGGGGAAACACTCTAACCCATACAGACAGAACAGACAAGAATCCACATTTTTGCTGTAGATCCTTCTGGAAGGCCACGGGGTACCTTAATGCTCACGGGGAGGGACATTCACAAGATACTGTACGTGTGATCCACCGACCGTCACCTCCATAGTGTGCCACCACCACCTGCCATTTAAACCATTATCATCACATAACAACCTTCATCTTAAGAGACAAAATGACCCCTTGCGGAATTTGGCCTCGTGGGTATTTTCCAATTTCTCTTATCCGTGAAAAAAAAACCATAATGGGAATCGTGTCTGTGTTTGCATTCTTCCTATTATCTGTGAATTAATTAAGAAAAGGAAGAGCTACTCCATAGTTAAGGAGATGATTTGCAGAGTTGCTTGACACAGCAGATGGCAAGTGTCACAGATAAGAAGGCTGCAGGTAAATGGAGTTTCACTGTGTCATCTACATGTATAGGAGAAACATGTTTGTGACAAAGGTTGGCAGTGCAGATGATATGTAATGAATGGACGGCTATACCACCATGTGTCACCTGACCAGCCGAGCAGCAGGAGAGAGGAGAGAGTCAGTTGCTTTTGTGACGAGCCCTACTCTTTTCCATGGACCCTCTAATGCTTATCCTTATGGAGCACTTGACCTTGTGTAGCCCCCTTATTGGTGAATGTGGCCCATTAGGGGTTGGCGAAGCCTGGTTGAGAACCTCTGCTGCCTCAGAGCACAAGAGTTCTTAATTAAGGCTTTGCAAAAACATCTTATTGAGGCAATAAAAAGGCAGTCTTTTAAACTTGCTTACACGAATACCATTTACTACCATGAAATCGGCATACGACATTACGTTGCACCAAAATACAATGACTTAATACCAACCAACATATCCTTAGCCTTTTAAATATTTTTATGGATTTTAGAGATTCTGACCACTAAAACTCTGATCAGTATTCAGACTAACACAGTGATAGTGTTGGACTTCCTCAGGTTCACAAAACAGTCAGTGAGGCAAACGAAGTAATTTAATTGGCCAGAGTCCAGTATGTGTTCACAATTGCTATGCTATTTTATTAACTGACAATAAGTGTCTATCCCTACACCAAGGCAGATATGACTGCATAATGTTCAATGTGCTACACGTGACATGACTGAATTTAAAGTCAATGAAGGCAATTGTTTTGCTCAAGGTTTTGAAAACTAAGCTATTGAACAAGGATAAAGTATATTCTACAAGTGAACATCCAAAACTATCATCACGAGCTGCTTGGCAATAAGTTTGGTACTTGAGTTGAAAAACGTTATTTGCTATCAATGAATATTTGCATCATCAAGAGGCGATTTTCTCCTTTCTAGTGATATGGCGTTGGAGAAATCTTTCGGAATTGTATCCAGATAATAATATAACTGTACTTTATGATACGGTATAAGTAACCACAGAATATAAGCAGGGTCAATCTGCCATCCCATGATTTGTCCTTATTTGCTAGGTGGTCAATAATGGACACATTATTTTCCTTTGCATTAAATTCACCTAATGGCATTCTTACAGCCTGCTGCCCAGATGAAATGCTACGGTACCTGATTCCTTGAGATTATTAAATCCATTTCGCACTGGTGACATAGCACAATAGGAAAATGTGTTTAATGTAAGAGCTAGGATCTTGCAAAAATAACTTTTTTAGCAATTAATCATGGGGTAGTGTTGTCATCTTTTGGTTTTGAGTGGGGTAGGAGGGTCAGGTACAAAGAGAGGGCAATGGATGCAAGCAAGGGACCACAGAGAGTGCGGATGGTGAGCCAAGCAATGAGCTGGGGAATGGGAGAGGGATTGTCTGGTGTGAAACCTAGCCAATGCCCATGGGATGGTGTCCTTTAACCGTGTCTGTGCATTTAATAAATCCAAAGACAAAGTGTGATTCCAGAATAAACATATCACCACGATGAATGTAAAAGAAAACAAAAAATTGGAATTACTGAATTTGCAACGGTGTACAAATTAGATTGAAAAAGTTAGTTTGATGTACTGCTAGGTTGTACCTGCGTGTTGTTCGTCACGATGTCGGACGTTTTGCTTGACATTAAGAAGATGGGAGTTTCTTCAGGAATGCAAAAAAAACTCCCAGAATTTGGAGCGAAACGTTGGACTTCATACCAAACAACGCACAGTACAACCCGAATACACATCTGAGAGCTGTATAGTAACGCTGAAAATCTGTGTAGTAGCAGATATTGGCTCTTCCATGTCACAGACACATTATTGTAATGGACCTTCTAAAGAGCAGAATGGAGTAATACATTTTGTACCTACAGCTTGAGAGTGCATTTCATATAATAATTAAATGTACGTAAAAACTTGGACCCAATCTCTCTGAGTTATTACACTTTACTCTTTACTTTGTCATCCATTGACTGGATCCAGTAGCGCAAGAGCAGTCCATCTTGAATAGGTTGGGTGGCCTATTTTCACCGTATTCACATTGGGTACTAAAAAATATATTTATTTTTAAACTTTTTGTAATTTTGAGGGAATTCCCATCTACTGAGAGTCTTCTTCTTTCGTACGAACATAAAAAGCAATGCTTTTGAAATATGTTATACTGGTGAATTTTACGTTTTTCAACCAATCCAAGGAGGCATTAGGTGCTGTATGGATCACAGCTGCATTGCCAGGACATTGCATGTTTGGCACATTTATCGCCGATGCGTTTGACGGTTTGGACATCACCACAGTCGAATTTCGGCGATTCTTTGATCTTACGTTTGTGGAAGGTGTAAGCGCATCTCTCATATCGTGTCCCAGTGCGGTTTAGCGAGCACCATAGTTGTTGTGAGAGAGGCAAGCCCAGTCCTTCTATGCTCGGCTCCTCAATGAGTTTTTTTTTACCAAGTCCGGATTCGGATTTTCATCCTCAGCTGCCGATTCGTCTTCTCACAGGCTAAAAGATGGGCCGCTTTCAACATCTGATGAACCTTGTGGCTCTTTCACGGCTGAGTTGTGAGCACTTTGTGTGAAATGCATCCATCCTAAATTATTTCATGATCATTTACTTGAAAATATCTTGCAAAGACATCCATTTGTGATAACGACCTGCCATTGTTTTCTCATTTATTTTTTTATTTTTCTCGGCAGAAGAAACATTGAGTTTTAGTTTTCTGGATGTCTGGCTATCACTCTAAAGGAGCACGATAAAATCACTGTTTCTGCATGAAGAACTTCGTTGCAAATAGGCACATACTATAGAACACTGCACTGGTGGTGGTCTCGACCTCTTCGCTCTCATCCTGATCAGAAGGCAGTTGATATGCAATCTGAAGCTTCATTGGCCGGTGTTTCCTTCTCGTCTTTCAGTGATGAAGGCGATATCAGATACTCATCTCACAAAAAAGGGAGCATTGCTACCCGAATCCGTAGTCTCCAACAGTGGCTATGAGTGAGAGTCCTCTGCTCTCGTAAGATGCTGCTTTCAAACTGCTTGTATCCTTACTCTTTGGTTCTTTCGGTAAAGTCACGTAGGTGACTTAATTTAATTTATTTTATACCTACGTGACTTTACCGAAAGAACCAAAGAGTATGGATCCCTGCAGTCACGAAAACTTCAAATCTAGATTGCTTGCATCCTGGCTCAAAAGTGGCTCGTCGCTCAGCCCATATTTTTTATTTCCTCAGACCAATCAATCCACACACCTTGCAGTTGCACCAACACAACATTTTAAAAAAATGTGTCCATTCTGCCTTCCGAACAAAGTCAGTGCTAGGGCGGTTCTGGGGTGGGCCCTGTCCTCCCTGCACCCCCTGCCCCTGCCCCGCACAAATTCACGCTCCTTCACCATCTATCACTGTTATGGTGGCACCCCACTCGACAGCTCTAGTGGCCCTTCCATCCGAGAGGAGCCGAGCCTGCTTCTGATGACAGCATCAGCAAACTTCATTCATCTCACCTTCTGTTCTCCCAGGCACACAGACCATACAAGCATTGTTGTCTGAGTTGCCTAATGCGCTCTAATGCTTGCAAGCAATTGTCTGCTCACCACGTGGTACCATTACTGCACGGAACTACCCAGGTGCTGCTGAACTATGCACGATACGAATTATTCAATTATCGATGTGCACATGAAACAATAAATAAAATGTTTTTACCTCACACGAAGTAATACATTTCAATGGAATCCATTTTCAATACACTCGTTTTGAATAAGTCAAATATAGTACGGTATCATTACATAAATCTGTAGTTTGGATTTCTTGCTGCTTTTGAATTGTGTGCAGAGATTTTTTTTTTTAACACGACCATCTAGCATTGTGTCTTATTCACTCATTTGTCCCCACGGATTCTTCCACAGATACTGACCAATCCCATACCTCCCGCTGACCAGTCTAACACATTACCGGTCTCGCAACATGAGAGCCCTGCTGTTTTAATTTTGTGTTCAAGTTCTCTCTGCAGGTGGTTACAGGATCGATATTTGTGCCATTATAATATACCATGGAAAAAGACTCTGTATTCCGTCTGGAATGCTCTTCCTTCCAATATTGGTTAGCCGCTGACCTCAATGCACTGTTAAATCTAGATTGAAAACTCTTTTGTTGAGAACGCCTTTTTATCCTGAGTTTGTTGTCCTTCTTCCACACTTCCAATGATCACGATTTGCTACGTACAGTGCAAAATAAGTTCAAAATATTCCCATTGTATCTCCGCATTTAATATCTCCACACTTAACTGATGACGACCAACAAAGCGATACTAATTGCATTAACTCCATAGAGATACCAGGTTGAGAAAAAGGCTGGAAAATGTGTTCCCCTAATCTTCCTATTAGTTAATTGAATATGTGATTGCTTGGAGGGAATTTTCTTGGACTGCTCCTTCCCTTACGTCACTTCACCGTTTATTCATCTCCCCACAACGAAAACAGCCAAAAGCGTCGTCGCCTATCATTGTAAGTACTTGACCAATGGCTATACTTGAACTATTCAAATCCCAGGCACAGATGTTCTTGTCCATCGTGGTGACCACTGTCCTGTTGTCACATGCTACCCAGTACTTTTTTCCACCTCTGATGTAAATGAAAATGAGATGCACAACTTATACAAAACCTGATTGTGTTTATTCCTAAATGTTTCTCTCCCTGTCCGACCTTCCGCAGGCAGGTTTCTCAATCAATTATTCCTTCAGAAATATCATCTCACATCTCTCTGCGTGATATTGTCCAAGGGAGGGCTTCCCAGTGGCTTTCCTCCAATCAGATTCACAAGTTATAACTATCGCAACGTGTGTCTTGCTTGGGAGGTGAGTTGAATTCAAGTCAAGTCTAACTTGGCATATTCCATGTATTTTACGTGGTTAAGGACAACAGACATGTATGTGCCTCGTACAATAGTGTGCAGCTAGCCAATGCTTGTAGCATAATGTTGATTGCAAAATGGATATAGTATGGGTGTTTGGTATTTGCGTGGTTAGCTGTTTTAGCAATGACGGTTGGAGATTTTGGTGTGAATGTGTCTGTATGTGTGAGAGGGTTAGAGGGTGGGCGGTGGAATGGTATGGGTTCTTCTTTGGTGTCCCAGCGGCAAATTTAATGAAATCCAGTCCTGGTTGGATACTGTTAATATTGCATTCATAATATGTTGTAACCATTTGTTAGTTCAAGCAGGCGGTGGTTGCACACGTTTGTAGTCCAGCACTGCGGAGGCGAGGGTTGGTGTTTCACCACACAAATGTTGTAAAACTCCTTTCCCGTGGGTGTCGTAGTACCATACCCTGGCCGGCAGCAAGAGACCGAACAACAAAATGTGGACTCATCTCCATCTGTTCCATCTGTATTCACAGAGCGTTACCCGCTCACATTTGTGGCTTTTCTCCAGATACTCCAGTGTTCTCCCACATGCATAAACACTCGTTAATTGGCTGAAAACATCTTACCATATAGAGGACCACAGAGCTTGAGAGGGAAATTGGCACCTGCTCATCAACTGGCTGCTGCCTTTCTCACTTGTCTCTGGTTTCTAACGCTTCTAAGTTGTTCTCTCTCTTCAAGAGCGAGTGCATATTGTTCGCATTAGAATTTGAAATTATCATCATGAATGTATTATTAAAGCCTCCCCGTGCCATGTCGGTCAAGTGGATTGTTTGACCATACTTAACCATACTGGTCAGTGTGGGTTGGTGAAGGGTGGGTCTCGGGACCAGTAACGATATCACTTACCACTATTATTAACTGTGGATGGGAATCAATCTCAGGTCACCATGCTCATAGCAAAGTGAGGTGGCCACTGCACCACCACTCCACTCACCATCTGCACCACTGTCATTGGTAAATCCCAATGGAATGTAAAAAATTACGTCTCATATTTGGATATGTTTCCAAAGAGACTGAACATAAAATAACCCAGGAATATAAACTAAACTTTTTTTTTTTACCAGGTAAGGCCAACTGAGCTATATAGATATTTTTCAGAAGCGACCTGGCCACAAATGATAGATCAATGAAGTGGCTTATCATGTGGAAATTGATAACAGCCAATTACTCGAAAAGCATGTTTCTAAGTGACGTTAACATGACTCGAGCTTTGTCTAGTTATACTTATGGTACATTTTCACATAAGACATTATCTTTACAGGAACCAAAGTGCACAGCAAAACATATGCGATTATTATGAATATATTTTATAGATATATAGAGAAAATAAACATCAATAACTATTAAATGGTATTTTTTTTCAGTCTAAATGTTTTGTAGAATATAAACTCTTAGAAAACCTCAGCAATGTGACCCAGAAATATTTAAAAAAAACATGTGAGACGTTTTGGATATTCTAAAAAAATAATCAAAAATGCCGTTTTAAAAACGCTACATTGTTACAGTTTCACATCACTATCATTAAAGGCACTTCCATTAATGCAAGGCAATCTTATTTGTAAGCCTGCTGTCACACCTGCCACTGGGAAATGTGGTTAACACAGGCATGCTTTCTTGATAAAGATGCACATTATGGACTGTAATGGAAAAAATGCCATGGGATATTCAATCAATGCAATGAAGGCAAGGAATCGGTAGATTTAAAATCTCTAGCCCTCTAACATTAACATATCCGTATGCCACGTGTCTGCGTTACAAACAAAGATGAAATGACCTAAATGTGAGTTATTTGTTGGCTATATAAAACACAGTTGCTTGTCCATGTGCTTTAATGGTGGTCACTGGGGGATGAGTGAAGAGTGGAGACATTTTTGTTCAAAAATCGTATTCAGTTCAATAGCGACCAATCCATTCCCCACTGAAACTCCTCTCTCTCCTCCTCCTCCTCACTGCATTGAATTTGTTTTGGAGAATGAGTTTTGAAAGAAAAAAAATGCATACCAAAATAATCCCAGCACCAGTAATTACCCACTGGTGATGTTACTTATTAAGCACAAGGCATGTCAAAAGTTTCAAAACACACAGAAACGAATGTTTGTTGCAGGCCAACAGCTACACGGAATTGCGTTGCCAGTCAAAACTCAGAGACGAAGTATTAAAACGGGGAACACGTGAAATTAGATGCAGCGTCGGGCCTTTTTTATTTTTATCCGTGGCATGCGCGTGCCGTTTACCGTAGACGGTGAGCTGAGCGGCGGCCGACACGAACTTGCGCTCCCCCAGTTTGTTGGCACGACACACGTACACGCCAGCGTGGTGTATCTCGACGCGCCGTATAACCAGGCTGTAAATCCCCAGTGGCACAATGTCCAGAGCGATCGGCTTGTTATCTGCGGCAGCGCACACGTACAGCCACGCCAAAGGCATCTTCAGGGGCACGCTTTACATCAGCCCTACTCAACATCAGTGCAATGAGATGGACCCCCAAGGGTCACTGCAGGTCCTTTCCAGGACACGTTATAAGGAATGTCTTCAGTGGCAGCATTAATGGTCGCAGAAAGTGGAATAAAGATGTCTTTCTGCACGGAAATCTATTAACGGCGCGCATCCCGCGCCGCGGTGTGAAATGTCATCTGTGAGCTGTGACATTCTAGAGGCGCAATCAAATAATACATGGTCACATCAAATCTTGCTCTGTGTTTAGCATACTAATTCCCATTTAGCACTTAATGCAAGCAAACTTAGGTCATTACCCCATACATTTGAAATTACAATATTTTTTAATAAAATTTATGAAAACTTATTTTCGTATTCTGGAATTGCATTTGAAATGTTAATTACCCCATTTATAATTAACATATTAATAATTAAAGATGAAAAAAGACACGTTACAGTGAAACATATGCAACGTTGTGCTTATGTATGGCTGTATAAGATTACTATTTCAATATCAATGTTATATTGCTTCAATGGATTAAATTTCCTGGATAAAAAGGGCAAAATAATTTTGGCTGAAATTATTGTTTTTGTAGTCCTTAAACAGATTAATGGTACATTACAGAAGACTGAATTAGCAATGCCCTTTATAACCATTTAAATTGTATGAGCCACCACACTTTTATAAATGTCAGATATTATTAGGCAGTTAAGCCTGTCAGTTTATCAGGTGTATGGGAGCATGGATAATGTCTTTAAACCCTGTCTAGGCATGTTATTGAAGCTGTGATTTATATGCATATATAGGGCCCCTTTTGCAATATCCCATGAGTGAATAGGCTGCTAGAGGGCCTGCTCATTTAATGAACAGCATTATCCATTATATACTACATTGTCTGGCATGCACAGAAATTGCTTTATCATTAACTACAACAGAGGCAGCTTGGAGATCAAATCTTTCATTTCATTTTTCCATTCCTGCATGACCTCTTTGCCAAGATGACACTTCCATTGAAATCTTATCCAGCTGGTTTGCTCTGATGCCCTGTTCTGCATTTCAAAAGTGATTCAAAGACGCTACCCCAACTTGGAGCCTTTATTATTTTTCTATTACAGCAGCCATGAATGGGGTCTCGGGGTCAGAAAATACATTTTTTGTCAAACGTGTGCATCTCTGTTCTTTAATAATAATAAAGGCCACTTTTTAAATACCTTAAAAACTGGATCACCAACATTCATGAATATGACTTGTTTTAATAACATTGTAATGAAAATTTTATCTTCTAAATTGTTCATAGCATATTCGTACAATTGTTTGCTAGCATGATAGCCTACGTGCACCTCGGACAGTTTACAAGACTTAATTCTCAAAAGTTAAATTCCCATAACTGTGCTCTGACATCTCCAGAGAATCATCAACGCATGGCTTTTCTGCGAGTATTTGGCTACTATAAATGACCACGCGATAAGCCACTTTGTTGAGCTATCATTTGTAGCCAAGTCGCTTCTGAAAAAGAGCTATATAGTTGGCCTTACCTAGTAAAATAAAATAAATAGTTAACAGTATACGAAGTTTTGATTTAAAGCTTTCGTGACTGCAGGGATTCATATTCTTGGTTCTTTCAGTAAAGTCACGATTCCATTCTACGTGACTTTACCAAAAGAACCAAGAATATAGTATATGAAGTAATATGCTATTCGTATGCCAATGCTGTAAGCTTACATTTTTTGTGGAAAATAATCCTTAATCCCCAAAACTAAATTGGTAAGCACACTGGTGAATCTACGGGTTGTTATTTTCATAACTGTCACCTTCAGCCATTCTCTATACACTAAACTCCAACATGCTCTCATCGACTGAGATATTTCATCATTTTGATCCTGATCTGCCTTCAACAGCTCCCCTTTCAAAACATACTCTGATGTGTGTTCCAGTTGTGTTCCCCTGACAGACGTCTTCAGCTGCTTAGCAAACTTGTTGTACATGAATTTAAAACTTAGGCTTTCACAAACCAACATTATTCATGAGTACGTTTTTGTTGGTTTAAATCACGTAACTGTCAATTTGTCGTAAACCCACTGCCACCCGACACAGCCAATGAGTAGTAAGGTTTGTCACGTAAACATTAGCAATTGGCTGTGTCGGGTGGAGGTGGGTTTACGATAAATTAACATTTACGCGATGTAACCTTAAAACGTAATCTTGTTTACATTACTTTTATTTTGCTCATATTTATCTTGAGCCCCACTGTCCTGCCTTCTTTACTACACTCATCTATCATTTCCTTGCAGTTGACTTCAATTGGTCATTATAACTGTCTTCAGTAAATCTTAAATAGTTAATATTATTTCCATTGGCATTAATGACTTCATTTCTCAAATCCAACTTTTTGAAAAGTATATTCTGTTGCTATGAATAAGTTTGGGAAAAGTGCATCTCCTCATCTGACTTCTCTTCTAATAAGCATTTGATTTACTTTCCTCGTGAAATTTCAATGTAGCTGTTCCATTTTTTTCATGAGTTTCGTCTAAATATGTGTTTTTTTATTTAGGCTTCAGTTTGTGAGAGCTTGGATGACAACAACATTATGCAGTGAGTCCAATTCATTTTCATAGTCTATAAAGGCCAGGTATAATGATATTTTATATTCTTGGTTCTTTCGGTAAAGTCACGTAGAAGGGAAATAATAAAATAATATTTGATGTTTATTAGGTTGCTTTTTTTCTCCCAGAATCGTAAGGAGCTATACAAATTTTAACATAAACGTTATATTTCAGGGTTTTCTCTTTTATATATAAAAAAAAACTCTTGTGATTAAAATAGGAAGCGTTACCTTTTGAGGTAACCCTTGCTGATATGGCACAATTTGAAGAGCTCTCCAATTTAATTTGTATTCTCTGGAATCCCAGAAAAGATGCAGAACCTAAATGGCAGTCTATGGCACTGTGCAATCTGTCACATGGTAATTGCTTTGCAAATAGACACTGCCTTTGCATCAATGACACCATTGAATACATCATGGCCAATGTGTGGATGCATTCCGGTCATGTGATAAGTAATAGTGTGCTTCTGTTTGTGTAAAATTACTTCCAATTTTAAATATGCAATGACAATGTATAACATAGTGATCTCATTTAATGTTTTGTTATTTAGTTTATATATATAAAAAAAATTAAGCTGCTAGTTATTAAAACATTTTCACGAGACAATTATTCCATAAGTGCTTACTGGGGGTGCATGGTTCATTTAGGTCTCTGATAAATCATGAATCCTATCCGGAAATGATAACTGAGAAACACCCTCTCAAAGACAGGCTTGAGTAAGCCAGAATTCAGGGTAAGCCAGAAAGGCTACCAAAAAAATGGAAATGTTTCTCAAAGTAAAGAACAAAAACCCTCCCTGCCAAAATACACTTAGATTGCATCAGTATACCATTAAGTGTTATCTTGTACAGAAATTTTAAATCTGGAGTTATCAACATTAGGAAGCGAAAAACGCTATCTCAGACCACCGTAATAAATACAATTGGCGTGTAAAATCAACACGTGCGCTTCTGTGATCAATATTGTGATTCGTAATTGATTTTGTATCAGATCGCATGAGTAAAATGTGAGTCATAAACCCTCCTCTACCCAATGCACAGCCAATTAATAAAGTTATCACGTGAACAAATGAGACATTTTACACTTTACAAGAAGATTTCTCTACAATTATGGCTGTCGCCTGATGACGCTGGTGATAATTATCGGCGAAATGTCATACTCGAATTGTAAATGTTGTGGGTTTACTCTCGAACACACTGGTGTGCTGAATTCTTAAGCGATTTGCATGCTTATTTTTTTTGCCAAACCTTACTAATTGGCTGTTTCGGATGGTAGCGGGTTTAACAACACATTTCTATTTACGCCATCTAATGTAAAAAAAAACTATAATGGAGACAATGTATTCTTGCTTCAGGGGCACCAGCCAGTGTGTTGGGGAGCAATCCTACAGACAATCCAAAGATTAATTTGAAATGCAATAAAAAAATACTCCTGTATATATTGCTGAAGTAACTGACAAATCAGCTCGATTTTTTTTTATACAAAAGTACGATTTGGCACCATTACACAAAATGCAACAACGGTTACCTGGTACCAAGTATAAACTTTATTTGCCCCAAACTAACAACAGGCAGGAGTTTACTGGATTACTTGTGCATGTGGACAATGCTTTGTTGGCCAGATGGGATGAAACGTTGGCACAAGAATAAAAGAACACGAGGAGCATTGAATACTCACCGACACAATTGTCAGCACCAACAATGCCTGGCAACAACTACATTCAATAGATTTTGATGGCGTTGATGTTCTACGCAAATCTCTATACTATTGCCGTGATTGTGCACTCACGATTTTAAAGCTACATATTTGTCTGTTGTGTGGAATTTTAGTGAACCCGTGCCATTGGACACCTCTGTCATCCGCGTCCTCTGTTCAGACACTGTTGTTTTCATATTTATTTGACAAATAACAAATAAACTCAAGCATCCTCTTGGTTATTTCGGTAAAGTCACGTAGAATGTGACTTTACCGAAAGAACCAAGAAGATGAATCCCTGCAGTCACGAAAGCTTTAAATCGAAATTTAAACTCAAGCATGCAAAAAATATCTCTTCTGCCTTCCACACCTTGTGAACCTAAGCCTTTCACTTCGAATTCATGGTGAGTAAATAGAATTAAACCGTACAGTTGTAACTTTTCAAATATTGTTGCATTAGAAATATTACATTAGTTACTTTAACATTATTAAATTACCAAGTGTTAATTAAACGTGTTAGGTGATATAATTTAACTTTAGCATTTCTGTTAAATGTATTTGCAACGTTGCTGGACCTCCCCCATAACCAGAAAGGCTCTGCACCAATTAGAGTTTTTACTGTATGTGCATTTTTTGGTTCCAATTTATCTGATAACAATAAGGATCAATTAACGTTTGATCTGTATCAATTCATAATAATAATAACACACGTTCAGTTCATTAGAGAGCTAGTGAGAGATTCACTTTAAGGTTACAAGAGTATTTAAGCAAAATAATGCTAAAAAGAGCATTCAAATTACCCACATCAATAAAGAAAACCTAAATTTGGCCCACCCTATTTTTCCAACTTAATTTGGTAAAATTCCAGCTCTCAGCAATATAAAAAATAGCTTTGAAGGGCAAGTAGGAAAATGCAGCGACCCCTAGTGTGGATAAAAGAAGCGGATCAAAGGGAACTCTGTATTAGTTCTGTCATATTCTTCTGCGAGCCCTTCAGCTAGCATGGGATATTTCTAGATAGATTCTTCACCGCGTGACATGAAGCCAGTAGCGCAATAGAATAACAACTGGAAAAAAAGGCCAATAAGCAAGCAATAAAAAGGAAATTTACAATATCATGCAAATAAAAAAAAATACCAAATAAAATCTACAATAGACTGTGTTTTCATAATTACAGTGTGCAGTAGTATGCCCCTTGCACAGAAAAAAAACTACTGAAATAAAACTAATGATACCATGAAAACATAAAATTGATGAATACATTTTTACATGTCACGCGAGGCATTTACATGCATAATCCAACAAGCAAATTGAGTCTATTTTTGTTTCCGCTGAAAATTGGGTTTTAATGCTCACTGTATTGCAGCAGTATCCCACCTAGAATTTGCATTTGGTTTTTTTCATAACATAAGAAACACAATTGTAACATGACCTTTGTAGCAGCGCAGTCAGCATATATCCAGGTGCACTTGCCATTTCCCATTCGTCCTCTCCGATGTTATTTCCATGTAATGGCGCAAGATGCTCGCCGCATCTATCAATTGTGCTTTTGTTTACTAAGTGCTCAATACCATGCGCGGTACATGTGGCCATCATTCTACTCGACGTTATATCGGGTACCATCAGAATATTACTGCACAATTTGTTTACACGGATGAGATGTGTAATATTTGATAGTTAGAAACCAATGTAAAAAAATGTAAAGCTTTCTTATTTTATAGTCAACGTGTTTGTCGAGGCAAACAAGAAACCAGAAAATGGGGATGTACTTTACCAGCCTTAAGCCCGCTTTTAAAAATCCATATGCGCATGGTAAAGACCATCGGATGAGCACAGTTGGTATTACACATATTTCAAATAAGGTTAAATACATGTATGAACATGCACAGGTATGTTCGAGATATTGCATATCTGCATGGGCCATTGGAGCAGTGGTTGGTATTGCACTGCACCACAACGCGAGCAACCTTTCGATTCGCAGTCACGGCTAATATCAGCAGCGAGTGACATCAGAATACCGGACAGCCCCGAGTCGCCAAATAGTACGGTGAGGTATGGTCAAACAACTCCTTTCACTGAAAAGCACAGGAAATGATTGTTCAACCAGCAGATGATTGAACAATTGGATTGTGGATATTCATTATAATCATCATTACAGTAAGTGTAAGAATTTCTCCGTGTATATTTTCATCCACAGAAATGCTTACACACAATGTACATGTGCCACGTACATATGCACCCATCTGTGTGACAGTGTATATGTGATGTACACCGTCGATTAGGGATGGGCATTTTCATGACGAAAAACATTGCAAAGTTATAGCAACACGTTTTTCTCCTGCTTGGGTTTCGATGTGACAGTTGTTGATTATTTTTGTAAGAAACTGCAATAGCTGATGATGGCAGTAAGCAGTAGTTTTACTCCGGACTTAAAAGTCTTGGCCATGACACAAAAGTGTGGCATTTTCCTCCTTTTTGGAGACTTCACTGCACGAGGTCGGCATCGAGAGCAATACATTGAATAGCATGGGACAGAACTATAGTGTAATCAAATGTAAATATATACATAGGCCGGTTAATTTTGCCATGGCAATAGGCTAGTGTTTGTAAAAATATTTACAACCCTTTGTCAATCCACTGCTGGATGAAGCCCCCCCCCCCCCCCCGATGCCATGTCGATCATGGGGTTCACTTGAGCATACTTCACCATGCCGGTCGATGTGAAGGGGCAGGTTAGGGCGTTCAGGGCCAATTCAGATATTACTCACTGCTGATGTTAGCGGTGGCAAGGGAATTAAGTCAGATCGCCGCTGGGTTCTAAGGGCAGCACACGAACATCTGCGCTACAACTCCACCTTGGTTATTTTAAAGAGATAGATCCAACAGAAAAAAAAGTCTCTTACAATGACACGGATATTATTAGATGTCAGGACAGGGATATATCCCCGCACTGTTTTAAAGGCGAGGATATACACAGGGCTGTATAAACACGTTCAAACCGTGACCTGGTGGTTGCATGAGCAAGAGCGATGCTAACAAGTAAACGAGTGGGCGGTGCAGAAGCACGATGTGACTCAGCGAGGTTGTCCACTACCAATTCGCAGCAGCATTTTCAACAGCAAGTGTTGGGGATACAGCGTTGCAGCTCTTGTGAACTTTACAGGGCTGACTGAAATAAGTCCGTCGCGTTTACAGGGTGGGCTTTTTTTAACGTACTACACACACCGCTCTGAAAGAGGTTAGAGGTCAACTTTAACGCGAAGAGATGAGTAGTTTTACAACAGCTGTAATGTCCTGTGTTACCGTTTGAATCAGAGTGGAACATTCTGACTAATCAGCCAGAAAAGTTCGCGAATAAGGGGGACGTACGGAAAATGTCATGGCAAGGATATGATAAACAACTTCACAGTCAGACTCTAAAACAACGGTGTACATTTAATCGTGAATGGGGAGGTTGCAATAGGTTGGGCATGCGTGTCGGCATGGCGGAGAGCAGGTTATCAATCCAAGCACCGAAGGGAGTATATAGAAGCCAGCAACCAAACAGGACCCTGCGGGGTGGGCTGGTAGGAATAATACTTAGTACCGGTACAGAGATATCGACCGGGTATAGAGGAGTTAAAGAAAAAATTACTGTATTCTAGTGTAACGTTAATTAAAAGTGTTTGTTTTGACAAGAAACGCTGTGAGATTTAAAGACTCGTAGTCTTTCATTTCCAACACCACCCTCAACACCACCCCTCCCACGGACGGACGGACGGACGGACACATTAATCTATTGGTGGTCTGGTCCACTTCGTTCCTACCAGTATAACAAAAACATCTACAGCCAGGCGGCAGCCTTCAGAGTGCGGTGTCACTTGTGCAACAGCTTCATAATTTGACGGAGGTGAGTAATGGCGACGTGCGGACTAATGTACGAATGACTAGGATATGTTTCATCAAGCAAAACACGTTAGTCCATCAGCTTATGGACCTTAAGAAACAACGTTTTACAGCAGCACGTGTTTAAGAAGACAGACTCTGGACCGATATTGATTTCATGACCTTCGTTATCAGTGAATTGTTAAACAAATGCTGCCGGTTTTCCTGCAGTGCAGCAACATTCTACACATGTAAATATGTGCATTCATACTGGTAGGAACCTCCTGGTTACACCAGCCCACAGGAGATTATTGTGTCCGTCCGTCGTGCAAGGAGGGGCTGGGTGGGGAGGGAGGGGCTGGGTGGGGAGGGGAGGGTGGAGAGGGTGGGGCTGGGTGGGGAGGGGAAGGTGGGGAGGGGCTGGGTGGGGAGGGCGGGGAGGGGCTGGGTGGGGAGGGTGGGGGCTGGGTGGGGAGGGGCTGGTCACCCCGTGGTGCCCTTATAAAACTCAATGTTTAACCTACTCACGCCGGCTTGTGCCCGCCCTCACAGTCGGCCATATTTGTGGAATACACCACGCCGCCGTTGACCCTGGCCATTGACCGAGCAACCCAACGTTCCTACCAGCTCCCTCCGCAGGAATGTGTTATGGATTGTAATAAATACAATATCGAGGGTTTGTTTCACTATAGTGAAATAAAATTGCTCAAGAAGGCCCCTAGGCCGATGTTGTTGCATGTTGTGTAATTATTACATGGTGAAACAGAGCCCCTCTATATTTGATATTTTATTATTTAAATACCTAGAACCAAGCAGAAGGGTAATTCATAAATATTGTACAATTTCTCGGTTTTGTTGTAGTTCAGCAAGTCTCAGTCGTGCTCGTTTCGTGGGTTGCCATTGGATTTGAAGTAGAGATAATATATAGGGCAGAATTCCTCTGCTCTGCGATAGTTTTGGCGGAGAGGTGTTGCAGATAGGACAACTTACTGATAAAAGGAGCTCATTATCAAGCAGATGCAGGTAATTTCCATCCAATGTTCACACTAAGTGTGTCTGCCACATCACAAGGCGATTGATTGGGGGATGCATTTATCCAGCAGTGAATTGATCACGGCTGATGACGCCCCATCACATAAGGGCAAGAATTCGATGTATGTGTACCTTAATTTAAACCAGGGAAGGAAGAAACAGTGTTTAAACATAAAAGCATGCAACATTATTCTATGTTTGAGCATCATCATGGTAAACAGAATAAGTTCAAATTTACATTGAATCTTGATACAATACATTGACATTTTCAGGTAAATTTTAAATTTCGGGGCTATAATTATGGATATTAGGCCGGTATTTCTCCTGGCAGAATCATAATTGTTTGCCTTAACATTCCCACATACTTATACAGGAAGAAAACTAATCCTGATGATATGATGTAAGGATGTCACAAGCAGGTCTAATGTGTGAGCATGTTATATGACGAGAGGACGTGACAAGACCTGCATGAGGACTATCTTACTGCTGCATACATCTGCGGCCGTGCCAATTTTTTCGAAGCCTACGCAATTAAATGCATGGCTGTGCAAATTACACGCGCGCAAATTAAACGAGATGCATGGTCTGCAGAAAACAGCACACACACACATGTCTGCAGTGCACATCGGAGGGTGCATTGGTGACATACATAATGCACGCGGCGCATCGCATTACCGTGCCGTGAATCTCTGTAGGTACACTTCGCACTGCATTACATAGACTTTATAAGCCAAAAAGCACAAGCATTCCCTAACACCGTAGCGAAACTTAATTGGAACCAACATATGACTGCTACGATGACGTTTTCATTACATTTTGATATTAACTGTGAATTCGTAGTAAACTGTGGAATTCGGGCAGATATGACAGTCGGCTATGCAGTTCTATTTTAAACTATATATCTCGACTGTATATATATATACAAAAAAGTTTCATGCATGGTTGCAAATACACATTATATTAGCATCTTGAGTGCAGCAGAAGCCACATTTTCCTGCAATATTTACTTCAGCCGGACATGTTTCAGTCACGCATCGCGAAGCATAGCAGCTTCATTTACAGGGATCGTCATGGCTGCTTCTTGGGCTCCTCCTCTGTACACACACACACAAAATGAAGCCATTGGTGGCCAGTCACACTGATTTACAGCACACATGCTGCCTCATTCCACGTGATAATGTGTTCACACACAGAGGTTATACACTCAAACACAAATGTGCGATTTTTTTAAGTTATAAAAATAAGGAATATGTAAAAAACTTAAATAATTTACACCCTTTGTCAATCCACTGCTGAGTGCAAGTCTCCCCATGCCGTATTGGTGATGCGTTAATGAATGAGAGGGCCAGGACTGGCTGAGAGTGTTTATTTTATAAAGGAGAGCTAAGCTACTACGTGACAGCATAACAACAGTCTTAAAATAAGTTAAGACCTTATATTTTCTATGTTCTAAAACACTAAATTGTACACCAGCATTTTGTAAATGTGAGATTATTTACATTTTTGTTGTTTCAAAATTTTACTTTAAAAAAAAGTAGCATTTTATCTCATCCCATCATATATTACGATAATGCAAAAAAATGACATCGGTTTTTGACAAAGTAACCTCTCACAAAATGGAATGTATAATATCATAAATTAAAGTACACAATGACAAAGCGGTACTTATCTCTTCAGTTCAATTCCCAGCCAGTCCTGGCCCTCTCATTCATTAACGCATCACCAATACGGCATTGGGAGACAAAGGGTGTAAATTATTTTAGTTTTTTACATATTCCTTTTTTTATAACTAAAAAAAATGTAAATAAGCTCAACATTTTACAAAATGCTGGTGTACAATTTATTGTTTTAGAACATAGAAAGTATAAGGTCTTAACTTATTTTAAGACTGTTGTTATTCTGTCACGTAGTAGCTTAGCCCTCCCTTATAAAATAAACTCTCTGAGGAAGATATAGCAGTAGAAACAAATTCGATAACGACTTTCTGCCAAAGTCACGTTTGAAAAATCCACGTTACGATTAGCATGCGGTTTTGTTCCAATGAAATGGACAGAGCCCATTTTCCTCGACAAACAACAGCCAATCCTAGTGTAGAGACAATGCGTGGACTAGCGGTCACGAGTGGTAATTACAGGTGTAGAAAGCATAGGGGACTGGTGGTCACAAAGGGTAATAACAAGTGTGAAGACAGTATAGAGGGCTAGCGGTCACAAGTGGTAATAACAGGCTAGGTAACAGAGAAGGGGACGATCTGGAATGTTCGGGAAGGTTCAAGAACTTGCGAGAGAGTTCGAGAAGTAGGGGCGTGGCCAGGGTTGGAGGGATGGCCACGCTGGGGATAAAAAGGGACGAGGAGCCAGGTTCGGGCCTGCTGTGGGAGTCAAAGTCGTCGCTGTAAGGGGAACGTGTCTTCAAGTCGTCGCTGTGAAGTGATATTCTCTTCCATAAAGAAAACCCTCACAAGTCCGTGTCTCCGAGAGTCGTTACACTAGGACTCGTGTGGGGATTTGGGCACACTGTTTTGGTGCCACGAGGTCAACTAGCCTGGGCAGCAGTATTTCCACAGCCGTAAACTAGAAGTGCAATGCAGAGGAAACAGCTTCCACCGGATGGAATGCGTCTCCATCTGAGGTGGAAACGTGCTTAGGAGGAGACTTGCCCTTTTACCAGGGGGCTCTTGTAGAAATGAAGTCGCTTCCAGGCATTGAAGACATAACATGTATTGGTAGAACTTCCACTGCTAATTCCAAGGAATACTTTTCTCATGCATGCGTGGACAGTTCTTCATGCTGTCACCATCCCTGCTGCTGTGCATGATCCATTTAAAAAATATATATATGTAGAATTGTCATTAAAGAACCCAGAATGCAAGTGGATTTCAAAAAGACGCAGAAAACAGCTGATAACGTGTAACAAGCTCGGGGTAATGCACCCTCAACATGAAGGATCAAACGAGGGCATCCGGGCTTCCTGCCAACCGCGGTAGGGGCAATGATCGTGAGCAGTGCATTTAACGGGGAGAGGAAGAAACTGGAAGGAAGATGAGGAGGGAGTTGTGTGCTTGATCCTACTTCAGAAATGTGAGTTTTTGTTGGACAGCCCCACTCTAGCATTGCCCACTTTTGTGGTTTGTGGCATGAGCAGACAAGAAAAAAAAATACTTCTGAGATGAAAATTGTTTACGAATTGCTGAAAATATATCGATGAATAACAGTGGAAGATTAGATAGAATTCCCCAGCAGTAATTTTGCGGTTTATTTGGTCATATGCTGTGGGGTAAAATCTGTGAACAAAAACATTCTGGCCTCGGTCTGTTAAATTCTGCCACTGAATTTTTGAAGCATCATTTTACGTACACAAAACATTCACACAGCTTTCAAATGTTTTGTTAAACTATAACACTGGAAATACCCTTTGTAGTAATACAACGTTATTTATATAGTTATCAGTGATGGATGGCCGTGATACACAGTAAGTGCTTAGAGTTAATTTAGAATAAAAAATGATATGCAAGCAATTACGTTTTAGCAGTTAACATCGGTTGTACTGCTTATTTGTGTTCTAAAGTAATTTGGTAGTTTTGTCCCTTTAAATCGTGTTTTATTAAAAGGACTTTAAAATGTATATTTGATCTTTGTGTGCATGTTTAATTTGTTGATTTTTCCATTCCACTTATGCTTAATTTATATTCTCTTGGGTATTCATCGATGAAAATGTTTGTATGTTATCAGTGGGTCTTAATTCTGGCAAATATCCCTGTCTGTGAATGCATTACACTTGAATTTACGACAGACACATGTGTTGGCGAACAACATTCACATTATACTAAGCCTGATGATGTCAAATGTTTTTGTTACTTTCACCGTGAAAGGCAGGTATATACTTAAATAAATGTGACAGCTTGCTGGTGATTCATGTTTATGCAAATCAGAATGGCAAAGAAAAACCACAATTAATTTTGTGAGTTTCGTTCTACGTGAAACACTATTAGGCATCTGTAATGACTACAGCTATATCGTTACTGTCGTGGTGGTATCTAGACACGGCCACGAGATAAAGTGATTGATAGAATATTCCGCACTGAAGCAACGACTAGGATGCATCCTGTACTTGCCCATGACGTCTTCACCTTTGACGACTAAACCTACCCCATAATGCTTGTTGTTCTTTTTTTCACCGAATTTTATCGCCACATTTTGGCTATTAATTCAACGCAACTTTAAACCAAACTTTAACCATATTGAACAATCTTTACAAGAGTTATCATAACCCCATGTCAGAGACGACAGACAGACGAATGGATAGAGCTTATGCTTTAACGCATTCAACCTTAGTTGGAACATGTAAATACATGTATATCATAAACACATGCAAGTGTGTATGTTACAGCATTAAGACATTTACACAATAAAAAGAGTCAACACGTAATCATCATATATTTAGTTGATCAATATAAAAAAGTAATGCTCATCTTGACTGACCTGTAGTTTTGATACAAAGTAATAGTATACATTATACATATAAACATGGTGTGATATCCACAGTACACTTGCAGGCTTAAAAAAATATACTCTAAATAGCCTGTATATGCTCACCCTGCTGATAGAAAAGTTGAAAAAAATAGAATTTGAAAATAGAAGCAATAACGCAACAACTATTAAACTAAACTAATATATATATATTTCAAGGTAATGTCTACTGAGCTATATAGCTCTTTTTCAGAAGCGACCTGGCCACAAATTATAGCTCAATGAAGTGGCCTATCAAGTGGAAATGTATAGCAGTCGCTAAATGTGGAGGGAAAACCCGGAGGACCCAGAGAAAAATCCACGCCACCACGGGGAGAGAGACACGCAAAATATCAATATGCAAGAGTTAGGCTTGGGATCGAACCCATTGCCTGTATATCAGCCGAGGGAGACAACACCTCGCCACCGTGGGGGTAGAACGACGGTGTAACAACAATAGCAGTCGCAAAAACCTTGAAATGTCAATTGCCATGAAGATACTTCAGAGTGAGGTAATCGACAGACATAAACACACAGAAATCGCCTGTTTAACCTTCACGTCTACCAGCAATGGCACACGAGGGTGTAGTGTGACCAGCACTAGCCCTCCATGCCTGTGCTTCACCAGGGCCACTTGGTCATTGTTTACCACAGGAGGTATCTCTTAAGGCTAACGTTGATCTAGGCGAGGCCCATGACAGCTTTAAGATTCCACTTGCAGACTGATGTGCATGGCCGAGAATTAAAAGCAGATCACCGCATTGTAGCGCAGCACATAAACAGCTCCACCATCTCGATTTAAAGCTTTCGTGACTGCAGGGATTCATCTTCTTGGTTCTTTCGGTAAAGTCACGTAGAGTGGAAATAATAAAAAATAAAAATAAAACATCATAAAATAAAATAATTCTCACGACGTTTCAGCCACAACGCAAGCAGCCGTCCTCAGGTGGAGAACAGGTCTGTCGAGAAGACAGAGTCTGTGGCCGAAACGTCGTGAGAATTATTTTATTTTATGTTTTATTTTTATTATTTTATTATTTCCACTCTACGTGACTTTACCGAAAGAACCAAGAAGAAGCACCACCATCGTTTCACCCATCCCCCCCCCCCCCCCACCTTGCTCTTGTGTACAACTACAAAGACGAATATCCCATCGTATAGCCAGACAGGCCGTTGGGGCAAATGCTGTAATTGAGCACCTATTAATGCTTGAACGGCACACGAGGGGGTGTTGTGGCCAGCAACATGCCTGGCCGCTTTCGTCTCCTGAGTGTTTACACACCACGCCTGGTACCCGTTTACGCACGAGTCAACCTCGAGAGGGCTCGGGACAAAATATTACACGACTTGCCACTACTGTTGTTGTTATTGTTAGCTGTGGCTGGCAATCGAACTCAAATTGTGTGGTTCATTACGAAGTGTGCTAAATATTGTGCCACCACTCCCGTTATCCTTCCTACACATGCACGCGCGGACAAAATTGCAGGTGAAATTGCCACACATTGCGCACAATTCCACACCCAAGATAACAGGCAGAGGCGATAAACACATTTTTCGAGCATACTTCCAATGAATGACGTGCAGACACTACTAATAGAGCACGTGGCATAAAATGCAGCCTGAAGGTGCGATATCACTAATCTGAAGTCGAGATATTTATAAACAACCTAATAACAGGTTAATTAAATATAATAACAAGCTTTGTATACTGTCACTGCGAGTAACGGAGGATGTTGATGTATTCGCTGACTGGCCTCCTGGAGGAAATATTGAGGTTTACGGACATAAAATCTGAAATAGCTTTGGTTATAGTGAGGTTGAGCAGTGGGCCATTACGTCCATTGTCACTCGCCAACCCCACCCACCCGGGCGGTTTAGGACTCTGTCTCTCCCAGTAAATCTAAATATTTCAAATCAAGACTAAATATTTCCCAAAGAAAGTCAGTCGAGACAAATGTTGAGATCTGCCTTTGCTCTCAGTGACAATATATATGTATACAGTATATATCAAACCCTATTGTGAGTTTGTATTAACCTGTTATCTAATGGCTAGCTTCTCTGAAGCAGCAACCTGAACAATTCTAGTATTTAGAAATAACAGGGGAGCATTCGTTGTTGATTTATAATTTCATAGCAAATGCTCACACGTCTCTTCCCATGAACATTACACTTGCACGTTGTATTGCTTCCTCCCACCTCCGCCCCCTCCCTCCCTCTTGAAAGCCTTCCATTAATGGTGTATGTTTGCATTTGAAGTATGCCTGATGGCAGAGGCTGTCAAGTCATCAAGCCTCCTGACACCAGAAGACAATGGAAGCCCTCGGAGAGGTGACACCACCATCCTAGGATCTCCTCCACTGCGCAGACCGCAGATGCGATGCCCCGTTGTGTCAAAGTCCCTTCCCATTTGCTTCCGTGCGTCTTTGTTTCACCACGTTCATTAGCAGCATGTTTACAATGTGGGGTGGGGGGAATCAAAATCCAAGTGAAAACTGGCCTGTTGTTTTATTAACTCATGGTGAGGTCAACAGTTGTATTTGTGAAATACTACATTTGTGCGAACCTTTTTATTTCATGAAATATCCCACAGAAGTCTTTGGGATTAAGTTCGTTTTCATTATTTTATTTTCGACACCCCACCTACCCCCCCCCCATCCAAATCCCTGAACACAATGGCTTCAGATGAAATTGTATGGACAATTTTGACAACCTTAACAGGGGGTCATCTGCATACAGCATAGGTCCTCTTTGTTTGTGACTCCAGGACCCTCAAAGGAAAGGTCAGTTCATTTCCATTTTAGCTTGGGATAATTCTGTCTGTAGTTTCCCATCCATCTTGGTTGACCTCTCAAACCATCAATCTGAGAGCTACATGCTGTTGTCGGCATCTTGCGCGATTGATCAAAACACATACATCACAAAGGCACTAAACACGATCCTAAAGCGTGTTTAACAGACAAGAACTGGCAATGGGTGGGCTGGAAATGTTTATATAAAGTGTGAACTAAAAATTCTTCACTGAAGCTGTCAGGGCTTTTCATTATTTTTTAACAATACTGTCATCTGTAATGTTGGCCCAAATGGTCTGTGGTAACGGTTTCTAAAACATGTTGGCGTGAGGCTGGTATTGTGTCTATAATTTGTCTGTCGTTATGCTATGAAACCAACGGTTACATTTCAAAATTCAGATGCAGTGTGTGATAAATCTCTGTGTTTAAATCATCAGTATTTTTAATGTATTGCTGGTCACCATTTGTAATGCTCATGCAAAATACGAGAGAAGGTAATTAAATGCACAAACAATACACATATCACACTTGCACTTGCATGACAGCTTCATTATACAATTTAAAATTAATGTATTGCAATCATCTGTACCTCACCATGCTGATTTAATTCTATTTTTATACTCTAAAAGCAATTAGTGTAAATGCTACACCAATGTTTTTTTCAACCTTTAGGAGCCTGTCTTAAACTGAATTATAAAGGATCATATATGCCATATCATATATATGAAAGACATATCTAGATAAGGTGAGGTTGCTGCAGTCTTGTAAAGGCTCGCGACAGAGGTTGCTGGTTCGATCTCCCTTCCCGTGGCAGTTGCAACAATGGTAAAGTTTCTTAAATGTCCACATCTCTACTCATCACGAAGTATACATTGATACACCACGGTGGGTAATCCCACCTCTTCCGAAATATCTGGCCAGCGTGGAATACAAGGTCAAAATACCAAAGAAAGAGGAGGCCAAAATACCATGCCATGATGGCCAATTGCAGGGCCCCTTACCTTATATATGAAGGTCACCATTCGAGCAATATTAAACAAGAATTGTTCCATCGAGGACATTGGATGATAACTAAGCCTGCTGCTGTTTCTCCCCTGTAGGACACTAGCGATCTTGTGATAATCTTGCTTATGCTGTGCCAACACATGCCTTGTGGGCTTACTGCGATCTTTTCATAGTGTAAAATGAAAACGTTACACATGTCAAAAATTTGAATCCAACACCTGCCGTGGTGACTCCTATAGCTTATATTCTCCACGAACAGACCTTTGGCATCAGATGTCAATTGTGTAACAGCTGCTGCATCGAGCAGAAGGAAAGCGATGGGAAGGTGTGGCATCAAAAGAAATAGTGGTGATGACCTCTTGATTTTGACCTCTGTAAATGAAGCACAATTTTATCTATCTGAAGTCTAGTTAAAAAGAGGTATATTATGAGCTATACATCACGCTGTTATATTGTGCATGAATGCTAAATATGCTAATGTAATGACCTCAATAATTCCAAAAGGAAATGTACAATTTACATTTCCCAGGCTCTTAAAATATTATCTATGTTCAACCCATCATCATCAGCAATCGCCTATCCACTGTTGGTTGAAGGCCTCTTAAAGTCACCGCCACTGCTCAGGATCCTGCAATGTAACATTCCATTCAGCACGTGCACACAGCTAATTTAATCGCTCCATCTCCGTGGAAAACGTTCCATGGGGCATTTGGCTGCCACTCCATTACCAGCTTTGACGAGCGGCCATCATCTTATCTTGCACCCCCCCTCCCCCCCCCACGGTCTTCGCATCTGATTGGCTCACAGGTGATGACATCACATTTATTCCTCTATTTAAGACCGAACACAGGAGGCTTCATCCACAATTATTGCTGTCGCCTGATGATGCTAGTTGTAATTGCCAATGAAACGTCGTACTCGAATTGTAAATGGTGTGGGTTTACTCTCCAACACACTGCTACGCTAAACTAGTAGCTAACTGGCATGTGCTGTTTACATGACAAACCTTACTAATTGGCTGTCGGGTGGTGGCGGGTTTAACCACGTTTATATTTATGCGATCTAACCCAAAAATCTCTGTTATGGATTATATTGGTCGCGAAAGCCTGCGTGTCAAACTAGCTTCAGCCCAGAGCTACTTACGTTTCTAAACAGTCGTGGTGATGTCTCTAACTTGTGCATGTTATATAATCCAAGTGTTCCTCTTTCTGCCTCTTGAGTGTAATTCTTCAAAGCATGCACCTCGCCATACTTCTCTGTGCACTTTCATTTTGTTGGAATTTTACTTGTCAATGTCAGTGTCTCTGATCTACATGTCACAACAGGTAATATGCACTGATTAAAATATTTCTTTGTTGGGCACAATGTGCACGTTGAATTCATTATTCCACTATCAAGTTCAGTTTTCAAAAGCATTCCAAACAACCTAATCTCAGTCCAACTAAAAAAAACTGCCCCAGTATAGATACGTCTTACATATCTAATACTATAGAATTTTTGAGAATTTCCGAAAAATGTTTTATATTAATGCAAAGGTTCCTAGCATGTGTTGACTCTGTACATACAATTCAAAGAGCCTTTTTTTAGAAAGAAAGAAAACATACTCTGCATTGTAGAGAATATATAGTTGGACATGTGCACATTTGCTTGACCACAATGCATTATCAAGTCATACATGCTGCAATCCACAGCTGATAATGCAATACATGTAATGTTTAAAACGAAAGTGAGACAACCATAATTGCTGTAAGAGTTACTGTTGCAAGACTTTTTTGTTTGAAGATTACGCAACTGGCAAAGGATGATCATAAAAGCATGTTAATACATCTATGTCAACTTGATTCAAATAAGGCAGTTTCAAAGTTTGTAACAAAGAAAGAAAAATAAACATTTTCAAGACAATCAATGCAAGAAAATTCGCAAGTCAACAGTTTGGACTATGCTGTATTGATAACCTAGAGCTGCAAGGCATAGTTACTGAACACGAGCATAGCAGAGCAACTTTTAACGATGCATCCTCTTTAATTTTTAAAAATGAGATTTTTTATGAATGCAATTTATATTTGTTTCGTGTTATAAGCTACTATATTATATATACTACCAAACTGAATAGCTATTAAAATTGAAGTCTAGAATAAGCAAAAGCCCCGACGGGCAAACCAGTTTGTTATTTTCACTTTCCCCTGGAATGTCTGCCTCATTACTGTCGTGTGCCCATGCTCAGTATCCATTTTCATCAAAAGCCATCAAGTTTAATTTATGATAATGTAACGGTAAACATGAAGAGTCTCATACACACAGCATATACATAATGTAGTTCGTATGTTGTACGTAGATATATATGTTATTTATTCATTTATAAAATACATTATTCGGTGATACTACATTGGGAGTGGGGCACAAGTACAAATAAGAAACACAACTGAACACAATTATGGAATGTGTTGAGTTTTTTTCATATACAAGAAATATTGGTTACATTTATACTTTAATTAAGATAGCTAAGTCACGATAATGATATCACTTCAACAACAAAAAGCTTAGTTACTAAATAAGGCATCATATGTCAAAGTTCGGAATGGGATAATTTTAAACACGTGACTCTGCACATTATCAACCCCAACAAATATCAATACCCCCCCCCACTGCCATAACATATCTCACGGCACAGTGTGCCCTTGGCATTCCTCAGCTTGCATGAGTCAGGGTCACGGGGCAGGCATTTGTGGCGCAGTTATGTGATGGAAACCATTACGGACACGTCAGCTGTGGCAGAGATACAGCAGGGTACTCGACGGGGCCTCTCTCCTGAGGTTGAGCACTTGCTTACAGCTGGTGTGAGCCACAATTCAAACCACTTTACTTGTTGACAAAGGTGCTTCATAAATCTGGCAGATTTATACCTTCTCGCACATACATTTTTTTAGAACAATAATAGCTCATATCTATCATAGTGCTATGTTCAACAAAAGATTTGATTTATCCGGAACCTTGCAGTGGTGATCTCCGAGATTAGAAAAAAATCACCAACATGATCCAACCTGGCTTTTTCATTAATGGGCTGAACAAAGAATTAATGGGAGCAACTGCTTTATTCTAAGTGCAAGCTGGGCACATTTGTCATAAGACATGCATAATACCTGTGATAGAGCACTGCAATTTGTTATCATTGGCCCTGCTTACAAAAGCCTGAAGCTAAAGAATGTCAACATTGCTTAAAATAAAACTACATTTTTGTAGCATTATTATTGGAAGTCTACAACCAGGGTCAAAACATGTATTTTACTGTTGCTGATGAAGTTGCAATGTGCATGCCGTATTCGGTGCTGACTGGATTTAAGATGCCATCACTCCACTGGGGACATATGCAAGCCACTAATGAATGACATGTTTTGTGCTGATCAGAATTTAGATGCCATAATTAAAATGGGGAGACATGCAAGCCACTAATGGATGAGATGTTTGATTCTGACTAAATTCAAGATGTCACTGTTGCACTGGGGACATTTGCAGGGTAAAACAATTAATTTAAACAAATCCGTGTTTTTTTACTCTTATTAAACATGCATACGGAAATAAGCAGAGTAAAAGTTGGGGGCACTGTCGTGGAGATGGTCTGATCCATCACTTAAAGCAAATATAATAATCACGTTATTCCAACATTCTTTTTTTTGACAAAAACATACCAATTACTTCTTCTTGCCCATTCATGTTATCCACAGTCAGCTAAGCAATTGGTAACGAGTCGTTATCATTCATAATCATCTTCATCTAACATTCATATCAACGGTCAGTTTTCATCATCTAGATTCCAGCATCATCATTCATCATCCAATGGCAATCACTTCATTTATCTACATCATCCATCATCTTCAACAATCTTTATCATCAGAACATCAACACGACCTTACTTTTAACATTAGATGCCATTCATAATTACACGTGATCAATGTCAATATCATCATATTTTCTTGTCCCTGCAGCTGATGACACCTGGTGATAATGACGATGATGATCATAATGTTAATCAAATGTAAAATTGGGTACGTAACCGTTAACACCGCAGTAATATAATACGCTATCACGATTTATGTTAAAGGTATAATGTAGAATTTGCATAACATTTGAACAAATCATTAATAATGGATCATTACAAACACATATTTATGCATGTAACGTGTGCCTTAGAAATTATATTAATGAATTGATGCATAATTATATACCTTATAAAAAATGTCCTTAAGCACGTGTGTAATGTATTTTGTGAAGGGGTTATTTGGGCAGATCGCAACTTCCAACAAAACCTCGATGTTGTGCTTCATGTCTATACTCTTATCTGTGATTAATTGCTCGTAATAATAAGATAAAGTTATTTCCCAAATTTCTTCTCGCTTGTGACACCGACAATGAGACAACAGCTGACAATGAAACGACCGCTGAAAGATGCGCAAAGAAGCATGGAGAGGTGCATGTTAGGAATTACAGAGAGCGAGAAAGAGAAAAACATGGAGTTAGAGAACATATACGTAAGTCGGAGCCATCATATTGACTGTGAAGATGTAGTGGGCTTGGGCAGGACACTTTGAAAATGAAGAGTGTCAGCCAAAGGAGGTAAACACCAGCGGACATCTACCGTGGATATGCAGATATGAAATGAGCTCATGGCTAGGTGCTGGGTGGATTACTCCATCGCAGGACCGTGAGAGGTCGCAACAGCTTGGAGAGCCCTTCATCCAGCAGTGACCATGGGTGATAATGATGATGATTCCTAGCCTCCCCACATTGTTTGTTCATTGTTTGTTCAAACAAACAATGTGTATTTGGATGATGTGGAATAAATACAAATCCCATCCGTGCGTCCTTCGCGAACGTGAGGCTGAATTGAACGGGCGACCTCTCCCACATGCTTAACACAGATTTTTGTTTGTTTAGTTTTAAAGAGAGGACTACGTGTGTACAACACCGCATATGAAGGGAATATCCTGAGGCTGTACAGGAGGCTATGATGCTGAGTGGACTTGATGTTGGCAGATACCAGCAGTGTCAGGATGAGCATCTGCGGAAGAGGCTCAAGAGTGACGCTAATGACAAGTAGCAGCGGGTCTCAATCCAACAACAACAGGAGCTGTAAAGAGCAATGTATGCAACCATCTGGACATACAAATGCAAAAACTCAGTGCATCTGCCGGTCAAACTAGTCTTCTGATAGACCATCACATCTGGATACACCCCATACGTGTTTAACGATTTACCTCCCCCCACCCCTTCCCTCGTAGTGATTCGATGCCTTGTCATGATTCAGGGTCCTTGATTCAATTCAGTGTTTTCTTTGTTTTCATCATGCAGTTTGTATTTCCTCTTGTTTCGTTTGCCTCATTAACATGGATTTACCAATGGCATATAATTTGTATATATTATTAAGGATGCAAGCATTTTGAGGATGAAATTAAATTTTACTCAAAGAATAAATGCATCGTTAAACTTCTCGAATGCCGTGTGACATCCGAGCAGCTGTGTCGACTCCACATTGCCTCGAAGTGCACCAAGTGTGGCACAAACTCCATGGTGATATCACTACCAATTGTGGCAAATGGTGGCTGCTGATATTATTGCCAACATGTGTGCAGTTATGTGGGCATGTGCACTGTATAATGTATTATGATAACAAATAAATATGTTTCGCCCTTTGTCAATCCACTGCTGGATGGAGCCCTCCCCCCCCCCCCCGAAACCATATTGGGGTTGTATGACCATACATCACTTCGCTGGTCAATATGGATTGGTGAAGGTGGAGCCCACGACTAATTTGTATGTTGAACTTATTTCGCACCGTACGTAGCCAACCGTGCTAATCGGAGGGGCCGTTGCCAGGAATTGAACTCGGGTTGCCGGCTGAATAGGGTATGTTAACTACATTTCCATATGTCACCATGCTAGTCAGTGCCGTTGCGCTAGAGGGGAGGTCCGTGACTGGTTCAGATATTGCTCGCCACTCTACATTGCACGTGTATGTCTGTGTAATAATGTATGCGGCTTCATATGCACCCTATCAATTTACATGACCATATTGTGCTCTCTTTTATACCTCGCCCTGATATCCTTCTCGCCTTTTACTAACTTGAATAATTTTTCTTCGATAAGGGAAAATGACTGCACTGTATGCTCACATACAGTATCTATAGCAACATAATGCAATTTTAGTAGCCATGCCTGGATATTTAGAATATCTTCCCTTTTTGCTTCAACACTAAACATCCAAGAATGGGTATATCTTGTGTATATGACAACTTCCGGCACAAATATGCGTAGAGCTACAGAACTAATGAACACCATCCTGCAAAGCAAAGCAGAGACACGTTTACGGGAAGCCACCAATAGAAATGGGTGCCTAACATTGTGCAAAGGGCTGACTGCTCTGCAGAAACTGACCTCGGGCTAGCTAGGGGCAGGGATAAATGGAGGAAGGGGGTGGCAGCAGCATTGATGTTCTAAAGAGTCATGGGACAGGCACGATACGGCAGGCCGACTCCTGACCCGGTGGACATCTAAGAACAAAAAGGGCATTTTCTTAGGGTGCATAATTTTGTTCTGAGCAGAAATGGTCATGCCAGATCCAATTGGAATCACATTCAATGGCAATGCATTTGCATATGATTGGGAACCTGGTCGTCAATTAGGATTGTATTGTAATTATTGTTTAATTACTTATCACACAATACTCTATTAAATAAGAGGGAAATGTATTCTATTTTGGCTGTTATTAAGTCGTAGGAACTTGAGATGTTCACAAACAGTAGTGTGACAACTTTGCTGAGGTAGCCCAGATCTCTGTATGGGAATTGATAGGCTGGTAGGAACCTCCTGGTTACACCAGCCCACAGGGGATTATTGTGTCCGTCCGTCCATCGTGCAGGGACGGGCTGGGTGGGGAGGGAGGGGCTAGGTGGGGAGGGGAGGGTGGGGAGGGGCTGGGTGGGGAGGGTGGGGAGGGGCTGGGTGGGGAGGGTGGGGCTGGATGGGGGGTGGGAGGGGTGGGGCTGGGTGGGGAGGGGCTGGTCACCCCGTGGTGCCCTTATAAAACTCAACGTTTAACCTACTCACGCCGGCTTGTGCCCGCCCTCACAGTCGGGCATATTTGCGGAATACACCACGCCGCCGTTGACCCTGGCCATTGACCGAGCAACCCAAATTTCCTACCAGCTCCCTCCGCAGGAATGTGTTCAGTCAGGCCCTGTGAGGCCATGATGGTCATGCTCAGGGGTCGGCAAACAAAATAACAAGAACAGTAATTTTTTTCGAATTCGGTAAAAAAAAACCTCAATAAATCAAAAGCCGCAATGCATGTGAATACGAGACGGTCCTTAGTCAATAACGTCAAAAGCAGCCCTTATACAGTCACAGGTTGCCAATGCCTGGCCATGCTGGTCACACGAATAAACCATGAGTCCAATACACCTGAGAAGGACATCAAGAAGCAATAATGCCCACATGCGGGAGTCCATGCAGCTGATTCACCAGAACGATGGCCACTTGTAGGACTTTGTCAAAAAATATGTATTCTTATTTAGTCGAGAGCATAGTTGTTTCTTGTCATTTTTTTTTCAAAGAGCCATGCAACATTTTCGCTTAGTTTTGCAGTAAAGTACATTTCCTGTTATAAATATATATCTCATTTAGCCTGCATTTAAATGCTTATTGGAAATAATCTTTTGCCTCATTCTTGAGAATATGAAAAACAAAATAGAGAATACCTCTTAATTACACATCTGTCTCTCACATCAAAAAATAAAAGTATATATTTAACAACCCATAGGCCCCATGGCCTTCTGTGAGAGCATACATTCAGTAGCATTGATTCAGCACAGGCAAAACATTTTTTTTATGTGGAGTGACATGTGAAGGAGATATTGTTTGCCCATCTATTTTGTTATTTACATATTCTCCAGTCTATTTCAGTAAAAACTAAAATACATTTTAAACCACAATAATGCGTATTTAGTTAGTATACAATTTTAATGTATCCATCCTTCATTTGATTTTTAAGTTTCGTATTTTTCAAAACAAATGCTGATATCATAAAACACTGGATTCTGTTGACCCAAATGTGTGAACTTATGATTCACTGTGCATCTTGCATTCAGCACAGTTTCTCTGCTGCAACTGTAAGATCAAAATTGATTTCGTGGTGATGTGCAACATTTGTTGATTTATTTTAAAATGTTCCGGTTTTGATCAAAGCTGCAGTTTCCACCCACACGTAAATGCTCATGAATTGGCTGAAAGCATCTTTGTGTACAGAGAACCGTAGAGCTTGGACAATTGTTATCAACAGTTCACCGCCTGGCTGCCTTCCTGCTTGTCTGTGGTTCCTCGCACCCCCTGAGTCATTTTTTCTCTTTGAAAGTGAGCAGATTCTCTGCGATGCGCTACAAGTGAACATGGATATTAAATTAAGAGTGTAATTCCATTGTCAGGGATATGTTGTATTCAACATTTAGCATTAATTATCATCTATTTAAAATAAATAAAATTACTAAAATATGAGTTTTCTCTTTAAACATCTACTTTATAGGAGGCCATTCCCAAATTATGATTGTTTTTATTTTGTTAATATAAGCACAATATTCATAATTTCCCCTGACAGTCACCAGCTCCTCTAAATATGAGTTGTGTAACAAAAACAACACCGGTTATTTCCTGTCACTCATCGGTTTCTGTATACCGTAGTTTACATTATTCATAGCATCGTATATTTTCGTCGGACTATATATGTACATTTGAGTCGAAATTATTTCATTTGTTTTCATTATTCGCTCGCAATGAATTACCGTATTGGCTGCATACGTTGCAAATATACCCTTAATATCACTGACTAAATATCGATTGCTCTTTACAATGTTAATTCTAAATTTGAAGCTTTCGTGACTGCAAGGATTCATACTCTTTGGATTTTTCGGTAAAGTCACGTAGGTAAATTTTTTTAAATAAATTAAATCACGACGTTTCGGGCGCAAGACAATCGTCCTTCTTCAGGTGGGAACAACTTAGCGAAAGCACAATCCGCTTTGTCAGACATCATGAACGCCAAACTATCTCTGACTTGATAATACAACCGTTACCTCCCCAACGCACGGGCAGCCTGTTGTACAACTAGTCCTCACCACTTCGTCACACAGTGAGCATCTCACATTAGATCTGCAAATGGTAAAAAGTACCTTAGGTAAGGTTTACTACACTTGAAATTATATTCTATTCTTGCGCATAGCAGCAATACGTTCAGGAGCTAAACGCCAAAGTCGAGGTCTGTTCGCCACCACGAGAGGGCTTCAGGAGAGAGTTTGTGTAGTTTTGTTATTGCCTCTTACGTTGTAGGAGCGCAGATTACAGTGATTCACTATATGGCCCATGTTGCTGACCAAAAAAGAATCACCATGGTTTATGCAACAACGTTTATCTGTCGACAGGAAACGCCTACAAACGAAAGTATAATTTATTGTTTAAGATTGTGCAATGTACAAGTAACTGGTATATATTTTTCCATTTCAAGCTCATATCCACCTTTCTGAAAATGTATTGATGACTCTCATATGTAAGTTGAATGTTCATATATGTATCTATAATGTATTATTATTTGAATCGCTTTCATTATTTATTATTTTGCAATCTACTATTTTGTATTGAAGAATGCTTTCACTTGCATTGGCAAAATGTGTCTATGACTGATGTCCGGTTTCTTTATTTTTTTCTCAGCATCATGGGTTCCAAATTCCACTCATGCTCCATCCTTTCACACCACACGGACATACAATGGCTAAACAAATGCAATCTCTCACATCCGAAAAAAAACACTTTTCATTTGGCGTATAGCGCGTGGCAGTGACAGCGGTTTACACACGGCGCGGAAATCACGGGGACTATCTTATTTTTTAGGTCAGCAACATTTTCATAGCCTCCCTCCATTAATCTTAGTCATTTTCAATTGTGGAAAAAATACACGTTTGCTTTTTCAAATTCAAATGGCCCTAGCGGTCTTAAACAAGATTACAAATGTGCTTGCCATATGGGAGCACTGGCCGCACTCTGTTGGTCACAGTACACAACTTCCCGTATCAAGTCTCAACTGAACTATTTTATTTCACCAGGTAAAGCCCACTGAGCTAGATTTGAAGCTTTCGTGACTGCAGGGATTCATATTCTTAGGTTTTTTCGGTAAAGTCACGTAGGTAAAAAACATTAAAAAGTAAAATAAAATAAAAAATAAAAAATCACGACGTTTCGGAGGCAACACAAGCTTCCGTCTTCAGGTGGTACCGTCACAGCCACGACAGCTGTATCAAGTAAATGAGAGATTGCAGTAGCTACCACTCCGTTTATATAATGGTTGGAGAGCTATTGTTTCGTGGGCTGGAGTGATGGAATCAGCTCATGTCGAGGTGCTAGATGGATTGGTTCATTGCTCGATCGTGAGGAAAGGTGATGGGGAGGCCTTCATCCGGCAGCAAATGGGTTATGAATTATCATCAGCAATGATCAATTCACTGCTGGATGAGAGTCTCCGGATCCAATGCAACCCCTCGCGTCTCTACGATGGCAACAATCCATCTCACTGCTGAACATTCTAAACTGAACAAAAACTAAACTGTTTTTTATTTCACCAGGTAAGGCCCACTGAGCTATATAGTTCTTTTTCAGAGGCAACCTGCCCATACATCGAAGTGGCTTGTTATCACACATGAGAATATAGAATAGCAGTCAAATAACCTGAACACATGTTTATAAATGTGGAGGGCAAAACAAGGGCGACCGGAGAAAAATCCACATGACCACAGGCAAAACACACAAACTCCAAATTTACAGGTGTCAGGATCGAAAGTGAAAGTCAATAGTGGAAGGAGCACATCGTGAAGGAACGCTGCAACAACAGGAGCATTCATAAATAAAACTTTCATCTTTTCAGAGGACACTTCAGTCCGCCCATTCAAACCGATGTATATTCATCAAGAGCATATGCAGTGCTCATCTCTATTGGTGATTTTATTATCTGGGAGTAATTCCATATTCCTATGGTGGGAGTTATTTTTCCCATAGGAAAAACCACCCTTCAGTCCTGACGACATTGTCAATAAGCAACCGTGGGTGGACTCAGGATGGGAGAAGATTATCTAGGAAAGTGTGCTTGTTATATGTGATACTTTCCAACTGAGATAGATTATGTTAATGCATTAACTCCGTCTGGCTGGCTTTCCATTCATCTGCAACAAAGGGGCATGATAGCTGTTGTAAAGCATATCCAATATGAATGGATATTTAGTTTAAAGTTGTGCTACTCTTAATGTATATTCTTCATAGTAAATAAATTATCCATTATTTACATGAAGAAGAGCCTCTGCTCAAAACGTCGCCCATTATATATGTTTCCTTTGAAGGCAGTGTTATTGACGATCGTGTTGTCGTTTTTGTTGTTTGTGGTTGTGCACCACTGTAAATGTAGCATCACCAAATCATTTGTGTTGGGGGTGCGCCACGGTGGCGAGATGTTAACTACCTCGCCTGGTATATGGGAGGTCGTAAATTCAATATATTTGGAGTTTGCATTTACTCTCTCCCCGTGGTCGTGTTCATGTATTTCTGGGTCCACCGGTTTACATGCGTTGATAGTAGTTGGCTTCTATACATTTCCACATGATAAGCCACTTCGTTGAGCTATCATTTGTGACCAGGTCGCTTCTGAAAAATAGCTATATAGCTCAGTGGTCATTACCTGGTAAAATAAAAAGAAATAGGTCGTTAATATTTAATTTAATAATGGTGTCACATCAAATTAGTCAAATAATGACATTTACTTCACATTAAAATCAATGCATGTTCATGCATTTAATAATGTTGTGTTATTGAGGTGTAATGATGCATTGATTAATCAATTAATATATTTTTTTTATATCACAATAGCATACATCGAAATGTGCGTGTAAGAATCACGGTTTTAAACGTGTATATCTTCTATGAAATTGGTGATTGTAAACCAGGCAGCCACTAGTGGCCACTACATTCACCATCATGTAAAACAAGATTCAACCAGTCCAGTTTTCTACAGATATATGTATATATGTTGAACTTCTTTCGAACTGTACGTAGCCAACCACACTCACCGGATATGTTTCATAATTACAAATTGTAGACAATATTTTAAGAACATTTACGTGTGAAATATATTACAAGATAGTACAATTAAAAAACAAGTGTGGTTAACTACTAACATTGGTATCACTTTCAACAGTAAAGCTATAAAAAAAAGCATTACAATATATTCCTTGACTACAACATGATTAAACATTAACATTATACCAACACTTCCTTAAGAACAACAAACTAATCATAAGTGGCTCCCCTGTAGGTCTGCAGGTTCAGTGAACATTCACTTGCACATGCCATACACAGGGGTTCCAATTACATGCAGGAGAAATTACTCCACTTACATAAATAAAACAACATTACTGCCTCACTCTGGCGTTATTCGTAACCCATTTCTACATATATGTACGTACATATAGGAAATGTCCAGCTCTAAAGTGGGAATTAATTATTAAGAAGTGCAATATTCGTTTATCTGATTATTTTCCGAACCCTGCTTACTTGCATAATCAGTGTTTATTACAGTAAATTAACATATTGGAAACCCAATAACAGTCACTACTCGGGTTAAGAACCAGGCTACAGTCTACATTATACATTGCCAGTACACTCACTCCAATTAAGAACCAGGCTACAGTCTACATTAGTGTTGTTTTTTTCTTTTCTTTTTATTATTTTTATTCACTTTATCATTATTAATTTTTCTATCTACGTGACTTTACCGAAAGAACCAAAGACTATGGATTCCTGCTGTCACGAAAGCTTCAAATCAAGAATGAACCAAAGAATAGTCACCACTTTTTACACAAGCCATGATGAATAACCCAGTAAAGTCACGATATTTAGACACAAGCCGTGAGTGCCATGATTTGGCTTGAAAGGATTACAACATTTTACAATAATGGATCCCAGCAGTCAATAACCATGTGGACTGAAGTGGAATCCTGACCATCATCTGCCCGAGTGCCTATTGAATGATATGCTAATGAGAGCAGCCAAGAAGCTTATGGAATGATAATGACGTTTATCGTAATTATCGGGCACGGTCAATCCACTGCTGAACGACGGCCTCCCCAAGCCACTGTCGATCACAATCCTGCGATATAACACACAGCACCTGCTCTTTGGTTCTTTCGGTAAAGTCACGTATAAAGAGAAAATAATAAATTAAATACTAGCATACGATGTTTCGATTGCAACACAAGCAATCATCATCAGGTATAAATGAAATAGAAACACAAATCTAGTATACTTAGAAATGTAATGTAATACAACAGAGAGTCGGATAACATAACATTTAATTTATTATTTTCTCTTCATACGTGACTTTACCGAAAGAACCAAAGAGTAATTCCTGCAGTCACGAAAGCTCAAAATTAAGTATGACACAGCACCTGCACATGAGCTGAACATTCAGCCACATTTCAGTTTTTTCACATTCAGTTTCATTTATTTGGTATAGCCCTATGAGCCATTCAGCTCTTGAATCGGGTGCAACCGCAACCAACAAAAAACAAAAACATGAACAAGAAAACATCTTAAAGTGACTATGCGCAAACAGCAAAAATCTTCCAGAAAAAGCACCGTACACCAACGCTCTGTGAAAAAATCCCAGTGGGATGCAAGTCAAACAACCACAAGATAACTTAGATTAAAGCCATCATTCTAACTCCGTACTACTACAACATCTCTACAACTTGGCTGCCACTCCATTATTCTTCACCATCGGCCATCATTCCTTCAGGCAAATTCTCCTGCCCAAGCGCACTTACTTTTTTATAGTTTAAATTACTGTACGTCACTAGCCTAGTGCAGGGGTCGGCAACCAAAATAACAAGAAGAGCCATTTCTTTCCAATTCGGTACAAAATTCAGTATTTCAAGAGCCGCAATGCATCTGAGTACATACTGTACATACGTACATATCGTCAAGAAGCAGCCCGTAAAGAGCCGCATGCGGCTCCGGAGCCGTAGGTTGCCGACCCCTGGCCTAGTGGAATAGTATGGTCGAAACACTTCTCATGACCGATGCACCTAAATTATGATGATTGTGACAATAGTTATATAATTAGACCTGTAATTATGTCTATCACCACCCGAACAATTTCAAGACTTGCCACAATTAAAGATTGTGCTCTGACAAAGGTTGTGCTCTGACTCACAAGTGTTGTGACAGTGTGATCTAACAGCGCTCTAGTGGCTGTATGTGTCATGTGAATGAATTACATACAACACATGCAACTAAAACATAATGTGTTCTTATGTGCACGATTTAATGAATGTATTAATCGATGAATCAATACTGTACATCATTAGACCCTTAAAATTATTGATTAGCATAATGACGGTGGATTGTGGGTATGTTGATAATGGTATATGATCAATGGCCATCTCTGAAATACATCTGTGTATGATGCAAATATAAACACGCATACAACTGTATCAGATTATGGCAGTAAAGTTCTTCACGTAAAAAAAAGTGTTCTCCAGCACACAGAATTACAAGTAGCATGTTTTATGTGTGCTATCCTGCTCACTAAACAGAATTCAAATTGTCCCCTTTTTCAATTTCCTTAGACCCACCATAATCTTTTGCATGAAAATAAAATTAGGCCAGAAATTCCTTTCGGATTATGTGAAGAAAGGTACGCCCTGAAAATGTGACTGGAATATAAGCAATTTCCCTTTGTCAACACATTGGCATAAAGTAGTCAAATGGTGTGTTAGATTATGAAGAATGTTCAAACATTTAATCCGAATAAAAAAAAATTTGCTTGGAAAAATGTTGCTTTAAAACAAATCTGTCCTGACTTCGCTCCAACAATACAACAGGTCTCTAAGTCCCTCAGTTATAAACCATGAACATTCATCTCCACATTCCCACACCCAACCTCCTCAATTACCTCATACACTGCCAATCCTGAAGTATGTGCTGCTACCTTTATATCTAGAGTCAGCAGGGACACATCTCGTGAGGAGTACACGCTTGTATACTAGGGAGAGGAGTTAAGAGATTGTGGCAGGCTCCATCTGATTGTCAGCAGTAGAAGTGTTCTTTATTGGGCATCTAGAGATGCATCTATTCAGCAAGGTTCTCACATTCACAATATTGCATATGAATGACATCAATGTGTAAGAATCGATCATTTGCTATTTATGCAAAATGTATTATCCCAAGGCCTTCTTCTGTGAGTTGATAAATCTTACACCCACTGTTACATTGCGGCGAATGGGGTGAACGCAGCTGTACAAATGAGCCATAACGAATGATAAATGATACAAACGACACATTAAAATGACAGAAAAGAAGCGATTCTTAAATGTAATCGGATCATAACCAATTATTATGTCACTCATAGGTTGAACATATTAGTTATCACCTGCATACACACCTCATGTGAGGCTTAAAATAACATCTTTGCAATCAATATTAATCATGTCAATATTAGATTAAATCAAAGTGACTTTGCATTGTGTTGTAGCAGTGTGGTTACACCTTCATATGACTACAACTAAAACTTCATCATTGAAATAAAACGTATACTTTGTCATGCTGATTATAATATATTGTTATCCTTACGAGCTCAACATGTTACGTTGTTTAAGATGTTGTAATTTGACATTCCGTTCTTAATTTCAAAGCAAACCAAAGAAAACCAAAGGAAACAAGTTTAATAAGCCAAATGCAGGCATTGCAAGTTACTCTTCCTGAAGCACATATTCAAACAATCGCAGGTTATATTAACTTTGCAATTAATAATACTGTGCATTACACGTATATACACACATGGTACGTATTATACTGTTTATCTCAATTGTGTAAAGATAACGATCTCGAGGTGGCGAGATGTTAACTCACTCGCCTGGTGTACAGGAGGTAGTGGGTTGGATCCTGACCCTGACGGCTGCTTTATATTTTGAGTTTGCATGTCTCTGTCCGTGGTCACGTGGACTTTTCTCTGGATCCTCCGGGTTTTCCCTCCACATTTAGCAACATGCGTTTAGAGTATTTGGCTGCTGTAAATTTCCTCGTGGTAAGCCACATCGTTGAGCTATGAATTGTGTGCCAGGTCGCTATTCAAAAAGAGCTATATAAATCAGTGAGCTTTATCTGGTAAAATAAAAAAAATTGTTTAAGAGTATCATAGTTTTTAGTTTCAAATTGTAAATTTCTGAAAAATGTTTGCAGATTTGGGTGTTTTATTCATACTTAACACTCGTCAGTGAGTTGGTAAGAGTGGTGGTGACAGGGCTGGTTTAGGTATGACTAGCCACTGATGTTTAGAAGAATATTATAGTTTAGCACATTATTGCTGCCCGTCCAAGGAAGAGTATATTTCAGTAAATCTGAAACTTACAAGCGAAAAGCAGACCGCGACGTGATATTCATTACATCCATTCGTGTGCAATTTGTAAGGTCGCGGTGACACAGACATATCATTTAAAGGTTATAATCCCTTCTCTATGGGGACCTCATTTGCCAGTAAAAATATGATAATTGGTTCTTTACCCTTCTATCTGGCAACAAAACTGACACCTTTTTACAAGGAGTCATGTTTGCATAGACCACAATACCTGCAGTCATAAATACAAACAAAAGACATAACTCTGATAATGTGCACTGTCCTTGAAGTTGATTGGTCCACACCCGAGACAGCTTTCCTTAGAGCCTAGTCTCACATGGGTTGGACCAGAAGACGCCAAAAGGCGCACAACTCAAAGACAATGCACCATCAGAGTATGAGAGCTCGGGGCAAACATCTACACTATGGGGACCTCATTTGCCAGTAAAAATATGATAATTGGTTCTTTACCCTTCTATCTGGCAACAAAACTGACACCTTTTTACAAGGAGTCATGTTTGCATATGACTGCAGGTATTGTGCCCCGAGCTCTCATACTCTGATGGTGCATTGTCTTTGAGTTGTGCGCCTTTTGGCGTCTTCTGGTCCAACCCATGTGAGACTAGGCTCTAAGGAAAGCTGTCTCGGGTGTGGACCAATCAACTTCAAGGACAGTGCACATTATCAGAGTTATGTCTTTTGTTTGTATTTATGACTGCAGGTATTGTGGTCTATGCAAACATGACTCCTTGTAAAAAGGTGTCAGTTTTGTTGCCAGATAGAAGGGTAAAGAACCAATTATTATAATCCCTTGTTCATCATGACGTCCTTTTTACTTCTATGTCTCAACAGCGATATGGAGATTGCGTGACGTGAGGGTTCTGCCTTTGTAGTGAGGGTTGTGAGTTGACGCTGAGGAGGGGGGAGGAGGCGTCACCTGCTAATTATTGGGGGGGGGGGGGTATCCATTTGGAAGACGTCACCTCTTCATGATTATTAGTGAAGGGGTTGTTCAATATGGAGTGACATCCCCTGCTCAGGATTATTAATGAGGGAGGGGGTGCTACATGTGGAGTGACGTCACCCCCCCCCCCATGCTTATTAATGAGGGGGGGTCCATATGGAGGACGTCACCTGTTCATGATTATTAATGAGGGGAGTGGCCGGCATGGAGTGACGTCACGCACGGGACACACAGACATTCTTGGCTCATTACAGTAATAAATATGCATATACTGCCTAATTAAGAATGCACTATTGCACAATGACCAATAACATATCGTTTGTTTAAAAAACCGGACTAAATAATATTCGACTAACGAACAGAAAAATGCAGGCTAAGTCTCAGCAAACGAATGCAAGTGAAACAGTTCAGTATATTGTCCGTGTTTTCAAATACACGCCTTCACAATAATGGTGCGCGTCTAAAAACAGATGCAAGTCAAACACAAAGTGACCTAATGGCATTATCGTTCACACGTAACAGATGGCTGGACAGCACGCACACAAACACTCGAGTGCGGTGCATGCCAGCTGTGTCCTAGGCAGTCTCTGGGGCCGGAGAGCAGTGTTAACCCAGGTATAGCCAACTCCTGGAATGCTGCTGCGGTGTATATTTAAACACACAGGACTTTTGCAATCCAGAGGTCAACGGTTTGATTCGATCTCTGACACAGCAGCTGAAACAATGGAGCGAGTTTCTTAAATGTCCCCCCCCCCCCCCCCAAACACATCTGTCCACCCAACAGTAACAAATGGTCACACCGGTTAGTTAATCAGTATCTCGGTGTGGTTGAGTAAAGTGTGGGCATTCCCACCTCTTCCACAGACATGTGGTCAGTGTGATTCGACCTTAAAAGCTGGGAATCCCTAGCACAGGACCGACCTGCCTGGAGAAGAAAAGTACAGGACGGTGCAGTCCTCTGTGAGAGTAGGAGACGCTCCTGTGCTATCTTGAAGAGGCAGCAGCGCAAATCTACCAAGGAAGGACGTGTGGCTGCACCTCAGAGCTCTACATCCTCCCTGACCTGTCCAGTGTGCCACAGGGAATTCCGGGCTCGGATTGGCCTCTTCAGCCATCTGCGCACTCATCAAAACCCAACATAATGACAAAAGTGCCATGGTCATCATCAACTTTGATGGACGAACAAGAAGAAGAATAAGGTCAGTGTGAAAAAAGGTAGGCCAGTCACGTATAGACTATAGAGGGACTCCCTAGAGGGATGCCTCGAGTGGAGGCCCTTCAAGCCAGTTGGGCGCGTGAGAAAGACGTTGCAGGGCTGCACCTTTATCCTTTGTCACCTGTAACCAACGTCGTGTATTCCTCCTGCTCTGCCCACTCCATACTCGGGCTCGAGCCATTCGTCACGCCGACTCGATTGCACCTCGACTCGACCCACGCACACTTTCTTGCCGCACGTCCCTCGTCACTCGATGAAAACTCAATATTCGTTTAACAGTTGGGTGGAAATGTGGTCCAGTGGTGAGCGCATTGTTGCCATGAACCCAGCGGCTTAAGTTTGATTCCCGGCCAAGGCTACCCGTCAGTGTGAAGTGATCTATGGACCGGGTCTGTCACGCAGCCCATCTAGTCACCAACGTGCACTGACTCGGGTGGTTAGGTATGAAGTATGATCAAACAACCTCCACAGTTGAAAGGCATGGAAGAGCCTTCAATCGGAAGTGTATTCGCAAAGGGATGAAACTTATTTTTGTATCATTATTTATACAATATATGGTTATGCAATGTCCATATAAATCTGATGGAGTGCTATTACCATTGTATCTGATAAACTGTTGATGAAGCATGACACTGATTATGCGATCCAGTAGGTTGAAACCCATACAGAATGTACTGCTTAAACAAATGCTGCTAGTTAGTGTAAGCATAGGAACCTAATAGGTTGATAGACTAAAAAACATTATTTTTCCATACAGATAACTAAATATGATCCTGCACTCCTGCGATTTGATGCATTTTCACGATCCTGGGATCACAATTCAGTTTAATAATTCAATCAATCTCGTTTTGGCCTTCGTGGTGTTCGTGGCTCTCCTCTTTAACTTAATTACATATATCATGAACCAACGGGAAATAATTGTCGATTGCACACATGATTCGATGCGCTCATCGTTAGCAAAGAATCAAATTTAATCAACAAATCGATGCACACTCTTTACTGTGCCTCCTCGTAATGTTCCCTAAAGACACAATTTCTCTTTCAGTAAATTGGATCCCTTTTAAAGCACCTATTTTTCACGTCTCATCTTTACCCCCTCACTATTCGTATCACTGCACCACGTCCATATGCTGTGCGGTTTACGTATCCTGCCACTTGTGCAACCTCCGTGGTTGCATTCAATCTTCGGCTAAATTACCTCCTGTATGCCACAATGTTTCCCTCAACCACCCATTGCACTCTGCCCGTCATTCTTAAAAAAAAAACACCTACCACCACATTTCCTCCAACCCTCTCTCCTAAGCACCCTAAGCTAACCCACTCTGCTGTCCTGCTTTAACCCTCTGAGGCCATCAAAAACTCTTCCTGCCATTACCCTTGGCACTCATAATTCTTACACCCGGCTAAACCAGCGATTATCTTTAAAGTCATTTGTATTTAAAAAAGGGGATCTAAATTTAATTAGGATGTAACCATCTGTTCCATTTAGCCAGGCACATATGTTTAATGTGCATTACTATCACTGAGTTTCATGTGATTACAATACAATGAAGCACAGCACTCAATTGCCATGATCTTTGCGTGCACACAAATGTGACATTATCAGGGTACAGATAATTGATATTTTATATCACCGATATTTTAAACAGTGGCCAATGCGTGCAAATAAATAGTTAACGATGTTTTCTATCACCAGTTGTTTGGCGTTGCACACGGAGTGTTAAAACAAACCTTTAAAATATATTACAACTATAATATAGTAATTCGTTTTAGATGTTTTTAACACTGCATGCAACGTGGACAATCATTATTGTGATATCACTTAGAAAGGACGTTTATGTTGAAAATGCAGCCTTAATACCGTTGACTTTGGAATCTGTTGTATTGTATACAAGTTTTGTTATACAGTAATTGGTGTTGATCAATGCAATCGCATGGTTTGGTTATGAGCGGAATAAGAATATATCTGCCCGTATTATAGGTCTCTTGACGTGTGCTCGCAGCTTACTACGTGACGCTGCGTCAGACGGACAGCAATATGGGGAAGTGCTGCCCCCAACTGAGAGTAGGAACATGTTTTTGTTCATTTTAACAATTGATGCTTCTAACAATTACCAATGTATAAACTATGATTCCACTCGCAGAATGAGCATTTGTCCACACAAGACATATTGCCAAGTCAGTGTGAAGACATATCGTGAACTTCATCACAGTTAGCAACACTGAACTAAGAGTATTAGGTTATAAGGATGCTTTTCCAATCACGTTTAACCATATTAAACAATATGCATGAAAGGCAATCATCAGCGTAGGTGCAGTCCAATACCAACTGCAGTGAAACTCCTCTAATCCAAAATTCTATCATCTGGACCTCATATTATCCACAGTTCCACGATCAAGCCACAAAACACATCTACTTACCTAATTACTTTTTCAAGGAAAATACGCTCATCACATTACTGTTAACATTATTAACTTCTACATTATTCAGCCCTTTGTCAATCCACTGCTGGATGAAGGCCTTCGTATGATTTATTTGGCAGGAGGGATGGATGACCATACTTCACCATATTAGTTCGTGTGGATCCGTGAAGGAAATTGCCCAGAACTGGTTCAGACATAACTCACCACTGACGTTAGCTGTGGTTGGAAAACACACTCAGCCAGGTTCTCAGCTCGGCGTGCTAACCACGGCGCCACTACTCAAACTTTATTTGCATTCATCTGCAATTCATTTTGTGGATAAGAGGAGTTATTTTCACGAACAGAATGAGGTGATAAATAGGACCTGCGAATAGCAACCACCAACATCGATATGGATAACAGGAGTTTCACCGTGCGTTCATGTTTGTTAGTTTGTAGTTGCTGGCAACATTATTTATTTAAAGCGCATCTGGTTTTAGAATTCAAAGTCTAACATCGCTACTCATGATTAAGGTTACCTTTTAGACACAAAAACACTCCTGCAGGCTGTGATCAGGTGGGAGGTAATGAGTTGCAGGGTTTAGCAAGGTTGAGTTATAACAGAGGAGGCAAAGGTTGACAAGGAACCACACTTCGCTTGGCAAGATGAAGAGAGGTGAGCGGGTCAAGGGAAAGTTGGGATAATGTGAGAGGCTTCAGGAGAGCACTCACCATTAAAAATACGGGCAGAAGGTGCAAAGGGAGGCAAGAGAATAATGACTGAATGAGAAGCAAGAGAGGCAGACATAGCTAATTGGAATCTATGAATACGTTTTAATATTGACTTTGAGGCGCCACCCGTAGGACAATAATTTAGAAAAGACTAATGATATGTAGTGATACAAATTACTCCTTGCAAAATAGACATTTTGCCCGTAAAGGCAACCCATGTTTCTTCGAAGAGTACTTCGTTAGACCAAAAATGTGAACGTTCAACAATATTTTAGCAGGGAGGTTGCAAGAATAATGAACTTAGGTCATTCGTAAGAGGCACAGATTGAACACAGATTGAAGGTAGTTGTTGTAGTGATTTAATGTAGACAATGAGAATTCAAGGTGACAAGGTTATTGGTCTTCCTATCTATATGAAAGAAATCCTTATTTAAGTGAAAACAATGTTGAAAATTATCTAATATTTTGCACAGTCATTGGTGGCTGGGATGAGACCAGAGGGACATTTGAGAACCCAGTTTAATCACTAGAGAGTCCAGTTTAATCACTAGAGAGTCCAGTTTAATCACTAGAGAGTCCAGTTTATTCACTCGAGAATCACCTAACTCTTATCACTCGTACAAAGCCGTATCAAGAAATGAAACATCAAGTTAGTATTCTTGTTTCTGAAACCAATCTGGTTGTTCGTTATCCACTTGCCCAACAGCTATTTGCATCACATTTGTGCATATTGATTATTATCATGAATAAATCATGCCAGTCAGCTTTAAATAGTCCACGAATAGTTTTCCATTCCACGGTGCTTTCTTTTTCATGGCAGGCAAATGGACAACTTCCCGTATCAATACAGAAGGACATACATTGATATAAGTTTGTCTTTAAAATATTTGCAAATACATCGCATTCCAGTTGATCAGGTTGACATGTACCGGACTGAAAGGTTCACAATTCAGGACGTGCTACGCAATTCCTTTGTTACATGCCGAGAGTAAGTAGGAGTTTCACAGAATATTTATGCATCCATGATGTTTCACAAACCTGGAACAATGCAGTCTCTCTCTTGCATTGAATGACTATTTCCTGTTATATTCATATATATATCAGTGCTTGGACAATATGAATATAATTGCTATTGATCAATGCCTTCTACTTCATATATAGTCTCCATAATGTATTACTGATCATTGTGAATACTACACTGTAAATGGTTTAACTGTCATAACATCTAATTACATCTAATTACATCTAATTAAATGACTTTCTTTTTGGTCCCTTAGACATTTTTTTGCAATTTGCAATTGTTACACCGCACATACCTTTCCTGCTTTCTACTTGTTTGCGTTTGTAAGCCAGCTCCCCTTTATAGTTTGTAGACTTTTCATTTTCAATGGTTTACCACAATGATTCATGAACACACTTATTGTCAGGGTTAACGAATTGGATGGTGTTCAATTGCTTGCTTTCTCTTTTTTGGGTATTTAAGTAGACCACTCTACTCCTACCTTAATTGCCATTCAGTGGCTAGGAAAAAGGAACATTTTCTTTTCGAAATCTTAAGGCATTAGTCTTCAGCACTTATATAATTCTGACAGTTCCATTGTGGGCTAGGTTGAAAACCGAAACTATCGGGGAAGAAAGAGGTGGGGTTGGAGGGTTGGAGACGTCACCAAGTGGCCAAGAGAAATCCAGCATTAACTGGGTGGGATCTTGATGGACTACCCAATCCACCTTATCATTAACAGAGGGATGTTTCAGGCAGGAAGAGTGACTGTGTTCCTATAGAAGCTGGATTTTGACAATAGAATAAAATTACATCTTTTGTAAAGAGGTACAAGCAAAGTATACGTGACATTTTCTGGCAGGATGAAATTATCATAATTATAATGGAATTAATTTAGTTAGGAAAGCACCTCTTCTCAAGATACGTTTTTTTATTGGATCCTACGTTGGGATGTTTGGCTAATTATTTTCAAGCAGTGCTTTGTGTGCGGGAAGAAACTGGAGCACGTGTAAAATAACCGCTTTACACAGGACAACAAGTTCACGCTGGAAGGTCCACACAGAGGGGGCCACAAATCCGATTTCTGTACTGCCATCTCCTGGCCACTTCAGCGCAAAAAAACGCAGTGGTGGCATGAGAGGATATGCGACAAAGGACGCTGATTCTGGTGTAAAATGTAAGAGGCATAAACAAATAATTCCCGTGGCCCCACCCCAAATGCCCCCAAGGGGCCCATGGCAGCCTGGCGTTTGACAAATCTACATGAACAAAGCACACATTGCCACAAGGATGAACATAGTTGCATTGCTACATTCAATGCTTTAATATATGATATCAACTCCAAATATTGAAATGTAAAGTTTGCTTAAACATAAGTGGTAAGTGCATGTAACTGCAATTCAGATTGATCAACTTAGTCACAATATACTCGGTTTGCAGTTGAAGTACATGTAGATCTCAGAACATAGATGTGCTTCAGTTTTTAACAATGTAATTCATTCTCAAATCTATTATCGTGCACAATGGCACCAAACTTATAGAGTGTAAACCAGAGGGATCTCTTTCCAGAAAATGATGAGCAACCCTGTCCAAGACAAAGACAAAGCCCCCCCCCCTCCCCCCCTGTATAGCCTCGACAGACTTTTGGGGCAAGTGCTATTAGCGAGCACCTATGAAGGCCGGCACAGCACACGACAGGGTGGGTGGCAAGCACCATGTCCGGCCGCCTTGTCTCCCGAGTGTTGATGTTTACATACCACACCAGGTACTCATTTCATGCTGAGTCGACCGAGCGGAGGCCCAGATCCGATTCAGATAATCGTCAATGGTGTTGGCCATGAGCAGGAATTGAACTTGGGTCACCAAGTTCATATCATGAAGTGCTAATTGTTAAGCTACCGCTCCCCACTCAACCAGAGTTGTAATGTCGTAAAATACAAGTAAATATAATTTCGCGTTTTGATTGCAGAACATGGATCCGCAAAAGCGCAACAATTACTCAGTCATTATACAAAGCCTTGTTCTCAGATAGGCAAATGAATTTGAGTAATTTGCCTCTGTTTCAAAACTTACAATTTATATATTCAGCTTGATTGAATGTAAATTCCTTACGAAATAATTTGTTATTTAGAACAGAAATATTTTCATAACAGAGCAGATGACCCTACTGAAGCCATGAATCTTTAATGGTTCAAGGCCAGAGGTCATGGTTTACTTCCTAATTGATTCTACAGGGAGAGAGAGTGCACCGAGCATATAGCTGTCATTATTAGCCACTTTTGAAGTCAATGCGATGATGACGGCGAGTTTCACAACAGCAACTGAATTTGTATTACAGCAAAGGGGATATCTTTTTCACGGACGTTGTCTTTGCAGTACACATATATTAGTGGCCATTTTTTGCAGATGCCATAAACATAGCACTCAGCTATGTTTATGTCATAGTGATAGTCATAATCGAGTTATTTTCACGTAATTCCATGGCAGGTGTGATGAAAAGAGAGGGAAATGTGTATCTAAAAAACATGTTTCCTCTGCTATATCGCTATGATATTGGTCGCGAAAGCCTACTGTTATATCTGCACACGTCCACAAGTACAGTTTTTTTTACAACATGGGCAACATGCTCATGATAGACATTGAATGAAAATCGCATTCGAAATAAAATGAGAGGTAACGTCAGTGTGATTACCACATTGTGAGGCTGCCTGTCCTGTTGCCGCACACAGCTCTCTACTCTTTATTAACCGTGGTCTTCTCTCTGCTTGCAAGAGGTGGAACCACCTTACAAGAACATCTTTATCAACTATTAATATTCCAGCTTGAATTGTGTAGGGAGCACACAGATAATAATGAATTCTCATCGACATTCCAAGAGGGATTCTTTGGCAAATGAGGCTGTATTAAATTGAACATTTAGCTTGCATGCCCAACTACTGGTATAGACACAACCCCAGCGGTGTAGTTTGGGCTGGAATATGAATAGGCATCTACATGGCACAAAATTTAAGCGCAGCGGACTTGCTGCTAGGCAGAGGTAACAGTTGCATTAGAATCGACTTTTTTTTCTCTCTACAATTCGGCAACCATTTCCAATCGTCACTGCTCAACAGTGGTGGGTGGGGCAGCGGTTAGTGCGCTGAGCTACGATCCGAGTTCGATTCCCACTCAGGGCCAGCACCAGTGACGGTTATCTCAACCTGGGCCACCCCTAGGTCGATTCAGCCTTAAACGATTACCTGATGTGCTGTGTAAATATACGCACCTCCGATTAGCACGGTTGGCTACGTACGATGCGAAAGAATGTCAACGTACATACACAGGAAGTGGCTTGTCTTCTGACAACAGGGGGTGGGGGGGGGGCGATAAGCAACACCTGCCTAACACAGCAAAAAGGGACAGAAGTTGGATCGAACGGTAGTATTACTCTTTAGTCTAGGCTTGTTCCACGTTCTTTGGGCAGGAATCACACTTGTGTTTTTGCATGACCTCATAGCCTAGAAGTGTTAAATTAGAGATGGGACAATTTGTCAATGAAGTGGATTAAGCAAATACAAATTATAAGCAACTCTAGTGCTTGCTATGTGGTTGGTTACTCGTGCCACTTCAAAAAAGGGGCACGTCCTTCCTCGTGAAGGCAGGAAACCCCTATAAGCCACGCCCAGCGTGACACAGTTGCTGATACCGATGACACCACCACGCCCTGCCCTTCACCCCACGTGGGAATACAAGTGGGAATTTTCCCTCGATATCTTTTTATGTTATGCAATCTGACGAATAATATGACCAATCATCAGTAGACACATCAAAAGTACTTAAATAAGTGGGTCACGTGTGTTTATGGTGGCGCTGCGCTGTACCTCCATGGAACTTTCATTCAAGAATTATGCGATAAATGGTAGTGTTCTTAAATACATTGATAGGGGGAACTTACACCCACGTGTTTTTTTCTAAGCTTCATTGAGAAGTGCCCATGCACTACAGCTGAGGTGCACCTGTGTGTTTCTGTAGTTATATCTTACTCAATATCTGTACAGCTGTCCCTGTCTGAATATCTCCAATACATTTCTAAATACGTCTTCTCTATATGCTCTCTTTGTGCGTTTCAGTCTGTGCCTCTGTCTTTGTGATTGTGTGTGTGTGTGCCTGTCTCATTGATGACATATATCTATTTGTCTGTGTGTCTCTGCTGTTGTGTATCTCGCTGTCTCTCTGAGTCTCCACGTGTCTTTGTTTCTGTCTTTGAATATGTGTTTTCATCTCTTTGTGTGTGTCTTTTCACACGTGTTGTCTCTTGTTCTCTGCATCTGTCTCTGTTAACTTGCTCTACTGTGTGTGTCACCGTTTTTTTTTGCCCTCTGTGTCTTACTTGTACAGAACGAGAAAAAATATGCTGGAAGGTGACACTGACGGCTGCTCTGTGCTTCCAGTGTTCAGAGGCCTGCTTAAGGCACGGCTCCGGGTGGAGCACGCCATGTACCACACACATGTCGGTGATGTGCTCGTCTTCTTCGAAAGCTGGGGAGCCGGAAAAGCCCCTCTCTGTACCAGCGTGGACGGCACCCTCGTGTTCACCTTCTGAAGCGCTCGCTCGTCACCGTGGCGTGCGCGATGACCACCACCACCACGTGACTTTTCTTTCGCGTTGTGCGCGGTGCTTTTAGCGCCACAGCACGTGGATTTGTAGCGTTTATTTTCATTTGTTTGCTGGTGGCTTTGTATTTCATATCGAAATCGCCTCCAGTGCTTTTGCTGCTGGCGGCAATAAAAGTTGTTTAAAAGTCAAAGTCTGCGTCTTACTTGTGGCTTTATCTAAACTGAGGGCATCCAACAAAATAACCAAATGTCAGCCACGAGTTACACGTGCACTAAAATACTAACTCATTGAAAAAAATGACGAGCCAATGCCAAATACAACCTTGTATGCTGCATTGGTTGTTGTGTAAATGCACAGGCTGAAAATACTTGGGTCACAGCCTCATCAATAACACTGCATTAAAAGTGAATATGATGAAAACCGTATATGTTAAGCTAACATTGAGGTCGGTGTCCCTTCAGTGACCACATAATAGACACATTTACATCGTTATATAAATAAATAAAAATTAAATAATGTATCTCACTGACAGTAACAGAACAGTTCAGTAGTTTTGCTAACTGGCTTTCATCGTTAAGATGCGGGTCTAAATGATTTAACATTATGGTTGTATTTCAGAGGGAAAAGTACACACATTATTCTAATTTCACTTTTAAAATGAAATAAAAAAAAGAATATCATTTGCCTTTACATTATGTAAATACAACCATATATTAAGATGCTGAACAAGGGGATTTGATAACATTATGAGCCTGTTGTAGGATGGCGATCATAAAGAGTCAGTTTATATATGGAGGTAATATTGGGAACGAGCAGAAGAGAACAGAAATAGAAATTGTAAATATATTAATTGAATGATAGATGAGTCAAACCTAAGTTATAGTAGGGGAATAAAAAAAACCATCTTAGTTTGCACTTTTCTCTAAATTGATTAAATGGGTAGTGGCATCATTTCCCCATGATGGAACCATCTGAAAGTCAGCCCTCTAGACATATGGTAACCGGCAGCATTTGTTTAAACATCCAAACTGGACCAGTTTACCCTTCTCGTCCTAATCAGCAAGTCAGGAATGCTAAACAAATACTGCCAATTTGCCAGATGTTATTGGTAAATGCCCTCTCTCTACACTACTGGCCATAAGTGCAAAAAAGCTATATTTAATACAATAGTACTGTGCGCTGTAGTGGCCCATTCCATGTAATATTATATTACCCCAGGACAGTTCTCTTAAATGTTTAAAACTGTATTTTGTATCTACTTAAGATGGTCCCTCAAAGCTTCAGTTGGCTCTCGAAAGTTTCCAGTGCTTAGATGACATGGTAAAGGCCCACTAAGAGTAGTTCAGACAGAGTAGTTCAGACAATTTGCTCAAGGAGTTGATAACCTTTCTATTGACAGAAGAGGTATGCAAGCATCAAGTCCATTAGTGCTGCATGCATACACATGCGAACTTTATTTATGGCCCGATGATATCTCATTTAACACAAATCTATTGTCCAAAACACGACCATTTGTGCAAATAAAGAATGATTCATATGCAAGTATTTCAGTGCGGAAAAATGAACAATATTAAACAGCTACACAGACAAAACCATGTATTCATAATAGATAATAGATTAGATTGCGTAAGTGTAAATGTGCCGTAACCCACCACCACCCGACACAGCCAGTAAGGTTTGTCACGTAAACAACGCGCCAATTCGCTACTACTTCAGCCCACCGGTGTATTGGAGAGTAAAAACCATTTATATCTATAAAAAATATATATAATATGCAAGATCAGTATCTAAAAATACGTCATGGCTTTGAATGTGCTCTCCCGTGTGTGGTAAATGGGCGTCTTCTGTCCCCACATTGTGGATCGTTCTCACTCCTACTGCTCCTGGACCAGGGGTCGGCAACCAAAATAAAAAGGGCAATTTTTTTCCCACTTTGGTAAAACACTCAATATTTCAAGAGCCACAATGTACGTGCATAACGGCACAAATAAGTCCTTAAACAGAGCCACGCCCGGCTTCGGAGCCATAGGTTACTGACCCGCTTGTCCGGGACCTCGATTCTGCTCTTGACACGCAGATCACTCCATCCTCCTTGATCACGTTCGTAACTACGTATGGGTCTCCAGCTTTCACATTGTGATTGATTATATTCATTAGCAAGAGTGTAATCAACGGCACCGGGCAATGATGATGCAATGTGAACTTATTTGGATTTATTCACATGTTGGTGAATATTTTTTGTATACATGTCACCAATGCTGCCAGCTATGCAGTGATGCTGAAACGATTTATGTTTTAAGGTCACGTGTTAAAATGAATTGATATGTATACGAAAACTCAGATGTGCCTAAAATTATTAACAATCATTCAAATTTTCATTCAATTGTTTGTTTGTTCATTTCCAACCTACCCAGATTTTTCCCTTGTGTAATTTTCTTTTGGTAAAAAATCCTACTTGAATAACACAATCGTATGACTACCTAATCGACACAGAATACTGAACAAACGCTGAAGAGCACACAAAGAAACAACGGGAGATGATGCATGCTTGAAATTGCATAAAGGAGGACATAGACCAGGGAGCAATCACAAATTAAAGACATCATATGGACTGGTTAATAAAAGCGGTCTGGGCAGGACGTGTCACTAGAAGGGATAATAGCTGACGGACAAGACTAGTGATGGAATGATATCCAAAGGAGGAAATATGCCCAAGAGGACCATCACCATGGAGGAGAAGCGATGAGATCCATGCATGTGCAGAATTGAGATAGATTGTGGCATCAGGACTGTGGTGTTGGCATGGGGAGACCTCCACCTAGTCGCGAATAGATAATGGTGGTGATGAGCATCTTAACATTTATAACACATTTTCACTCAATGGAAGGTTCGATTAAAATGATGCATTTTTTTTGTTTAATTAGAAGGTTTGACCATTTCCATCACAAAAATCCACAACATTTAAAGGAACCCAATTATTTCATTGCATTTGCAGTGGCAAGTGTAAGCATCGTAGACAGCTGATGTGTTGCAAAGCCTGCGCAAATACACATCTTCATATGCGTGTTAACTTTGTCACCGGATTTAAAATTAAATACGAAACAATCTAAAATGTAACGATTCTGATCGAAACTGAACTTGGGAGAAGAGAACCAGATATCCTGCAGGTGTGCCGATACAGGGTAGTGGTAGATGTGACGCATTCCAATAGCACAGGGAGAGCCTATCCCGAGGGTAAATAAACGCTGTCAATTTCCCGACAAAGTAGCTCTCATTTCATCGACCCACAGAAGAAAAAATATCTGAGTTGCCCTCAAACCAAGATTTAGGCTTTCAATATTCTTATTTGTTAGCGGAGAGCCATCATTATTGTACAAACACGTGATCTTCGCTTGCACACATGTTTACGCATACATTTTGCATACGTTTGCAATCTCGGAAGAGCAGCACCCATTGTGTGTACGCGAATTAATGCGTACACTCGTGTTTCGTATGTGTAGACAATGAACGCGCTATAAAAAGTGACTTATAACGTGGAGAACACCGATGTACGTGTGCCCACGTGCAGTATCTGAATGTATGGGTGCATTCATGGGTTCAAGCACACGGACACCAGCGAGCACAAGTGCGAACGCAAGTGCTGTCGTGCTGCAGCTATAGCACATGCTCTGCAGCGCAATTTATTCTGAAATGCAGAAAATCTTTCCTGTTTGCTGTAGAGCAGCGTGTGATATACGTTGTAAAATGAGTGATAAAAAGTCCAGAAAATCATATCACCTTGCATTCTTGAATCCGAGTAATTTTATTTAAATTGTCGGGGTGGAGATGTTTAAACTTATGTTGTTGTTGGCTGTCCATCGAAAAGGATGATGACGATTGCTCCTCTTGTGGATGGGGGGTAGGGATGAACTTATATCCTGTTGGTTAATTTACTAGAATTTCATAGCTATAATACAAGTTTGGACTTCTGTTGAAATTATAACATTTTATGGGGTTAGGAATTAAAATGTGTGCATTTCTTTTGCCTCCCTCGGGTGATATAAATCAACATTCTGCAGCTCTTATAATATTTCAGTCGTTTTTCAAGTGAGGAAATTATTTTCTCTTAACTGTAGTTTTTAATAAAAACAAATTATCTTCATAGCTTTAGAAAAACAGTTTTTACAATACTTTCTTTAATGATTTCAATATTCAAGAGGTTTAATATAATGAGTTGTAGCCTTTTTAAAACGTGAAAATACATCAGACACAAGCCTTCTTGATGCTTCCTTTTAAAATATATAACTATATTATTTATTTTGGTCAAATATGAAAAGCTTTCTATATGCGCATATTCACAAGTACTTATTTTCCTTATTAAATATTAATCTCAAAATGCTTAGTCCCTCGGCTAGGATATAGCCTTGAAGATAACTTGGAATGCCACATCTTGAACTAAAATTCCCCCTTTCACTCTTTTACAATGCAAAGAATAATCATAAAAAAACATAAAATCAACTCATTTTACCGACAAATGATCCATTAAAGCAAAGTATTGGTTCAATGTGAGTGGAAAAACCGGGTTTTATACTTAATAATATAGCTGTGTATTTATAAAGTACCATTAGCAGTGGAATCCAATTTCTGAAGGAATAACAAAATATTTAGCCTTACCTTGAACACAAAAGGGCAGTGGTTCACAAAGCAGACTAATCCCATTGGAATGAAGCAGAACTCACTTGATTTGACATTATCACTTTGCAAGTCGATAAAGCTAAATGCTGCAGCAACAACGTTTTTTTTTGTCAATTGCGAACCTCTTTTCTATTGACTTATAGCATTCCACGTAAATTTTGCCGATTAACTGCTTTATGTGCACATGAATACAATGCATGCTCTAAAAGCGTATTGAACATTCCACCTGTACTTTTTTTCCAATATTATTAAAAATAATAATGTAAAATGTACGAGGCATTTTTAGTGGTCACCCAAATAATAAAATACCAACATCATTGTCATGTCTTTATCGACATACAGAATAAGAAGAGCATTCAAAGTCTGAACCAAATTGTAATTTAAAGGTGAAAGCAATAAATACATTAAATTACATAAAGGTGCAACTGAGTTCGGATTGTGTGGAATGTAAAAACACCGTGATGAATGTACATTATTTTGCACATACTTTCCAGTCAGTATTTGTACTCATTCTGTGGACGAGTAATACCTCGACCCTGTGAGGGGAAAAATGTGAAAAGGATTGGTAAATATATAAAATAAAATCAATTGTACAATTTCAGTAAATAAGGGGGAAATGTGCATTGATTAGATACAGCAAATGAAAGGGTGTGGGGAAAGGGTGTACTAAATAATCCATAGGTAAGCAGAGTTCACCATGCACCATTATTCACGTTCTGCAGCTCTTCCTTTCAGATCAACGCCGAGTTCCCATGCCTCACCGTGTGACGTCCACATTGTGTCACCTGCATGACACTTGTGGTGCAGCTCAAGGTATCATTGGGGCAATAATAAACATACATCTAACATGGGTGATATAGGCTGCTATCAGGTAACGTTGGCCAGTCGTAGGAGGTTCATTCACCTTATCTCTCCCATATGTTTCTGAGTACAAGATAAATGTGAGTGTTATACGTCTAATAAAGATGTGTATCGCAGGTAAGAGGAATTCCTGATGCTTTCTCCTGCAACATCCATACCACGTCCCACGCGCTACGCATCCGACGCTGAGTGCTTCACATCCAGAAGGCCTCCCTCCAGTACGCCATCAGCTCCGGTCAGAGGTGGTTGTAGTGTTTGCCTTACCTGTCCAATGTAAATTCTTGTCGGTGAAAATTTGAATAAACATTCTATTTTGGATTGAGTCCACCTGATGATGTCTTCCTGGTTGGTTGGAAAGTTCAGTTAAATCAAGTCGAAGTGTCTCTATCACTCAAATGACTATGGGGCGTGCTACTCTTCATCGGTAACAGCGAATATTGTTAATAAGCATTTGTATATTGACTATAAGTTGTTACGTTTATTTGAGACATTTGTTTTTTCTTTGTAAAAGTATTATTGTGGATAGATACAAGTAGGAATTAAAGAGATAACCTCCCATGTGATTCTACAAATTGTCACAATCAAGAGCTGCGATTCTAATCAAGAAAAGTTTTATTTTTATTTTACTGCCTGATTGTTGGGGAAGCAATTGAAATAAATCATTAAACATTTAATTTATTTAAATTTCCATGAGGTAAATGCCAATTAAATATAACCCCTGCATTAATGGAATCCCTATGGCAGGAGCTGGAGTCATATAAAGTAAATAATAAATAACATTCAATAAATTATACATTTAAAAAATCTATATGCTCCACACATCTCCCATGAAAATACACTCTCAAGTGAAACCACCCAAGAGTGGGAAACATGATTCTCTATGGGCGGCTACATCTCGCGTATGACGGATACATATTTGGGCGCCGCAGTGGCGAGATATCAACTCCCTCGCCTGGTAGGCAGGAGATCGTTGGTTCGATCCAAACCCTGACGCCTGTATATTTGGAGTTTGCATGTTCTCTCTGTGGTCGTGTGGATTTTTCTCTATGTCCTCCGGTTTTTACCTCCACATTTAGAAACGTGCGTTTAGAGTATTTGGTTGCTATAAATTTCCACGTGATAATAACTATAATTTGTGGCCAGGTCGCTTCTGAAAAAGAGCTATATAGCTTAGTGGGCCTTACTTGGTAAAATACAAATATTTTCGTAGTTTAGTTTTTTATGATGCAGGCCACGCAAGGTGGCCCCATCTTTCATTGTGTTTGAGATGATTCACGAGTGAACATGAAGACAGGCACTGCTCATTTTCATTGCATCCATGACTATCAGCAAATAATGCAAATAATGCAGGTAAAATGTCACAATGTGCACTCCCAGTTAAATACTACACTTAAAGTTTCAAAATGATAATTCCTGTATGCCCATCCACATGGCCATATTTGTATTTGGATCCGAACTACACGCAGTTTGTTTGCTTTAGGCAACTGTATTTGTATTTCATTTTACCAGTAGACTTAGGTGTTATATATATGTAGTGACAGGGTGCCATCTGTTGACCATGAAGGGTAACTACGGGTATGCGTGCACTCTATAACAGCCAACCGAAATGGGGGTGTAACTGGATCAGTCGGGAAGCTTCTGGAACCTGCATGAGAGTTCTAGAAGGGGGCGTGGCCAGGGGCGGGGCTTGGCCACGCTGAGGAGTATATAAGAGGGCGGTAACCGGAGGTTTGAGGCTGTCATGGGGTGTCCGGGTCCTGGCTGCTGTCGTTGTCTTCACCGTCGTCTCTTCATCATCGTCCGGCCGTATGGCCGATCCGCTGTACGGTCCCCATCGTCGTCGTCGCTGTATCAGTCAGCCAGCTATATAGTTAGACGCCGGCGATGTGGCTGTATGAATGGGTCAGCTATACGTAGGCCAGTGTATATGTTGCTAAGTGACTGCCTGTAAAATGTGAGAAATAAACAAGGAGCCCTCTACAAGTGATGTCTCGGAAGTCGCTCACTACATATATATAATAATTGTATTCGTGTTTTCAATTAATTTCACTTTGCGGGTCTTTAGAGTTCTTCACACAACTGTACAGTGCAGACACTGAATATTTTCATATACTCCTAATACCCATTCTATTTCTCCATATCGGTTATTCTCTCATCAACCCCTCCCCCATCCATCCCTTTCTCAGTCCATCCACTCCTCACTCATCAGCAATTGCATCCCTAAAGGCTTCTTTGCTCTTAGAAACTGCTTTGAAAGTCATTCGTACATAACATTAGTATTTAGTGTAATCGTTTGATAAAATACGCTATACAAAATAAGAAAATTCCACAAAGACATGAGAAAATCTCAGACCGAATATATTACAACTAACCTGGAATTGTGTTTTAAAAACTTGTATGATCTTTCTGCAATACGCAGTACTATGTCATAATCAGAATCTGTATTTATCCCGGAGAAATTTGATGAGCTATAAAGCTCTATTTCACAAATGTCCAGTAGAAGTGGGTCAGAAAGTTACATCAATAAACAATAGAACACAACGATAGGAGCGCAAAGTATCGCAAAGGTAAGCAAATAACTAAAATAAATTAATACAAATAGATGAAGTACATAAGTAAAAATTGCAAGTACATCAACCGCACTCACTATACAGCAAGTGCCACTCATCTAAAATGTCTATAGCAGCCACACTCGCGTAGCATGGAACTCAGTTGGATGTCGCACCACAGCACCACGCAGAGCCAATCTTAGCTGCACAGTGGTGCTGCAGTTAGTCACAAACAATATGGCTGAAGTGGAGTTGTCGTTTAAGCAGAAAGCTGTTATGCAATTTCAGCCCTGTGTCAATCCACTACTGAATGATGGCCTCCTTGCCATGCGAGTCATGGGGGAATATTTTACTTAACTTCACCATGCTCAGCTTGGTGAAGGGGATTTCTGAATTGGTTGTTTAGATATCAAAACCATTATAAACCGTCAAAACAATATATTTTTTATTCACATACAAACAATTGGTGCATTCAATCAATATGTTTTTTTTTCCTGATGTGCTATAATAATAAATAAGCCACTCCTAGAACAGTTTAATAAAGGCAATTAAACACATCTAGGACCTTCAACAATCCCATTTGTTTCCAAAGGTAAAAAAATAACGATATCTCTTTATCATATTTTCCCAAAGAGCTAAAGAATTAGACAAAGACACCAGCAGGCACACCAAGGACCTTGCATTAATCACCATGCTTTACCAAACACCAGAAAGCAATCTGTGCTGCAGAAGAAGAAAAGACCCTGCTTGGAAACAATCAATCTCTGTGACAAGTCTTGTATTCACTGCACCAAGGCATTAAAATGTATCTTTTCTCGTGTCGTGACCAAAGCTTAAATTATAAATCTTCATTTTAGGGATTTACTAAATATTCTATTTGCAGCGGCGGACACAAGGGGAAACATTCAATTTATTTTGATTTACTTAAAGCACCCATCAAGCGTACTCTTCCCCCCTCCTTACCTAACCTGTGATATTTCACACTCTGCTCTCCAATAAAAAAACAATCACATAAATTGTGTGCATTTAAGAGACATGGCTCTGTTACACGCATAAATCTGGAACAAATGAATCATGATGGTGTTCGGATAAACGGTATGGATGTAAGCACACACTAATCTGTTGTACATTTGAGCAAATTGTCACATATCAAGGAGTCATTTAAAATATATCCACCATGCGAATGTTTGTAAAATATATATTTTTTTATGCTGTACGTTTATACCACAGTGCATATACCAAAGTGTTTTCCAGTGAGGTGACAAGTATTCATTAAGAGTTTGGCATGTGTTACTATTTCATTAACAGAGTTTTAACTGAAGCATTATGAACCAGGTTCCTACGTATTGAATGCATATGTTTTTGTTGTTTTTGTTGGACAAAATAGCCATATCAGCAGAAAGCGTCAGGTATGAATTCATCAAACATTGTCCTGCTATTCATTCTAAACTGTTTCTGCCGTATCGAAAGGTGTTTATTTTACTGTAGCTAGTATGCATTACATAATGTAGTGGGATTGCACAAAGGCGAGGCTGGAATTTAGGAGGATTCATACTTATATATGATTTGTGGACTGTACCTTGAGCAGCTAGAAATATGTTGAGAGTGCAAAGGCCTCCTATTGCTGTGTGAATATAATACGAATAAGGAAAAGATCAAAATAATATTCATTTAAAAAATATAAGAACTTGTGTTTAACTCAAATTATTCATACTTATTGGGTTTTTTTCGGTAAAGTCACGTAGGTGAAAATAAAATAATATAAAAATGAAAACAACTAAATTAATTTTTATATTATTTTATTTCCACCTACGTGACTTTACCGAAAAAAAAACAAAGAGTATGGATCCTTGCAGTCACGAAAACTTCAAATCTAGAATCAAATTATTCATGTGAAGTATGGGAATTGACGGCAGGAACTTCTTGACGGGAACACACTTTTATTAAATCTTTACGTATCAAAATACAACGTGTAGTCTCCTTTCTTCCGACTTCACACTCCACTACTCTCGTGTAAACTCTAGGCCTCTGGCTACACACGATACCCTTCACTCGTGTAGACCCTACGCCTCTGGCTACACAATACACTCGACTCGTGTAGACCCTATGTCCCTGGCTACACAATACACTCGACTCGTGTAGACCCTATGTCCCTGGCTACACAATACACTGCATTCGGCTCGTGTAGACCTTACGCCTATGGCTACACACACTACACTCGCCTCTGGGTTACACAGAGTCCCGGTCCCGTTAGGACAGCGGGACTAGGTACCGCAGGGCCCTAGGTCTTAATCCCCGTCTTCATTCTTCGCTGGTTACACACTGCCCTCACGCCTGTGTGCATCCCCTTTTATAGCCCCTGCTCACGAGAGGCGGAGCTGATGCGTACTTCAACGTGAGCATCGCTCCTTAATGAACCAATCACGACGCACTCTCTCTACGATCCGTTTTCCCCAGCGCGTGTTAACACTCCTCCACCAATCACACCGCGCTGCCACCCGATCACTCCCTCTCAGCACGTCACCCGTCCACAGCCAATCAGTACCCCGTAACCCACGACCCCGCGCTGACCCCTGATCCTCCACCGTCAGCGCACGTCACCACCTACACAGCCAATCATTACGCGCTGGCATACGATCTCTAATCCCAGCGCGTATCACCTCTACATCACCCCCTCCCACATAGCTTGCAGCCGGCCCGGCTGTTAACCAACAACACAACCTAACGTCAATGCAGTAACAAAGAAACTCCACCTCTCAGTGTGCCCCGTAACGCAACAACAACAACACAACACTTAAATATGAAGCAATATACAGCCCGACGAACAACACAATAAAAGCGAACACCGGAAAACGAACACAATAAAAGTGAACACCAGAAAACGAACGCGCCAAGTGTCTCTGTGACTAAACGCAGTGCCGAGTATGCGGGCCGAGCATGTGAGGTGCCGCGACTTGCCGGGGTTTGCAGGGACGACTTGGGGCCTTGGTCGTCGTCCAGCCGAGGTCCCATGGCGCGCTGACGTGGGGCGCGGCAACCGGAGGCCACGTGGCCCCGGAGGCCGCAGTTATAGCAGGTGATGACAGTCGTCGGAGATCTCGGTTGCTCCAGCTTGCGGGCCGCTCGCAGAGGCGAACGACCCCCCGATCTCCAGTCCCCCGGTCGTCCCGCGATGAACGCCTCCTCTCGTGGGCTGACGACTTGGGGCACGGTGACAACTGGGCCCGGAGTTGAGGCCACGGCAGCGTTGCAGACGACTCCCTGTTTACGTTGAAGGACCTCATGCGCTTGTATGCTTGTGGCGACCCGTAAGGATGAAATATCGGTCTCATCGGCCGTGTTGATGGGGACCCCCAGGTCCTGCGCCAACTTGAGCAGCTGCTCCAAAACCATGGCATCTTGGCCCTCCTCGTCCATACGAGGGAACGCGACGTCGGCGAGAGCAAGCAACGCCGTGCGGTAGGCGAGCACGGTCTCCGTGTCCGCCTTCCGTCTTGCATAAAAATGATGGCGGCACGCGGAGGGAGGACCATAGACCTTGGCCATGAGAGCCAGCGCATCTTTGAGCGTGGAGCGGTCCGACCTGCGTGCGGACGTGAAGGCCGCGAGCGCGTTGTCATCCAGCATGGCAGGCAGTGCCCGCAGTGCCGTAGCGTCGGACCAGGCGGACATCTCCTGATGCGCCAAAAATCTGCGCTGAAATTGGCTCCAATCCCCGCCTTCCGCCTTGAAGGCTGACAACGTGGGAAGGCGCTGCTGAAAAATGAAGTCGTCCTCCTCCTCGTGCTTCCTCTCTGCCGCCCCGCCGGTGTGTAAGATGGCGGCCCCATCGGCGGGTGTGTGATGGCGGTCCGCCGCGCGCGTTGGTGACGTCAGCGGGCGCGCATGGAGAACCGCTGCCACGTGGTGATGGCCGTTCCCGCCAAAAGTCGGTGCAGATGAAATGGCGGCCATCGCCAAATCGTTTTGGCGGGAATCTGCAGGGCGACCCTGCAGAACGTCGGCCGCCATTCCCGCTCCTCCCGACGAGCTGATCTCCGCCAAGATGGACGCGGCGGCGAGCAGCAGCTCCGCCAGACGGGAGTGCGCTTCGCGAAGCACGGCGTCAGTCCCCCGTGGCTCGTCCGGCGCCGTCGGCGGATCCTGCCCCGTGGGCAACTCCTCTTCCTCACCCCCCGATGCCAGTTGACCCGCGTCGTCGAGGTTGTCCCCGTGGTCAATCCCGTGGGTCCGACGGTTCCTCCTTGTATCCATGCTTGGAAGACCGTTTCACTTCTGACGCCAGTTGAAGTATGGGAATTGACGGCAGGAACTTCTTGACGGGAACACACTTTTATTAAATCTTTACGTATCAAAATACAACGTGTAGTCTCCTTTCTTCCGACTTCACACTCCACTACTCTCGTGTAAACTCTAGGCCTCTGGCTACACACAATACCCTTCACTCGTGTAGACCCTACGCCTCTGGCTACACAATACACTCGACTCGTGTAGACCCTATGTCCCTGGCTACACAATACACTCGACTCGTGTAGACCCTATGTCCCTGGCTACACAATACACTGCATTCGGCTCGTGTAGACCTTACGCCTATGGCTACACACACTACACTCGCCTCTGGGTTACACAGAGTCCCGGTCCCGTTAGGACAGCGGGACTAGGTACCGCAGGGCCCTAGGTCTTAATCCCCGTCTTCATTCTTCGCTGGTTACACACTGCCCTCACGCCTGTGTGCATCCCCTTTTATAGCCCCTGCTCACGAGAGGCGGAGCTGATGCGTACTTCAACGTGAGCATCACTCCTTAATGAACCAATCACGACGCACTCTCTCTACGATCCGTTTTCCCCAGCGCGTGTTAACACTCCTCCACCAATCACACCGCGCTGCCACCCGATCACTCCCTCTCAGCACGTCACCCGTCCACAGCCAATCAGTACCCCGTAACCCACGACCCCGCGCTGACCCCTGATCCTCCACCGTCAGCGCACGTCACCACCTACACAGCCAATCATTACGCGCTGGCATACGATCTCTAATCCCAGCGCGTATCACCTCTACATCACCCCCTCCCACATAGCTTGCAGCCGGCCCGGCTGTTAACCAACAACACAACCTAACGTCAATGCAGTAACAAAGAAACTCCACCTCTCAGTGTGCCCCGTAACGCAACAACAACAACACAACACTTAAATATGAAGCAATATACAGCCCGACGAACAACACAATAAAAGCGAACACCGGAAAACGAACACAATAAAAGCGAACACCGGAAAACGAACGTGCCAAGTGTCTCTGTGACTAAACGCAGTGCCGAGTATGCGGGCCGAGCATGTGAGGTGCCGCGACTTGCCGGGGTTTGCAGGGACGACTTGGGGCCTTGGTCGTCGTCCAGCCGAGGTCCCATGGCGCGCTGACGTGGGGCGCGGCAACCGGAGGCCACGTGGCCCCGGAGGCCGCAGTTATAGCAGGTGATGACAGTCGTCGGAGATCTCGGTTGCTCCAGCTTGCGGGCCGCTCGCAGAGGCGAACGACCCCCCGATCTCCAGTCCCCCGGTCGTCCCGCGATGAACGCCTCCTCTCGTGGGCTGACGACTTGGGGCACGGTGACAACTGGGCCCGGAGTTGAGGCCACGGCAGCGTTGCAGACGACTCCCTGTTTACGTTGAAGGACCTCGTGCGCTTGTATGCTTGTGGCGACCCGTAAGGATGAAATATCGGTCTCATCGGCCGTGTTGATGGGGACCCCCAGGTCCTGCGCCAACTTGAGCAGCTGCTCCAAAACCATGGCATCTTGGCCCTCCTCGTCCATACGAGGGAACGCGGCGTCGGCGAGAGCAAGCAACGCCGTGCGGTAGGCGAGCACGGTCTCCGTGTCCGCCTTCCGTCTTGCATAAAAATGATGGCGGCACGCGGAGGGAGGACCATAGACCTTGGCCATGAGAGCCAGCGCATCTTTGAGCGTGGAGCGGTCCGACCTGCGTGCGGACGTGAAGGCCGCGAGCGCGTTGTCATCCAGCATGGCAGGCAGTGCCCGCAGTGCCGTAGCGTCGGACCAGGCGGACATCTCCTGATGCGCCAAAAATCTGCGCTGAAATTGGCTCCAATCCCCGCCTTCCGCCTTGAAGGCTGACAACGTGGGAAGGCGCTGCTGAAAAATGAAGTCGTCCTCCTCCTCGTGCTTCCTCTCTGCCGCCCCGCCGGTGTGTAAGATGGCGGCCCCATCGGCGGGTGTGTGATGGCGGTCCGCCGCGCGCGTTGGTGACGTCAGCGGGCGCGCATGGAGAACCGCTGCCACGTGGTGATGGCCGTTCCCGCCAAAAGTCGGTGCAGATGAAATGGCGGCCATCGCCAAATCGTTTTGGCGGGAATCTGCAGGGCGACCCTGCAGAACGTCGGCCGCCATTCCCGCTCCTCCCGACGAGCTGATCTCCGCCAAGATGGACGCGGCGGCGAGCAGCAGCTCCGCCAGACGGGAGTGCGCTTCGCGAAGCACGGCGTCAGTCCCCCGTGGCTCGTCCGGCGCCGTCGGCGGATCCTGCCCCGTGGGCAACTCCTCTTCCTCACCCCCCGATGCCAGTTGACCCGCGTCGTCGAGGTTGTCCCCGTGGTCAATCCCGTGGGTCCGACGGTTCCTCCTTGTATCCATGCTTGGAAGACCGTTTCACTTCTGACGCCAGTTGAAGTATGGGAATTGACGGCAGGAACTTCTTGACGGGAACACACTTTTATTAAATCTTTACGTATCAAAATACAACGTGTAGTCTCCTTTCTTCCGACTTCACACTCCACTACTCTCGTGTAAACTCTAGGCCTCTGGCTACACACGATACCCTTCACTCGTGTAGACCCTACGCCTCTGGCTACACAATACACTCGACTCGTGTAGACCCTATGTCCCTGGCTACACAATACACTCGACTCGTGTAGACCCTATGTCCCTGGCTACACAATACAATGCATTCGGCTCGTGTAGACCTTACGCCTATGGCTACACACACTACACTCGCCTCTGGGTTACACAGAGTCCCGGTCCCGTTAGGACAGCGGGACTAGGTACCGCAGGGCCCTAGGTCTTCATCCCCGTCTTCATTCTTCGCTGGTTACACACTGCCCTCACGCCTGTGTGCATCCCCTTTTATAGCCCCTGCTCACGAGAGGCGGAGCTGATGCGTACTTCAACGTGAGCATCGCTCCTTAATGAACCAATCACGACGCACTCTCTCTACGATCCGTTTTCCCCAGCGCGTGTTAACACTCCTCCACCAATCACACCGCGCTGCCACCCGATCACTCCCTCTCAGCACGTCACCCGTCCACAGCCAATCAGTACCCCGTAACCCACGACCCCGCGCTGACCCCTGATCCTCCACCGTCAGCGCACGTCACCACCTACACAGCCAATCATTACGCGCTGGCATACGATCTCTAATCCCAGCGCGTATCACCTCTACACATGCAAAATAATCACATTGAATTCAATTAGCGGCTGTGCATTTAAATAACTACACATGTTCAAATGAAAAGTACAATGCAGTAAATAAGTCCTATCATGATTCCAAGGCATTCCAGGAGGTTGTAGACCATATGAGAGGTTGGTTATGGGTCAATAGCTTGCCAGGTTACCAAGATTAAGGCCTGGTTTCTTGAACCTCGGAGGGACTTAACTGATTTTCTAGGAAGCTGGGAAATGCCCCACTGTAAAATAAGCATTGGTAATATTGACAACCATGATAGAGAGGTATGTGGCAGTACATGTGAGAAGGAGGACAGGAACTTAGTAGAGGGAGTCAGGGGTGGGGTCTGATGCGTCAAAGAGGTTTGGTTGAACTTTGAGGGATGCCTTGATGGTTTCACCAACAGTGGCAAGTTTGTTGGTGAAGGGAATGCTGAAGGAAATTGTGAGCATCAATCATGCTTGTGGGTCAGTGTGATTGGGGAGCAGGTTGCTGCCAGTATGGAGGAGGTCTTTGAAGGTTTTCCAAGGTCGTGAAGGCTTCCTGAAGAAGCTTGGATATGACCTTAGATGTAGAAGTTGCTCAAGGGAAAGATGCAGACTTTGTGAAATACTTATTATAAATGTTATTTTTTGAATTGTTTTTATTTTCAGTATTGACACAAGAAGTTAACCTCGAGGGGGTATTGCAAAGGCCATGCATGGATCCATGGAACCAATCACGTCTCGTGGGTGGCACTGCAATGCATTTATTCTATTGGGAATGTTGATGGAAATTCCCCCACAACACTGCACTGTTCATTTGAACATCGTGCGATTGATTTTAAAAGCAGTGAGATCATTGAAAAAGTGTGTTATCAATTACAGTGGAACTTTTCTAATCACAAAACTTCGAATGAATTGCACAGCTGTTGAATTAATTGCAGCCTATTTAAATGATACACATTTTAGAATGAGGGGAAAATGATGAATATCCTCATGCCATATTATACTATATATATTGTGAAATTCATATCCATTACATTTATATTAAGTTAATCATAATTCGATATATATACTAATCAGTTGTATATACACACACATACAATATATATGGTGCTGAATATATGTACACACATTGCATATACTCGAGATCTGAGCTCCTGCTAACAACCTGATGATGCTGGATGTAATCTCCATTTTAATCATCAAAGCACCAGCATTGTGCTGCTGAAGCAGAAAATTAATGTAGCACATTTGAATCGCGTGACACTTTTATTAATTGGCAATGTCGGGTGGAGGAGGGCTTACAACAAACGACGACCTAACCATAAAGAAAGCAATTATGCATTTACGTATGTTGAACTTCTTTCACACCGTACGTATCCAATCGCACTAATCAGTGGTCTAGCAGCTGACTACCCAGATGTTATGACTTACCAAAAATCCATAAAGAAGGTACACCACTCCATCCTATCGTCTCCACCATTGACTCACCCACCTACAAACTGCCCCGATTTCTGTCTGAGACCTTGCTTCCATTCACTGGCAAGACCAACTAAGCTGTACTTAATTCAGCTCACTTGGTATCTATAATTAAAGACATCTCACTATCTACAGGTGATTTGTTTGTCAACTTCGATGTAGTTACTTTGTCTACCAAAGTTCCTGTGCCTGACACCATAATTGTTTTAACGCTGTGGGCACACACGAAATGTATTTCTTCAAGACGAAGGTACTCTGCAAACCTACTGGCTATCAACAAAGATTCGTTCATGAAGCCATCCAGATATATAAACACAGACAAAATTTCAACCGAGAAGATGGGTACAAACTGAGCAATCATTGGAAGGACGCTATTAACCAGTTTAACTGGCTGTGATGTTTCCATCCTACCTGCCGATGTTAGCAGTTATTTCCGACCTTCTGAGTTGCATTCCTCGATGTGGCGGTGGCTACATTGACATGCTAATCTCTCACAATACAATGGCCCTCTCCAACAGCCTTGGGGTGTCCTCGGTCTTCCTTCTCTAACCCCACCCACTTACCCTTGGGCTGCACCCATCTCAGGCCTATATACAACACCCTGCTTCAGCAGCTATCTTGCTATATTTTACACGCTTTTATTTAACTCACTCTGTCTGTCGTCGTATCCTCAAATCTTGTAACTAAATTTTTGCCCACTTCCCAATGTGGTATCGACTGCAAACTTGGTATACTTATGTCATACTGATGACAATACTATATTCTATCATAAAAAAATAAAAACACATATTTTATAACATTCTTTTACACGCTTTTTATTAACTCACTGTCTGTTGTTGTCGTATCCTCAAATCTTGCAACTCAATTTTAACCCACTTCCCAATGTCGTATCGACTGCAAACTTGGTATACATATGTCATACTGATGACAATACTATATTATATCATTAAAAATACAAAGTATATATGTTAAAACAATCTTTTTATATGTTATGTTTCGGCTTAGGTCTAATTGTCCACGCTCAACTGACGTTGGCTGTAAATAACCACGGCCCCTTACGTTATGGCAATCCTCGGGGCCACTTCCTGGAGTCGTGGAGTTCTGCCATTACTCGTACGGTACATTTCATTAAAGCGTGTTTTTTAAAAAGTATTTTTAAATATTACTTATTTTCACCTGAGGACGATTGCTTGTGTTGCGATCGAAACGTCGTGATATTATTTTTTTCTATCTACTTAACCGAAATACCCAAAGAGTATAAAAAGATTCTGGTTGGGAGGTCTCACCACATCCTTAAGTGTTTTGGGGCAGGGCTTAATGATGGAATATTTTCTGGGGATGCTCCAGCTTAAATTAAGTGACGTGTTTCTCTGTTGGATACGTGGGAGAAAAAAAAGCAAAAGTGCACAGAGAAAACCCACTCGTACAAGCCAATAATACTCAAAAGATCTTTATGGGGAAGAAACGCAGTTGGAGTATGGTTGTCAGCAAGACCCTTTTTTGTATCACCTTAACCTCCTGCTAATACATAAATCAAACTCAATGTGCGTCAAGTGCCTCCCCCCACCAATGTTTCCACCACATATGCTGCTTTAATTTTCTCCCAGAGTTATTCACTTTAGAATGTTTAACAAGCTGTGTAGTAGGTACCCATAGACTGTAAATCAATCATATAGCCTTGACATTAGTTTTAGTCATAGGGTTCTGACAGGTTGTACAGATTTTCCTACATGATGGATGAGGGGGGTTAATTATACATTATGACAAGATGGACAGGGTTTTTTTCATTCTGTACGTATTTATATATTGGTTATTCAGTATATGGTTATTCAGTATATAAATGCACGTCCTGTTAGATTAAAATAAATCATGTAATTTAATTCAGCTCTCTAAGCAAGGGAGCTCCGTTTGCTAAGGACACTTATTCATAATTTTCCTAGGGATATTCTCTACGAATACACGGTTCATGATGATCATGATAAACCATGTACGTAAAACAATCATTAATATTTTCTGGTGTTAGAACTTAAATGCATTGATTTGTATAAGGTGGTCGCACTCATTGCACACAAAGTGCTTGCCACAATTGAACCACAATACCTCGCTGATCTCGCCAAGGAACAGAAGCCATCACGCAAACTCTGGCCATCCTCGGAGCTGCCTTTTGGCTACGAGTCATCGAACAAAGACAGTCACTGCATCGCGCGGCGCTTTCAGATGCGCTTCTGCGGCCGTCTGGAACGCTCTTCCTTCTGATATTAAGAAGCCACTGGAGCTATGCACTTTTAAATCTAAATTGAAAACTAATTTCTTTAAAGCTACTTTTTGCGTTTAGTTTGTTGTCCTTCCCCCGCACACCCGATTGACACGGTTGGCTACATAATTCGCGGAAGAAGTTCAACATACATATAACTTATTTGGATAAGTGGCACTGACATTCTTTGACTATCTGTTGCCTTTTGTGCGTGGCCACGGGCATCTCTTTTGTCCCTGCATTGGTCGTTTCCCTCTGATGTGGATCTTTTGAACGTCGCGTTCTCTTTTCTTCCCCCTTTGGTCTCTACTCGTTTGTTTTTGTTCTCACGTGTTTTGTCTGTACGTCCTATCTATTTGTAAGCCACTTTGAGATGCTGTGGTTTTTTTAAGCGACTAACAGATGCTAATCCTTATCCCTGCAAATCCACGAATAACAATTTCAGCAGAGTGCCAGAAAAAATGTGAAATAATCAGAGAATAAAATAAATGTTTCATCCCCATTTGCTTGGTGAATGTGACATTTACTGTTCAATAAATATTACGCATGTTATTGTAATACACTGCATTTTATTACACAAGTTAACCAGCCTGGAAGTTAAACACATGCAAATATCAGCTAAAGAAGAGTAAAAAAGGAAAAACACAAAATAGTCTTGCTGATCTAGCATAAGAAATATATAATTAACGGTTTCTTTTCATGAACATTGCTCGCCTATGAACATAACCACCACAGCAGTGCAGATCCAACGGTAGTAAGTGATTGATACCCGAATTACAAGACGGTAAGTTGTAATGGTGGGGGGGGGGGGGGACAATATAAAGGGGGGTAATGAGTTGTAAAGTGAAGTAGTGTGGAGCGTGAAAGAATGCTCCATGCGATGGTTCGAGAAAGAAACAGAATTTGCACGGCGAGATGAGGTGAGTTAAACAAGCGGGCCTAGAGGTGGGGCAATCTGAGAGACTTTCGAAGAGCTATGCCCATAGACACATCAACAGAAGAGGCAAAGGGAGTGAATCATCAATAAGGCAGATAATGTGTGTGTGTGTGATTGAATTCAATTAAGAAGTTTTAGTGTTGACTTTGACACACTGCCTCAAATGTTGAAGCAGTACTCCATTGTGTGGTAGATCAATCATTTTGTAAAAGGTTAGCAGATGATCTTGGCTCAGAGTATGGATCTTTGCTCAACAGAGGTTTTTTTTTTCACGTGTAAAAAGGAACCTACATTTTCCTTGAAATTTCACAGAGCCCTTAGCAACAAATGTTGATGTGCGAGTCCCATAAACAATATTAGGGGACAATGAGGGGCAAGGTATAATGAGGTCATGGTCGTAAGCAAGATACAGATACTTGATAGAGATTGAAGGTGATTGTTGCAGTGATTTAGCAAAAAATAAAAACCTGCAGATTAAAGCTCAAATGTAAGTAAATATTCTCCCAAGTTTTCCCTGAATAGTTTTATTTCAGAAAAAAACGTAGATTTATTCTATTACTTTGAAAGATGATAGCAAAAATAAAACCAATACAAATATTATTAAAGCTGCCATTAATGAAACAAAACACTTGTGCTGTGTGCAGCATTCAGCAGGCATGCTGGGAAAGGTGAAAGCCATGGGGAAGGCAATTGAGGTGACCAATTGGCCAAAGAGGTAAGCGATCAGGAGTGAGAGCTATCGAGCGAGTGATTGATCGTAAGGGTGATTAGCTGGTAGTGAGGGCCATTGAGCAAGCTAGTAAACCATCGGTTTCTGGTGCAAAGGGCAAAGCCATAGTATTTATATCGCATGCTAGTAAAGGCAGGCATTTTTATACAAAGTCATAGATCAAATTGCACTTCATAAATCACACTGAATTCGCAAGGATATCATAAGCACACCTTTTAAATTGATATTAACAATATCCCACAATGGTGTATTGCTAAACAATTTTTTTAAAGATGTTGCGTTTAAAACATATATTTAGAGTAACACGTGAAAATGACCGGCAATTATTTTGAGATACATGACTAAGATTGATGCATGTTTTGAATTCTGCCTGTAACACAGAATAGCATTTTCACAGTTCCATTGAACCATGAGGATCCCATTCTGTGCATACACTGGATTTAATCACGAGTCTGTTCACTTGTGTCAAAGCTATCAACAGCTCAATTTCTTCCGCTACAAGTGAGCTCAGCTGTGAAGTAGCATTCCATCTCACTTTTGCCATCGAATGGAAATAGGACACCGTACCCATGTGAGGCCCTACCGACTTTGGCCTCGAGATAAATTGAAGAGGCAGAGATGTCCTATTGATGCGCGTGTTTCCGTTTTTCTTTTTTTAACAATGAGGCATGCACCTGCCATTTATTTTATGGATTTGAATTACAATATCTTAGATGAGCACTCGACAACTACCAACGTTCAAGTTCTTTAATCCTAACATTTTGCACTGTGTATACGGACCCTTATACTGGTAGGAACCTCCTGGTTACACCAGCCCACAGGGGATTATTGTGTCCGTCGTGCAGGGAGGGGCTGGGTGGGGAGGGAGGGGCTGGGTGGGGAGGGGAGGGTGGGGAGGGGCTGGGTGGGGTGGGTGGGGCTGGGAGGGGCTGGGTGGGGAGGGGAGGGTGGGGAGGGGCTGGGTGGGGAGGGTGGGGAGGGACTGGGTGGAGAGGGTGGGGAGGGGCTGGGTGGGGTGGATGGGGCTGGGTGGGAGGTGGGAGGGGTGGGGCTGGGTGGGGAGGGGCTGGTCACCCCGTGGTGCCCTTATAAAACTCAACGTTTAACCTACTCACGCCGGCTTGTGCCCGCCCTCACAGTCGGGCATATTTGCGGAATACACCACACCACCGTTGACCCTGGCCATTGACCGAGTAACCCAACGTTCCTACCAGCTCCCTCCGCGGGAATGTGTTTGTGGAGTGTTAGGGAGCAATGATACAGCGAGCATGAACCTGGTGACCTGAGTTCAATCTCCATTCATGGCGAACTAACATCAGTAGAAGTGATATTTTAACCAATCCTGGGCACCCATGTTTGACCAACCACCACTAATCAGAATGACGAAGTATGGTCAAAGAACCCTCATGACCAATATGGCATAGGAAGACCTTTAACCAGCAGTGGATCACCAACATGTTTTAAAGTGGGATCTCCTTTGCCAGTGCCAAAATATGATAATAGGGTTTTTTCCCTTTCTTCTGGCAACAAAACAGGTGTTAAGATGTTAAAACACCAAACTGAAACCTTTTACAAGGAATCGTGTCTGCATTAACCGCAATGCTCTTGGTCAGAATGCAAAAAAAAATACTTTGATAATATATGCATTGTCTTTGAAACTGATTGGTTCTATTTTCATGTTTTAAAGTATGAATGTGAATACATTATTAGCAACGTTCCCTGCAATATCATACTTTTAGAAAGTAGTGTTTATGTATAATATTGTGGAATGAAACAGCTACAACATGTGATATCAATATTACTGTGGACGATTCAAAAACAATATGATCAATATCTATTGCATTTGTCACATGTTTTCCAGATACAGTTAAGAGTGCTATGAATACAAAATGACAATGCACTGGCTCTGACTGCAGGTATTCCAGGTTTCATTTCGATATTTTGTTGCAATTACAAATTCTACAAATATTAATTCACGAACGTAAATAAACTCTTAATAAGCTCTTTTTCAGAAACGACTGGCCACAAATGATAGCTAAACGAAGTGTCTTATCACGTGGAAATTTATAGCAGACATGCAAACTCCAAATATACGGGCGTCAGGGTCGGGCTCGAATCCGCCACCTCCTGTATACCAGGCGAGGTAATGAACATCTCGCAAAATGGCTATCACAGACAGGTTCTGTTTTGAGAAGTCACGGTTTTCGCAAGCAAACAAGACAAATGACGGGCTGAGGTTTGACGCAAAGCACAGCATGACTTCTCACTGCCCAAGGAAGCACTTACTCATCGTGATACATTTGTAAATACACTTACCTTTTGACCTGCGACTTCATATGAAACAATAACAATAAATACCTCTACGCATTTGTGCACATTTTAACAGAATAACGTTTAGAAAAGCTGCAATAGAATGATCGAGGAAGCTTTGCAAGTGTAACATTCAATTTTTAAACATCCTTTTGAATTGAAAATGTCCACGAAGAATCATTTGAACAAATAATTTCAGGCCTTGTCTTTAAACGAATGATGAACTACTATTCCTTATTCCGGAAGCATAAAGGTAATAATTGTTGGCGAGCATATTCACACATACAGAATAGAGACAATAGAGGTTCATGAGTTAGAAGCCTCCGTGTTAAACTGATATCCACACGTATATGTCAAATTCCGGAACAGTGACATCCCAATCATTAGTTACCCAATACAGTGTGAGATTAATCACCCATCTGAAAAATGATGTTTAATTATCAATTGCTGAATACATACTGAATATGATTACTTTCTCATGTCACACTAGCTATGTCATGCTGAGCTGCACTCCAGACCCCAGACAACTATATATATTTTTTTATAAATCAATGGCAATGGCACAAATACGCTTGAGGACGTGTAGCAGTTGGATATTTAGACCTGTGCTTTGGTGTTAGATAGCCAGGAGTGAGCCTTCTGCGATGAGATGCCATAGCTGGGCAGGTTTCTTTATCCAGGTTCTTTTCCCCCTACAACAAACTTAAAGGTCTTGGGTCAGAGCACGGATGTTAGGAACGCCGAGCTATTTTTAAATCCTTTATATTAAGTTCGCTTGCGTGCTTGCTTGCGTGCTTGCTTGCTTACAACCGTGCAAATATTTCAGTCGTTTTTTAACCCACTTCCCGTGATCCAATCGAGCTGACATTTTGCACACAGACTCGTTGTGCGAGACAATTAATGTTCGTGAAAAAAAAATTCCTAGATTTTACACTGTTTAGGGAAAACAAATTAAATATTTAATTACCAATTGTTTAATACTGCAGACAATCATCTGACCCATAGGTGGCAGCCATCTCAAGCCAGAGGACGAGAGGACTCTAGCCGCCACGCATATAAAGGATTTAGAGTGAAAAACTTTGTTTTTACGGGTTATACTTATTTATTTTTTATTTTACCAGGTGAAGCCACAGAGCTGTGTTGCTATTTTTCAGAAGCGACCTGTCCACAGATGATAGCTCAACTAAGTGGCTTATCACGTGGAAATTTAAAGCAGCAAAAACTGTGAACGCATGTTTTTAAATGTGGAGGCAAAAAACTGGAAGACCCAGACAAAAATCCACTCCACCACGGGGAAAGAGACATGCAAACTCCAAATATACAGGCGTCGGGGTCGGAATCAAACCCACGACCTCCTGCACACCAGGCGAAGGAGTGAACATCTCACCACTGCTGCCTACCCAAAGCACCATTAGAAGACATCACTGCTCACATCACGCATGGAACCCACCTACCATCAGTCCCTGTTAATCCCCGTGCACTTCAGTGGCACGTCACTACAAGTACTATATTGTACGAACATTTAACATTTGAATTCATGTTAATTTTAATTTGCACGGTATTTTCAAATTTACGAATCTTATTATATTTATTATGAAGAGAGGAGTGTATTTCAGATGGCCTACTTTTGGTTTTGCCAAACAGGAAAATATGAGCTGCAAGAAATAATTTCGCAAATCTGCCGCAAGACGTGCTCTGAGCCCACACGTTGTCAGTTACAACAATCAGATATATTCTCATATTGAAAATAAGTAATTTACATGGGAGATCATTCAAAAGGAACTCCTAAAATGCTACATTGAATACTCAAATCTCAAGTACTAGTTATATTTTTAAATAATGACACATGAGCCTTTATCTCAAAATAAAATCTCGACACATCTGTTTTTTTATTGTCAATTATGCTTTTGGTACTATTTGAGTACCTTGCCTGCAGGTGTAGCTGGGAAGTGCCCAGGAGATAAACAATCCCTGGGTGGAGAGCTTTGAGTGTTGCCCTTCGTGGGTGTGGGTTTTCTCTGGGTACTTCACTTCAAATTGTAAAATATTGCAGTAATGGAACTTGGCAACCATTCCAATCCCGGGGCCTCCTACGATGGGTATCGAGACTCAGTGAAACTTCTCTTTAAAATAAAAACATGTTTTGATGGAAATTTATTTGAAATGCCAAGGCGAATAAGAATTTAGAATCTCTATCGCAGCTCGAAATAGGTATACTAACTTTGAATGAATTAACTGATGTAATGTTACATATTGCTACAGATATTTATAAGTTTATATGTATACTAGTAAAGAACCCGTTGCTCTGTAATGGAAAATAAGAGACAGCTGTCATGTTTACACAATTCACAATTCTGTACTTGAGCACTGAAAGTAATACGATTTTTACGTAATAAAGTGCCAAAATAATACGTATTGTAAGATTCGTTTCATATTCTCTAGGATTTCAAAAATATATTCTGGTGAAAGAATTACATTAATAGGAGGACAAATGGAAAAACTGTTTGAAATTAAGTGTCAGTCCTTGTATTCTTGACTTAAAGCTTTCGTGACTGCAAGAATTCATATTCTTTGGGTCTTTCGGTAAAGTCACGTAGATAGGTTATTATTTTCCTTTGAACCTATCGACGAACTATCTACGTGACTTTACTGAAAGACCCAAATAATATAGTCCTTGAATTCGTTACTCCCACCTATTCGGTCTCATTATCTAATACCGATTCCGAACTTCTTCCGGCATTTCATTTAAATTCAATGTTTATTTGTTACACGGAAAGTCTGGTTAAGCCAGTTACCCAGCTGGTCCGCAACCATTAACAATCGAATTATTGTTGGGCTGGAGAGGAGCCTAATTAACAGCCAGCCAGGAAACTCAAGGCATAGATTAATATTTTTTTTTAATAATGGTGATGCTGTGCCGTACTTGAGCGAAGTGGTGCAGAAGCACCATTAACCAAAAAGTAACATATGTGTATATGGGTCAGATTCCTACATTGAGATTATCACCAAAAAAAAGTTTTGCTACAAATCTGATGAAAATTTACTTTAGTCAAGTTGAGAAACTTGCCCGATAACTTTTGCAGTGAGATTGCCAGGTGGCACGGGCAATCGATGCTTTCGGCAAAGAAACTGAGGTACCACTGCTGATAACCTGACATTTAATCCTGGGAAGTTGCCTAGCATAATGTATGTTTTTTTCTTGCGTCAAAGTTAATGATCGCATTCTTTTCACATGTGACTGATTTTTTAAAGTAGCTTTTATAGCGATTATATTTTAATGCACGCAATTACCTATTGAAAGTCTAATTAATTACAGCATGTTTACAGTAGACATGTACCTATCCACCACAATCAACACTCTCTCACCACTGTTTCATAGACTTGACAATACCATGACGCTCCATTCCACTGCACGGCCATTGCAGACACATTCGCTTGTCGACCTTTGTCAACACCTTGGACACCCCCTGTGCACCCCACTTTTTTGTATTCCAATCAAGAAACACTTCATGCACAGAAGAGAGACCCATCTGCAATGTACTCTAGATTTCCCTAAATCTAGCTCACCGGTTGGCCTGAATAATTTTAAATTTGATCACAGCTCTCGGTTTAAACAACAGCTCCAATTAAGCCATGTTCACAACTACTGCAGCAGCACATCTCTGTGGCTATGGTATAACGCGGCGAAATGGAATAACCAAATGCGGAACATGCTGAACCAAAACTTTATAATAAATGTGTAGGAATAATAGACTTTGATGCACACTTTCTGCAAGAACCTTTTATTTGTATTCAGTGGTTGTTGTTTTTTTTACTTATTTCCAGAAATAAAAGAATGTATGTGCTGTGATGATGTCATGCAATTAACAAAGACATAATCTGTCTTGTTACTGTGCCCTTGTTAGCGCAAGGCGCCTTTAAAAATAAAACCAGAAGTGCTACTTCACGCGATATGTTTTATAACCGTGAGTCATCTTATTTTAATGCAAGTAGTGATCGCCTTCCTAATACAGAAGCATACAATTTCCCCCGCATAATGAGCAATCATATGAAAGGAAACCTACTGTGAAAACTTGGAGAGAGAGAAAAAAAAACACTTATTCCTGCTTGTCTGGACGTTCTTTGTTTACGCTAATGATCTAATCCGCTGCGCTGAAATTGGTTGACATACAAGATTAATGCAAGCAGACATATCCCGGTGGAGAAGCGCTAGATTTTCAACTACCAATTACAGCTGATTTATCACGGTATCAGCTTATAATTGGGTAATTTTCATTTCTTTTTAGGTGGGCGTTAGAAAACGACTTATGAAAATGAAGAGTAACCTCCAAGGGGTCACGCGGGATCAGTGACAGTCCGCCACAACCTATTAGGCACTCACTTTCTCAGACGAGACTTTGGTGGCAAGGAGTGGCACGCTGAGCATATGCACTCGTTATTAGCATCGTCGTCTTTTGTATAATAAGGTTGTACACTGCAAATTATTGTTACAAGACAGGTATTGAGTTATTGTTACCTTGTTGCTGCTCATGCAATGACGAGCTTTCAATCACCTCCACTACCTATAAAATGTATTATAATTATTTCGTAATATTTCGTTGCTTTAATAAATACTATTTTCCTGAGGTGTGGACTCGAGTCATGTGACTTGGACTCGAGTCAGACTCGAGTCATGAATTTGATGACTTCAGACTCGACTTGGACTTGCATAACAATGACTTTGTCCCACCTCTGCTATTTTCTCACAATTATGTTCCAAGTTTTATTTCAGCACCTTGCCACGTGATGAGGACATTTGCATATGGAATGTCTGCAGTGAGAAGTGCCCTGCATTGTGTAAAAGAATGGCTCTGCAGCAGGATGATATTCACAGAAATATCTGGAATCACCGATTATACCACATGAGGAGGTGCATCTGCCCAAGGTGTTATACACACTGCGAAGAATGCTCACCGCATAGCAAGCAAACCAATGCCGTCGAGCTAGATCGTGACAGCTTAAATGGCAATTCAAATGTAAGAGTATGTTTTATGTTATCATCATGTGGTTAGCCAGATTCTGACCCAAGATTTGTATTGCTAATTTTTTCGTACAAAAAATAGGGAGATCAGTAGCACGAGCAAATCGTGACGATAAAAAAAAACATCAAGGGTAGTAGATTTCCACCCAAAAACTGGCACGATTTAAGGACAAGATCAAGATTAAAATCATAGAAAACAATGTCATGCTAAGCATTAAAACTTCTTCCTGCCTGACATCTGCTTTAACCTGAGCTGCTTTTCCTCTGGACACCATAGCACCATGTTGGGTGGAACGATGCACTGCCCATGTGAAGTCTGTGAGTTGTTGCAAAACTTTTTGTTAACGTTGCGGTGAAAGCCTCTGGCTAGCACAACCCATGGTTAGGATATGCCTCTGTGCAGCATGCCTGTAAATGATGCCTCTAAGCTGCTAGCAGCTGGGCAATATTTTTTTACGTCACCGATCACATTTAAGAGTCTAGTAAAAAATATAAACTACACTTAAAACGAGTGTAAATTACATACAGAAAGGTATTATGATGCGTGAGCATCTCTGGTGGTTGGTGATCACATTTTTACTGGATATTTGCCTGCATAAAAATAACATCGTCATCATTCATGATAACGTTTTTTTTTGGATTAGGTCGCATAAATGTAAAAGTGGGGAACACCCACTTTATGTAAACAGAACGTGCCATTGTATGACAACTTCAGCACACCGGTGTGTTGGAGAGCAAACCCATTTACAATTGTAAATGTAGATACATTAATGCAGCCTAACCCAAGAAAACGTTATCATGACTAATATTGGTCACGACAATCTTCATATTAAATTCATTATTATCTTCAAGATCACAGGTGTAATCATCCACATTTTAGTTAGCACAACCTTCATCATCGTCATTGCCGGCATACTATCCAAGTGATGTGGAAACAATAGTTTGTGGGGTAGCTTCCTACGCAGGAGTGCCTTTTCCCTCCCTAGCCAGACTTGTGAATTGAACATTCTGCAACCCACAAGTACTGTTGAGATGCGGGGTAGCCAACCTATGATCACGGTTGGCTACGTACGGTGCGAAAGAAGTTCAACATAGTATCAACACCCAAAAACAAGGCCCCATTCCAGCATGAGATCAGATCACTTGCATGGAGAGATTCAAGTCATACCTTTAAACAATTGTATATGTTGAGTATGGTATACATTTTAGTTGGAAGTAACTGGGGATTCTATGTCCTAGAAAAGTATGGATTGCAAATATTGGTATGGAAATTATGCAAATGGTTACGACAACCAAAAAAACACATACCAACAAAATGATAGTTTTATTTAAACCCCGTATTCATGCATAAGTCATGCTCTGCAATGGAAGAAATGCAGTGATGGTATGAATACACAATCAGCATTAAGTGTCAGGCAGTGCATATCTCTTTAACATGCCATTCCCAAACATTTGACATCTGTTCATGCAGGCATCCTTGGAGAATATCTACTTGTAATTTACCAACAATATAAAAATGTCGTCATGGCCAAAACCTCTCATGCCACCGCACCTTGTCAATGCTCTCTACTCTCTTCCAGATCCCGCAGCTGTTACACAGGGGACACACAACCTCCTACATCTGCCCTGACAGTCTCCCACCATCAGCGAAACCAAAAAAATAAGCTTTTTTTTTTTTACCAAATATGGCCCACTGCACTGTTTGATTCCGACCCTGACGATGCCTGTGATTGGTGAAATGTTATTTACCTCATAGCTCTTTGTCAGAAGCGTTCTGGTGGCAAATGATAACTCAATGAAGTGACTTATCACGTGGAAATTGATAGCAGCCAAATACTCTGAACGCGTGTTTCTGAATGTGAAGGGAAAACCCGGAGGACCCAGAGAAAAATCTACGCGACCACCACGGAGAAAACATGCAGACTCCAAATATGCAGGTGTCAGGGTTGAGATTGAACCCACGACCTCCTGCATACCAGGCGAGGTAGTTAACATCTCCTAGCCACCTTGGCACCCCGTCGTGTCGCGCTTAGGTCTTCTCTTCCCCCTGGTCGCCGGACTCACGGAGACCAACTCCATTGCTTGTCTTGGCAATCAGCCCTGACCCATCTTGCCATTCATTTTTTTTTCCATTTCACATGCTCCACTCTGCTATGTATAATTCATGTAAATATGTAGTTATAAATATATATGTGAAATATATATTTACCATAAATGTTATATTCCAAAATAACATTTAAATATATTTTTTTATAGAATAATGGTAAAGCTTATGCAGGTCCCTGTGAGCATTTATTCCCAATGGGTTTAACCTGTGGCAAAGTAAAACCTGCACCAAACCGATAAACCTTATGCAGAGTTGGCAGGTATATATTTGCTTCTGATATGCAGAGGTTTAAAAAACAACTGAGAGTTATAGGGGTCACCAAGCAAATGATAAACCATCTTTCATGTGAAGTCAATCGTTTGCAGCATAAAACATGACTATAATAGATGTGAAATTACATCACAATAAACTCGGGGTATTTTCAAGTAACATTGTCACCATAACGTCACAACATAGGATGAAACTTTTCAAAACAACATACTTCATTCAGTACTTTACATCAAAAAGGTCACTATTCTAAATCTAAATCATGGTTTAGAAAGAAGAATGCTGTTTATTAACTTAAGAACAGCCCATCACTGATAATTGCTGTGTATCGTATATTACACTGACGATGCAAAAAAACTAAAAAGGTAGGCAAAAAAATATTTGCAGGGGTTATCTTGAATTTTTAAAAGCTTGTTTACCCTGAGCATCCAATCGTAAGCAATCTGCCTGATTGATGCGCCAGATAGTGGACACTGGGCCCTAATGTATTCCCAGGATGCTCATAGCAAGACAGCAGCAGCCTGCTTGTCAGAACAAGACACAGTGCGTGCATCAAAAAACCCCGGAGGGAGATGGCAGCACCATTTGCAATGTTTGGCTGCTCAGTATCATTACCACACACCAGTGCCCGTGTAAGACGAGCGGTGCCCGTGGCTCTCGTCTCCATTACACTCATATTCTGGAGTGTCATTCTATTTTTTCGTCCATGCAACCATGGCGGCTTGTCTAGTTTTAGTTGCGACCAGTGAAGCTTTCGAAACTTGTCAGGGGGAGTTTGTGTCGGCGTACGTGATATGGTGAACGTACGCAAGCCATAGTATTCGCGCGCATAATGTGCATGGATGCATATAGTTTTGCAGATATATCTGTATTAATTTCAACATTCATGCATGCATTTCAATCGTAAGTATTTACGTGAAATATATGCTTACAAAAACAAATCTGAATTGTTTTACTCCATGAGTAGAAGAGGCAAACGATACGTATGCCCATTGGCGTCCTTCATAGCCGGGTAAATATTTTTTAGTCATTGCAGAGTCTAATCATTTAAATATTTTCTGAAGCAGCAACAAAGACAAGGCTTATCCTTGTTTGTCTTCTGCTTTAAAATGATACTCTATATATATTGTAAACACAACCTCGTCTGAATTCAGCAGAACGAGATCCCTTATTGATCAATTCATTCTTTCCAAAAATGTTACATTTGAAAGTTACAAAATGTTACATTTTTTGCTGACAAAAAATTCAGACCAATTTAGAGACATATTATGAGGTTAATGACCCCTGCTGAAGAGATACTCTATAACATTGGTAAGTAAATAATATGAAGGATGATTGCTTGGTAGCTAGAGCATTAGTTGAGTCTCTCTTGTTGAGGATGTGTACATAGCCAACCTTGCTTATCGGAGGTGCGACATCAGATGGAAAGTTTGTATATTTGTAAAATCATTGAAAGAAAAGGCAAGCCGCACCAGAGACCACATGTTTTCCGAATCGTAACGCAAATGTTATTCGGGCTTAACGGTTCTTGTTGTCAGGGGTTTGGAGACAGCAACACTGACCGTAAATACAATTTAACTCGCAAATACAGAGCCTACAAGGTTATCTTAACATTGAAGTAGCTCGCAATGAAGCCACCATGGCAGACTAACGTGGGGTGGTGACATAGCCGAGTTGTAGCGCACTTGCCACTTGTTGCAGAGGTTCAAGGTTCAAGCCCAGCAGCCACCCTGGTAATATTGTGAGCGTATTAACCATCAATACGTGATGTTTGCTTCACAGTTGATATTAAAGGTCCCTTGACGTTATTCGAAGATGAATACAACACGTGTCCTGGTGGCATGGTCCAAATTTCCCAACTGTTAAATATTACTTATAAAGTAGTTAATTAGGAAAAAAAAATAGATAATCCTCTTCTGGAAGACTAATAATGCCCACATACAGGCCAGTGGTGCATTTACCTTGTACTGCACAGGGACATCTGCCACTGGGTGTCTCCTAGGCTCGACTTCAACAGGGCAATATCATGGTTAATAATTCCATGACATAGCTTGAGAAAAGGACCAACCAGACCAGTCACTAGAAGGTCAAAACTACTTTTGCACTTCTCTGTCAATAGATGCACACATTTTATGAGCAGATAAGCTATTTTATTATCCTTTAGAGTCACCATTACAGAGACCTGGAGCCAAGCCAGACTTATCAGCCTTGGCACAATGCAGGGTACAAACTCTAATGCCAAACTGATATTTATACCACGGATCCCATGTCGTACATCTCGAGGTGGCCTACAGCAGGGCACCTCCACTAGCGGCTGTCCTTGTGCGGCACAAGGTAAATGCTTCACTAGCCAGCAAGTGGTTCACCGGTAAGGGGTGATGTTGTGATCTAATATAATGCAATGATTCATTTTATATACCGATGCCAAGATTTGCTCTGCAGTTATCTATATATTAAGATCTTTTCAGACTATTAGTGAGTGTTTATACTCCATGTGGGAGGAAACCGGAGCACCCGGACACAATCCATGCATGCAAGAGGGCAACACTCTATCCCATACATAAGGGACAGATGACATCAGTCCACACTTTGCTGTCCTGCATTCTGGTTGCAAGGCAGAATATTGCACCTTGATGCCCATGGGAAGAGAGTCTAGTGAGATTTTGCCATTTGTCCGATCCACCAAACTGGATTACAGGTGTGCGCTACCACTGTTTGGCTGCCCTCCCAATTAAGTAGTTTGCGAGAAATGTATCGACTTTCTCCAATTTGGACCATGACGCCAGATGGGGGCGGTCCTGCATAGATGCCATTTTCACTGACCATTTGCTGCAGCAGAGGTGTACAGAATTTCAACAGGACCTACATCTCTGCTATATTGACCTGGTCAAGACTTATGATATTATAAATAGGCCAGGGCTGTAGGTTATTCTTCGTGCTTTTGGCATCCCAGATCGTCTGCTCACAATCATTAAGGACCTTCATGATGGTGGGTAGGCCCGGATAAGTTTGTGGGGCCGGGTGTCGGAGCCATTTTCTCTTCACCTTGGGGTGCGACAGGGATATCTTCTGGCCCCTCCACGATTTAACATTATCTTTCATCATGTAGTTTTTGTGAAGCGTTTTATGGAAGTACCGGTAGAATTTCCATCTGGGATAGATACAATGGGAGGTTGATTGATGCTCAGGTGTGGTCAAGGGATGGCCCCCTATTGGTCAACCATATTATGTATGTGCATGATGTGGTGATTGCTGCCCACTCTGAGAAGGAGTTGGAGATGCTACTGCTGAACCTGGAGCATGCTACTAAGAGACGCGGCCTCACCATCAGCTCCACAAAACAGAGCACCTGCCTGGGTATTTTATGCCATCAAACGCTCCCCTCCCTCAAATCCCCTTGAATGAGCAGTTGTGGAGAGAGTGGAGCAGCTTCTGTACTTGGGCAGTGTGCTTATGACCAGCTACGGTTTTGCAGCCAAGTTCTAACTCCGAATCAGTTGAGCGGCATAATATTTTCATCAGTTGTGTAATGCTGTGTGGAAGCTATCTGACCTGTCGCTCCATACAGTCATGCCCTCTTTTTTCTATGCTTGCGAAACATGGCGCCTGCTAAAGGATCATCTGCGCTGCTTTGAAACATTCAGGCTTGCCTGCCACTGATTCATCCTGAGTTTAACCAGACTGTTTTGTGTGAGGAATTCACTGGTCCTTGTAAAAACTGGACAATGTCCCATCAGTGAGCTCCTCCAGCAAATGAGACTGCAATAGCTGGGTCATGTAACCCACATGCCCATCTACCGCATACCCAAGCTGCTTTTGTTCGGCCGGATAAATGGGGCTAAACGGGCGCGGCATGGGCTGGAGAAGAGATGGACTGATGTGGAACAGTAGGATGTGGAGCTGATTGGACTTGCTGATGACTAATACCAGCAGTATCAGGACTGTCCTCTGTGGAGGAGGTTCGTGAAGTATGCTACTGGCGAGTTGGAGGCAGTCGCCCTCCAGCAACAATGAAGGGCAGAGGAGCTACGCTCACAGCAGCGAGCGGAGCGCCTGGCGGGTAAAATGCATAGAGTTGGCACAGTGTGGAGCAAAGTTGGTGCATCTGCCAGTTAACTCATGGCATTTGGGTCTGTTCTATGACCTCCTGCCAGCGGGTCTTCGACGCTTCACGTGGCCTCAACGTGCACCTAGCATGGCACAAGCGCCATAGTGACGTCACTGCCACTTAGTGGTGAAATGCAGTTGTTGTTGTTGCATATTTTAACTGATGCAGTACTTAGAAGGGTGACCACAGGGCTCAAACCTTTATTTCAAAGAGTAATGTTGGGATAGGTTGGGCTTGAAATCGTTTGTCCCTTCGTGATTTTTGTCCTCAACCCAGATGTTGGTAAAAAATTTCACATATTTGATTTTGCATTCGGTGTTTTTTGATCTGTTGAATAATTTATGTTTCCTTCTGTCATCTGTACTAATTTTGTTCCTGTAAATACATTTTGAAAACGTCATCTCGAATCTGTACAGTATAAAAAAAAGTTGTTCACAACAACCCAATATTTTAACTAAATCTTTCTTATGAGGACAAAAGTGAGGTTTAACTTTCTAGTCAGGAGCTAAGATTTATGCCCATATCATTATCTTTAGACTGAAAGCAGAGCATTTTCATTGTGTAGTCGTTAACAATATGCCCCTTGGAGTATAGAGCAACATATGGCATATACGGTAATAACAATGCAATTCATAACACGCATAATATTTCACACACATATTTAACCGTGATTCTGAGGTGCAGAAATATGCTCATGCAGATGACAAAAATAATCAAGTTTCATTTTTTTTATGATTACTTTTAATCAAATAGTGGCACTGATGGCTATAAGAATTCAACTCTTGACATATCAATGTTATCAACGATTCAAGAGAAACTCGTACATTAACAGCCCATTGCATCTGCATGAATTTTTTGCATGCAAACTCACTCATATATTTAGATCTCAGCACAGGGATTTTTATTTAATATTATTTTATAACAAAAAAACACTTGACGCATTCGACCATGAAGTCTTGCAATATGGTTGTCCATTGTATAAAATGGTCCCTGTTTATGTAATTGGTTTGCATAATCCTTGCAAGAATTACGGCCTTAATGTAAACCACGAGAGCAAAACAGAATAGATTATTGAATCCAATCGTGACCTCGAATCGTAACAATTCTCTGAATCCCAAAGGGAACAAATTGTTACGTATCTAATGGCTAGCAAAATGGAGCAAACGAGATGCAGGGTAGGATCAAAGAGCAACAGCAAGATATTAGAGATAAGCCTGCTCCGGCTAACATTGTTGGAAAAAGCGGGCTGAGGAAGTGAGAGATACCAACAGAAAGAGTGAAATGATACAATCTAAATAGTTAACACGTTAAGTGGTAATAGGTCAGGAAGTTGCCACAATACAATGCTATTACTATACCATAAATATGGGGTAGCCTTGGACGGTAGTTTTCTTAAACGGGGAGGGACCATACGGCATCATTATTGATAGGCATTCTGCAACATGAGAAAAGTTGTTTAGAAAGACAGAGAATATTGAAGAGCTGGAGAAAGAAGGAGTGATATAAGAGGAATTATATAATATCTTGCCACTACGGTGGTGAGATGTTAACCCCCTCTCCTGGTCTGCAGGAGGACGTGGGTTCGATCCCGACCCTGACACCTGTATATTTGGAGTTTGCATGTTGGAGAAAGATCCAATTAGTCACTTGAAAAATATCCAAGTGGTCACTTGGATCTTTCTCCGGGTCCTCTGTTTTTCTCCTCCACATTTAGAAACGTGGATTTAGAGTATTTGGCTGCTATACATTCCACGTGATAAGCCACTTCGTTGAGCTATCATTTGTGGTCAAGTCGCATCTGAAAAACAGCTATACCATTCAGTCTGTTTTACCTGGTAAAATAAAAATGTGGTTATTTAAATCGTTTATAAAATAAAATATAGTTTAAGAGGTCAGAAATCAGTAAAACAAGTTACATGTAATAGTTAACAACTTTAACGATTTCAGCAGTAGGCTGCCCTTTTTAAAACCTCGCAAACTACAACTGTATGTTCATTGCTATGATTATAAAGGTTGTGCTTAGAATTATATACTGATAATATACTTAAGTTTCCTCGTTGCAGTGATATTACACTGACACACATCAACGGTGGGTCTCTTAAACATTCATGCAAAAAACATTGATAAAATAACGGTCTTACTCAATTAGCCACGTTATTACACTCATACGGGTTAAAGTGCATTTCGAGATGTTCCCCCGAGGCACAGCT